>NC_045616.1:6401330-7019388 GCF_009829155.1 Mustela erminea
TGCAATGTCCATTAAAGGATGAATGGATAAAGAAGATATATACTATATATGTACTAATATGTACATACCATATATGTACTAAAGAAGATATATACTATATTTGTACTCAAATATTAAAAAATTTATTTAAATCAAAAATAAAGGAAAATAGAGGTAAAGAGTGAGAGGGAGGGAGAGAGAGAAAGCGAGAGAGAGAGAGAAAGGCAAACCAAGGAAGAGATTCTTTACTATAGATAATATACTGGTGGTTACCAGAGGGGAGATTGGTATAATTTGGATTAAATTGGAGATGGGGATTAAGGAGTACCCTTTTGATTAGCACTAGGTGCTATACATACATTTTTTTTAAATAACTAAATTGTACAACTGCCACTAATTTAGTGATACATCACTTAACATACATACAACACCCGGGGCTCACCACTGCAATAATTGCCCTCCTTAATACCATCATCTCCTTAACCCATTCCCCTGTACATCTGCCCACTGTTAAACCCTCAGTTTATTTTCTATAGTTGACTCTCTTTCCTGATTTCCCTCTCTCTTTTTTAAATACGGTCATCTGTTTTGTTTCTTAAATTCTGTGTACGAGTGAACTCATGTGATATTTGTCTATATCTGACTTTTCATTTAGCATAACTCTGTCTACATTGTTCCACATCACAAAATTTCATTCTTTTTCATGAGTAATATTCCACTGCATACTTGTATATATGTGCAGACACCATCTTTTTTAACATTCATCAGCCAGTGGACATTTGGGTTTTCCATAGCATGATACTAGGATACTTTTCCATTTCATTCTGTCCTCCTCAATTTCTTTCATCAGTATTTTATAGTTTTCACAATACAGATCTTTTGCCTCTTTGATTGGGTTTAGTCCTAGGTTCTAATGGTTTTTGGTGCAATTGTAAATGGTACTGATTCCTTGATTTATATCCGTGCTGCTTCATTATTGGTGTATAGAAAAGCAACAGATTTCTGTATGCTGATTTTTGTATCCTATGAATTTACTGCATTTGTGTACAGTTCTAGCAATTTTTTGGTTGTGTCTTTCAGGTTTTCTATATAGAGTATCGTGTTATCTGCAAACAGTGCATGTTTGACTTTTTTCTTATTAATTTGGATGATTTTATTTCTTTCTGTTTTCTTATTGCTGTGCTGGGACTACCAACAATATATTAAATAGCAGTCATGAGAATGGAATGACTGTATTTTTCCTGAACCTAGAGGAAACTCTCTCAGATTTTCCCAACTGAGGATGTAATAACTGTGAAGTTTTTTATACATGGTCTTTATTATGTTCAGGTTTGTTTCATTTATCCCTTATTTGTTGAGAGTTTTTATAATGAATAGATGTTGTACGTTTTCATTTTTTTCTGCATCTGTTGAAAGTTTTTTATCCTTTCTTTTACTAATGTGGTGTATCATATCCTCTGATTTGTGAAAACAGAACAACACTTGCAGCCCAGGAATAAATCCCACTTGATCATGGGGAATGATTCTTTTAATATACTGTTGGAATTGTTAGTATTTTGTTGAGGATTTTTGCAACCATGTCCATCAAGGATATTGTCCTCTACTCCTCTTTATTAATGGGGCCTTTGACTCATTTAGGAATCAGGGTACTGCTGGCCTCATCAAATGAATTTGGAAGTTTGCCTTCCATTTCTATTTTTTTGGAATAGTTTGAGAGGAATAGGTATTAACTTCTGTAAATATTTGGTAGAATTCCCCTGTGACGCCCTCTGGCCCTGGATTTTGTTTGTTGAGAGATTTTAGTTTATTAATGATTTACTATCTTTGCTGGTATTTGCCCAATCACTTTATCTTTTTCTTCCCTTTTCAGTTGTGTTAGTTTATATGTTTCTAGGAATTTATCCATTTTTTTCCAGAGTGTCTGATTTTTTGGCAAATAATTTTTCAAAATATTCTCTTGCAAATGTTTTTTGGTGGTTACTTCTCCTCTCCTATTTTTGTTTGTTTATTTGTTTATTCGTTTGTTTTGGGGGGGTCTTTTTTCTTTTCGTTTTGGAAATTCTGGCTAAGGGTTTATCAATTTTTTTTCGGCTGAAGCTTGTCTTAATATTACTTTAAGCCTGCTATAATTAAGGATGTCTTACTGGCTTTCTTCTCCTTTATTCCCCCCAATAAACAGAATCTTAACTATAAAGAATAAACTTATGGTTACCATAGGGGAGGTGGGTGGGGGAATGGGTTAAATTGGAATAGGAATTAAGGAGGGCACTTATAATAAGCACAGTTTATTGTATATGTGTTGAGTCACTAAATTCCACACATGCAACTAATATTATACTGTATATTAAGTAACTAGAATTTAAATAAAGACTTGAAAAATATTACTATAAACATATGTATCTCTATACAGAAAAGTTACTTTTTTATATCTTTGTCTTACACTAGATTTCAAGGACACAGGTGGTGTTGAAAATGCCATATAATAGGCTTGAGTTAGAAGAGGGGAAGCAGATGGACAACAAAGTACTTTTCCCCCCTTCTTTTTCCTTGTGAGATGAAATCAACATAACTTAAAATTAAACACTAAACATGTACAATTTAGTGGCATTTAATACATTCTCAATGCTATACAGATATCACCTACCTTTGTCTATTTTCTTTCATTTGAGAATGCATTATACATATTTTTTCATGTGACATTTTGCATATTGATTTTCCTAAGAGTTACCATACAATTAGTTTGTCTGGGAGAGCAAAACTTATCTCTCATGTCCCTACATGCTTGCTACAGGAAAAGGAATGCCCAATAGAATGACAGATATAAAAGCATGTATCTTTCCAATCCCGAGAAGAACTATTCTGGTTTTGCTATCCACTTGGTCTGGACAAGGAGGATGCTTCTTAGTATAACTTTAATGAATACAATGATATTTTTTAATGATAATTTGTACTCTACAGATCCAATGTTATTACCAGATTATGTAATGGATTGTTTGTATGATTATGTCAGTGAATGCATAACTCATGATGTCTGTGATATTAACTCTTCATATTGATAAATTGTATGTGTCCATTATCAATTTCCTTAGTGCCATTTTCATATCTTTATTTCTCACACTGTAAATGAGGGGGTTCATGATGGGTGGCACCATAGTATAGAATACATAAACTAGCAAGTCTAAAAGTGATGGATATTTGGGCAAGGGATATAAATAGGCAAAAAAGCCAAAAGAGAGAAACAGAGTCACAACAAGGAGGTGAGGCAGGCATGTGGATATGGCTTTGTGCCTTCCTTCTCTGGAAGGCATTCTCAGCACATTGGAAAATATATAAATGTAAGAAATATCAATAAACACAAAACAGTCCAAATATTACACTAGACTGAGCCCAATGACTACTAATTCCCCAATGTTATATGAACAGGCAAGAGAGAGCAGTTGTGGGACATCACAGAAGAACTGATGAATTTCAGGAAGCCCACACATGGGTATGGAAAAGGTAGAAGCTGTATGAAGAATTGCATTGAGACCGGCACTGACCCATGAAGTGGTGGCCATCTGCATACAGGTTCTGTGGCCCATGATGATGTCATATCTGAGAGGATAGCGATCATAGGACATGACTGTGAGTAGTGCTATTTCTGTACTGGCTAATAGAAAGAAGAAAAACACTTAGGAAACACATCCAAGTAATGAAATTGTGTTGTGATTCATTAGAGAGTTCAGGATGGATTTGGGGACAGTGATGGAAATAAGGCATAGATCTAGAAAGGACAAGTTCTTTAAGAAGAAGTACATAAGGGTGTGGAGCTGATGATCCTTGGTGGTAAGGGTGATGATGAGAAGATTCCCCAGTAGAACTACCAGGTAAATTAGCAAAAATAGTACTGCTTGTAAGACCTGGATTTCCCTAACATCAGAGAAGCCCATGAGGAAAAATGTTCTCTCAGAAGGGAAGTTGTCCATTTCTCTGTATGTTTAATCAGTTACTCTAAAAAATAAATCAGAGGGGAAGACAAACCATGAGAGATTGTGAACTCCAAGAAAACAAAACAAAACAATGACAACAACAACAAAATGGAAGGTTTTGGAAGGGAGGGGATGGGGGTATAGGTGAGGCTGGTCGTGGGTATTAAGGAGGGCAGGTATTGCATGAAGCACTGGGTGTGGTGTATAAATAATGAATCTTGGAACACTTAAAAAAATAAATTAAATTAAACAGGGGCGGGCAAGATGGTGGGGAAGTAGGAGAAGGCACCTTTTCAACCTCTACACCAAAGTGAGCTGATTACCTACCAAAGAACTCCTATCACCCATGAAATCAGCCTGAGATCAGAATTATACACATCTGGATCTCTACAGGGGCAGAAGACGCCAGTGGGCAGGTAAAGTGGAGTGGGAACAGCGGACTGATATCGGAAGATAAACAAAACGGGGAGGGAGACACCAGAGGCAACCAGTTGGAAAGTAATACCCCAATAGGAGCGAGAGTGCCCTGCATTTGGGGACCAGCATTAACTTGGAGACTGGTGGAAAGCACTCCAAAAGAGCAAAGAATCTCGGGGGGAAATTGTGGGAATCAGGATGGCTAGGGACAGGGGCTTAAGTCCCTGGTCACAGGACAGCCTCCCCTGGTGCTGAGGCAGAGAGAGTGCAGCGGAGAAATCAGCTCTTGGTCACTAAGCCACCAGCAAGCCGGAGAACACGTGGGGTCCATTTCCTGTGAGGGAATGGGAACCAAGCATGAGCCCTGGTATAGAGCCTGAGATACTCCCCTGAGAGAGGTACAAAGGCCCAGCCAGCGCCCTTTGATATGCACCATTGTTTAAGAGCCTGCACCAAACTCTCCCCCAGAGAGGTGCACAAAGGCCCAGCCTGGTGCTCTTGGACCTGCACCCCGTTCACAGAGCCTGAGACCCGTGTGTGAACCTCAGCCTCCCCTGAGATTGGTGCATGCAAGCCAGGCGCTCTTGGACCCAGAAAGATGAGGCACTCCCAGCCTGGGCCAGTGGGAAAATCTCAGTGTGTGATTGCTGCTTGGAACCTCTCTGGCGGCCTGGAGCTGCCCAGACAGCCACCACTGCCTTGGCTTTGGGTACAAGCAAAAGATCCTGCGTCTCCAGGGAGAGCAACTTGGAACCTGCTCTGCCAGTGGCCAAGGGGGAACTTATTTAGGCTCTGCAGCCAAACTAAGGCTTCTCTCAGAGAGGGAGATCAGGGTGCTGTTTGTTTTCCTCAGAAACTACAAAAACCATCAAAAGTGGTCAAAGTGAGGGGGAAAAAAAGTGAACAAAGATAAAAACCACCAGAGAACAACAGCCTAAAAAAAAACAAAACCAGTTTCCTCAGAGCCCACCCCCTTGAGGGGGGTGGGAGGACTTAAGTCAGGGAACATCATTGACTGAAAACCCACGTGGCAGGCCCCTCCTCCAGAAAACAAACCAAGAAAGGGAAAAAAAGAGGAAAAAAAAAAGGACTACAAGAGAACAACCACTACTTCATAGGAAAACTTTTATTTTTCATTCATTCCCACTATTCTGGTTCATTTTTTTTATATATAGGTAATTTTTTTAACCTATTTACCATCACAGCAAGCTGTCCAGTACATTAAATTCCATAATAACCTTCTAACCTGAACTTTTTGATACATACACCTATGTTTTCCTTTGCATTTCTATTTTTTGAGTTTCTTCTCTTTTTTGAATTTTAGTTTAGTTTAGTCTAGTTTATTCCTTTTTATTTTTATCTTCTAATATCATATAGAGTTAAAAGTAATCCCCTTTCCCCAATCAATACTACCCCTATAGGTAAACTAATTTTTAATCCCCCTTTATCTTAGGAAAGTTAATTTGTTTAACAAAGATATCAAGGAAGACATCCAGGAAGAATCAAAACAACCTTCCTCCCACACACTGAGAATTTATAACCACTCTCCCATCTTTTTCTTCCACCATTGTTTCTGTGTTTTTGTGTTTGTCCTGATAATATACAAATCTTAATCTTGGGGTTCATTTTGACATGGTTCTTCCTTTATTTGCATATATATTTTTGTTCTCTTGTCATATAATTTTATCAATCTTTTTGTTTGCCTGATTTGTTTGTCTTACCTTGGGGTCCATTTGGGCTGAACCTTCTCTTTCATCTTCCCTTTCTTTCCTGTATCTCTCTCTCTCTTTTTTTCTTTTTCTTTTCTTCTGTCTCTCGTTTGGGTGGGGAATCCTGATTGCTCAGAAGTGTTCCAGGGTGCACCTTGACTGAACCACGGTTGATATATCCAGCTACATCTGTTCAGTCATCTCCCACCAAAATGACTAGGAGGAGGAATGCCAAACAGAAGAAAAATACAGAGGATGGACCTTCTGCAACAGAGCTAATGGCTATCAACATAGACAATATGTTGGAAAGAGAATTCAGGCTAACAATTTTCCAGGCCATAGCTAGGTTGGAGAAGGCCATGGATGACCAAAAGGAATTGATTAGGGCCGAGCTGAAAGCGACCAGAGATGATTTTCACAATTTTAGGGCTGAGGTTATAGCTACCAGGGATGAGCTTCACAATGCTCTCAATGAGTTCCAATCTAATCTAAACTCTTTCAAAGCTCGGGTAACTGAGACAGAAGATAGAATTAGTGATCTCGAAGACAAACAGATAGAGAGAAATAATCAGGCGGAAGCCTGGAACAAAAAGATTAGAAACCACGAAAAAAGAATCAGGGAAATAAATGATGCCATGAAACGTTCCAACATCAAAATTATTGGAATCCCTGAAGGGGAGGAGAAAGAAAGAAGTCTAGAAGATATAGTGGAACAAGTCCTTAATGAAAATTTTTCCAGTCTCGTGAATGGAACCAGCATGCATGTAGTAGAGGCTGAACAGTCTCCACCCAAGATTATACATTCCAAAATAACATCACAACACCTGATAGTCAAATTGAGGAATTATAATTGTAGGTATAATCTCTAGAAAGATGCTAGGGCAAAGAGGCTCCTTACTTACAGAGGAAAGCCCATCAGAATAACATCAGACCTGTCCACAGAGACCTGGCAAGCCAGAAAAGGCTGGCAAGATAGATTCAGGGCACTAAATGAGAACAACATGCAGCCAAGAATACTTTATCCAGCAAGACTGACATTTAAAATGGATGGAGACATAAAGAGTTTCCAAACCAGCAAGACTTAAAAGGCTATGCAACCACCAAGCCAACACTGCAGGAAATAATAAGGGGGGTTCTATAAAAGAGGAAAAATCCTAAGAATAGCATTAAACAGAAACATAGAGACAATCTACAGAAAGAAAGACTTCAAAGGTAACTAGATGTCAATAAAAACGTATCTATCAATAATCACCCTCAATATGAATGGCCTACATGTGCCCCCAAAATGTCACAGGGTTGCAGATTTGAAAAAACCTCAGGAACCATTCATATGTTGTCTAAAAGCGACCCATTTTGAATGTAGAGGTACACCCAGACTGAAATTGAAGGGATGGAGAAGCATTTTTCATGCCAATGGGCCTCAAAAGAAGGCTGGGGTAGCGATTCTCATATCAGATAAATTAGATTTTAAACTAAAGAATGTAGTCAGCGATACAGAAGGACACTACATAATCCTTAAAGGGACTATCCACCAAGATGATCTAACAATTGTAAATATCTATGCCCCCAATATGGGAGCAACCAATTATATAAGAAAACTGTTAATCAAGATAAAGAGTCATATTGATATGTGTACACTAATCTTTGGAGATTTTAACATGCCTCTCTCAGAAATAGACAGATCATCGAAGCAGAAAATCAATAAAGAAACAAGAGCTTTGAATGACACATTGGAACAGATGGACCTCATACATATATACAGAACATTCCACCCTAAAACAACAGAATACTTTGATTCTCAAGTGCACTTGGAATCTTCTCCAGAATAGACCACATACTGGGTCACAAATCAGGACTCAAGCAGTACCAAAAGACTGAGATTATTCCCTATATATTCTCATATCACAATGCTTTGAAACTGGAGCTTAATCACAAAGAAAAGTTCCGAAGGAACTCAAACACCTGGAAGCAAAAGACCACCTTGCTTAAGAATGCTTGGGTTAACCAGGAGATCAAGGAAGAACTGAAACAGTTCATGGAAACCAATGAGAATGAAGACACTTCAATAAAAAACACGTGGGCTTTCTTTCTTTTCTTTTGGATTAGTGTGAAGAAAGTTTTATCGATCTTATTGATTCTTTCAAAAACCCAGCTTCTTGTTTCATTGACACGTGCTACTGTATCTCTGGTTTCTACCTCATTGATCTCAGCTCTAATCTTGATTATTTCCCTTCTTATATGTGGAGTTGGTTTGATTGGTTGTTGATTCTCTAATTCTTTATGGTGTAGAGACAGCTGCTGTGTGCTGGATTTTTCAATTTTTTTGAGGTAGGCTTGGATAGCTATGCATTTCCCCCTTAGGAGTGCCTTTGCTGTATCCCATAGGTTTTGGACTGAAGAGTCTTTATTCTCACTGGTTTCCATGAATTGTTTCAGTTCTTCTTTGATCTCCTGGTTGACCCAAACATTCTTAAGCAAGGCAGTCTTTAGCTTCCAGGTGTTCCTTTGGAACTTTTCCTTGTGATTGAGCTCCAGTTTCAAAGCATTGTAATCTGAGAATGTGCAGGGAATAATTTCAGTCTTTTGGCATTGGTTGAGTCCTGATTTGTGACCCAGTATGTGGTCTGTTCTCGAGAAGGTTCCTTGTGCACTTGAGAAGAATGAGTAATCTGTTGTTTTAGTGTGGAATGTTCTGTATGTATCTTTGAGGTCCATCTGGTCCAATGTGCCATTCAATACTCCTGTTTATTCAGTGATTTTCTGCTTTGATGATTGGTCTATTTCTGAGAGAGGCGTGTTAAGATCTCCTACAATTAGTGCATTCATATCAATATGACTCTTCATCTTGATTAACAGTTTTCTTATGTAATACGCTGCTCCTTATTGGGGGCATAAATATTTACAATTGTTAGATCATCTTGGTGGATAGTCCCATTAAGAATGATGTAGTGTCCAGGGACGCCTGGGTTGCTCAGTTGGTTAAGCAGCTGCCTTCGGCTCAGTCATGATCCCAGCGTCCTGGGATTGAGTCCCACATCCGGCTCCTTGTTCCGCAGGGAGCCTGCTTCTCCCTCTGACTCTGCCTTCCACTCTGTCTGCCTGTGCTCGCTCTCGCTCGCTCGCTCTCTGACAAATAAATAAATAAAATTCTTAAAAAAAAAGAATGATGTAGTGTCCTTCTGTATCTCTGACTATGGTCTTTAGTTTAAAATCTAGTTTATCTGCTATGAGAATTGCTACCCCAGCCTTCTTTTGAGGCCCATTGGCATGAAAGATGCTTCTCCATCCCTTCACTTTCAGTCTGGGTGTATCTTTAAGTTCAAAGTGTCTTCTAGACAACAGATGGATGGGTCCTGTCGTTTTATCCAATCTGCAACCCCCTGCCATTTTATGGGCACATTTAGGCCATTCACATTGAGTGATTATTGATATATATGTTGTTATTGACACTGTGTTATTTTTGAAGTCTTTCTTTCTGTAGATTGTCTCTTTATTTCTGTTCACTGCTACTCTTAGTATTTTCCCTCTTTTATAGAACCCCCCTTAATATTTCCTGCAGTGTCTGCTCGATGGTTGCATAGTCTTTTAAGCCTTTCCGGTCTTGGAAACTCTTTATCTCTCCATCCATTTTGAATGTCAGTCTTGCTGGATAAAGTATTCTTGGTTGCATGTTCTTCTCATTTAGTGCCCTGAATCTATCTTGCCAGCCCTTTCTGGCTTGCCACGTCTCTGTGGATAGGTCTGACGTTATTCTGATGGGCTTTCCTCTGTAAGTAAGGAACCTCTTTGTCCTAGCGGCTTTCAAGAGATTGTATGTACAATTATGATTCCTCAATTTGACTATCAGGTGCCTTGATGTTTTTCTGGAATCTATAATCTTGGGTGGAGACTGTTCAGCCTCTAGTACATGAACGCTGGTTCCATTCGCGAGATAGGGAAATTTTTCATGAAGAACTTATTCCACTATATCTTCTAGACTGCTTTCTTTATCCTCCCCTTCAGGGATTCCAATAATTGTGACTTTGAAACGTTTCATAGCAGCATTTATTTTCCTGATTCTGTTTCGTGGTTTCTTAGCTGTTTGTTCCAGGCTTCCTCCTGATCCTTTCTCTCTATTTGTTTGTCCCCCAGATCACTAATTCTATCTTCTGTCTCAGTTACCCTAGCTTTGAGAGAATTTGGATTAGATTGGAACTCGTTGATAGCATTGTGAACTTCAGCCCTGGTAGCTTTTTACTCCGCCCCAACATTGTAAACATCATCTCTGGTCGCTTTCAGTTCGGCCCTAATCAATTCTGTTTCATCATCCATAGCCTTCTCCAACCTAGCTATTGCCTGGATAATTGTTAGCCTGAATTCTCTTTCTGACATATTGTCTATGTTTATGGCTGTTAGCTCCATTGCAGAAGGTCCATCCTCTGTATTTTTCTTCTGTTGGGCATTTTTCCTCTTAGTCATTTTGGTGAGAGGTGACTGAACTGATGTAGCTGGATATATCGACTGTGGTGCTGTCAAGGTGCACCCTGGAACACTTCTGAGCAATCAGAATTCCCGACCCATATGAGAGACAAAAGAAAAGAAAAATAAAAATAAGAAAAAAGAGGGGGGGGGGAATGAAAGGGAAGATGAAAGAGAAGGTTCAGCCCAAATTGGCCCCAAGGTAAGATTTATGAAATATAGATACAAAAACAGACAAACACAAAGAGTGATAAAAGTATATTACAAGAGATAAATATATATATATGGAAATAAAGGAAGAACCTTATCAAAAAGAACCCCAAGTGTAAGATTTATATACTATCAGGACAAACACAAAAACCCAGAAACACTGGTGGAAGAATAAGATGGGAGAGTGGTTATAAATTCTCAGTGTGGGCAAGGAAGGTTGTTTTGATTCTGCCTGGATATCTTGAAATCTTTAAGTGACTCAACTTTCCTGAGATAAAGTGGGATTAAAAATTGGTTTACCTATAGGGGTAGTATCGATGGGGAAAGGGTATTACTTTGAAGTTTAACTCTATATGAGTATTAGAAAATAAAAATTAAAAGGAATAAAATAGACTAAACTAAACTAAAATTAAAAACAATTCAAAAATAGAAATGCAAAAGAAAAGTATAGGTATATGTATCAAAAAGTTCAGGTTAGAATGTTATTATGGAATTTGATGTACTGGACAGCTCACTGTGATGGTAAATATGTTCAAAAATTATCTATATAATAAAAATGAGCCAAAATAGTGGGAAGGAGTTAAAAATTAAAGTTGTGCTATGAAGTAGTGGTGGTTGTTCTCTTTTAGTCTTTTTTTTTTCCTTTCTTTGTTTGTTTTCTGGGGTAGGGGCCTGCCACGTGGGTTTTCAGTCAATGATGTTCCCTGAGTTAAGCCCTCCATTCCCTCTCAAGGAGGTGGGCTCTGAGGAAACCATTTTTTTTCAGGCTTTGGTTCTCTGGCAGTTTTTATGTTTGTTCACTTTTTTTTTTTTCTCTCACCTTGACCACTTTTGATGGCTTTTGTAGTTTTAGAGGAAAACAAATGCACCTGAACTCCTTCTCAGAGAGAAGTCTCAGTCTGGCTGCAGAGCCCAAATAAGTTCACCCTTGGCCGCTGGCAGTGCAGGTTCCAAGTCTCGGTCCCTGGGGATGAAGAATCTTTTGCTTGTACCCAATACCATGGCAGCAGCGGCTGTCTGGGCAGCTCCAGATTGCCAGAGAGGTTCCAAGCAACGATCACACACTGATATTTTCCTGCTGGCTGGGGCTGGGATTGCCCGGTCTTTCTGGGTCTAAGAGCACCAGGTTTGCACGCACCTCTTTCATGGGAGGCTGTGGGTCACGCATGCATTTCAAGATCTGAGAATGGGACTCAGGTCCGAAAGCACCAGGCTGGGCCTTCACACACCTCTGTCAGGGGAGAGTTTGGGGTGCACGTCTTAGGCTCTGAAACAATGGCATGGGTCAAAGAGTGCTTGCTGGGCCTTTGTGTACCTCTCTCAGGGGAGGATGAGGGACACATGCATCTCAGGCTATATAGCAGGGCTTGTGTGTTCTGTTGTCCGGTGAGGCTCCCAGCCTCTCACAGGAGCTCGACTCCACGCATTCTCGGACGTGCTGGTCTCTTAAGGACGAAGACCTTTTTTCTCTGCTGCACTCTCTCTGGCTCAGCACCAAGGGAGGCTGTCCTGGGACCGGGGACTTAGGCCCCTGTCCGTAGCTGCCCTGATTCCCACAATTCCCCCCCGCAATCCTTTGCTCTTTCTGAGAGCTTTCAACCAGTCTCCAAGTTAATGCTGGTCCCCGGACGCAGGGCACTCTCGGTCGTATTAGGGTTATTACTTTCCAACCGGTTGCCTCTGGTTGTTACCTCCCCCTTTTTTTATCTTCCGATATCAGTTCGCCTTTCCCACTCCACTTTACCCACTGGTGTCTTCTGCCCCTATAGAGATCCAGATGGGTATAATTTTGATCTCAGGCTGATTTCAAGGGTGATCGGATTTCTTTGGTAGGTAATCAGCTCATTTTAGGGTACAGGTTTATTTTTTTATTTTTTTTGTTATTTCACTAATTTTTATTTTTTAATTTTTTAATTATTTCAATTTATTTATTTTCAGAAAAACAGTATTCTTTTTTTATTTCACTAATTTTTATTTATTTTATTTTTTTTTAATTTTTAGGGTACAGGTTTAAAAGGCGCCTCCTCCTAATTCCCTGCCATCTTCCTCCCCCCCCCTTTTTTTGTTTTATTTTTGATAAAACTTCCACCACAGGGATTTGCTCTCTAGTTTTCCCTGTCTCCTGAAGTTTAAAATTTCATTATTCAGATAAACATAAAAAAATCAGCATAAATGCTTCCGTTGATTTTTTTGTAAGTATATATGCTCTGTGAAAAAAAATACTGTAAACTCATATTCTAGTAAAATCATTATATGTCATCACAATATGATGAAAATATAATGCATTTCACTGTGCATCATGGAACATATTAAAATATTGAAAAACGTGTAAAATTCAGCTTTTAAAAGCAATTACATCTAGGATAGTATCTTGCATATTTTTCAACTGGAAAAGTATTTTCTTCTATAATTGTTTGGTAGGATAATATTATGTTCTTTTTTGTTGAATAATTAAGGTGTAAATCCCAAGTAAATATGTTTAAGTTAAGTAATTGGATTTCCAGAGGAAATAAGTTGAGTTTGTTACTCAGACATTATTTTGATTGGTGGAAACTCTGAAGTACACTTGGAAGATAGAACAAAAGTAAAAGTAATTTTGGTGATTACTTTTTCCCCAGTTTTATTGACATATAATTAATGTATAACATTGTTTAAAATTATGCCATCAACAAAATCTTCTATTTATCTGGGTATCTTTTTAGTTTCTCCTACATCATCTTTATACTTCCTTAAAGGGTGTTTCATGCATACTATCTTCCAATTGCATCTACCTATGTTTTCTGTTATTCTACCTCATAGCATTTGTCATAAAATTAGCTAAGTAACCAGCAGACAAAAAAAAAAAAGAAATATTTTGCAAATTGTTTTCTATTATCCAAGGTCAATTTGCGCTTTTTTTTCTTTATGTCTGTGAACTCCCCTTGGGATTTACAGAAAATGATTTTTTTCCCTTACAACATCTCTACTCAGCTAGACCAGAGGTTCATAAATTATGTGGCCCCTGGGCAACAATATCATCATCACTTGGAAATTTGCTAGAAATGCATATTTGGGGGCCTTCATTCCAAACATGCTGAATCAGAAGTTCAGGAATGAGGCCAAATGAGATGTTTTTACTACGCATGCTAAGATTTGAGGGCTGCTGCTTTACCATATCCTGATGCTCAACTAACTGAGCCACCCAGATGTCCTGCTTCACTTCTATTTTTAAAGTCTACTTTGGAGATTTCAGCAATCAAAATAAGTTCTCAACAGAACTTATTTCTCAGCTTAAGTTGAGAAAACCTCAACTTTTCGTTGGAGACACAGTTATTTATCGTAAAGTTGTTTATTCTGAATTGTAATTTATTCAACAAAATAGAACATAATATATTCCTACCTCACAATTCTAATATACATGTAAGGTAGTATTTATGGGACCAAATGCATCAGACACTAAATGCTTCAGGAATTCTGAGGAAATCATGGTAGTGATGAGAAATCACTGTAGAATGTGGGAAATTAAAAGATTATACCTTGGAATAGCAATGTCATATAAAAGAGAGAAGAGAATAGAAGTTCACCAAAGTCAGAGATGTAGTGTGAACAAAGAAGAACTTGGCATCCTGGAGATTGCGTACGTAGAATGCTTTACAGCAAACGTATGCAGACATGATGGAATAGGCATCTGCAGGTTTGCAGGACATGAACCAAATGGTTCAGCCTTTAGATGTCTACACTGACAGCCAGTGGCACTCAGGGTTTAAAAACAATGGCATTTAACATTGGTATTTTTGAGAACTTAACTGTTATTTGTGTTTGGTGAGTTTTGAAAGTAAGGTGGGTTTTGTTTTATTTTGTTTTTGTTGTTGTTTTTGAGAAATAATTAAAAAAATGAGTATATCATTTTAAATGGTATACCTATGAGTTATTTAACGAAGGTCCATATTAAATGTCCCCCCAATAACTATGATATGGAAAGAGAAAATGGAAAATAATTTAAGAGAAAGAAGATGTGTGGAAGGTTTGAATGTCTCACTGAATAACAAAAGTGAAATCAAGGTTCACACAAAATTGTAGATACAGTTTTATTCAATTGGGCTCCAAAAGCAGCCAGAAGATAGAAATATAGAATGTACCAGTCTGTGCCCAACTGATATCTGCTTGCTTCCCCTACTCCCTAGCATGCACTGCAATACTGTTGCTGTGTTCTGAACTCTAGTGCTATAGCCAAATATTCTGGTAACTAAAGACTTAGAAGAAAAAGTTTACAATTGAGGGGTTTTTTTTTCCATTTGTTTTTTGTTTTGTTTCGCCTCAGAGAGCATGAACAAGGTGTTTTGTGCTTTGACATAAAAAGGCTATGTGTAAGAGAATGGTCTAGTTTCATTCTTCTACATATATCTAGCTGTCCAGTTTTCCCAGCACCGTTGATTGAAGAGACTGTCTTTTTTCCACTGTATATTTTTTTCTGCTTTGTCGAAGATTATTTGCTCATAAATTTGAGGGTCCATATCTGGGCTCTCTACTCTGTTCCACTGGTCTATGTGTCTGTTTTTATGCCAGTACCATGCTGTCTTGGTGACCACAGCTTTTAATAAAGCTTGAAATCAGGTAGCGTGATGCCCCCACTTTTATTTTTGTTTTTCAACATTTCCTTAGCGATTCGGGGTCTCTTCTGAAACCATACAAATTTTTGGATTATTTGCTCCAGCTCTTTGAAGAATACCGGTGGAATTTTGATTGGAATGGCATTAAAAGTATAGATTGCTCTAGGCAGTATAGACATTTTAACAATGCTTATTCTTCCGATCCAAGAGCATGGAATGGTCTTCCATCTTTTTGTGCCTTCCTCAATGTCTTTCATGAGTGTTCTGTAGTTCCTCAAGTACAGATCCTTTACCTCTTTGGTTAGGTTTATTCCCAGGTATCCTATGGTTTTTGGTGCTATAGTAAATGGAATAGATTCTCTAATTTCCCTTTCTGTATTTTCATTGTTAGTATATAAGAAAACCACTGATTTCTGTACATTGACTTTGCATCCTGCCACGTTGCTGAATTGCTGTATGAGTTCTAGTAGTTTGGGGGTGGAGTCTTTTGGGTTTTCCATATAAAGAATCATGTCATCTGCGAAAAGGGAGAATTTGACTTCTTCATTGCCAATTTGGATACCTTATATTTCACTTTGTTGTCTGATTGCTGTTGCTAGGACTTCTAATACTATGTTGAACAAGAGTGGTAAGAGTAGGCATCCTTGTCGTGTTCCTGATCTCAATGGGAAGGCTATGTGCTTTTTCCCATTGAGGATGATATTTTCTGTGGTCTCTCATAGATAGATTTTATGAAGTTCAGGAATATTTCCTCTATCCCTATACTTTGAAGCATTTTAATCAGGAAGGGATGCTGGATTTTATCAAATGCTTTTTCTGCATCGATTGAGAGGACCATGTGGTTCTTTCTCATATCATATTAATTTGTTCTACAACATAGAATGATTTTTGAATTTTGAAGCATCATTGTAGCCCAGGAATGAATCCCACCTTGTCATGGTGGATAATCTTTTTAATGTGCTATTAGATCCTGTTTGCTAGGATCTTGTTGAGAATCTTAGCATCCATTTTCATCAGTGATATTGGTCTGAGATTCTCCTTTTTGGTAGGGTCTTTGCCTGGCTGGCGGATCAGGGTAATGCTGGCTTCATAGAAAGAGTCTGGAAATTTTCCTTCTGCTTCAATTGTTTGAAACAGCTTCAGGAGAGTAGGTGTTATTTCTTCTTGGAAAATTTGGTAGAATTCCCCAGGGAATCCGTCAGGTCCTGGGCTCTTCTTTTTTCAGAGGTTTTGGATCACTACTTCAATCTCTTATACCGTACACAAAAATAAACTCAAAATGGATAAAAGACATCAACATGAGACAGGAATCCATCAGAATCCTAAAGGAGAACAGAGGCAGTATTCTCTTTGATATTAGCCACAGCAACTTCTTTCAAGATATGTCTCCAAAGGCAAAGGAAACAGAAGTGAAAATAAACTTTTGGGACTTCATCAAAATCAAAAGCTTCTGCACAGCAAAGGAAAGAGTCAAGAAAACAAAGAGGCAACCCATGGAATGGGAGAAGATAATTGCAAATGACAGTACAGAAAAACGGTTGATATCCAGGATCTATGAAGAACTCCTCAAACTCAACACACACAAAACAGACAATCATATCAAAAATGGGCAGAAGTTATGAACAGACACTTTTCCAATGGAGACATACAAATGGCTATCAGACACATGAAACAATGTTCTTCATCACTAGCCCTCAAGGAGATTCAAATTAAAACCACATTGACGTATCACATTACACCAGTTAGAATGGCCAAAATTAGCAAGACAACAAGACAGGAAACAGCATGTGTTGGAGGGGATGTGGAGAAAGGGGAATCCTCTTCCACTGTTGGTGGGAATGCAAGTTTCTGCAGTCTCTTTGGAGAACAGTGTGGAGATTCCTCAGTAAATTAAAAATAGAACTTCCCTACAATTGCACTCCTTGGTATTTAGCCCAAAGATACAGATGTACTGAAAAGAAGGGCCATCTGTACCCCAATGTTTAGCGCAGCATTGGCCATGGTCGCCAAACTTTTGAAAGAACTAAGATGCCCTTCAAAGGACGAATGGATGAGGAAAATGTGGTCCATATACACTATGGAGTTTTATGCCTCCATCAGAAAGGATGAATACCTAACTTTTGTAGCAACATGGATGGGACTGGAAGAGATTATTCTGAGTGAAATAAGTCAAGCAGAGAGAGTCAATTATCATATGGTTTCACTTAGCTGTTGAGTATAACAAATAGCATGGAGGACATGGGGAGTTAGAGAGGAGAAGGGATTTGGGGAAATTGGAAGTGGAGGTGACCCATGAGAGACTATGGACTCTGAAAAGCTATCTGAGGGTTTTGAAGGTGTGGGGGTTGGGAGGTCAGGGTACCAGGTGGTGGGTATTATAGACCGCATGGATTGCATGGAGCACTGGGTGTGGTGCAAAAATAATGAATACTGTTATGCTGAAAATAAATTAAAAAAAAAAAGGTTATGTGTATCCGAGTTAATTACAAAAGAAAATAAAAAAGCTATCTATGGTATTAAGAAATTTCCTGAATTATCACACTTCCAACAGCCTAATTCATGCTGGCCTCCATACCTTGGCCAATAATGGAGCTTCACTTCCTTGGACCTTCCAGTGATAGGAAGTCCCCAAGCTGTAAATGTTGAAAGAAATGTTAAGCATTTAACTATCTTTGATAAAGCCAGGGTATTAGAGTTTATTATTTTAATGATTTTAAGCTAAAGCAGACATTCATAGAAATAAAATTAAAGTGTCTTATGTTTTAAGAACTCTCAAATTTTTCTATCCTTAATAATTTTAATGTTAACTGTTTACCTTTGGTTTTAAATAGCTGAAAGGTCAGATCCATATACCCTCTGAAGGAGCGTTTATTAACTATCATCATTTTCCACTCTGTTTCTTCTAAGTATCAGATAGGTTTGTTTTTTTTTGTTTGTTTTCTTTTGTTTTGTTTGTTTTGTTTTGCTTTGTTTTGTGAGGAGTCTGCTTTCTTTTGTCTTGAATACAGGAATCTAAGAAAACATGCATTTTGGCAGGCAGCCAAAGGCAACAGTGAATTGCAGTTTGTGAAATGCACTTTTGGTAAAGTAAGATCTTGCCTAAGAATGGACACTAGCTTTATTCTAAGGTTTTTCTTATGTGATATTAAATATGACTTATATTCATGCTAAAAACAACACATTAGATGGATGGAATGGACCTGTGGACAGCTTAAAAAAGTAGTCTCATGCAAACCACACAGGATACAGGCAGAATTTGAACACAAATGGCTTCACTTCTAAAGTTTATGTTAGAATGACTTGCCTGTATCATTAGTGGTCATCATCAAAAGCTTTTTCATAAGTTTTACTTCAACCTTTTCCTTCAGAGTGCTTCTCTTTATTTAAACTGACTCCATGTCTCGGTTATTTAGAGGATGGGACACATCAAAGACCTGTGGATGGTAGAGGGTTGGTTTAATGAGGTCTCCTCCATTCTGTCTCTTTTTTGTGGACTTTCAGAGGGTAATACTGACATCTAATGTTCATAATACTCTATCCACTTCACCTGTATTAACTCCTCTGATCTATGAAACACATTATTACACACTATTTGTAGATGAGAAAATGAATACTTACAGAAGTATAATCATCCAACTATGGTTTCAAAACAAAATAGGGGACATAAACAGATTCAGAGCAAGTAAAGTTTAACCATCATCATATTCATTCACCTGCAGAACATGATCTTATAAAAAATTTTGTCTGGACAGACTGCACTAAAAACCATGGGATTCTGTCCTTGTTTTTTCACTGTTCTAAAGTGATTCTCTGTTGATTGGGTTAGTACCCTGGAAATTGAGCTAAATTAAATTACCGTCCTTGGGAAGAAATGGACCTTATAGTTTTGCCTCACTTATTATCAAAATTGTAACAAAAAGAAAAAAACTAAAAAGGCACAGACTCTTATTCTGACTTTACCTGGGATTATCTTTCTTTACCGTTATGATAGGAAAAAAAAGTTTCATTACTTTAAAGTGCAGGCACTTAACTTACAATGATCTTGGGCAAGTTTTAAAGTATACATGAAAGATTAGCCTTGATTTTGTGTGAGAAGTATTTTTATAACTTTCACCTATATTTATTGATCTTTATTGCTGTTATTAAGCTTACTGTACATTGGGGCACTTAGAAATTATCAGTCCCATGCTTTTCAGATACAAGGGAAATTATCTACTTTTTAAAAATATTTTTGGTGGTAATATTTTGGACATGGGCTTTAATTTAATCTAACCAAATAAAATGATCTATTTCATCATTGCATCTGGCTTTGAGATCGTGTTTACAAAACATTTTTTCTTTTTTTAAGATTTTATTTATTTATTTATTTATTTGACACAGAGAGAGAGAGATCACAAGTAGGCCGAGAAGCAGTCAGAGAGAGGCGAGAGAAGCAGGCTCCCTGCTGAGCAGAGAGCCTGATATGGGGCTTGATCCCTGGACCCTGAGATTATGACCTTAACCCACTGAGCCACCCAGGCGATTCTACAAAACATTATTTTCTCCATTTCTATATTTTGGATTACACTATTTTAAAAAAAACAAGATATAGGGACACCTGGGTGGCTCAGTTGGTTAAGCATCTGACCTAGATTTTGACTAAGGTGCTTATCTCAGGGTTCTGTGATCAAGCCTGATATCAGCCTCCCCATTCAGTGAGGAGTCTGCTTGAAGACTCTCTCTGTTGATTTCTGCACCTTCCACCACTCACACCCTCTCTAAGACAAAGAAACAGACAAAAAATCCCAAAGAAACAAATATTTGAAAAGAAGGGCATGGTACAGTTTTCTTTTTCAACTCTTCATCATTTTCCCCTTCATTCAGAAATATTTTGTAAGTTATTTCTTTCAAAATATCATTGTAAAATTCTTCTTAACTCATTTTATAGAAGAGTTAACTAATAAAATAATCTTCGTGGGTCAACACCTCCATTAACTTTCATGTGTATTAACTGCCTAATCATCTATAGACTGCAACTGCTTTACTTAAATAGATATTATAAAATCGTATTATTAAATAATTGCTTCAACATGTTACTTGCAGTTTTCTAGAGATGCAGTCATAGTCTCAAAGAATAAACATCATTTAATATTCTTCCATTTTTAAGTTCATATATATTTCACATATCTAGTTATAATGACAAACAGAAAATTATTGAATAGCAGATAGACTTTTCTTATTTCTTACGTACCATATTGTACATTTCATATATACTATGGAATAAATTAATTTTGAAGATACTGAGTTTTACTAAAAACTAGTGCTGATTTTAAGGATGACATATTATTCTTAATTTAATTAATGGTGAAATATGTTAATATATTTCCTGTTAGTAAAACCATTTTGATCCCTAGAGCAGAATAGTTTCGATGTTATAGTATTTAGTAACTTTTGGAGAATAGTTGATCTTGCTTTAGTTGTGTCTGTTCCCTTGGTACTCACAGATAAAATATACACGTGCATTTTTTTTCTGAATATGTATTTTGTAAGTTTTTAAAAATAGAGAATGCAAAAAGAAGAAAAATATAATCAGTCTCACACATACAATTGTATCAAATAAGTCAATAACATAATTTTAAAAAAGAAAAGAAGGAAACAAAACAGAAAATTTTGAAGTCAGGCTTATTAGTCTCAGTATTTCTCTTCCAAAGTACAAATTTGTGGGATAGCCATGTTACAACAATGATGAACGTTGAGAACATTATTCTCAGTTATAGAGTCCTGATTCAAAAGGCCAGATATATGATCCCATTCATATGAAACATCCAGAATAGGAAGAAAAAAATTCATAGAGACAGATAGGAGATTAATGGTTGTCAGGGACAAAAGTCAAGGGAAAATTAGATGTGAGTGCAATTGGTAAAGAATTTTTTTTTAAAGATTTTATTTATTTATCAGTGAGAGAGAAGGGGAGAGAGCGAGCACAGGCAGACAGAATGGCAGGCAGAAGCAGAGGGAGAAGCAGGCTCCCCGCTGAGCAAGGAGCCCGATGTGGGACTCGATCCCAGGATGCTGGGATCATGACCTGAGCCGAAGGCAGCTGCTTAACCAACTGAGCCACCCAGGCATCCCAAGAATTTTTTTTTTTTAAAGTCATGGAAATATTCCAAATTTAGACAGTGGCAATGGATATCCAACTCTCTGAATATACTAAAATTCACTTAATAGTTCACTTTAAAATAGTAAATTTTATGACATGTGAATCCTACTTAATAAAGCTGTTATATTGAAATCAAAAGCAGAGTATCCATCTACTTCTATGTATTGTACAAAATTTAAGGCTGTTTTAATGTATAGATCAATATAATTATTATAGTAACTGGCATATATGTTACCATATAGGGGCATCCGGATTCCTCAGTCAGTTAAATGTCTGACTCTTGATTTTTCCTCAGGTCATGATCTCAGGGTCATGAGATGGAGCCCTGTGTGAGACTCAATGCTCAGTGGTGAATCTGCTTGGGATTCTCTCCCCCTCTACCTCTGCCCCCCACTCTCTCTCTTGCTCTCTTGTTCTCACTAAATTTAATAATTAATGGGAACCTGGGTAGCTCAGTCAGTTAGGCATCTGCCTCCAGATCAGGTCATGACCTGAGACCGCACATCAGGACTCAGGTCAGGAAAGGGCCCTGTGTTGAGATCCTGCTTATGGGGAGTTTGCTTCTCCCTTATCTGTTTCCCTTTCCTGTGCTCTCTGTAAAATAAATAAATAAAAATCTTTAAAAATAAAATAAAAATAATAAACAATTTTTAAAAATATGTTGTTATATAAATATTTGTTTTATTTTAATACCAAAAACTATTCTTTTATGCATATGTCATAATTTGTGAAACCTCTCCCCTACCAATGGATATTTGAATTGCTATAAATTCTATTGATACTAATATTTTGATTTTTTTAGATACAATGTTCAAGAAAAAGGGTGTACATGTAGAGTGGTGAATAATTCTGACATTATAAGAAACAAAATAATCTACTTAACTATACATAAATGATTATAGCAACCAGAAAATATATTGATGCTTATTAATACATTGTCTCATCTGAATATATTGTCCATATATTTTAATGATATTATATAACAATATGTAATCAATTCCAGAATCTTGTTCTACTTAATCATTTCTTAGATAGTGTGTATATGTTTTTTACTTGTATATGCTTTTACTGTAATAAGTTGGGAGACATTTTTATCTCATTCTATCCCTTGTTAGGTAAATGAGTATTTTATTTCTTTAAAATTATTGTTCTTACATAGGTGGTTTTCCTAACACAGAGAAACAGACACATAGTGTTAGAGAAGGTAGGAAGGAAGATGAATTTTTACCAAATGAAAGAATAGGACAAGACCATGAACAGAAATCTAAGTGAAACAGATATAAGTAAAATGCCTAATAGAGAATTTTAGGTATTTATCATAAAAGTACTTGATGAACTTGAAAAACAGTCAAAATCATCAGTGAGACCATTAACACCAAGATAAGGAATAACATAGTGGACATAATGGGCACAATACATTAAAAAAAACTTGATGAAAAGATAGGCAAGGTAGAAGAATTGGAAGAATGCATCAACGGCTTAGAAGTCAGATTAAAAGAAGTAATCAAGGTAAACAAAAGAGACAGAAAAATAATTAGAATGAGAATAGAATAAGAACCCACTGACTTCATTACATAATAGCATTTTTATTATAGGAATCCCAGAAGAAGACAAGAGAGGAAATGGGACAGAAAAAGTATTTGAAGCAATAACAGCTTAAAATTTTCCAGATTTAGGAACAGAAACATATCCAGATCAAGGAGGCATAGAGTAACACCCATCAAATTCAACAAAAGGAAGTATACACCAAGAAATGTTATAAATAAAATGTCAAAAAAAGTGATAAAGAAAAACTATTAAAAGCATCAATACAGGAAGACAAGATGGTGGGGAAGTAGGAGGAGGTGCCATTTCAACCTGTACCCTAAAGTGAGCTGATTACCTACCAAAGAACTCTGATCACCCATGAAATCAGAATTTCTGATTTCAGAAATTCTGGGCTGAGATTAGAATTATACAGGTCTGGATCTGTACAAGGGCAGAAGACACCAGTGGACAGGTAAAGTGGAGTGGGAATGTCGGACTGATATAGGAAGATAAACAAAAAAGTGAGGGAGCCACCAGAGGCAACTGATTGGAAAGTAATACCACTAATAATAAAATGCCTTGCATCTGGGTACCAGCATTAACTTGGAGACTGGTTGAAAACACTCAGAAAGAGCAAAAGATCGTGGGGGGAGAAATTGTGGGAATCAGGGTGGTTAGGGACAGGAGCTTAAGTCCTGGGACCCAGGACATCCTCCCCTGGCACTGAGCGAGAAAGAGTGCAGCAGAGAAAACAGGTATTGGGCCCTGAGCTGCCAGTGCACCCGACAATGCGTGGGGTCCAGCTCCTGTGAGGTGGTGGGAGCCTCGCTAAACACCACGATACCGAGCCATGTTACAGAGCCTGAGAAGTTCATGCCATGCACCCTCCCCTGAGAGAGATGTGCATAGGCCCAGCCCGGTACTCTTAGATCCGCACCATTGTTTCAGACCCGGAGACGTGCAGTCACCCCAAACCGTCCCCTGAGAGAGGTGCGTCAAGGCCCAGCCTGGTCCTCTTGGACCTGCGCCTTGCTACCAGAGCCTGAGATGCACACGCGACCCACAGCCTCCCCTGAGAGAGGTGCGTGCAAACCTGACACTCTTAGACCCAGAAAGACCAGGTACTCCCAGCCCAGGCCAACGAGAAAATTTCAGTGTGCAGTCGCTGCTTGGAACCTCTCTGGCCGTCTGGAGCTGCTCAGACAGCCACCACTGCCGTGGTTTTGGGTACAAGCAGAAGACTCTGCGTACCCAGGGACTGTGACTCGGAACCTGCTATGCCAGTGGCCAAGGGGGAATTTGTATGGGCTCTGAAGCACCCACAGAAGAACAGACTGAGGCTTCTCTCTGAGAGGGTGGTCAGGGTGCAGTTTGCTTTCCTCTAAACTACAAAAACCATCAAAAGCAGTCAAGGTGAGAGAAAAATAAAAGTGAACAAACATAAAAACCGCCAGAGAACAAAAGCCTGAAAAAAAAAATGGTTTCCTCTGAGCCCACCCCCTTGAAAGGGGGGGTGGATTTAACTCAGGAAACATCATTGACTGAAAATCCACGTGGCAGGACCCTCCCCCAGAAAACCAACCAGGAAACAAAACAAAACAAAACAAAACAAAAACAAAAACAAAAAAACTACAAGAGAACAACCACCACGACTTCATAGGACAACTTTTGTTTTTAAGTCATTCGCACTATTCCGGCTTATTTTTTATATATATAAATAATTTTTTAACCTATTTACTATCATAGGGAGATGTCCAGTACATCAAATTCCGTAATAACCTTCTAATCTGAACTTCTTGACACATACACCTGTGTTTTTCTTTTGCATTTCTATTTTTTATTTTTTTTAAATTTTAGTTTAGTTTAGTCTAGTTTATTCCTTTTTAATTTTTATTTTCTAATATTCATATAGAGTTAAACTTCAAGGTAATCCCCTTTCCCCAATCAATGCTACCTCTATAGGCAAACCAGTTTTTAATCCCCCTTTATCTTAGGAATGTTGAATCCTATAACAAAATATCAAGATACATCCAGGAGGAATCAAAACAACCTTCCTCGTCCACACTCCCATTTTTTTCTTCTGCCAGTGTTTCTGTGTTTTTCTGTTTGTCCCGATAGTATATAAATCTTCTACTTGGGGTTCTTTTTGACAAGGTTCTTCCTTTATTTATATATATATATATATATATATATATATAATATATATGTATATATACATATATATAATATATATATATTACTTTTTTAGATAAAAAGTATATATATACTTTTTATCTCTGGTAACATACTTTTACCAGTCTTTTTGTTTGTCTGTGTTTGTTTGTATATTCATAAATCTTACCTTGGGGTCCATTTGGGCTGAACCTTCTCTTTAATCTTCCTTTTCTTTCCTGTCTGTCTGTCTGTCTCTCTTTTTCTTTTTCTTTTCTTTTTTCTCTCCTTTGGATGGGGAATCCTGATTGCTCAGAAACATTCCAGGGTGCACCTTGATTGCACCACGGTCGATACATCCAGCTACATCCGTTCAGTCATCTCTCACCAAAATGACTAGGAGGACGAATGCCTAACAGAAGAAAAATACAGAGGATGGGCCTTCGGCAACAGAGCTAATGGCTACCAACATAAACAATATGTCGGAAAGAGAATTCAGGCTAACAATTATCCAGGCAATAGCTAGGTTGGAGAAAGCCATGGATGACCAACTGGAATTGATTAAGGCAGAACTGAAAGCGACCAGAGATGATGTTCACAATGTTAGGGCGGAGCTTAAAACTACCAGGGATGAGGTTCACAATGCTCTCAATAAGTTCCAATCTAATCTAAGTTCTCTCAAAGCTAGGGTAACTGAGACAGAGGATAGAATTAGTGATCTGGAGGACAAACAGATAGAAAGAAAGGATCAGGAGGAAGCCTAGAACAAACAGCTTAGACGCCACGAAAACAGAATCGGGGAAATAAATAATGCCATGAAATGTTCCAGTGTCAGAATGATTGGAATCCCTAAAGAGGAGGAGAAAGAAAGAAGTCTAGAAGATATAGTGGAACAAGTTCCTCATGAAAATTTTCCCAATCTCGTTAATGGAACCAGTGTTTATGTACTAGAGGCTGAACAGTCTCCACCCAAGATTATAGATTCCAGAAAAACATCAAGGCAACTGATAGTCAAATCGAGGAACCATAACTGTAGATACAATCTCTTGAAATCCGCTAGGACAAAGGCTCCTTACTTACAGAGAAAAGCCCATCAGAATAACATCAGACCTGTCCACAGAGACCTGGCAAGCCAGAAAGGGCTGGCAAGATATATTCAGGGCACTAATGAGAACAACATGAAGCCAAGAATACTTTATATAGCAAGACTGACATTCAAAATGGATGGAGAGATAAAGAGTTTCCAAGACCAGTAAGGCTTAAAATGCTATGCAACCTCCAAGCTGACACTGGAGGAAATATAAGGGGGGTTCTATAAAAGAGGAAAAATCCTAAGAATAGCATTGAACAGAAATATAGTGACAATCTACAGAAAGAAAGAATTCAAAGGTAAAATGATGTCAATAAAAACGTATCTAACAATAATCACTCTCAATGTGAATGGCCTAAATGTGCCCATAAAATGGCACAGGGTTGCAGATTGGATAAAACGACAGGACCCATCCATATATTGTCTACAAAAGACCCATTTTGAACCTAAAGATACACCCAGACTGATAGTGAAGAGATGGAGAAGCATCTTGCATGCCAGTGGACCTCAAAAGAAGGCGGGGGTACCGATATTCATATCAGACAAATTAGATTTTAAACTAAAGACTGTAGTCAGAGAACAGAAGGACACTACATCATTCTTTTTTTAAATTTTATTTATTTATCTGACAGACAGAGATCACAAGTAGGCAGAGAGAGAGAGAGAGAGAGGGAAGCAGGCTCCCCAGTGAGCAGAGAACGTGATGCGGGACTTGATCCCAGGACCCCGAGATCACGACCTGAGGTGAAGTCAGTGGCTAAACCCACTGAGCCACCCAGGCGCCCTGGACACTACATCATTCTTAAAGAGACTATCCACCAAGAAGATCTAACAATTGTAAATATCTATGCCCCCAATATGGGAGCAGCCAATTACATAAGAAAACTGTTAACCAAGATAAAGAGACATATTGATATAAATACATTAATAGTAGGAGATCTTAACACACCTCTGTCAGAAATAGATCATCGAAGCAGAAAATCAATAAAGAAACAAGAGCATTGAATGACACATTGGACCAGATGGACCTCATAGATATATACAGAACATTCCACCCTAAAACAACAGAATACTCATTCTTCTCAAGTGCACAGGGAACTTTCTCAAGAATAGACCACATACTGCATTACAAATCAGTACTCAACAGATAGCAAAAGACTGAAATGATTCCATGCACATTCTCAGATCACAATGCTTTGAAACTGGAGCTCAATCACAAAGAAAAGTTCTGAAGGAACTCAAACACCAGGAAGCTAAAGACCACCTTGTATAAGAATGCTTGGATCAACGAGGAGATCGAAGAAGAACTGAAACAATTCATGGAAACCAATGAGAATGAAGACACTTTGGTCCAAAACCTATGGGATACAGCAAAGGTGATCTTAAGGGGAAAATACATAGCCATCTAAGGATCCCTCAAAAACATTTAAAAATCCAGAACACACCAGCTGTCTCTACACCTTAAAGAACTGGAGAATCAACAACAAATCTAACCAACTCCACACATAAGAAGGGAAATCAAGATTAGAGCTGAGGTCAATGAGGTAGAAACCAGAGATACAGTAGAACCTACCAATGAACCTAGAAGCTGGTTTTTTTTTTTTTTGAAAGAATCAATAAGATCGATAAACCCTTGGCACATAATCTATAATGTGAAACTAGGTGAACCATTCCTAATCTTCGTGACTATAATAGCTGTATTTTTATGATGCAAATTATTCATCTTTGAGAGTTATTCATTCATCTAATTATCCTATCATTTAAATCTATATTATTTACATCTATTTCCAGGCAATATCTTTTTAAAAGACTAAGACACAAAAGTAAGCATGACATTGTCTTTATTATCCAGTGTCTTGAAGATCAATAGTGAGAAAAACATACATTAAAGGATAATTAAATTGCTATGGTTTAATTATTCTGATAAAGACAATGACACAGAACTAAAACAATCTAGGATGATTCTTCTGAGGATTGTGAAATAAAAAGAGAGTTGAATAGAGATCATCACTCTTACTTTTGATGTAAATACAAAAAAGTTTAAATATTTTTATATTTGACATTTTCCTGGTGAAATTTAAACCCCTTGTGAATGAAAAAGAACATTTGGCCACAAAATTTGTGCTGAAATATCAGTTCCACAAACTTATAACTTTGTGAGCATAGGGAAGTGTTAAAATTTTACGAGACCCAATTTCTTCTTTGAATATGATAAAATGTTTCTTAGTAGAGAATTACATTATTTTTTAACAAAATTGATGATAAGAAACAATGACTATTGCGTACTCTCAAATAAATCTCATTTTATTTTCAGAGTGGACACCTCACATGGGTTGATGGCTTGTTTGATTCTGTTTGATGAACTTCATGATGCTATATTTATCATAAGAGTTGCATGCAGATGATAGAATTTATAAAGAGGTTAAACAAAACCACCACTTTGGAGTTCATCCTCATGGATTATTCTGATGATCCAGCCAACACCCACTTTTCTTTTCCCTACTCCTGTGTATTTACCTGACCACCACAGTTCATAACCTGATCATCCTAACAATTATGTCAAAGGCTTGCTTTAACTCCCCCATGTATTATTTCCTTAGCAATTTATCCTTGATTGATCTCTGTTTGTTTTCCACTACTGTTCCGAAAATTCTTGTAGACATCCAGACAGGAATTTCTACTATCTCTTTCAATAACTGCATGATGCAAATGAACCTGTTTATCTGCTTTTCAGGGATGGAAACATTACTTCTCCCTATTATGTCTTATGACCGTTTTGTGGCCATCTGCCTTCCTTTGTCCTCCTTATCCATTAGGACTCCCAAATTGTGTGCTTTGCTGGAGGCCAGCTCCTGGATTTTTGTAATCTTGAGTGCACAGATACACACCATCTTGTTGGTTCAATTATCTTTCTGTAAGGATAGCAAAATCCCTCAGTTCTTCTGTGATATTGGTCCACTGCTAAAATTGTCCTGTTCAGATACCTATATCAATGAGTTATTTATTTTTATTGAGGGGGAACTGGTGGTGGTGGTAAGCTTTATCTCTATTTTCGTTTCTTACATACTCATTGGTTATGCTATAGTCAGAATTGCATCAACCACAGGAAAGTTTAAAGCATTCTCCACATGTTCTTCTCACATCTGTGTTGTCATTTTGATTTTTGGTACAATAATTGGTGTTTATTTATGTCCCTCCAACTCCCAGATAGCTGAAAGAGACAAAGCAGCATCTGTCATGTATACTGTGATTAATCCTTTGTTAAACCCTTTCATCTATAGTCTAAGGAACAGTAAGGTGACAGAGGTTCTTAGGAAAACCATTCAAAAGAAATTCTTTTTCAGGTTTTCATGTAAACACACATAAGGCAATGACTTTATTAACTGCTGTTAATTTTCATTTTGTGACTGAAATTACTACTGATAGTATCTTCACTAAATTATCTTTTCATGTGTAGCAAGAAAATTAATGAACTCTATCTTAACAAAATTGCTACCATATAATTTTTAAAGTATATAATTCTGTGTTTAATAAATAATGTGGATGCTATAGAATAATTACATATTTTCCATACTGTGGAATGTTTGCAAATCCATCCAATGCTGAAGTGTCAAATAAACCGAAAATATGACAAAATTTAACCATTTGACAAGAATAAAATATTTTAAAAAACATTAATCAAAAAGGAATGGCTCTAATTTTTATATCAGTTCCAATATTGGGTTTTATTTGATTTTTTTATATGTTAAGTATATAATCATATTAGCAAATAAAATATGTATTTACTGATTTATTTCCATTTTGTGGAATTTTTTTATTCAATTACATTCTTCAGTATTTTATTTAATTCATTCTCTTTGTCCAGATTTGGATAAAATGATTATAAAGGTCATTTAATATTATTATTATTATTATTATTATTATTATTATTATTGGTTTGTCAACCTGAATTTATTTTATATTTTTAATTTTGTTTTTATTTATTTTCAGCATAACAGTATTCATTATTTTTGCACCAAACCCAGTGCTCCAAGCAATCTGTGCTCTCTCAAATACTCACCACCTGGTTCCCCCAACATCCCACCCCCCAGCAACTTCAAACCCTCAGATTCTTTTTCAGAGTCCATAGTCTCTCATGGTTTACCTCCCCTTCTAATTTACCCCAACTCTCTTCTCCTCTCTAACTCCCCATATCCTCCATGCTATTAGTTATGATCCACAAATAAGTGAAACCATATGATAATTGACTCTCTCTGCTTGACTTATTTCACTCAGCATAATTTCTTCCAGTCCCGTCCATGTTGCTACAAAAGTTGGGTATTCATCCTTTCTGATGGAGGCATAATACTCCATAGTGTATCTGAACCACATCTTCCTTATCCATTTGTCTGTTGAAGGACATCTTCGTTCTTTCCACAGTTTGGTGACCATGGCCATTGCTGCTATAAACACTGGGGTACAGATGGCCCTTCTTTTCACTACACATGTATCTTTGGGGTAAATACCCAGTAGTGCAATGGCAGGGTCATAGGGAAGCTCCATTTTTAATTTCTTGAGGAATCTCCACACTGTTCTCCAAGGAGGCTGTACCAACTTGCAATCCCACCAACAATGTAAGAGGGTTCTCCTTTCTCCCCATCCCCTCCAACACATGCTGTTTCCTGTCTTACTAATTTTGGCCATTCTAACTGGTGTACGGTGACATCTCAATGTGGCTTTAATTTGAATCTCCCTGAGGGCTAATGATGATGAACATTTGTTCATGTGTCTGATAGCCATTTGTATGTCTTCATTGAGAAGTGTCTGTCACATCTATAGAAGTTCTGCCCATTTTTTTATATGATTATCTGTTTTGTGTGTGTTGAGTTTGAGGAGTTCTTCATAGATCCTGGATATCAACCTTTTGTCTGTGCTGTAATTTGCAAAATTCTCCTCCCATTCCGTGGGTTGCCTCATTGTTTTGTTGACTCTTTCCTTTGCTGTGCAGAAGCTTTTGATTTTGATGAAGTCCCAAAAGTTTATTTTTGCTTTTGTTTCCTTTGCCTTTGGAGACATATCTTGAAAGAACTTGCTGTGGCTGATATCCAAGAGATTATTGCCCAAGTTCTCCTCTAGGATTCTGATGGATTCCTGTCTCCTGTAGAGGTCTTTTATCCATTTTGAGTTTATTTTTGTGTATAGTGTAAGAGAATGGTCGAGTTTCATTCTTCTACATATAGCTGCTCATTTCTCCCAGCACCATTGATTGAAGATACTGTCTTTTTTCCACTGTATATTTTTTTCCTGTTTTGTCGAAGTTTATTTGACAATAGAGTTGAGGGTCCATATCTGGCTCTCTACTCTGTTCCACTGGTCTATTTGTCTGATTTCATGCCAGTACCATGCTGTCTTGGTGATCATAGAAATCAGGTAATGTGATGCCTCCAGTTTTATTTTTGTTTTTCGACATTTCCTAAGCGATTCGGGGTCTCTTCTGATACCTTACAAATTTTAGGATTATTCGCTCCAGCTCATTGAAGAATACGGGTGGAATTTTGATCGGAATGGCATTAAAAGTATAGATTGCTCTAGGCAGTATAGACATTTTTTTAAATTAATTTATTTATTTTCAGAAAAATCAGTATTCATTATTTTTTCACCAGACCCAGTGCTCCATGCAATCCGTGCCCTCTATAATACCCACCACCTGGTACCCCAACCTCCCACCCCCCCACCACTTCAAACCCCTCCAATTGTTTTTCAGAGTCCATAGTCTCTCATGATTCACCTCTCCTTCCAATTTACCCCAACTCCCTTCTCCTCTCTAACACCCCTTGTCCTGCATGATATTTGTTATGCTCCACTAATGAGTGAAGCCATATGATAATTGACTCTCTCTGCTTGGCTTATTTCACTCAGCATAATCTCTTCCAGTCCCGTCCATGTTGCTACAAAAGTTGGGTATTCGTCCTTTCTGATGGAGGCATAATACTCCATAGTGTATATGGACCACATCTTCCTTATCCATCCGTCCGTTGCAATATAGACATTTTAACTATGTTTATTCTTTCGATCCAAGAGCATGGAATGGTCTTCCATCTTTTTGTGTCTTCTTCAATTTCTTTCATGAGTGTTCTGTAGTTCCTTGAGTACAGATCCTTTAACTCTTTGGTTATATTTTACCCAGGAATCTTGTGTTTCTTGATGCTAGAGTAAATGGAATAGATTCTCTAATTTCTCTTTCTGTATTTTCATTTTTAATGTATAAGAAATCCACTGATTTCTGTACATTGGCTTTGTATCCTGCCACATTGCTGAATATTTTTATGGGTTCTAGTAGCTTGGGGGTGGAGTCTTTTGGGTTTCCATATAAAGAAACATGTCATCTGCGAAGAGAGAGAGTTTGACTTCTTCATTGCCCATTTGGATCCCTTTTATTTCTCTTTGTTGTCTGATTGTTCTTGCTAGGACTTCTATTACTATGTTGAACAAGAGTAGTGAGAGTGGGCATCCTTGTCGTGTTTCTGATCTCAACGGGAAGGCTGCAAGCTTTTTCCCATTGAGGGTATTTGCTGTTGGTCTTTCATAGATAGATTTCTATGAATTTCAGGAATGTTCCTTCTATCCCTATACTTTGAGGCGTTTTAATCAGGAACGGATGCTGGATTTTGTCAAATGCTTTTTCTGCATCGATTGAGATGACCATGTGGTACTTCTCTCTTCTCTTATTTATTTGTCCTATGACATTGATTGATTTGTGAATGTCGAACCATCCTTGTAGCCCAGGGATGAATCCGACCTGGTCATGGTGGATAATCTTTTTAAATGCTATTGGATCCTGTTTGCTAGGATCTTGTTGTGAATCTTAGCATACATATTCATCAGTGATATTGGTCTGAAATTCTCCTTTTTGGAAGGGTCTGTGCCTGGTTTCACAATCAGGGTAATGCTGACTTCATAGAAAGAGTCAGAAATTTTCCTACTTCTTCAAGTTTTTGAAACAGCTTCAGGAGAATAGGTGTTATTTCGTCTTTGAAAGTTTGGTGGAATTCCCCAGGAAATCTGTCAGGTGTTGGGCTCTGGTTTTTTGGGAGGTTATGGATCACTGCCTCAATCTCTTTAATAGATATTGGTCTATTCAGGTTGTCAATTTCTTCCTGGTTCAATTTTGGGAGTTTATAGTTTTCCAGGAATGCATCCATTTTATCTAGGTTGCTTAGCTAATTGGCATATAACTGTTGTTTCTACTTCCTTGGTGTTAGTTGCAATCATTCACTTTTCATTCATAATTTTATAAATTTAGCTTTCTCTCCTTTCTTTTGGATTAGTAGCACCAATGGTTTATTGATCTTATTGATTCTTTCAAAAAACCAGCTTCTAGTTTAATTGATATGTTCTACTGTATCTGTGATTTCTACTTCATTGATCTCATCTCTAATCTTGATTATTTCCCTTCTTATGTGTGGAGTTTGTTTGATTTGTTGTTGATTCTCCAGTTCTTTATGGTGTAGAGACAGCTGGTGTTTTCTGGATTTTTCAATTTTTTTGAGGGATGCTTGAATGGCTATGCATTTCCCCCTTAGGACTGCCTTTGCTGTATCCCATAGGTTTTGGACCGAAGTGTCTTCATTCTCATTGGTTTCCATGAATTGTTTCAGTTCATCTTTGATTTCCTGGTTGATCCAAGCATTCTTAAGCAAGGTTGTCTTTAGCTTCTAGGTGCTTGAGTTTCTTCCAACATTTTCCTTGTTATTGAGCTACAGTCAAGGCATTGTGATTGAGAATGTGCAGGGAATAATCTCAGTCTTTTGGTATCCATCGAGTCCTGATTTGTGACCCAGTATCTGATCTATTCTTGAGAAAGTTCCATGTGCACTTCAGAAGAATGAATATTCTGTTTGTTATGGCGGAATGTTCTGTATATATCTATGAGGTCTATCTGGTCCAATGTGTCATTCAATGTTCTTGTTTCTTTATTGATTTTCTGCTTCAATTATCTGTCTATTTCTGAAAGAGGCATGTTAAGATCTCCTACTATTAGTGTATTCATATCAATATGACTCTTTATCTTGATTAACAGTTTTCTTATGTAAATTTTTTTGTTCCCATGTTGGTGGCATAGATATTTACAATTGTTAGATCATCTTGGTAGATAGTCCATTTTAGAATGATGTAGTGTCCTTCTGTATCTCTGATTACAGTCCTCAGTTTAAAATCTAATTTATCTGATATGAGAATTGCTACCCCAGCCTTCTTTTGAGGCCCATGGCATGACAGATGCTTCTCCATCCCTTCACTTTCAGTCTGGGTGTATATTTAGGTTCAAAATGGGTCTCCTCTAGACAACATATGGATGGGTCCATTCATTTTATCCAATCTGCAACCTTGTGCCATTTTATGGGCGCATTTAGGCCATTCACGTTGAGATTGATTTTTGATAGATACATTTTTATTGACATCGTGTTACCTTTGAATTCTTTCTTTCTGTAGATTGTCTCTATATTTCTGTTCAATGCTATTCTTAGGATTTTTCCTCTTTTATAGAAACCCCCTTATTATTTTCTGAAGTGTCAGCTTGGTGGTTGTGTAGTCTTATAAGCCTTGCCAGTCTTGGAAACTCTTTATCTCTCCCTCTATTTTGAATGTCAGTCTTGTTGGATAAAGTATTCTTGGCTGCATGTTCTTCTCATTCAGTGCCATGAGTATATCTTGCCAGCCCTCTCTGACTTTCCAGGTGTCTGTGGACAGGTCTGATGTTATTCTGATGGGCTTTCCTCTGTAAATAAGTACCCTCTTTGTTCTAGCGGCTTTCAAGAGATTATATCTACAATTATAATTCCTCAATTTTACTATCAGGTGCCTTGATGTTTTTCTGGAATCTATAGTCTTGGGTGGAGACCATTCAGCCTTTAGGACATGAATGCTGTTTCCATTCGTAAGATTGGGAAAATTTTCATGATGAACTTGTTCCACTATATCTTCTAGACTTCTTTCTTTGTCCTCCCCTTCAGGGATTCCAATAATGCTGATGTTGGAACGTTTCTTGGCATCATTTATTTCCTGGATTTTGTTTTCGTGGTTTCTGAGCTGTTTGTTCCAGGCTTCCTCCCGATTCTTTCTCTCTATCTCTTTGTCCTCCAGATCACTAATTCTATCTTCTGTCTCAGTTACCCTAGCTTTGAGAGAATTTATATTAGATTGTAACTCATTGAGAGCACTGGGAACCTCATCCCTGTTAGCTTTCAGCTTTTCCCTAACATTGTAAACATGATCTCTGGTCGTTTTCAGCTCAGCCCTAATCAATTCTGTTTGGTCATCCATGGCTTTCTCCAACCTAGCTTGCCTGGATAATTGTTAGCCTGAATTCTCTTTCTGACATATTGTTTATGTTGGTAGCCATTAGCTCTGTTGCAGAAGGCCCATCCTCTGTATTTTTCTTCTCTTGGTCATTCCTCCTCCTAGTCATTTTGGTGAGAGATGGCTGAATGGGTGTAGTTAGATATCTCAACCGTGGTGCAGTCAAGGTGCACCCTGAAACGCTTCTGAGCAATCAGGGTTCCCCACCCAATTGAGAGAAAGAAGAAAAGGAAAAAAAAGGGAGAGAGAGAGACAGGAAAGAAATTTTAGATAAAAGAGAAGGTTCATCGCAAATGGGCCTTAAGGTAAGATTTATGAAATAAACACTCAAAAACAGGCTAACGAAAAGACTGATAAAAATATATGACAAGAAAAAAAATATATATAATATACATACATATATATAATATATATATGCAAATAAAGGAAGAACCTCATTTAAAAGAAACCCAAGTGTAAGATGTATATACTATCAGGACAAACACAAAAACACAGAAACACTGGTGGAAGAAAAAGATGGGATAGTGGTTATAAATTCTCAGTATGGTGGAGGAAGATTGTTTTGATTCTTCCTGGATGTATCTTGATATCTTTGTTAAAGGACTCAACTTCCCTAAGATAAGGGGGATTTACAAATTGGTTTACCTATAGGGTTAGCATTGATTGGGGAAATGGGATTACCTTGAAGTTTAACTCTATATGAATATTAGAAAATAAAAATAAAAAAGGAATAGACTAAATAAAATAAAAAGGAATAAACATAAATTATATGAATATTAGAAAATAAAAATGAAAAAGGAATAAACTAGACTATTTAAAAAATAAATTTAAAAAGTAGAAATGCAAAAGGAAAGCACAGGTGTATGTATCAAAAAGTTCAGGTTAGAAGGTTATTATGGAATTTGATATACTGGACATCTCACTGTGATGGTGAATAGGTTAAAAAATTATCTATATAATAATAAAAAAATTATCTATATAAAAAAAATGAGCCAAAATAGTGGGAACGAAGTAAAAATAAAAGTTGTCCTATGAAGTAGTGGTGGTCGTTCTCGTGTCACCTTTTTATTTTTTTTTCCTTTCCTGGTTGGTTTTCTGGGGGAGGGACCTGCCATGTGGGTTTTCAGTCAATGATGTTCTCTGAGTTATGTCCTCCCGCCCCCCCTCAAGGGTGTGGGCTCTGAGGAAACTGGTTTTTTCAGGCTTTTGTTTTCTGGAGCTTTTTATGTTTGTTCACTTTTGTTTTTCTCTCTTGCCTTGACCGCTTTTGATGGTGTTTGTAGGTTTAGAGGAAAGCAAACTGCACCCTGACCTCCCTCTCAGAGAGAAGCCTCAGTCTGGCTGCAGAGCCCAAATAAATCCCCCCTTGGCTGCTGGCAGAACAGGTTCTGATTCGTGTTCCCTGGGGATGCAGGATGTTTTGCTTGTACCAAAAACCATGGCAGCAGCGGCTGTCTGTGAGGCTCCAGACTGCCAGAGAGGTTCCAAGCAGTGCTCGCACACTGAGATTTTCCCGCGGGCGCGGGCTGGGAGTGCCTGGTCTTTCTGGGTCTGAGGGCACCGGGCTGGCGCCTGTGTGCACCTCTCTCAGGGGAGAGTGCGGGGTGCAACTTGGACTCTGATGGCACAGCAGGGCACTTGCCTTGGGACTGCAAAAAAGCTGTGCTTCTGTTGGCTGATGAGGCTCCCAGCCCCTCATGGGAGCTGGGCCCCATGCGTTCTCAGGTGCGCTTTTGGCTCAGGGACCAAGACCTGGTTACTCTGCCGCACTCTCTCTGTCTCTGAGCCAGGGTGGCTGTCCTGGGTCTGGGGACTTAAGCCCCTGTCCCTAACACCCTGATTCCCACAATTTCCCCCTGGCGATCCTTTGCTCTTTTTGCATGCTTTCTACCAGTGTCCAAGTTAATGCTAGTTCCCAGATGCAGGGCACTCTTGTATTGGGATATTACTTTCCAATGGGTCACCTCTTGTGGCTCCCTCCTCCTTTTGTTTTTATCTTCTGATATTGGTCTGACTTTCCCACTCCACTTCACCTGCCCACCGGCGTCTTCTGCTCTGGTAGAGATCCAGACGTGTATAATTCTGATCTCAGGCTGATTTCATGGGTGATCGGAGTTCTTTGGAAGTTAATCAGCTCACTTTAGGGTACAGTTTGAAAGGGTGCCTCCTCCTACTTACCCGCCATCTTGTCTCTCCATGACTGTTGCTAATTTTCCTTCAACCATGTTACTTATATCTGTTTTGCTTAGATCTCTGATCATTGCCTTACCTTGTTATTTCATCTGAGAAATTCCTCTGAAATTTTGTTTAGTTCTCTTCCTTCTCCTGTGTTTAGAAAAGTTGTTTGTGCCTCCTGGTCCTGAAAGTAACTGTTTTATGAAGAAATCATTTAGTGTTTGGGTCCTGGTGATTCAGGAAGTGTCTCTGTGTGCTGTGTGTTCTCTGCTGTTGTGTTCTGTCTGTTCTTCCTTTAGAACCAGTCACCTGCACAGGCTGTCCTTGCTTGCTTTGGGAATTGTTTGGTCACTGGGCTGAACATATCAAATTTTAACTAAGTGTGCTCTGTTTGGTTTCTGAAATGAAATCTGAAAGCATATCTACTAAGACTCAGGCCCCCGAACTCTCTGGTTGATTGTTATGGTGTGGGAAGTGGTTTGTGCTGGTCTTCCAGGAGATGGGCCTGCTATTCTAGGACTGAAGCAAACTTGACTGAGAAGTGAGGTAGTGAGGTCCTGTCAAAGACAAGAAGGTGGGTCTTGGTGTAAGCAAGTTAGGTGTCCAGTATTTATGATGTACTGCTTCCTGCAGGTGACTCTGTTTAAGCCGAGTGTTGGGGAGGGAAATGGTTCCAACCTGCTCCTTTTACACAGAGGGCATCTCTATGAAAGCTTCCTCTTAGAGACAAGCTCTGAGAAGAGTCAATAATGTCCCCTGGTGTGCCCCAGGCATTCTTTGAACCATTCTGCGCATGCCATCTGCCCTCAGGTTGTTTGTGTGCCTTATCTCTAGGTGCATGGAAGCACCTTCCAGGATTGATTCCACCAGCCCACTGACTTTAGAACTCAAGGCTTTAAGCCCTGCTTGTTGCAAATCTTATGAAAGCCAGCCCTTCTCATTTTCAAAGGCAATCTTTCTGGGGAAACTTTCTCCTTGTGCATTCCCATGTGTTTTTCTATCTTTCACCCTTCTCCATGACTACATCTCCCTCCTTTGTTTCATCCTAAGCCATGTCTTCGAACTTCATACTTTCTTTGATGTGGCCTCTTCTCTCCCTTTAGTTGTGTCATGTGTTCTGTCAGTGTTCAGGTGGAATTCTGGGGTATTTGGAATCGTTTGATAGCTACCTAACTTTGGTCCTGAGATGAGACGTGGCTAAGGTCCTCCTACTCCATTGCCAATTGCTTTCCCACCCAGGGTTTATTTCTTTAAGAACTTTAACAATGTAATCCCATTGCTTTCTAACCTCTATGATGTATGATGAGAAATCAGCTGATATTTTATTTTATTAATTTTTGTGTCTATTTTTGTACCAGTACCATTCTGTTTTGATTACTATAGCTTTGTAGTATATCTTGAAATCTGGGATAGTGATATCTCTGGATCTGTCTTTTTTTTTTCTGCAGGGTGTTTTGTTTTGTTTTGTTTTCAGTTGCTTTTCTATTTAGGATCTTTTGTTGTTCCATACAAATTGTGGGGCTATTTATTCCAAGGTCTATGAAAAATGTTGTTAGTATTTAAATAGGAAGTACATTGAATCTGCAGTTTTCTATAGGTAGTATAGCCATTAACAATATGTGTTCTTGCAATCCATGGGCATGGAACATCTTTCTGTTGGTCTCTATCATCTTTTATCTTTTCATCAATGTTTTAGAGTTGTCAGAATACAAGTCTTCCAATGCTTGGATAAATCTAATTCCTAGGTATTATAATAGTTTTTGTGCCATTATAAATGGGATTGTTATCTTAATTTATCTTTCTACTACTGCAATATTAGTGTATATAAATAAAAATATTTATGCACATAGATTTTATATTCAGTGGCATTTCTAAATTCATTTATCAATTCTAGTAGTCTTTTAGTGAAATCTTTGATCATCATATCATTTAGTATGATGCTACCTGTGGGTTTTTCATATATGGTCTTTCTTTATTATGTTGGGGTGTGTTCTCTCTAACCCTACTTTGTTGAGAGGCTTATGAATAATTTTACTTTGTCAAATAATTTTTCTGCATCTATTGAAGTGATAATATGGTTTATATCCTTTCTTTTTAGCATAATACTCTCTAGCTCCATCCATGTTGTTGCAAAAGGCAGGATTTCATTCTTTGTTTATGGCTCAATAATATTCCATTGTATATATACTACATCTTCTTTATCTATTCATTGGTTGATGGACAGCTGGGTTGTTCCCATGATTTGGATATCGCTAATAATGTTCCTATAAACATTGGGGTGTATGTGTCCTTTCAAATCAATGTTTTTGCATCATTTGGGTTATACCTAGTAGTGTAATTACTGGATCAGATGATAGTTCTAGTCCTAATTTTTGACCAGCCTCCATACTCTTTGCCAGATTGGCTACACCAGGTTGCATTACCACCAACAGTGTAAGAGGATTCACCTTTCTACCCATCCTTGCCAAAAAAAACATTGCTTCTCTGTTGTTAATTTTAGCCATTCTGAGAGTTGTGAGGTAATATCTAGTTGAAGTTTTTAATTCCATTTCACTGATGATGACTGATGTTGAATATATTTTCATTCCCCTATTGGCCTTCTGTAAGTCTTCTTTGGAAAAAATTTCTATTCTAGTTTTCTGTCCATTTCTTAATTGGATTATTTGTTTTTTGAGTGTTCATTTTAATACTGACTACTAACCCTTTATGAGATATATCATTTGCAAATATCTTATCTCATTCCATACATTGGCTTTTAAGTTTGCTGATTGTTTCCAGAAGTCTTTATCCTGATGAAGTTATTAGTTCTTGTAGTTTGTTTTGTTTTATTTCCCTTACTTCAGGGGACATATCTACTAAGAAGTAGCTATGACCAATATCAAAGAGGTTACTCCCTCGATGATTTTAATGGCTTCCTCTCTCACATTTAGGTCTTTCATCCATTTGGAATTCATTTGTCTATATGTATGGTGTAAGACGGTGGTCCCATTTCACTATTTTGCATGGTGGTTGTCCAGCTTTCCTACCACCATTTGTTGAAGGGAATTTTTTTCCATTGGATATTCTTTCCTGCTTAATCAAAGACTAATTGACCATATAATCGTGGGTTCATTTCTGGGTTTTCTATTCTGTTCCACTGATCTATGTGTCTATTTTTTTTTTTTTTTTTTTTGGTCCCAGTACCATACTCTCTTGATTGCCACAACTTTGCACTATTAATTGAAGTCCAGAATTTTGATGCATCCAGCTTTGCTTTTCTTTTTCAAGATTTCATTGGCTACTCATCTTTTGTGGTTCTATACAAATTTTAGGATTGCTCTAGCTGTGTGAAAATGTGGATGGTGTGTTAAACAGGATTGCATTAAATGCATGGGTGATATTGTCATCTTAACGTTGGTTCGTCCAATCCAAGAACATGAATTTTGCTCCATTTATTTATGAAATTGCCAATTTCTTTCATCAGTGTCTCATAGGTTCCAGAGTACAGATCTTTTGCTACTTTGATAATATTTATTCTTAGGTAACTTATGGGTTTTGGTACAATAGTGAATGGGGTTGGTTCTTTGATTTCTATTTTTGCTGCTTCAATATTGGTGTATAAAAATACAGCAGATTTATTTACATTGATTTTGTATCCTGTGGAATTACTGAGTATATGTATCAATTCTAGAAGGTTTTGGTAGAGTTTTTTGGATATCTTTGCATAATATCATGTCATTTTAAAATATTGAACATTGTGCTCATTCCTTGCTGACTTAGATGCTTTTGTTTTTGTTTTATTTTCAAGGCACCTGGGTGGTTCAATCAGTTGAGCATCCAGCTCTTGGTTTTGGCTCAGTTGATGCTATCATCGGTCATGGGATCCAACCCTGCTTTGGGCTATGCATTCAGCAGGGAACATGTTTGAAGATTTTTCTCCCTCTACCCGTCTGACACTGGTGCACTCTCTCTCTCATGCATATGCTCCCTCTCTAAAATAAATAAATAAAATATTGAAAATAAAATCAAATATTGTTTATGTATTTTTGAATGTCTGATTCCTATAGCTCTTACTTCCAGTACTATGCTGAAGAAAATTGGTGAGAGTGAGCATCTCTATTTTTTGACTGTAGAGGGAAATATCTCACTTTTCTCCCATTTAGGATAGTATTAGCTGTGGGTTTTTCATATAGGGCTTTTATTATGTAGAGGTATCCTTCTAAACCTACTTGTCAAAGGTTTGTCATAAGTGTTTGTTCTACATTGTCAACTGCTTTTGTCTGCATCTATTGAAAGAATTTTTTTTTATTCCTGTGATGTATAACTTTGATTGAACTACTCTTGCAACCTTAGAATAAATTGTAATTGATCATGATGAATGAATTTGGCATTTTGAGAGTGGGTGTGTTAGTAGTTTGTGGAGAATTTTTGAATCTATGTTCCTCAGAGGCACTGGTCTATAGTAGATTTATATTTTACTGTTTTTATCTGTTTTGGTAGTAGCATAATGTTAGCATCATAGAATAAATTTGGAGATTTTCCCCCCTTTTCAATTTTTTATAATAGTTTATAAAGAATGGCATTAACTTTTCTTTAAATGTTTGGTCGAATATGCTTGTGAAGCCATCTGGTCCTGGACTTTTCTTTGTTGGGAGTTTTTTCAGTACTGATTTAATTTCTTTGCTAGTTATCATCTGTTCATGTTTTCTATCTATTCCTGTTTCAATTTTGGTACTTTATATATTTGTGGGAATTCATCCCTTTCTTCCAGGTTCCCAAATTTGTTGGAATCTAGTTTTTCATATAATTATATTACTGTGTCATTGATTATTATTTCTTCAATTTTTAAAAATTTTATTTGGAGCCTTTCTCTATTTTTTTGGTAACTATGGCTAGGAGTGAACAATTGTATTTTTTTTTTTCCAAAAATCCGGCTCCTTGTTTCGGACTTAAGCTTTGTGTTTTGGTCTTTTTCTAGCTCCTTTTGATGTAAAGTAAAGTTGTTTATATGTAATTCTTGTTCTCTTGAGTTAGGCCTATATTGCTATATGCTTTTATCATAGGACTGCTTTTGCTGCATCCCAAATATTTTAATCATTGTGTTTTCATTTTCATTTGTTTCATGTACTTTATTTTTTTCATTTTGACTTCCTGGTTGAAGAATTATTATTTATTTTTCTAAAGATTTTATTTACTTATTTGTTTGTTTGTTTGAGAGAGAGCACAAGTGGGGGGAAGGAGAAGAGGGAGATGGACAAGCAGACTCCCCACTGAGCAGATAATCTGACGTGGGTCTTGATCCCAGGACTCTGAGACAATAACCTCAGCTGAAGTCTAACACTTAGCTGACTGAAATACCCAGACTCCGCATTCCATTTACTATTTAGTATCATGCAGTTTAACCTTTATGAATTGTTGTCTTTCTAACATTTTTCTTGTGGTTTACTTCAAGTTTCATAGTGTCGTGGTAGGGAAATATACATTGTATTATTTGAGTATTTTTAATTCTTGTTGAGACTTGATTCATGACCTAGTATGTGATCTTTTCTGGAGAATGTCCTATTGTACTTGAAAAGATTGTGTATTATGAAGCAAAAGAACCAGTCAACAAAACAGGCAACCCACATAATAAGAGATGATATTTGCAAATGGCACTTTAGAAAAAGGGCTGACATCCAAATCTATAAAGAACTTCTCAAATTCAACACCCCCAAAACAGATATTCAAGTTAAAAAAAGGGCAGAAGACATTAGCAGACACTTCTCCAATGAAGACATACAAATGCCTAGCAGACACATAAAAATTTTCCATCATCATTAGCCATCAGGAAAATTCAAATCAAAACCACATTGAGATACCACCTTATACCAGTTAGAATGGCAAAGTTCAACAAGACAAGAAACAAGTGTTGGAGAGAATGTGGAGAAAAGGGAACCCTCTTACAGTGTAAGGAAAGGGATATGCAAGTTGATGCACCACTTTGGAAAACAGTGCACAAATTCCTTAAGAAATTAAAAGTAGAGCTACCCGATGACCTGGAAAATGCACTACTGTGTATTTACCCCAAAGATACATATGTAGTGAAAAGAAGGGCCATATATACCCCAAAGTTCATAGCAACAATGTCCACAACAGCCAAACTGTGGAGAGAGCCAAGATACCCTTCAAAAGACAAATGGATAAAGAAGATGTGGTGCATATATCCAATGGAATATTATGCAGCTATCAGAAAGGATGAATACCCAACTTTTGCATTAATATAGATGGGACTGGAGGAGACTGTGCTGAGTGAAATAAGTCAAGCAGAGAAAGCCAATTATATGGTTTCACTTAATTGTGGAACATGAGGAATAACATGAAGGACTTTAGGAAAAGGAAAGGAAATGTGACAGAGGGAATCGGAAGGGGAGATGAACAATGAGATACTGTAGACTCTGAGAAACAAGCTGATCATTTTTGAGAAGAGGGGTGGGGGTTAGGTGACCCTGGTGGTGGCTATTAAGTGGGGTCATAATTTCATAGAGCACTGGGTATTATACATAAACAATGAATCTTGGAACACTACATCAAACAATAATGACGTACTGTATGGTGACTAACATAATAATAAAAAGTTTAAAAAAAGGAATGTGCATTCTGATGTTTGGGATGAAATCCTTTGAATATATCTGTTAAGTCCATCTGATTCGGTATGTCATTCAAAGACATTGTTTCCTTCTTGATTTCCTGCTTAGATGATCTGCTCATTGAGGTAGTGGGGAATTAATCCTGTGATCATTTTAGTATCAATGACTTCCTTTGTATTTGTTACTGATTGATTTATATATTCGGGTGGTTCCATATTGGGGTCATGAATTTTTTTTATTTATTTTTTATTTATTTTGACCATAACAGTATTCATTGTTTTTGTACCACACCTAGTGCTCCATGCAATCTGTGCCTCTCTAATACCCACCACCTGGTTCCCCCAACCTCCCACACCCCCAGCACTTAAAACCCCTCAGAAAGCTTTTCAGAGTCCATAGTCTCTCATAGTTCACCTCCCCTTCCAATTTCCCCCAACTCCCTTCTCCTAACACCCCATGTCCTCCATGCTATTTGTTATGCTCCACAAAGTGAAACCATATGATAATTGACTCGCTCTCCTTGACTTATTTCACTCAGCATAATCTCTTCCAGTCTCGTCCATGTTGCTACAAAAGTTGGGTATTCATCCTTTCTGATGGAGGCATAATACTCCGTAGTGTATATGGACCACATCTTTCTTTTCCATTCGTCTGTTGAAGGGCATCTTGGTTCTTTCCACAGTTTGGCGACCGTGGACATTGCTTCTATAAACATTGGGGTCCAGATGGCCCTTCTTTTCACTACCTATGTATCTTCGGGGTAAATACCCAGTAGTACAATTACAAGGTCATAGGGAAGTTCTATTTTTAATTTCTTGAGAAATCTCCAAACTGTTCTCCAAAGACACTGCACCAACTTGCATTCCCACCAACAATGTAAGAGGGTTTTCCTTTCTCAACATCCCTCCAAAACATGTTGTTTCCTGTTTTGCTAATTTTGGCCATTCTAAGTTCTGTAAGGTGATATCTCAATGTGGTTTTAATTTGAATCTTCCTAATGGCTAGTGATGATGAACATTTTTTTTATGTGTCTGAAAGCCATTTGAATGTCTTCATTGGAGAAGTGTCTGTTCATATCTTCTGCCCATTTTTTTGATATGATTATCTGTTTTGTGTATGTTGAGTTTGAGGAGTTCTTTATAGATCATGGATATCAACCTTTTTTCTGTACTGTCATTTGCAAATATCTTCTCCCATTCTGTGGGTTGCCTCTTTGATTTGTTGACTGTTTTCTTTGCTGTGCAGAAGCTTTTCATTTTGGTAAAGTCCCAAAAGTTGGTTTTTGCTTTTGTTTCCTTTGCCTTTGGAGACATATTTTGAAAGAAGTTGTTGTGGCTGATATCGAAGAGATTACTGCTTATGTCCTCCTCTAGGATTCTGATGGATTCCTGTATCCCGTTGAGGTCTTTTATCCATTTCGAGTTTATCTTTGTGTAAGTTGTAAGAGAATGGTCGAGTTTCATTCTTCTACATATAGTTGTCCAGTTTTCCCAGCACCATTGATTGAAGAGACTGTCTTTTTTTCCACTGTATATTCTTTCCTGTTTTGTCAAATATTATTTGCCTGTAGAGTTGATGGTCCATATTTGGGCTCTCTATTTTGTTCCACTGGGCTATGTGTCTGTTCTTATGTCAGTAACATGCTGTCTTGGTGATCACAGCTTTGTAGTAAAGCTTGAAATCAGGTAACGTGATGCCCCCAGTTTTATTTTTGTTTTTCAACATTTCCTTAGTGATTTGGGGTCTCTTCTGATTCCATACAAATTTTTGGATTATTTGCTCCAGCTCCTTGAAAAATATCAGTGGAACTTTGATCGGAATGGCATTAAAAATATAGATTGCTCTAGGCAGTATAGACACTTTAACAATGTTTATTCTTCCAATCCAAGAGCATGGAATGGTCTTCCATCTTTTTGTGTCTTCTTCAATTTCTTTCATGAGTGTTCTTTAGTTCCTCAAGTACAGACATACAAATACAAATGGCTATCAGACACATTAAAAAATGCTCATCATCACTAGCCATTAGGGAGATTCAAATTAAAACCACAGTGAGATACCACCTTACACCAGTTAGAATGGCCAAAATTAGCAAGACAGGAAGCAATATGTGTTGGAGAAGATGTGAAGAATGGGGAACCCTCTTACACTATTGGTGGGAATGCAAGTTGATGCAGCCACTTTGGAAAACAGTGTGGAGATTCATCAAGAAATTAAAAATAGAGCTTCCCTACGACCTTGCAATTGCACTAATGAGTATTTACCCCAAGTATACAGATATAGTGAAAATAAGGGCCATCTTACCACAATGTTTATAGTAGCAATGGCCACGTTTGCCAAACTGTGGAAAGAACCAAGATGCCCTTAAACGGACAAATGGATAAGGAAGATGTGGTCCATATACACTTTGGAGTATTATCCATCAGAAAGGATGAATACCCAACTTTTGTAGCAACATGGACGGGACTGGAAGAGATTATGCTGAGTGAAAAGTCAAGGAGAGAGAGTCAATTATCATATGGTTTCACTTATTTGTGGAGCATAACAAATAGCATGTAGTACAAGGGGAGATGGAGAGAAGGGAGTTGGGGAAAATTGGAAGGGGAGGTGAACCATGAGAGACTATAGACTTTGAAAAACAATCTGAGGGTTTTGAAGGGGCAGAAGGTGGGAGGTTAGGGGAGACAGGTTGTTGGTGTTAGAGAGGGCACGGATTGCATGGAGAACTGGGTGTGGTGTAAAAACAATGAATACTCTTATGTTGAAAAGAAATTTAAAAAAAAAAGAGATAGAGAGAAGCTCTGTTCTACAATATTTGCACATTTTAAATTTTTTTTAAAAAGAAAGAAGAAAGTGGCGCCTGGGTGGCTCAGTGGGTTGAGGTCTCTGCCTTCAGCTCAGGTCACGGTCCCGGGGTCCTGGGATCAAGCCCTGCATTGAGCTTTCTGCAAAGCGGGGAGCCCACTTCCTCCTCTCTCTCTGCCTGCTTCTCTGCCTGCTTGTGATCTCTGTCTGTCAAGTAAATGGATGGAATCTTTAACAAAAAAAAAAGAAAAAAGAAAAAAAAATTAAAAGAGAGAAAAAATTATATATATATATATATATATATATATAATTACACATGTTGCATTTTAATTTTGTTTATCATTTCCTTCACTGTTCAGAAGCTGAAAACCCAGTTGTTCATTTTTGCTTTTGCTTCCCTTTCCTCACATACCATTACTAATAACTTCCTACAGCTGAGGTTAAAGACGTCTGCTCTGTTTTCCTCTAGGATATTGATGGTTTTCTCTCTCACATACATCTTTCAACATTTTTAACTTATTTTTGCATATGGTGTAACAACGTGGTATAGTTTCAATGTTCTGCATGTTGCTGTCCAGTTTTCCCAACGCCACTTGTTGAAGAGACTGTTTTTACACGAAATATTTTTCCTGTTTTTTTTTTGAAGATTAGTTGACAGTGTAGTTATGTGTGATGCATTCTCTGCAGAGAAGAGACTTGACATTTCTCGAAAAGTTAAAAATAGTACTATCTTATGATTCAGCAATTGCACTACTATGTATTTACCCAAAGGATATGAAAATATAGATTTAAAGGGGTACATGCACCCCAATATTTATAGCAATATTATCATCAATAACCAAACTATGGAGAGAGCCCAAGTGTCTATCGACTGATGAAGGAATAAAGAAGCTGTGAGATATATCTATATAGATATAGATATAGGTATAGATATATATGACCAATAATTGTATTCATATTAGTAAGTATAACCACAATCAAGAAATATATAAGTGTAATTCAATGAAGTTTTACCTTAACTTAATTTTTTCTTTTTCTTTATTATATATGTATATAAAGATATACATATATATTTACACACACATATACATATGTGTATATATGTGTGTGTATATTTACATATATATGTGTATATATATATATACGTATATATATATGGATATTACTCAAAAACCCAAAAGAATGAAACCTTGTTATTTCCAATGATATAGATGGAGCCAGAATGCATTATTCTATGTGAAGTAAGTCACTCAAAGAAAGGCAAATATAAGATCTCAATCTTGTGTGGAATTCAAGAAAGAAAACAGATGAACATATGGGAAGGGTGAAGGAAAAAGGAGAAAAGGAAACCAACCATAAGAAACTCTGAACCCTAAGTAACAAATTGAGGGGGCATCTGGATGGCTCAGACTGTTAAATATCTGCCTTCAGCTCATTTCATTATTCCAGGGTCCTGGGATTGAGCCCCACATCAGGCTCCCTGCTCAGTGGGAAGTCTGCTTCTCCATCTCCCTCTGCCTACTGCTTTGCCTACTTCTGATCTCCTTCTGTCAAATAAATGAATAAAATCTTTAAAAAGGGAACAAACTAAGGGTTGATGGAAGGAGGTGTGTGTGGGATGGGGTAGATGGTAAGGACAGCTCTTGTTGTGATGAGCACTTTGTGATGTAATGTCAGTGTTGAATCACTGAATTCTACTCAAGAAACCAATATTGCACTGTATGTTAATGAAAATTTAAGTTAAAAAAGAAAGAAATGAATTAAGTGCATAGGGCAAAATTACATTGAATTATGCTTCTATATTTCTTGATTATGTTGGTACTTACTAGTATGTATACAATTATCGAAGCTCATTAAACTCTGTACTTATGAGTGCATTTTCTAGCTTGTCAGCTAGCTCAAAAAGTTAATTTCTCTTGCCTTCAGAGAGTGATATTCAACTTGACCACTACTTCTATCTTGGGAGTAATATTTGCTATCCTTAGATAGTTATCCTTCTTAATTCTTGTACCAAAGCTTGCCACCAACATCCCACGTAATTTTTAAAAATGCCTCCACACATTTTCAAGTATCTCCTGGCACCTTCCACTTCTTCTATGATAATGACTGGCTTACAATTTATACAATACATAAATATTTGATCCAGCTGTCATTTATGCATAATATTGACTTTTTAAAAATTAAAAATGGGATAACAAATATTCACAAAATTATGCCAAAACATGAAAGAAATGGAAGAAATCACAAAAAGATGGAAAAACATTCTATGCTTATAGATTGGAAGACATTGCTAAAATGTCTATACTTCCCAGAGCAATCTATACCTTCAGTGTCATCCCAATCAAAATACCACTGGCATTTTTCGAAGTGCTGGAACAAACAATCTTAAAATTTGTTTGGAACCAGAAAGCACCACGAATCACTAAGGAAATTTTGAAAAAGAAAAACAAAGCTGGGGGTATCACGTTGCCTGATTTCAAGCTTTATTGCAAAGTTGTGATCACCAAGACAGCCTGGTACTGACACAAAAACAGACACATGGTCGAATGGACCAGAATAGAGAGTCCAGATATGGACCCACAACTCTATGGTCAAATAATCTTTGAGAAAGCAGGAAAAATATCCAGTGGAAAAAAGACAGTCTCTTCAAAAAATGGTGTGGGAACATTGGAGACCTATGTATATGAGAATGAGACTTGACCATTCTCTTACACCATTCATAAACTCAAAATGGATGAGATGCCTCAATGTGAGACAGGAATCCATCAAAATCCTAGAGGAGAACATAGACAGTAACCTCTTCGACACTGACCACAGCAATTTCTTTCAAGACATTTCTCCAAAAGCAAAGGAAACAAAAGTAAAAATGAAGTTTTGGGACTTCATCAAGATAAAGAGCTTCTGCACAGCAAAGGAAGCAGTCAACAAAACAAAGAGTCAATCCACGGAATGGGAGAAGATATTCCCAAAAGGCACTAGAGACAAAGGTCTGACATGAAAGATCTATCAAGGACTCTCCAAACTCAACACCCAGAACACATATAATCAAATAAATAAATGAATAAATAAATCTAAAGGAGGGGTGGCAGAAGACATGAACAGACACTTCTTTTGTAAAGACTTACAAATGTTAAGAGACACATGAAGAGAAGTTCATCATCATTAACCATCAAAACCACATTGAGGTACTACCTTATACCAGTTAGAATGTCAAAGATTAACAAGACAGGAAGCAACAAATGTTGGAGAGAATGTGAATAAATGGGAACCCTCTTGCACTGTTGGTGAGAATGCAAGTTGGTGCAGCCACATTGGAAAACAGTGTGAAGATTCCTTAAGAAACTAAAAATAGAGCTACTTACCCTATGACCCTACAATTGCACTACTGCATATTTACCCCCAAAGATACAGTAGATGTAGTGGAAAGAAGGGCCATCTCTATCCCAATGTTCATAGCAGTAATGGCCACAGTTGCCAAATTGTGGCAAGAGCCAAAATGCCCTTCAGCAGACAAATGGGTAAAGAAGATGTAGTCCATAAATACAATAGATTATTACTCAGCCATCAGCAAAGATGAATACCCAACTTTTGTATCAACATGGACAAGGTTGGAGGAGATTATGCTGAGTGAATAAGTCAAGCAGAGAATGTCAATTATCATATGGTTTCACTTACTTGTGGAATATATGGAATAACATGGAAGTAATTAGGATAAGGAAAGGAAATGTGAAATGGAGAAGTTGGAGAGGTAAATGAACCATGAGAGACTGTGGACTCTGATAAACAAAATAAGAATTTTGGAAGGGAGGGGGTGAGGGTACGGGTGAAACTGGTGGTGGGTATTAAGGAGGGCACATATTGCATAGAGCCTGGAGTGTGGTACATAATGAATCTTGGAACACTGAAAAAAATAAATCTATTTTTTAAATTGTATTTCATCTTTTCAGTGTTCCAAAATTCATTGTTTATGCACAATACCCCATGCCCCATGCAATATGTGCTGTCCTTAGTACCCATCACCAGGCAAAAATCATAATCACTGGCTTGGTTTTCAAGTGCATTGGGAAAAGAATTTGTTTGTATGCAAAGAAAAAGAGGAAAAAAACATTATTTTACTTAAGTTAACCATTCTCAATGCTCAACCATATATTCTAAGTTCCCTGTTTTCCATACAAATAAGGAAGTCATCTAGATTTTTTCATTTGATTATCTAGAATGTACATTTTTTTCTTCTTCTGTTCCCATGGTTTCTTATCTTTTATGTTCTCTGAACATATTTGCCATGCTCCTGTTGCACAGGATTCCTGTGAAATGGCTTAATCTTCATTTCTACTACATTGAACAACATTGTTTTACACACTGGTTAAATGCATTTTGGCTGAGTTTTTTTTTCTTTTATAAATAGAATGTTAGTCCAGCTTTGTTTTTATTTTATAACTGCATTATTGAAATGGAAGACTCTATCTAAATGCTCATCTGATGTGTAATTTGTATGCTGAAGAATATAATCATGGTTGCATTGACTGAAATATTGAGGGATTACAATTATAAGTGAAAGACGAATGCCACGGTCAGTGGAAGTCAAAGAAGATGATTAGGAAGATATGATTTCAGTTCTTAAGGAGACATATCTACTGCCTCACACACTTTGCTCTTCCTACACTTCCCATACTTCACTCTTCCTTTAGTCCGAAAAGAAGATTCAGTCTCATAAAAAAAAAAGTTCTCATGGAATCTTGGTGAATACCCAAAATTAGAGACTGTATCTCCAAGGACCAAGGCTTTAAAAATCAAAAAAAATTTTCACAAGGGAATCTCAGATTGTGTTTTTCCTGGATCCTACTTAGAGGAAAAAAAAAACTTGAATATAAAATAAATAAGGAAGTTTAGGGTTCATCTATATCATAGATGATGTGGGAAAGCCAATGTCATAGAAATAAATACAATTATAGCTTTATTCATTGGTGATCTAATTGAATATATTACAGTCTAATGCATAGTCTTGCTGAGACAGTTTAAATAAGATTTAAATTTAAAACATTCTAATGTTGAAATATAAAGAGTGAGTATCTTTTCAGAGATATAATGCATGCTATTTCTAATTTGTCTAGAGAATGATGGAGTTACATAAGAGTACTTTTATAATTTTGGTTATTTCTGTGTACAAATTATATCTACAAATTATATGGAAGCTATTTTTTCACACTTAAATATTATTTAATTGAATAAAAATGAGTTTAAAACAAATTTTTTATTAAATTCGTTTCCTCCTTTCTGATGGATGGGACTGGAAGAGATTATGCTGAGTGAAATAAGTCAAGCAGAGAGAGTCAATTATCATATGGTTTCACTTATTTGTGGAGCATAACAAATATCATGGAGGACAAGGGGTGTTAGAAAGGAGAAGGGAGGTGTGGTAAATTGGAAGGGGAGGTGAATCATAAGAGACTATGGAGTCTGAAAAACAATCTGAGGGCTTTGAAGTGGCAGGGGGGTGAGAGGTTGGGGTACCAGGTGGTGGGTATTATAGAGGGCACGGATTGTATGGAGCACTGGGTGTGGTAAAAAAAATAATGAATACTGTTATTTCTGAAAATAAATAAATTAATTAAAAAAATAAATTCGTTTCCTCTTAGTTTTGCATGCCATTAAAATGTGTAATCCTATTTTTATTAAAGGCAAAATCTGAGTTATGATATATTCAGAAAAATAAATGTTGAAGTAGTGTTGACCTGATATTGTTGCCAAGGTTCTACTATCATAGCTTTTTTCAAATTGTTACCTTTTTTTTTTTGTTAATTCTGGGAAAAATATTCATACAGTAAATGTTTCATAGCTGTGATATAGATGATATCTTGGTACCCTGGAAGTAAATGCATATTAAAATGGTATTATTTTTCTTATGGAACCAGAATATCAAAATCAGGAAATATATTTTAAAAGTTATTTCTAATCATATCTAATTGGTTTTCCAAAATTATTGATTTTATGTATTTGTTAGTTATATTTTTCAAAATAATTTTTAGTATAACACAACGTTTTACTTATTTATTTATTTATTTATTTATTTATTTATTTATTTATTTGATTTTCAGCATAACAGTATTCATTATTTTGCACCACACCCAGTGATCCATGCAATACCTGCCCTCTCTAATACCCACCACCTGGTTCCCCCAACCTCCCACAGCCTGCTGCTTCAAACCCCTCAGATTGTTTTTCATAGTCCATAGCCTCTCATAGTTCACCTCCCATTCCAATTTCCCCCAACTCCATTCTCCTCTATAACTCCCCATATCCTCCATGCTATGCTCCACAAATAAGTGAAATCATATGATATTTGACACTTTCTGCTTGACTTATTTCACTCAGCATAATCTCTTCCCGTCCCGTCCATGTTGCTTCAAAATTTGGGAATTCATCCTTTCTGATGGAGGCATAATTCTCCATAGTGTATATGGGCCACATCTTTCTTAGCCATTTTTCTGTTGAACGGCATCATGGTTCCTTCCACAGTTTGGTGGCCGTGGCCATTGTTGCTATAAACATTGGGGTCCAGATGGCCCTTGTTTTCCCAACATCTGTATCTTTGGGGTAAATACCCAGTAGTGCAATTGCAGGGACATAGGAAGGCTCTATTTTTTATTTCTGGAGGAATCTCTTCTTGAGGAACAGAACACTGTTCTCCAAAGTGGCTGTACCAACTTGCATTCCCACCAACAGTGGAAGAGGGTTCTCCTTTCTTCATATCCCCTCCAACACATGTTGTTTCCTGTCTTGCTAATTTTGGCCATTCTAAGTGGTGTAAGGTGATATCAATGTGGTTTTAATTTGAATCTCTCTGATGGCTAATGATGATGAACATTTTTTCATGTGTCTAATAGCCATTTGTATGTCTTCATTGGAGAAGTGTCTGTTCATATATTCTGCCCATTTTTTGATATGTTTATATGTTTCGTGTGTGTTGAGTTTGAGGAGTTCTTTATAGATCCTGGATATCAACCTTTTGTCTGTACTGTCATTTGCATATTTCTCCTCCCATTCCATGAGTTGACACTTTGTTTTGTTAACTGTTTCCTTTGCTTTCAGAAGCTTTTGATTTTGATGAAGTCCCAACAGTTTATTTTCTCTTTTGTTTCCTTTGCCTTTGGAGACATATCATGAAAGAAGTTGCTGTGGCTGATATCGAAGAGATTGCTGCCTATATTTTCCTCTAGAATTCTGATGGATTCCTGTCTCCCGTTGAGGTCTTTTATCCATTTTGAGTTTATCTTTGTGTAAGGTGTAAGAGAATGGTCGAGTTTCATTCTTCTACATATAGCTGCCCAGTTTTCCCAGCACCATTGATTGAAGAGAGTGTCTTTTTTCCACTGTGTATTTTTTCCTGTTTTGTTGAAGATGAATTGACTATAGAGTTGAGGGTCCATATCTGTGCTCTCTATGCTGTTCCACTGGTCTATGTGTCTGTTTTTATGCCAGTACCATGCTTTCTTGGTGATCACAGCTTTGTAATAAAGCTTGAAATCAGGTAACTTGATGCCCCCAGTTTTATTTTTGTTTTTCAACATTTCCTTAGTGGTTCGGGGTCTCTTCTGATTCCATACAAATTTTAGGATTTTTTGCTCCAGCTCTTTGAAGAATACTGGTGGAATTTTGATCGGGATGGCATTAAAAGTATAGATTGCTTTAGGCAGTATAGACTAACTCTATGTTAACAATGTTTATTTTAACAATGTTTATTCTTCCAATCCAAGAGCATGGAATGGTCTTCCATCTTTTTGTGTCTTCTTCAATTTCTTTCATGAGTGTTCTCTAGTTCCTCAAATACAAATCCTTTACCTCTTTGGTTAGGTTTATTTACAGGTATCTTATGGTTCTTGGTGCTAGAGTAAATGGGATCGATCCTCTAAATTCCCTTTCTAGGGCGCCTGGGTGGCTCAGTGGGTTAAGCTGCTGCCTTCGGCTCAGGTCATGATCTCAGGGTCCTGGGATCGAGTCCCGCATCGGGCTCTCTGCTCGGCAGGGAGCCTGCTTCCTCCTCTCTCTCTCTCTCTCTGCCTGCCTCTCTGCCTACTTGTGATCTCTCTCTGTCAAATAAATAAATAAAAAATCTTTAAAAAAAATAAAATAAAATAAATAAATAAATTCCCTTTCTATATTTTCATTGTTAGTGTATAAGAAAACCATTGACTTCGGTACATTGACTTTGTATCCTGCCGTGTTACTGAATTTATGTATGAGTTCTAGTAGTTTTGGGGTGGAGTCTTTTGGGTTTCCCATATAAAGAATCATGTCAGGGGCAGGAATCAAGATGGTGGAGAAGTAGCAGGCTGAGACTACTTCATGTAGCAGGAGATCAGCTAATTAGCTTATCTAAAGATTGCAAAAACCTACAAATCCAATGGGAGATCAAAGAGAAGAAGAATAGAATTCTAGAAACAGAAAATAAACCACTTTCTGAAAGGTAGGACAGGCGGAGAAGTGAATCCAAATTGACGGGAAGATAGACTGCGGTGGCGGGGCCGGCTCCTGGCAAGGGCGAGCAATGGATCACAAAATCAGGACTTTTAAAAGTCTGTTCCGCTGAGGAACATTGCTTCAGAGGCTAAACTGGGATGAAGCCCACACGGGGTCAGCATGGCCTCAGGTTCCGCATGGTCACAGAAGGATCGGGGTTGTTTGAATGTCACAGGACTTGCAGGTATTAGAAAGGGGAAGTGGCTACAGAGACAGAGCTGAGGGGTGAGCTCCCAGCTTGGGGTTACCTTGAACCGGGCACAGACTTGGTGAGATAGGAGAGTGGTCGGAGGCCAGGGAGTCGGGAGTAAATGGGCAGTATTCTCTGAGGGTGCACTGAGAAATGGAGCCCCCAACTCTCGGCTCCTCCGGGCCAGAGACTGGGAGGCCGCCATTTTCATTCCTGTCCTCTAGAACTCTATGAAAAGCGCTCAGGGAACTAAAGCTCCCGAAAGCAAACCCCAGCAGATTACTCAACCTGGCCCTGGTCAGGGCAGTGCAATTCCCCCTGGGGCAAAGACACTTGAGAATCACTACAACAGGCCCCTACCCCAGAAGATCAACAAGAAATCCAGCCAGGACCAAGTTCACAAATCAAGGAGTGCAATTTCAATACCAAGGAGAGCAGCGGAATTCCAGAAGAGGAGAAAGCAAAGCACGGAACTCATGGCTTTCTCCCCATGAATCTTTATTCTTCCAGTTAATTAATTTATTTTATTTTTCAAATTTTTTCTCTCTTCTTCTGCTAAATTTTTGTAACTTTTACCCTTTTCCATTTTTTAACGTTTTTTAACTTGTTTATCTAATATATATGTATATATATATATATATATTCTTTTTTATATTTTTTATTTAATAATTTCCTTTTTTAAATTGTTTCTTTCTTTTTTTTCTTTCTGAACCTCTTTTTATCCCCTTTCTCCCCCCCTCACGATTTGGGATCACTTCTGATTTGGTTAAAGCATATTTTCCTGGGGTCTTTGCCACCCTTTAAGTATTTTACTTGCTCCTTCATATACTCTTATCTGGACAAAATGACAAGGCGGAAAAATTCACCACAAAAAAAAGTACAAGAGGCAGTACCGAAGCCTAGGGACCTAATCAATACATACATTGGTAATATGTCAGATCTAGGGTTCAGAATGACGATTTTCAAGGTTCTAGCTGGGTTCAAAAAAGGCATAGAACATATTAGAGTAACCCTCTCAGGAGATATAAAAGCACTTTCTGGAGAAATAAAACAGCTAAAATCTAACAAAGTTGAAATCAAAAAAGCTATCAATGAGGTGCAATAAAAATGGAGGCTCAAACTGCTAAGATAAATGAGGTAGAAGAAAGAATTAGTGATGTAGAAGACCAAATGACAGAGACTGAATAAGCTGAGCTAAAGAGGAACAAACAGCTACTGGACCACGAGGGCAGAATTCGAGAGATATGTGACACCATAAGACATTAGAATAATTGGGATTTCAGAAGAAGACGAAAGAGAGAGGGGAGCAGAAGGTATATTGGAGAGAATTATTGGAGAGAATTTACCCAATATGGCAAAGGGAAGAAGCATCAAATCCAGGAGGTGCAGAGAACCCCTCTCAAAATCAATAAGAATAGGTCCACACCCCGACACCTAAGAGTAAAATTTAAAAATCTTACTGACAAAGAGAAAATCCTGAAAGCAGCCCAGGAAAAGAAGTCTGTAACATACAATGGTAAAAATATTAGATTGGGAGCAGACTTATCCACAGAGACCTGGCAGGCCAGAAAGAGCTGGCATGATATATTCAGAGCACTAAACGAGAAAAACATGTAGCCAAGAATACTATATCCAGCTAGGCTATCATTGAAATTCCAAGGAGAGATTAAAAGCTTCCAGGAAAAGCAAAACATGAAAGAATTTGCAAACACCAAACCAGCTTTATAGGAAATATTGAAAGGGGTCCTCAAAACAAAGAGAGAGCCTAAAAGTAGTAGATCAGAAAGGAATGGAGACAATATACAGTTACAGTCACCTTACAGGCAATACAATGGCACTAAATTCATATCTCTCAATAGTAACCCTGAATGTTAATGGACTAAATGCCCCAATCAAAAGACACAAGGTATCAGAATGGATAAAAAACCAAAACCCATCTATATGTGGCCTACAAGAAAATCACTTTAAACCCGAAGACACCTCCAGATTTAAAATAAGGGCATGGAAAACAATTTTCCATGCTAAAGGATATCAGAAGAAAGCAAGAGTGGCAATCCTTATATCAGATCCATTTGGTTTTAAGCCAAAGCCTATTATAAGAGATGAGGAAAGATTCTATAACATACTCAAAGGATCTATCCAAAAATAAGATCTAACAATTTTAAATATCTATGCCCCTAACGTGGGAGCAGCCAAATATAAACCAATTAATAACAAAATCAAAGAAACACATCAACAATAATACAATAATAGTAGGGGACTTTAACACTCCCCTCACTGAAATGGACCGATCATCCAAGCAAAATACCAACAAGGCAAAAAAGGCCTTAAATGAAACACTGGACCAGATGGACATCACAGATATATTCAGAGTATTTCATCCCAAAGCAACATAATACACATTCTTTTCTACTTCACATGGAACATTCTCCAGAATAGATCACACCCTGCGTCCTAAATCAGGTTTCAAATGGTATCAAAAGATTGGGATCATTCCCTGCATATTTTCAGACAACAAAGTTCTGAAGCTAGAACTCAATCACAAGAGGAAATTTGGAAAGAACCCAAATACATCGAAAATAAACAGCATCCTTCTAAGGAATGAATGAGTCAAGCAGGAAATTAAATATAATTCATGGAAACAAATGATAATGAAAACACAACTGTTCAAAATCTGTGGGACACAACAAAGGGAGTTCTGAGAGGAAAATATATAGTGGTACAAGCCTTTCTCAAGAAAAAAAAGGTCTCAGGCACACAACCTAACCCTACACCTAAAAGAGCTGGAGAAAGAACAAGAAAGAAACCCTAAACACAGCAGGAGAAGAGAAATCATAAAGATCAGAGCAGAAATCAATTAAATAGAGACCAAATAAACAACAGAACAAATGATAAAAACTAGGAGCTGTTTTTTTGAAAAAATTAATAAGATTAATAAACCCTGGCCAGATTTATCAAAAAGAAAAGATAAAGGACCCAAATAAATAAAATCATGAATTAAAGAGGAGAGATCACAATTAACACCAAAGAAATACAAACGATTATAAGAACATACTATGAGCAACTCTACACCAACACCAACAAATTTGACAATCTGGAAGAAATGGATGGATTCCTAGAGAAATATAAACTACCACAACTGAACCATGAAGAAATAGAAAGCCTGAACAGACCCATACCCAGTAAGGAGATTGAAACAGTCATCAAAAATCTCCAAACAAACAAAAGCCCGGGGCCAGACGGCTTCCCAGGGAAACTCTACCAAACATTTTAAGAAAAAATAATTCCTATTCTCCTGAAATTGTACCAAAAAATAGAAATGGAAGGAAAACTTCCAAACACATTTTATCAGGCCAGCATCACCATGATCCCAAAACCAGACAAGGATCCCATCAAAAAAGAGAACTACAGAACAATATCCTTGATAAACACAAATGCAAAAATTCTCATCAAAATACTACTCTATAGGATTCAACAGTATATTAGAAGGATTATTCACCACGACCAAGTGGGATTTATTCCAGGGCTGCAAGGCTGATTCAGCATCCGCAAATCAGTTAATGTGATACAACACATCAATAAAAGAAAGAACAAGAACCATATGATACTCTCAATAGATGCTGAAAAAGCATTTGACAAAGTACAGCATCGCTTCCTGATCAAAACTCTTCAAAGTGTAGGGATAGAGGGCACATACCTGAATATCATCAAAGCCATCTATGAAAAAACCACCGTAAATATCATTCTCAATGGAGAAAAACTGAAAGCTTTTCTGCTAAGGTCAGGAACACGGCAGGGATGACCATTATCACCACTGATATTCAACATAGTACTAGAAGTCCTAGGCTAAGCAATCATACAACAAAAGGAAATTAGAGGCATCCAAATCGGCAAAGAAGAAGTCAAATTATCACAAGAGGCACAGAATCTATACTCAGAAAACTATAAAGTACTCATGAAAGAAATTGAGGAAGACACAAAGAAATGGAAAAATGTTCCATGCTCCTAGATTGGATGAATAAATATAGTGAAAATGTCTATGCTACCTAAAGCAATCTACACATTTAATGCAATTCCTATTAAAGTACCATCCATCTTTTTCAAATAAATGGAACAAATAATTCTAAAATTTATATGGAACCAGAAAAGACCTTGAATAGCCAAAGGAATATGGAAAAAGAAAGCTAAAATTGGTGGCATCACAATTCCAGACTTCAAGCTCTATTACAAAGCTGTCATCATCAAGACAGCATGGTACTGGTGCAAAAACAGACACATAGATCAATGGAACAGAATAGAGAGCCCAGAAATAGACCCTCAACTCTATGGCCAACTAATGTTCGACAAAGCAGGAAAGAATGTCCAATGGAAAAAAGACAGCCTCTTCAATAAATGATGTTGGGAAAATTGGACAGCCACATGCAGAAAAATGAAATTGGACCATTTCCTTACACTACACATAAAAATAGACTCAAAATGGATGAAGGACCTCAATGTGCAAAAGGAATCTATCAAAATCCTTGAGGAGAACACAGGCAGCAACCTCTTCAACCTCAGCTGCAGCAACATCTTCCTAGGAACATCACCGAAGGCAAGTGAAGCAAGGACAAAAATGAACTATTGGTATTTTATCAAGATCAAAAGCTTTTGCACAGCAAAAGAAACAGTTAACAAAACCGAAAGACAACTGACAGAATGGGAGAAGATATTTGCAAACGACATATCAGATAAAGGGCTAGTGTCCAAAATCTATAAAGAACTTAGCAAACTCAACACCCATGAACAAATAATCCAATCAAGAAATGGGCAGAGAACATGAATAGACATTTCTGCAAAGAAGACATCCAGATGGCCAACAGACACATGAAAAAGTGCTCCATATCACTCGGCATCAGGGAAATACAAATCAAAACCACAATGAGATATCACCTCACACCAGTCAGAAAGGCTAAATTCAACAAGTCAGGAAATGACAGATGCTGGGGAGGATGCGGAGAAAGGGGAACCCTCCTATACTGTTGGTGGGAATGCAAGCTGGTGCAACCTCTCTGGAAAACAGCATGGAGGTTCCTCACAATGTTGAAAATAGAACTGCCTTATGACCCAGCAATTGTACTACTGGGTATTTACCCTAAAGATACAAACGTAGTGATCCAAAGGGGCACGTGCACCCGAATGTTTATAGCAGCAATGTCCACAATAGCCAAACTATGGAAAGAACCTAGATGTCCTTCAACATATGAATGGATAAAGAAGATGTGGTATATATACACAATGGAATACTATGCAGCCATCAAAAGAAATGAAATCTTGTCATTTGCAGCAACATGGATGGAACTAGAGGGCATCATGCTTAGCGAAATAAGTCAAACAGAGAAAGACAACTATCATATGATCTCCGTGATATGAGAAGTGGTGATGCAACATGGGGGCTTAAGTGGGTAGGAGAAGAATCAATGAAACAAGATGGGATTGGGAGGGAGACAAACCATAAGTGACTCTCAACCTCACAAAACAAACCGAGGGTTGCTGGGGGGAGGGGAGTTGGGAGAAGGGGGGTGGGGTTATGGACATTGGGGAGGGTATGTGCTTTGGTGAGTGCTGTGAAGTGTGTAAACCTGACGATTTACAGACCTGTACCCCTGGGGATAAAAATATATGTTTATAAAAATGAAAAATAAAAAAAAGAATAATAACAATTTCAATCTTTTAAAAAAAAGAGAGAATGTTTTGCCAAAATGGGCCTGAAGTTAAGATTTATGAAGTATACAAACAAAAACAGACCAACTAAAGGACTGATAAAAGTATTTGACAAGAGAAAAAAATATATATATGCAAATAGAGGCGAACCTCATCAAAAAGAACCCCAAGTGTAAGATTTATATACTATCAGGACAAGCACAAAAGCACAGAATCACTGGTGGAAGAAAGATGGGAGAGTGGTTATAAATACTTAGTGTGGGTGAGGAATGTTGATTTGATTCTTCCTGCATGTGTCTTGATATATTTGTTAAAGAACTTAATTTTCCTAAGATAAAGGGGGATTAAAATAGGTTTACCTATAGGGGTAGTATTGATTGGGGAAAGGGTATTACTTTGAAGTTTAACTCTATATGAATATCAGAAAATAAAATTTAAAAAGGTGTGGCACCTGAGTTGCTCAGTGGGTTAAAGCCTCTGCTTTTGGCTCAGGTCATGATCTCAGGATCCTGTGATCAAGCCCTGCTTCAGTCTCTCTGCTCAACAGGGAGCCTGCTTCAACCTCTCTCTCTCTCTCTGCCTGCCATCTCTGTCTACTTGTGATCTCTCTCTGTCAAATAAATAAATAATATCTTGAAAAAAAGAAATAAACTAGACTAAACTAAACTAAAATTTTAAAAAATTCAGAAAATAGAAAGGCAAATGAAAAACACAGGTGTATTTATCAAAAAGTTCAGGTTAGAAGGTTATTATGGAATTTGATGTACTGGAGAGCTCACTGTGATGGTAAATAGGCTAAAAAATTATCTATAAAAAAAAAAAAAACAACAACGAGCCAGAATAGTGGGAAAAAATTCAAAATAAAAGTTGTCTTATGAAGTAGTGGTGGTGGTTCTCCTGTTTTGTTTTTTGTTTTTTGTTTTTTGTTTTTCTTTCCTGGTTGGTTTTCTGGGGGAGGGGCCTGCCACATAACACATTCCTGAACCTCATCAAATCTATGAAAGACCCACAACAAATATCTTCTTCAATGGGAAAAAGCTTGCTGCAAGCTTTTTATCTCCTTCCCGTTGAGATAAGGAACATGAAAAGGATGCCCACTTTCACCACTATTGTTCAACATAGTATTAGAAGTCCTAGCAACAGCAATAAGACAACAAAGAGAAATAAAAGGTAACGAAATTGGTAATGAAGAAGTCAAACTCTCTCTTTTCGCAGATGACATGATTCTTTATATGGAAAACCCAAAAGACTCCACCGCCAAAATACTAGAACTCATACAGCAATTCAGCAACGTGGCAGGATACAAAGTCAATGTGCAGAAATCAGTGGCTTTCTTATACACTAACAATTAAAATACAGAAAGGGAAATTAGAGTATTGATTCCACTTACTATAGCACCAAGAAACATAAGATACCTGGGAATAAACCTAATCAAAGAGGTAAAGGATCTGTACTTGAGGAACTACAGAACACTCATGAAAGAAATTGAAGAAGACACAAAAAGATGGAAGACCATTCCATGCTCTTGGATCAGAAGAATAAACATTGTTAAAATGTCTATAATGCCTAGAGCAATCTATACTTTTAATGCCATTCCAATCAAAATTCCACTGCTATTCTTCAAAGAGCTGGAGCATATAACACAGATGCGAAAATACTCACCAAAATACTAGCCAATAGGATTCAATGGCACGGTAAAAGGATTATTCACCACGACCAAGTTGGATTTATTCCAGGGTTGCAAGGTTGTTTCAACATCCACAAACCAATGAATGTGATACAACACACTAATAAAAGAAAGAACAAGAACCATATGATACTCTAAATAGATGCTGAAAATGCATTTGACAAAGTACAGCATCCCTTCCTGATCAAAATTCTTCAAAGTGTAGAGATAGAGGACACATTACCTCAATATTATCAAGGCCATCTATGAAAAACCCACCGTAAATATCATTATCAATGGAGAAAAACTGAAAGCTTTTCCACTAAGGTCAGGAACATGGCAGGGATGTCCATTATCACCACTGCTATTCAACATAGTACTAGAAGTCCTAGCCTCAACAATCAGGCAACAAAAGGAAGTTAAAGGCATTCAAGTCGGCAAAGAAGAAGTCAAACTATCACTCTTTGCAGATGGTATGATACTATATGTGGAAAACCCATAAGACTCCACTCCAAAACTGCTAGAACTTGTACAGAAATTCAGTAAAGTGTCAGATATAAAATAAATGCACAGAAATCAGTTGCATTTCTCTACACCAACAACAAGACAGAAGAAAGAGAAATTAAGGAGGCAATCCCATTTACAATCGCACCCAAAACTATAAGATACCTAGGAATAAACCTAAGCAAAGAGGCACAGAATCTATACTCAGAAAACTATAAAGTACTCATGAAAGAAATTGAGGAAGACACAAAGAAATAGAAAAAATGTTTCAAGCTCCTGGATTGGAAGAATAAATATTGTGAAAATGTCTATGCTACCTAAAGAAATCTACACATTTAATTCAATTCCTATTAAAAAAATATCAATTTTTTTCAAAGAACTGGAACAAATTATCCTAAAATTTATATGGAACCAGAAAAGACCTCGAATAATCAAAGGAATATGGAAAAAGAAAGCCAAAGTTGGTGGCATCACGATTCCGGACTTCAAGCTCTGTTACAAAGCTGCCATCATCAAGACAGCATGGTACTGGCACAAAAACAGACACATAGATCAATGGAACACAATAGAGAGCCCAGAAATAAACCTCAACTCTATAGTCAACTAATCTTTGACAAAGCAGGAAAGAATGTTCAATGGAAAAAAGACAGCCTCTTCAATAAATGGTGTTGGGAAAATTGGACAGCCACATGCAGAAAAATGAAATTGGACCATTTCCTTAAACCACACATGAAAATAGACTCAAAATGGATGAAGGTTCTTAATGTAAGAAAAGAATGCATCAAAATCCTTGAAGAGAACACAGGCAGTAACCTCTTCGACCTCAGCTGCAGCAACATCTTCCTAGGAACATCTCCAAAGGCAAGGGAAGTAAGGGCAAAAATGAACTATTGGGATTTCATCAAGATCAAAAGCTTTTGCACAGCAAAGGAAACAGTTAACAAAACCGAAAGGCAACTGACAGAATGGGAGAAGATATTTGCGAACAACATATCAGATAAAGGGCTAGTGTCCAAAATCTATAAAGAACTTAGCAAACTCAACACCCATGAACAAATAATCCAATCAAGAAATGGGCAGAGAACATGAACAGACATTTCTGCAAAGAAGACATCCAGATGGCCAACAGACACATGAAAAAGTGCTCCATATCACTCGGCATCAGGGAAATACAAATCAAAACCACAATGAGATATCACCTCACACCAGTCAGAAAGGCTAAAATCAACAAGTCAGGAAATGACAGATGCTGGGGAGGATGCGGAGAAAGGGGAACCCTCCTATACTGTTGGTGGGAATGCAAGCTGGTGCAACCACTGTGGAACACAGCATGGAGGTTCCTCAAAATGTTGAAAATAGAACTACCCTAAGACCCAGCAATTGCACTACTGGATATTTACCCTAAAGATACAAACATAGTGATCCGAAGGTGCACATGCTCCCGAATGTTTATAGCAGCAATGTCTACAATAGCCAAACTATGGAAAGAACCTAGATGTCCTTCAACAGATGAATGGATAACGAAGATGTGGTATATATACACAATGGAATACTACGCAGCCATCAAAAGAAATGAAATCTTGCCATTTGAGATGACATGGATGGAACTAGAGGGCATCATGCTTAGCGAAATAAGTCAATCAGAGAAATACAACTATCATAGGATCTCCCCGATATGAGGAAGTGGGGATGCAACCTGGGGGGTTAAGGGAGTAGGAGAAGAATATATGAAACAAGTTGGGACTCGGAGGGAGACAAACTATAAGTGACTCTCAACCTCACAAAACAAACTGAGGGTTGCTGGGGGGAGGGGGTTTGGGAGAAGGGGGTGGGGTTTTGACATTGGGGTGGGTATATGCTATGGTGAGTGCTGTGAAGTGTGTAAACCCTGCATATTGCAGACCTGTACCCCTGGGGATAAAAATATATTATATGTTTATAAAAAAATAAAAAAAATTTAAAAAGGCTCACAAGTGTCAGTGTAGTTACCATCTGTCAGCATACAAATTTGTTAACATGTAATTGACTATATTCCCTGTACTGTATTTTTCATCCTAGTGTCCTATTTACTATATTGGGAGTTTGTGACTCTTGCTTTCTTTCCACATTTTATCCATCACCCAGTATATTCTCCCCTGACAACCATATTTATGAATCTATTTCTGTATTTTGTTTGCTTATTTCCTTGTTTTTTTTCTTTTGGATTCCACATATCATTGAAAACCCATATTTGTCTTTTACTGTCTACCTTATTTTAGTTAGCATAATACACTCTAGTTCCATTCATGTTGTCAAAATGTTAAGAATTTATTCTTTTATGGCTAATATTGTTATATGATAATGAAATATCAAATATAATATCTTTATTCAATCATTTGAGGAGCCTTCGTACTCTTTCTTACAGTGATGCTTTCTACCAACAGTGTAAAAGTGTTCCTTTTCCCCACATCCTTAACAACACTTGGTATTTATTTATTTATTTTTTGTATTCTACCCATTCTTAAAGGTGTTAGGTCACATCTTCTTGTGGTTTTCATTTGTAATTCCCTGATAGTCAGTGATTAGTTGAACATATTTATGTTTAGAAACTTAAACATACTTCTTCAGAAAATGTCTATTTCAAAATATGCCCATTTTTAAACATTTATTTTTTTTCTTACTGAATTGTAAAAGTTCTTTATATCCTTTTTGCATGTTAACTCCTTATCAGACATATAGTTTTCAAATATTTACTTCCATCCAGTATGTTGTCTTTCATTTTGTTGATGATTTCCTTTGCTGCACAGAGGTTTTTAAAATTGATAGAGTCTTATATGTTTATTTTATTTTAATTCCTTATTTATTTATTTATTTATTTATCTATCTGTTTATTTATTTATTTTCAGTGTTCTAGAATTCATTGCTTATGCACCACAGCCAGTGATCTATGTAATATGTGATCTCCATAATACCCACCACCAGGCTCACCCAATGACCTACCCCTCTCCCCTCCAAAACCCTGTTTGTTTCTCAAAGTCTACAATTTTTCATGGTTCCTCTCCACCTCCAGTTTGCCTCAACTCACTTCTCCTCTCCATCTCCGCATGTCCTCCATGTCATTTCTTATGCTCCACAAATAAGTGAAACCTTATAATTGACTCCCTCCACTTGACTTATTTCACTCAGCATAATCTCTTCCAGTCCCATCCATGTTGATACAAAAGTTGGGTATTCATCCCTCCATATATACTATGGAGGCATAATACTCTACAGTATATATGGACCATATCTTCTTTATCCATTTGTCCATTGAAGGGCATCTTCGTTCTTTCCAGTTTGGTGACTGTAGCCATTGCTGCTAAGAACATTGGGGTATAGAAGGCCCTTCTTTTCACTACATCTCTATCTTTGGAGTAAATACCCAGCAGTGCAATTGCAAGGTTATAGGGAAGCTCTATTTTTAATTTCTTAAGGCATCTCTGTACTGTTTTCCAAAGTGGCTGCAACAACTTGCATTCCCACCAACAGTGTGAGAGGGTTCCCCTTTCTCCTCATCCTCTCCAACACATGTTTACTGTCTTGTTAATTTTGGCCATTCTAACTGGTGTAAGGTGGCATCTCAATGTGTCGTTTTTTTTTTTTTCCTTCTTAAATTAATATATAATGTATTATTTGCACCAGGGGTTCAGGTCTGTGAATCGCCAGGTTTACACACTTCACCGCACTCACCATAGCACATACCCTCCGCAATGTCCATAACCCATCCACCCTCTCCTTACTCTTTACCCCTCCCCCCAGCAACCCTCAGTTTGTTTTGTGAAATTAAGAGTCTCTTATGGTTTGTCTCCCTCCCGATCCCATCTTGCTTCATGATTTGTATCTCCCTGATGGCTAATGATGATGAACATTTTTTCATGTCTGTTAGCCATTTGTATTTTTCCTTTATCTTTCATTTCCTTTGCTTTTGGTGTCAAATTAAAAAAAAAAAGCAAAACAATATTTTCAAGGCTAATGTCAAGTAGCTAAAAGTTTGTATTTTCTTCCAGGAGATGTATGGTTTTAGGTCTCATGTTCAAGTCTATTCCTTTTTGAGTTAAAGTTTATATATGGCATATTATACTAGTCCCGTTTAATTCTTGTGCATGTGCTGTCTAGTTTTATATGTCTAGCACCATTTATGGAAGAGAGTATCTTTTCTTTATTGTGAAATCTTGACTGCTCTGTCATAAATTAATAGACCACTTTTGAATGGGTTTATTTCCCATTCTCTATACTTTTCCAGTAATCCATGTTTTTATGCCACTACAAAGTTTTGATTGATATAGTTTAGTAATACAGTTTTAAATCATAAAGATATCTCTAACTTTGTTATTCTTTCTCAAGATTACTTTGGATATATTTTTTTAAGATTTTATTTATTTATTTGACAGAGAGAAATCACAAGTAGACGGAGAGGCAGGCAGAAAGAGAGAGAGGGAAGCAGGCTCCCTGCTGAGCAAAGAGCCCGATGCGGGACTCGATCCCAGGACCCTGAGATCATGACCTGAGCCGAAGGCAGTGGCTTAACCCACTGAGCCACCCAGGCGCCCTACTTTGGATATTTTATCTCTTTTTGGGTTCAGTAAATATTTTAGAATTTTAAACATTTTTTAACCATACTGGTATTAAAATGAAACATAAAAAATAATCAGAGATTTATACAAAGATCTATGTAAGACATTCATCCGTTAGGGGGGAGTTGTTTTCTTGTTTTATTTTTTGTTCTGTGTGTGTGTGTGTGTGTGTGTGTGTGTGTGTGAGTGTGTTATGTTAGTTACCTTAAAGTACATCACTAGTTTTTGATATTGTGTTCCACGATTCATTGTTTGTACATAATATTAGGTGCTCCTTGCAATCCATGCCCTCCTTACTACCCATCACCAGGCCCACTCATCCTCCCACCCCATCCCTTATAAAACCCTCAGTTTGTTTCATGGAGTCCTTAATCTCTCATGGTTCATTTCCAACTCTTAGTTCTCCCTCCTCCACCCCATTCTCTTACACCATATGCAAAGATAAGTTCTAAATGGTTGAAAGACCTGAATGTGAGACAGGAATCCATCAAAATCCTAGAGGAGAATATAGGCAGTGACCTCTTTGACATTGGCTGCTGCAACTTCTTTCAACCCATGTCTCCAAAGACAAAGGTAACAAAACAAAAAATGAAATTTCGGGACTTCATCAAGATAAAAATCTTCTGCACAGTAAGGAAAACAGTAAACAAAACAAAGAGGCAACTCACAGAATTGGAAAAGATATTTGCAAATGACACTACAGAAAAAGGGCTGATATTCAAGATCTATAAAGAATTTCTCAAGTTCAACACCCAAAAAGCAGATAAGTAAAAAAAAAAAGGGCAGAAGACATAAGAAGGCACTGCTCCAAAGAAGATATATGAATGGCTAACAGACACATGATGAACGAATTATCATTATTAGCCATCAGGTAAATTCAAATCAAAACCACATTGAGAAGAGATTCATTTTTATGGCCTATTTTTCTTCTTTATTTCTGGGAAAAATGCCATTGCAAGTTTGCTAACAATGTCTTTGAATCCAGATTGTTTTGAAAAGTGTGAATATTTTTCTATTTATCTTTATTGACATATGGTATTATTTGGTCCAGGGGTACCTGTGAATCATTAGGCTTACACAGTTCACAGAAGTCACCACCCCATGCCTTCCTCAATGTCTATAACCCAACCACCCTATCCCTACCTCCACCACCCAGCAGCCCTCAGTTTGTTTTGTGAGATTAAGAGTTTCTAATAGTTTGCCTCCCTTCCAATACCATCCTGTTTTATTCTTTCCTTCCTTATCCCCACAACCCCCTTCCCTGCCCCTCAATTTCCTAATTTCAGAGAGATCATATGATAGTTGTCTTTCTCTGATTGATTTATTTTGCTCAGTATAGAACCCTCTAGTTCCATCCACGTCATTGCAAGTGGCAAGATTTCATTTCTTTTGATGGCTGCATAGTATTCCATTGTGTGTGTGTGTGTGTGTGTGTACCCACACACACACATATGTATGCGTGAATATATATGTATATGTATATATACATCTAGATATATACATATATATGTATGTGTGTTTATATATATATATACACACATGTATGTATACATCTAGATGTATATGTATATTTGTATATTCTAGATGTATACATACATGTGTATATATATATACATACACATACATATGTGTGTATATACATACATACTTAAGCATATATACATACATACAAATGATAAATATATATGTATATATACATACATACATATATACACATATACATACATATAATCTCCTTTATCCTTTCATCTGTTGGTGGACATCTAGGTTCTTTGCATAGTTTGTCTATTGTGGACATTGCTGCTATAAACATATTCAGGTTCACGTGCCCCTTCAGATTACTACATTTGTATCTTTAGAGTACAACCCAGTAGTGCAATTGCTGGGTCATAGGGTAGCTCTATTTTCAACTTTGTGAAGAAGCTCTATGTTTTCCAGAGAAGTTGCACCAGCTTGCATTCCCACCAACAGTGTAGGAGGGTTCCCCTTTCTCAGCACCCTTGCCAAGATCTGTCATTTCCTGACTTGTTAATTTTAGTCAATCTGATTGGTGTGAGGTGGTATCTCATTGTTGTTTTGATTTGTCTTTCCCTGATGACAAGTGACGTGGAGCATTTTTTTTCATGTGTCTGTTGGCCATTTGGATGTCTTCTTTGCAGAAATGCCTGTTATGTCTTCTGCCCATTTCTTGATTGGGTTATTTGTTCTTTGGGTGTTGAGTTTCATAAATTCTTTATAGATTTGGGGTATTAGACCTTTATCTGATATGTCACTTGCGAATACCTTTACCTATTCTGTCAGTTGTCTTTTGGTTTTGTTGACTATTTCCTTTGCTGTGAAAAAGATTTTGATCTTGATGAAGTCTCAATAGTTCATTTTTGTCCTTGGTTTCCTTGTCTCTGGCCAATCACTCATGATTTTATTAATTTGGGTCCTTTCTCTTCTTTTTGATAAGTATGACCACAGGATTTTCAGTATTACTAAATCTTTCAGAGAACCAGTTTCTAGTCTTGTTGATTTGTTCTATTGTTCTTTTGGTTTCTATTTCATTGATTTATACTCTGATCTTTATTATTTCTCTTCTCCTGCTGGGTTTAGGCTTTCTTTGCTTTCTTTTTTTTTTAAGATTTTATTAATTTATTTGACAGACAGAGATTACAAGTAGGCAGAGAGGCAGACAGAGAGAGAGGGGGAAGCAGGCTCCCCACTGAGCAGAGAGCCCAATGCGGGGCTCAATCCCAGGACCCTGAGACCATGACCTGAGCCGAAAGCAGAGGCTTCAACCCACTGAGCCACCCAGGCGCCCCATCTTTGCTTTCTTTTTCCAGCTGGTTTAGGTGTAGGGTTAGGTTGTGTACTTGATACATTTCTTGTTTCTTGAGAAAGGCTTGTATTGCTATATACTTTGCTCTCAGGACCACCTTTTTTATGTCCCAGATATTTTGAACTGTTGTGTTTTCATTTTCGTTCATTTCCATGATTTTTTTAAATTCTTTTTAATTTCCCAGTTGACAAATTCATTCTTTGGTAGGATCCTCTTTAGCCTCCATTTATTTGAATTATTTCAAATTATTTCCAACTTTCCTCTTGTGATTGAGTTCTAGCTCCAGAGCATTGTGGTCTGAAAATATACAGGGGATGATCCCAATCTTTTGGTACTAGTTGAGACCTGATTTGTGACCCAGGATGTGATCTATTCTGGAGAATGTTCCATGTGCAGTAGAGAATAATGTGTAATCTGTTGTTTTGGGATGGAATGTTCTGAATGTATCCGTGATGTCCATCTTGTCCAGTGTGTCATTTAAAGCCTTTATTTCCTCATTAATCTTCTGCTTAGTTGATCTGTCTATTTAAGTAAAGGGGTGTTAAATTCCCTGATTATTATTGTATTATTTTCCCATCCAAGTACTAACCAGGCCCGACCCTGCTTAGCTTCTGAGATCAGACGAGATCGGACACGTTCAGGGTGGTATGGCCGTAGACTATTGTATTATTTTCAATGTGTTTCTCTGATTTCATTATTAATTCCTTTATATAGTTGAATGCTACCATGTTGGGGCATAGATATTTTCAAAATTGTTAGATCTTTTTGTTGGACAGACTCTTTATGTATGATAAAATGCCCTTCCTCATCTCTTACTATAGTGTTTGACTTAAAATCTAATTTATCTGTTATAAGTATTGCCACTCCAGCTTTCTTTTGATGTCCATTAGCATGGTAATTTTTTCCACACCCCCCTACTTTAAATCTGCAGGTGTCTTTGGATCTAAAATGAGTTTCTTGTAGGCAGCATATCAATGAATCTTTATTTGTTTTGTTTTGTTTTTGTTTTTGTTTTAACCCATTATGATACCCTGTGTCTTTTGATTGGAACATTTAGCCCATTCACATTCATGGTAACTATTGAAATATATGAATTAGTGCCATTATATTGCCTGTAAGTTGACTGTTACTGCATATTGTCTCTGTTCCCTTCTAGTCTATTACTTTTAGGCTCTTTCTTTGCATTTAAAGGACCCCTATCAATATTTTCTGTAGAGTTGGTTTGGTGTTTGCAAATTCTTTTAATTTTTGTTTGTCCTGGAAATTTTTATCATCTCTTCTATTTTCACTGACAGCATAGCTGGATATAGATTTCTTGGTTGCTATTTTTTTTTCTCGTTTAGTCCTCTAAATATATCATGCTAGTCCTTTCTGGCCTGCCTGGTCTCTGTGCATAAGTCTGGTGTCAATCTAATATTTCTAACATGTATGTTACAGACCTCTTGTCCCGAGTTGCTATCACTTTTTCACTGAGACTTCTAAGTTCTACTATTAGATGATGAGGTGTGGACCTATTTTTATTTATTTTGAGGGGAATTCTCTGTGCCTCCTGGATTTTGATGCTTGTTTCCTTTACCATATTAGTGAAATTGTTATTATAATTTGCTCCAATATGTCTTCTCCCCCTCTTTCTCTTTCTTCCTTGATCCAAATTATTCTAATTTTCTTTTGTCTTATCTCTCAAATTCTCCCCTTGTGGTCCAGTAGCTGTTTGTCTCTCTTTTATTCATCTTCTTTTTTCTCCATCATTTGGTCTTCTATATCACTAATTCTCTCTTCTGCCTCATTTATCCTGCAATAAGAGCCTCCATTTTTATTGCATCTCATTAATAGCTTTTTTATTTCAACTTGGTTAGATTTTAGTTCTTTTATTTCTCCATAAAAAGATTCTCCAAAATCTTCCATGCCTTTTTCAAGTCTAGCTAGCACCTTGTTAATCATCATTCTGAACTCTAGTTCTAACATATTACCAATGTGTGTATTGATCAGTTCCCTAGCTGTCAGTATTTTCTCTTGTTCTTTTTTGGGGGAGAGGGTTAGTTTTTCCAACTTATCATTTTATCCAGATAAGAATATATGAATGAAAGATTAAAATATTAAAAGGGTGGCAAAGACACCAGAAACATATATGCTAACCAAATCAAAAGAAACTCGAAACTGGGGCAGAAAGGGGTAAAAAATGATATATATATGACTGATTAATAGAACAGAGACACCCAGTTGATTTTGGATGTATATATATTCCCAATAAGGAAAAAAAATATATATATATATATATATTCCCAATAAGGAAAAAAATATTTTTAAAAAGGAAAAGTTGCTTGGGGAAAAAAAAAAGGAATAGAGAATGTGATTGTGATCAGTCTGGAATCCAGATGAAAACCATGCACTAGATTTAGGGTATATTTTGAACTATTGGAAGAAATTGTATCCCAAAATTTTAAAGGGGAAAAAAAGGACTATATGTATATGAAAAATAAGTTTAAACATAATGAAGGGATAAAATATGACTATAATAATGAAAATTAAAAAGATTTTTTAAAAAGGTATGGATAAGAGAAAATAGTTAAAAAAATTAAAAGCAGAAAGAGAAAAAAGTTAAAAAACTAAAATAAGAAAAAAAATTAAAAATTTAACTTGCAAGACTAAAAGATCACGGGAAATAAGCCATGAACTCTATGTTTTGTTTTCTCCTACCTCTATAGTTCTGAAGTTCTCATTCCTCAGTGAACTTGGTCTTGGCTGAATGTTCTTGCTGATCTTCTGGATGAGGGGCCTGTTGAAGTGATTCTCAAATGTCTTTGCCCGAGGTGGAATTACATCACCCTTTCCAGGGGCAAGCCTAAGTAATCTGCTCAGGTTGACTTGCTCTTGGTAGCTTTTGTTCCTTGGACACTTTCCAGAGAGCATTGGATGATGGGAATGAAAATGGCAGCCTCCCAATCTCCAATCTGGAGAAGCCAAGAGCTCAGAACCTCACTCCTCAGTGTTCCCTAAGAGAAAAGCAGTCAATACCTCTTATCTCCCTGATTTCTTGCCATGCTCTGTGCTCACCTGGCCTGTGACCATGCATTTCTGTCTCTGGCACACAGCCCCGTTTGAAGGCTCCAAAAACCCAGCAGATTCCTGCCTTCTGTTCCCATGTCACTGCTCCTAGAGGAAGAAGGACGGTTTTTTTCCCAGATCTGCCACTTGAGGGGTCCCTGCTCAAAGACTAGGGTCACAGCTGTGCCTTGGATCATAGTTTAAGGTAACTCTGAATGGAAACCTCACTCCTCAGCTCTGTCTCTGTAGCTGGCTTCCCTGTTCCAATACATGGGAGCTCTGCTGCACTCAGACATCCGTGGTATTTCTGTAACTCCATGGATCCTGAGACCACATAGACCCTGTGGGGGCTCTACCCCTACTGAGCTTCTAGATCAATGATCCTCAGTGGAGCAGACTTCTAAAAGTTCTGATTTTGTCCGTACTGTCATTTGCAAATATCTTCTCCCATTCCGTGGGTTGCCTCTTTGTTTTCTTGACTGTTTCCATTGCTGTGCAGAAGCTTTTGATTTTGAGGAAGTTCCAAAAGTTTATTTTCGCTTTTGTTTCCTTTGCCTTTGGAGACATATCTTGAAAGAAGTTGCTGTGGCTGATATCGAAGAGATTACTACCTATGTTCTCCTCTAGGATTCTGCTAGATTCATGTCTCACATTGGGGTCTTTTATCCATTTTGAGTTTATCTTTGTATACAGTGTAAGAGAATGGTCGAGTTTCATTCTTCTACATATAGCTGCCCAGTTTTCCCAACACCATTGATTGAAGAGACTGTCTTTTTTCCACTATATTTTTTCTCCTGTTTTATCGAAGATTATTTGCCCATAGAGTTGAGGGTCCATATCTGGGCTCTCTACTCTGTTCCACTCGTCTATGTGTCTGTTTTTATGCCAGTACCATGCTGTCTTGGTGATCACAGCTTTGTAGTAAATCTTGAAATCAGGTAATGTGATGCCGCCAGTTTTATTTTTGTTTTTCAACATTTCCTTAGTGATTCGGGCAAAAGATTGATATCCGGGATCTATAAAGAACTTGTCAAACTCAACACACACAAAACAGACAATCATATCAAAAAATGGGCAGAAGAGATGAACAGACACTTCTTCTGTTAAGGCATACAAATGGCTATCAGACACATGAAAAAATGTTCATCATCACTAGCCCTCAGGGAGATTCAAATTAAAACCACATTGAGATATCACCTTACACCAGTTAGAATATGGTCACAATTAGCAAGACAAGAATCAACATGTGTTGGAGGGGAGGTGGAGAAAGTGGAACCCTCCTCCACTGTTGGTGGGAATGCAAGTGGGTGCAGCCTCTTTGGAGAACAGTGTGGAGATTCCTCAAGAAATTAAAAATAGAACTTCCCTGTGACCCTGCCATTGCACTCCTTGGTATTTAGCCCAAAGATACAGATGTACTGAAAAGAAGGGCCATCTGAACCCCAATGTTTATAGCAGCAATGGCCACGGTCGCCAAACTGTGGAAAGAACCAAGATGCCCTTCAACAGATGAATGGATAAGGAAGATGTGGTCCATATACACTATGGAGTATTATGCCTCCATCAGAAAGGACGAATACCCAACTTTTGTAGCAACATGGACGGGACTGGAAGAGATTATGCTGAGTGAAATAAGTTGAGCAGAGATAGTAAATTATCATATGGTTTCACTTATGTGTGGGTAATAACTGATAGCATGGAGGACATGGGGAGTTAGAGAGGAGAAGGGATTTGGGGGAAATTGGAAGGGGAGGTGAACCATGAGAGACTATGGACTCTGAAAAACAATCTGAGCGTTTTGAAGGGGCGGGGGGTGGGAGGTTGGGGTACCAGGTGTTAGGTATTATAGAGGGCATGGATTGCATGGATCACTGGGTTTGGTGCAAAAATAATGAATACTGTTATGGTGAAAATAAATAAAAAATAAATTAAGCACACACACACACACACACACACACACTCACACACACTCACACACACACACACACACGAGATGCCTAAATTATAACCATTACCACTATTTCTGCTTCTGTACCTTCGCTTGCTAGCCCATGAGGAGATGGGAAAATACCAGCAAACTCTCTATGGACACTCTGTAACCACACATCCCCCACCCAGAATTGAACCTGACAGAATGGCTGCTCCCGGACCCCCCCCCACCCGGCTCTGTGCCGAGAGATAACAGCCATCTGATGCCAGAGTAACCTCCACCCGGAATTGGACATGACAGAATGACTGCTCCAGGACCCCCCATCCAGCTCTGGGCCAAGAGATAGCAACCATTTGGCGTCCCATGGCTTGACAGGAAGACCCTGGTCAATCCTGAGGTGACACATACCCTAGCGGCGCCAACTCAGCAGTTTGACGAATGATAGCCCATTGACCTAACCAATAATCTGTTCCCAGCCTTTTCCCGCTCTGTAGCACGCCAGTCATATTATAGAGTTCCTTTTAGATTTTCCCGTGGTATGTGGCGATTTTTTATAAGATACTATGATGTATGCTAAGCCCCTGCCTCCCCAAAAATAGTGTATAAAAGTTGTTGTGATCCCGAGCTCGGGACCTCTTCGTGTCACTGGCAATGAGTGCGCGGAGGTCTGGGTTCAAACTCATAATAAACGACCCTTGCTGTTTGGCTTTGTCTATGGACTCTGGTGGTCGTCTTTGGGGGGTCTCGAAATTTGGGCACAACAACACACACACACACACACACACACACACACACACACACACGTTCTGATTTTGTGCTCTGCTGCTCCAGTGCTTGCTGTGAACTGGCCCCTCCTCCCGTGGTCTATCTTCCCTTAAGATTCACTTCTCCTCCCATCCTACCTTCCAGAAAGTGGTTGATTTTATGTTCCTATAATTACAGCTCTTCTTCTCTTCTATCTCCTGTTGATTTTGTAGGTGTTCAGATTGGTTTCATAACTATCCACCTGAAATCCTCGAAACTAATGATATTTCAGTCTCTTACTCCTCTGCCATCTTGCTTCCTCTAAACATGTAAATATTTTAATGTTTCTTCCTCTTGAGCATAGAGTTCCTTTCCCTTTTCTTATGCCTTCTTTATTTTTTCAGTGCCTTATACTTTTCAATGTTCAAAAGTTTTATCTCCTAGCCATGATCCTAGCTCATCCTCTCCACATCCTCCTTTTATATTTTTAATTTCAAGCTTTGTTGCTTTTCATTATCCAGTCTTTCAAATTGTTGGTTCATATTTCTGTGTTGTTTAAATTTCCTTTTTATTTTTTTAATCCTTTAAAATTTCTTTTCAGTGCTCCAGAGTTCATTGTTTATGCACAATGCCCAGGGTTCCATGCAATATGTGCTCTACATAATACCCACCACTAGGCTCACTCAGCCTCCCAACCCCCTACCCTCCAAAATCTTCAGTTTGTTTCTCAGAGTCCACAGTCTCTCATGGTTCATCTCCCCCTCTGATTTCCGCCAATTCACTTTTCCTTTCTTTTTTTAAAATATTATTTATTTGAGAGAAAGAGAGAGAGAGAGAGAAAGAGCAAACGAGCGCACAATTGGGGAAGTGTTTAAGGGAGAGGAAAAAAGAGAAGCCGACTCCTCCACTGAGTGTGGAGCCCTACATAGAGCTCAATCCTAGGACTGCAAGATCATGACCTGAGCTGAAGTCAGCTACTTAACAAACTGAGTCACTAAAGTATCCCCCGTACTTTTAAGCTTCTGTTGATTTTTTGTAAAATATTATTTATTACATTTGTTTCATTTTTCCTCCACTCATTTCTGAAATCCATTAATTATTTTTATAAATATTAATTTATATTATTCATATAGTTAGGTCAGCTATATCTCCTGGTCTTGAAATTAGTGGACTTGTGTTGAAGAGTTATTATGGTCCTCTGTAGCACAAATACCCCTGGACAGCAGAACATGTAACTCCAATTGCATTTCCTCTGTAGGTTATGAGCACCCCACTGTGGTAGCTGAGCCACATTTGTTTTGTTTTGTTTTTGTTTTGTTTTTGTGTTTTTGAGTCACTTTTGTTTTCAACCACACTTGTTTCAGTGACCCATTTCACCTACTGTTGGTGCATTGGATAGAACTTGGTCCCTGCCCTATTGAGAAATCTGAGTCTACTGTGAGCACATTGTTAGGCAAAGCCAGCAATTAGGATAGCTATATGCAATTAGTCTTTGTGCCACAGATGCAGGTACATAAAATGACAAGGTTTGATCTCTGTGAGGCTGAGAGCCTCTCACTGGTTGGTCGGGCTAGCAGTCAGAATAGATGTCTACAATTAACCTCACCCAGGGTTACAGGAATAACTTAAGGCAGGGCTTGCATTATGATTAGCCAGCTAAGAGGTTCATCTTCTTGAAGTGCAGGAACACTGGTGTGTGGACTTACCTCACCATCTTCCCAGTTCCGTAGTCACTTTGGAGTGATGCCAGTCCCAGCCAGGGCTACCTACAGTGTGTGGCAATGTGAGAACTACTTTGGATGGATGCCTACTGGGTAAGGTGGGTTGGATTGGAAAGGCCCAGGGGGACATGAACATAAGAGTTAGAATGCTATTGGGGTAGATAAAGAGCATTAGACTCTTGGAAGCTTCCAGATATCTAGGCAGAGTGAGGGGAAGAGAAGTTGTTTCCCCTAGTGTTGTTGTTTTTCCTTCTAGCTATATCTCTGGAAGATACCTGTGCTTTCAGCACATGTTCTGAGATTAGTAAATAAAGCACCCCCAGGTACTTTGTCAAACTAATGCTTTTTCACTGTGTTTCAGACTGGGTAATTTATTATGTTGGATTTCTTCTTTACTAACCATTCTATACATTATTCATTTTGGCAAATGGTGTAATCACCATCTGTTAACATACAATGTTCTTTAATAATAAGGACTCAGTTTTCTTTTCCTATTACACTCTGGTTCTCCTGAAGTTAAGGCCACTGCTTTTTAAAATACCTAGAAGAGAGGAACTTGGGTGGCATAATCAAGCAAACATAAGGCTCTTGATTTTAGCTCTGGTCATAATCTCAGGGTTGTAAGGCCAAGCCCCGTGTCCCAAGTCTGTCCTGAGAATGGAGCCTGATTAAGATTCTCTCTGTTCCTCTCCTATTGCCTCTCCCCTGCCCTCATTCTGTGTAAATAAATAAATAAATAAATAAATAAATAAATAAATAATTAAACTGTGATTTTTTTTAAAAAGAAATATTTAGAGTAAAGATCCACTTAAATTAAAAACTTCCAAAATTAAGCAGCACTGTATTTCAAAACCTGCTGTGCATCCCCACTGCCTGGAAATCTTGGCATGTTGGTTTGATTCTTTTTGAATTCAAGGTTTCTAGTATCCTTTCATCCTAATTTTTCTTTTTTTCTTCTATATGGCTTCCACATTATGACTAATTGTGAAAGGTCTTTTCTGACAGTTTGCAGGTCGCTTTATACTTTTGTTGCATCCCCATCGACAGTTTAAGAGTTTTCCCCTGTCTCCATATCCTCTCCAACATTTGTTGTTTCCTGTCTTGTTAATAATCGCCATTCTAAATGATGTAAGATTGCATTGGGTAAAGAAGATGTCGTCCATATATAAAATGGAATATTACTCGACCATCATAAAGAATGGACACCCAACTTTTGTATCAACAGGGATGAGACTAGAGGAGATTATTCTGAGTGAAATAAGTCAAGAATAGAAAGTCAATTTTCATTAAGTTTCACTTACTTGTGGAACATAAGGAATAATATGGAGGAAAGTAGGAGAAGGAAAGGAAAAGTGAACTGGGGGAAATCAGAGGGGAGAAAAACCATGAGAAACTATAGACTCTGAGAAACAAACTGAGGGTTTTATAGGGTAGGGGTGTGGGGGGATGGGTGAGCCTGATGGTCAATATTAAGGAAGGCTTGTATTGCTTGGAGCACTGAGTGTTGTACAGAAACAATGAATATTGGAATACGGCACCAAAGACTAATGATGTATTTTATGGCGACTAATATAACACAATAAAAATTTAAATTAATTGATTAATTAATGTATGTATGTATGTTTGTTGCATAAGTAGAGTTGTTATCTCCTTATGTTCATGGGACAAAAAGGACACAAGATTATCTTTGTAATATTTTTCTCAAATATGTTTCTTCAGGAGCAATTTCTAGGATTATTTTTTGTTTGTTTGCTGCTTTTAAAAAAGTTTTTATTTATTTCCAGTCAGTTATCTTCAAGTACAATATTAGTTTCAGGTGTATAATATAGTGATTTATACTTCCGTACAACACTCAGTTCTCATCACTGCAAGAGCACTCTAGTTTCTGTCGCCTATTTAAGCCATCACCTCTCCGCTTCTCCTTCTGGTAACCATAAGTTTATTCTCTATAGTTAATGGTCTGTTTCTTGGTTTTCCTTCTCTCTCCCCCACAATTCTTTGCCATTTTTTCCCTTAAATTCCACATATGAGTGAAACCATATGGTATTTGTTTTTCTCTGACTGACTTATTTCATGTAGCGGAATATTCTGTAGCTCAATCCACATCATTGCAAATGCCAGTATTTAATTTTTAATGGCTGAATAATTTTACAGTGTGTATGTATGTGTGTCTGTGTGTGTGTCCGTGTTCCTGTGTCCGTGTGTGTGTGTATGTGTGTGTAAGAGAATGTACAGTGTAAGAGAATGGTCGAATTTCATTCTTCTACTTATAGCTGCCCAGTTTTCCCAGCACCATTTATTGAAGAGACTGTCTTTTTTCCACTGTATATTTTTTCCTGTTTTGTCGAAGATTATTTGCCCATAGAGTTGAGGGTCCATATCTGGGCTCTCTACTCTGTTCCACTGGTCTATGTGTCTATTTTTATGCCAGGACCATGCTGTCTTGGGGATCACAGCTTTGGAGTAAATCTTGAAATCAGGTACGTCATGCCCCCATTTTATTTTTGTTTTTCAACATTTCCTTAGTGATTCGTGGTCTCTTCTGATTCCATACAAATTTTTGGATTATTTGCTCCAGCTCTTTGAGGAATACTGGTGGAATTTTGATCAGAATATCATTAAAATTATAGATTGGTCTAGGCAGTATAGACATTTTAACAATGTTTATTCTTCTGATCCAAGAGCATGGAATGGTCTTTCAACTTTTTGTGTCTTCTTCAATTTCTTTAATGAGTGTTCTGTAGTTCCTCAAATACAGATCCTTTACCTCTTTGGTTAGGTTTATTCCCAGGTATCTTATGGTTCTTGGTGCTATAGTAAATGGAATCGATTCTCTAATTTCCCTTTCTTTACTTTCATTATTAGTGTATAAGAAAACCACTGATTTCTGTACATTGAATTTGTACCCTGCCATGTTACTGAATTGCTGTATGAGTTCTAGTAGTTTGGGGGTGGAGTCTTTTGGATTTTCCATATAAAGAATCATATCATCTGCAAAGAAAGAGAGTTTGGCTTCTTCATTGCCCATTTGGATCCCTTTTATTTCTCTTTGTTATCTGATTGCTGTTGCTAGGACTTCTAATACTATGTTGAACAAGTGTGGTGAAAGTGGGCATCCTTGTCGTGTTCCTGATCTCAACGGGAAGGCTGCAAGCTTTTTCCCATTGAGTAGGATATTAGATGTGGGTCTTTCAAAGATAGATTTGATGAAGTTCAGGAATGTCTCATGTGCAGGTCTCTCCCCCAGAAACCAGGAAAGATTAAAAAAAAAAAAAAAGGCTACAGGAGAACCACCAGCACTACTTCATAAGACAAGTTTTATTTTGAATATTTTCCCACTATGCTGGCTCATATTAATTATATAGATAATTTTTTAGCCTATTTACCATCACAGTAAGCTGTCCAGTACATCAAATTCCATAATAACCTTCTAACCTGAACTTTTTGATACATACACCTGTATTTTTCATTTGCATTTCTATTTTTTGAATTTCCTTTTTTAAATTTTAGTTTAGTTTAGTCTAGTTTATTCTTTTTTTAAGATTTTATTTATTTATTTGACAGAGAGAGATCACAAGGAGGCAGAGATGGCAGGCAGAGAGAGAGAGAGAGAGAGAGGTTGAAGCAGGCTCCCGGCTCAGCAGAAAGCCTGATGCAGGGCTCTATCCCAGGACCCTGAGATCATGACCTGAGCTGAAAGCAGAGGCTTTAGCCCACGGAGCTACCCAGGTGCCCCACCTTTTTTATTTTTATTCTCTGATATTCATATACAGTTAAACTTCAAAGTAAACCCCTTTCCCCAATCAATACTACCATTATAGGTAAACCTATTTTTAATCCCTTTTTATCTTAGGAAAGTTAAGTTCTTTAACTAAGATATCAAGATACATGCAGGAAGAATCAAAACAACCTTCCTTATCCACACTGAGAATTTATAACCACTCTCCCATCTTTCTTCCACGAGTGTTTCTGTATTTTTGTATTTGTCCTGATAGTATATAAATCTTACACTTGGGGTTCTTTTTCATGAGGTTCTTCCTTTATTTGTATCTATATCTATATGTATATCTATATCTATATCTATATATATATCTGTATATAATTTTTTTCTCTCATCAAATACTATTACCAGTCTTTTTGTTTGTCTGTTTTTGTTTGTGTAATTCATAAATCTTAACTTGGGGCCCATTTGGACAGAACATTCTCTTTTATCTTTCCTTTCAATCCTCTCTCTCTCTCTCTCTCTCTCTCTTTTTCTTCTGTTTCTTTTCTGTTTTCTCTCATTCGAGTGGGGAATCCTGATTGCTCAGAAGTGTTCCAGGGTGCATCTTGACTGCACCACAGTCAATATATCCAGGTACATCTGTTCAGTCAACTCTCACCAAAGTGCCAGGAGGAGGAATGCCCAAGAGAAGAAAAATACAGAGGATGGGCCTACTGCAACAGAGCTAATAGTTATCATCATAGAAAATATGTCGGGAAGAGAATTCAGGCTAACAATTATCCAGGTAATAGCTGGGTTGGAGAAAGCCATGGATGACCAAACCAAATTGATTAGGGCTGAAATCAAAGCGACCAGAATTGAGGTTCACAATGGTCTCAATGAGTTCCAATCTAATCTAAACTCTCTGAAAGCTAGGGTAACTGAGACAGAAGATAGAATTAGTGATCTGGAGGACAAACAGATAGAGAGAAAAGATCAGGAGGAAGCCTGGAAGAAACAGCTTAAATGCCACGAAAACAGAATCAGGGAAATAAATTATGTCATTAAACGTTCCAACTTCAGAATTATTGGAATCCCTGAAGGGGAGGAGAAAGAAAGAAGTGTAGAATATAGAGTGGAACCAGTTCTTCATGAAAATTTTCCCAATCTCGCGAATGGGACCAGCGTTCATGTAGAACTAGAGGCTGAACAGTCTCCACCCAAGATTATAGATTCCAGAAAAACATCAAGACACCTGACAGTCAAATTGAGGAATCATAATTGTGGATATAATCTCTTGAAAGCTGCTAGGACAAAGAGGCTCCTTACTTACAGGGAAAGCCCAACAAAATAAAGTCATACCTGTCCAGAGAGACCTGGCAAGCAATAAAGGGCTGGCAAGATATATTCAGGGCACTAAATGAGAAGAACATGCAGCCAAGAATACTTTATCCAGCAAAACTGACATTCAAAATGGATGGAGAGATAAAGACATTCCAAGACCGGCAAGGCTTAAAAGACTACGCAACCACCAAGATGACACTGCAAGAAATATTATGGGGGTTTTATAAAAGAGGAAAAATTCTAAGAATAGCAATGAACAGAAATATAGAGACAATCTACAGAAAGAAAGACTTCAAAGGTAAGACCATGTTAATAAAAATGTATCTATCAATAATCACTCTCAATGTGAAGAGCCTAAATGTGCCAAAAATGGCATACGGTTGCAGATGGCATAAAATTACAGGACCCATGCATATGTTGTCTACAAGATATCCATTTTGAACCTAAAGGTACACCCAGACTGAAAGTGAAGGGATGGAGAAGCATCTTTCATGCCAATGGGCCTCAAAAGAAGGCTGGGGTAGCAATTCTCATACCAGATAAACTAGATTTTTAAACTAAAGACCATAGCCAGAGATACAGAAGGACACTACATCATTATTAGATGATCTAACAATTGTAAATATCTATGCCCCCAATATGGGAGCAGCCAATTACATAAGAAAACTGTTAATCAAGATAAAGAATCATATTGATATGAATACATTAATCGTAGGAGATCTTAACACACCTCTCTCATAAATAGACAGATCATCAAAGCAGAAAATCAATAAAGAAACAAGAGCATTGAATGACTCATTGGACCAGATGGACCTCATAGATATATACACAACATTCCACCCTAAAACAACAGAATACTTATTCTTCTCAAGTGCACATTTAACCTTCTCCAGGGTAGACCACATACTGGGTCACAAAGCAGGACTCAACTTGTACCAAAAGACTGAGATTAATCCCTGCATATTCTCAGATCACAATGCTTTGAAACTGGAGCTCAATCACAAGGAAAAGTTCTGAAGGAACTCTAACACCGGGAAGCTAAAGAATAACACCTTGCTTAAGAATGCTTGGATCAACCAGGAAATCAAAGAAGAACTGAAACAATTCATGGAAAACAATGAGAATGAATACACTTTGGTCCAAAAGCTATGGGATAAAGCAAAAACCATGCTAAAGGGGAAATACATAGCCATCCAAGCCTCTCTCAAAAAATTCAAAAATCCAGAACACAGCAGCTGTCTCTCCACCTTATAGAACTGGAGAATCAATAACAAATCAAACCAACTCCACACACAAGAAGGGAAATCATCAAGATTAGAGCTGAGATCGATGAGGTACAAACCAGAAATACAGTAGAATGTATCAATGAAACTAGAAGCTGGTTTTTGGAAAGAATCAATGAGATCGATAAACCATTGGTGACACTAATCCAAAAGAAAAGAGAAAAAGCCCAAATTCATAAAATTATGAATGAAAAGGGAGAGATCACAACGAACACCAAAGAAGTAGAAACAATCATCAGAAGTTATTATCAACAGTTATATGCCAATAAGCTAAGCAACTTAGATGAAATGGATGCATTCCTGGAAAACTATAAACTCCCAAAATTGAACCAGGAAGAAACTGACAACCTGAATAGACCGATATCTAGTAATGAGATTGAAGAAGTTCTCAAAAACCTCCTGTGGAGAGCCATCCGGCAGATGCAAGGAGTCACGTAGATGAAAATGCCTGAAGGTTGAGGAAGTGAGAATGATTGGCTAGGTAGGGTATGGGTGCGCTCGTGGCTGACACATGAACAGCACCAGGAGCCAAGAGAGAAATGCATGATCACTGCTTGAGAACAATAGAGCCCTGCGCGGTTACGTAAGGGTCCACGAGGAGACCGCGTGCACGGGGCTGTGATTGGATAGTCGGGCTGGACCGCCTACATGTATATATTGCCAGAACTTGCTTGTAGTAGGAGTAGAACAAAAGACGCTAAAAGAAACCCTAATAAAGAAGTTTGCTCCTCATCACGTTTGCGGGTCGTTCTTGCGGGTCGAGAGCGACAACTGGTGCCGACAACCCGGGAAACTGTCCGCATCGCAAAACGGAGATTGAGATAGAGCAACGATAAGGTAAGGAGTGCACCTATTTCTGTCTAGTGAGTGACAGGGAAAGTTCCTAGGATTAGGACGATACAAGTAAAAGTTCCCTCGGCAGGGACGATACAAGTAAAAGTTTCCTCGGGATGGGGAACGATCTTAGTAGACGTAGAATGGAAGATCCCCTAAAAGACGTTCTCAAGATGAACGGTACCCCCTTAAAGGCAAAAACAGCCAGGGCCTTTTTAAAAGAAGTAGCAGAGATTGCCCCCTGGTTTATAGAAGAAGGGCTCCTAAATGTGCCACAATGGGAATACCTGGGTGAGGACTTAAAACTCTGTCCCTCTACATCCCCGGGGACTCTCGCCGTGTGGTCCCTGGTGAAAGTATGTTTGCAATCCCCCTGAGAGCCCCTGCAGCGAGCAGTACTACAGGGAGGGGAAGTTTTTTTGCAAGTGAAAGAAGAATCCCGTAAGGGCTCCTCCCGAGACTCTGACCCCGAAAGCGAAAGCTCAAAAGAGATGTCAGAAAGCGAGTTGCAGGAGCTAGGAAAGATAGAGGCAAACAACAAGAAGGAGGAATCTCCCGGTCTCCAGACAGACTTGGGAGCCATGAGGCAATGACTTGAGGATAAAGAGGCGGAATTGCAAAAAGTATTAGGAGAGTTAAGGGTGCAGGGAGAAGTAATGGCGCAGCTGAGAGCAGGGGCGGAAGCCGCAGTTGTGGCACAATCGAAATTAAAAACGAAAGTTACGCCGCTTCCGCATTCTAGCTCCACAGCGCCACCCCATGAGTGGCCCCCGCCTTATAAGCCCAGCTGCACCAAGACGTGCTATTGTTCGGGCTGCGCCGCGGAGAATTGGAGAGAGGTCCTTGGCCCGGGAAAAGGCTTTTTTCCAGTGTTAGAAGATCAGAATCAGCAGAGGTACCACCAGCCACTAGATTTTAAGTTGGTAAAGCAGCTGAAGGAGGCAGTTACCGGCTATGGGCCCCAGGCAGCCTTTACGGTCTCCCTTGTGGAGTCGCTGGGAGCACTCTACCTCGCTCCCGCGGATTGGGCCAACTTGGCCAGGGCGGTATTAAGTGGAGGACAATATCTAGAATGGAAAATCCAAAATCAGGACAATTGTCAGGACACAGCACGGAGAAATACAGCCGCGGGTAACCCGCAATAGAATTTGGAAATGCTGACAGGCACAGGGCCATACCTCGGGGCCCAAGTGCAGAGTACATACCCCCCTGCAGTGTATCAACAGATAGCCACGGCGGCCCTCAGGGCTTGGAAGACTCTGAGAGGGGCAGGAGACTTGCAAGGCCAATTATCCAAACCCGACCCGGTGCTTGGGTGGCACCGAGGTTCCCTTTGTGTTTTCCCACAGGATGCGCCTGCTCCACTCTGGGTGCCAGAACACCTCACCAGGCTGGTGGTCGTGGAACCTGTGGAGGGTGCTGGTGATGGTGATAATAGCGACGATGACTATCCTGCAGCCTGTTCCCATAAAGGCGGAGCCAGTTCACCTATGGTCGGGACAAGAGACTGCCCAGCTTCAAGCCCTTCTTCAAATGGCTCAGTATAGAGTGCAATCTTCTCACCCTAACTCATGTTTGTTACTGACGCTTATTTTAATGCAACATGTGTTGGCAATCCAGGGCTCTTTATATTGGGCATACGTCCCCGACCCACCTCTGTTACAGCCCGTGGGATGGGATATGAGCCCTCTTCCTGTGTATGTCAATGATACTGTCTTGCTAGGCCCTCCTCTTTTCATGTGCCTCCTGCCTTGTGCACTTAAAATTATATTCGCAGAAATTTATAAGGTGAGAGCTATTGTACGTAACCACCAGTTAATCACTCGCAATAGGCTCAAAGTACCACCTTGAATGCCACTCAAGTATCTCTTGGCTCCGTCAGTGATTGGGTTAGTATGTCATAACAATCAGTCTCATTCCTCAAAAACTGGGCAGGCATAGGAGCCCTGATTATGTTGATGATTCTGGCTCAAGTACTCCTTCTAAAATGCATCTGTAGAATTGCGCGACAACAGCGGCTATGGCAATGGGCTTTGGTCTAAGCCATGATGGCTCTGGAGGTCGGGACCTCCCCCCAAATATGGCTTAGTATGCTGGGTCGGTAGCCAAAGACGGGTAAGACTGATCCCTCACCATAGCAACCTAAGACAGGGGCTCCTCGACCCGGGAGAGTACCCGATGACGGGTAAGCATGTGTGCTGAGGATTGGCAACCTAAGACAGGCACAATCCCTGCCATATAAACAAATAAAAAAGGGGGAGCTGTGGAGAGCCATCCGGCAGATGCAAGGAGTCACGTAGATGAAAATGCCTGAAGGTTGAGGAAGTGAGAATGATTGGCTAGGTAGGGTATGGGTGCGCTCATGGCTGACACATGAACAGCACCAGGAGCCAAGAGAGAAATGCATGATCACTGCTTGAGAACAATAGAGCCCTGCGCGGTTACGTAAGGGTCCACGAGGAGACCGCGTGCACGGGGCTGTGATTGGATAGTCGGGCTGGACCGCCTACATGTATATATTGCCAGAACTTGCTTGTAGTAGGAGTAGAACAAAAGACGCTAAAAGAAACCCTAATAAAGAAGTTTGCTCCTCATCACGTTTGCGGGTCGTTCTTGCGGGTCGAGAGCGACAACCTCCCAAAAAACAAGAGCCCAGGACCTGACGGATTCCCTGGGGAATGCTACCAAACTTTCCAAGAGGAAATAACACCTATTTTCCTGAAGCTGTTATAAAAAAAATTGAAGCAGAAGGAAAATGTCCAGACTCTTTTTATGAAGCCAGCATTACCCTTACCCCCAAACCAGGCAAAGACCCCACCAAAAAGGAGAATTTCAGACCAATATCACTGATGAATATGGATGCTAAGATTCTCAACTAGAATCTAGCAAACAGGATCCAACAGCATATTAAAAAGATTATCCACCATGACCAGGTGGGATTCAACCCTGGGCTACAAGGATGGTTCAACATTCGCAAATCAATTAATGTGATAGAACAAATTTATATGACAAGAGAGAAGAACCACATGGTACTCTCAATCTATACAGAAAAAGCATTTGACAAAATCCTGTATCTGTTTCTGATTAAAACGCTTCAAAGTATTGGGATAAAGGGACCATTCCTGAACTTCATCAAAACTATCTAGGAAAGACCCACAGCAAATGTCATCCTCGATGGGAAAAATCTTGCTGCCTTTCCCTTGAGGTTAGGAACAGGACTAGGATGCCCACTCTCACCACTTTTGATCAACATAGTATTAGAAGTCCTAGCAACAGCAATCATAGGACAAAGAGAAATAAAAAGTATCCAAATAGGCAATTTAGAAGTCAAACTCTCTTTCTTTGCAGATGACACTATCCTTTATATGGAAAATCCAAAAGACTCCACCCCCAAGCTCCGAAAACTCATACAGCAATTCAGCAACGTGGCAGGATACAAGTAAATGTGTAGAAATCAATGGTTTTCTTATACACTAACAATGAAAATACAGAAAGGGAAATTATAGAATCGATTCCATTTACTATAGCACCAAGAATCATAAGATACCTGGGAATGAACCTAACCAAAGAGGTAAAGGATCTGTACTTGAGGAACTACAGAACACTCATGAATGAAATTGAAGAAGACAAAAAAGATGGAATACAATTCCATGCACTTGGATCAGAAGAATAAACATTGTTAAAATGTCTATACTGCCTAGAGCAATCTATACTTTTAATGCCATTCCAATCAAAATTCCACTCGTATTTTTCAAAGAGCTGGAGCAAATAATCCAAAAATTTGTATGGAATCAGAAGAGACCCTGAATCGCTAAGGAAATATTGAAAAACAAAAATAAAATGGGGGCACCACGCTACCTAATTTCAAGCTTTACTCCAAAGCTGTGATCACCAAGACAGCATGGTACTGGCATAAAAACAAACACATAGACCAGTGGAACAGAGTAGAGAGCCCAAATATGGACCCTCAACTCTATGGGCAAATAATCTTTGACAAAACGGGAAAAATATACAGTGAACAAAAGACAGTCTCATCAATAAATGGTGCTGAGAAAACTGGGCAGCTATATGTAGAAGAATGAAACTTGACCATTCTTACACCATACACAAAGATCAACTCCAAATGGATAAAATACCTCAACGTGACAAAGGAATCCATCAGAATACTAGAGGAGAACATAGGTAGTAATCTCTTTGATATCAGCCACAGTAATTTCTTTCAAGATATGTCTAAAAAAGGCAAAGGACACATAAGCGAATATAAACTTTTGGGACTTCATATAAAACAAACAAACAAACAACAAAACTTCTGCACAGCCAAGGAAACAGCCAAGAAAACAAAGAGGCAACCCACGGAATGGGAACAGATATTTGCAAATGACAGTACAGACAAAAGGTTGATATCCAGGATCTATAATGAACTCCTCAAACTCAACACACACAAAACAGGCAATCATATCAAAAATGGGCAGAAGATATGATCAGACACTTCTACAATGAAGACATACAAATGGCTATCAGACACGTGAAAAAAAGTTCATCATCACTAGCCATCAGGAGATTAAAATAAAAACCATATTGAGATATCACCTACACCAGTTAAAATGGCCAAAATTAGGAAGACAGGAAACAACATGTGTTGGAGGGGTTGTGGAGAAAGGGGAACCCTCTTCCACTGTTGGTGGGAATGCAAGTTGGTGCAGCCTCTTTGGAAAACAGTGTGGAGATTCCTCAAGAAATTAAAAATAGAACTTCCCTATGACCCTCAATTGCACTCCTGGGTATTTACCCCAAAGATACAGATGTAGTGTAAAGAAGGACCATCTGTACCCCAGTGTTTATAGCAACAATGGCCACGGTCACCAAACTATGGAAAGAACCAAGATGCCTTTCACAGGACGAATGGATAAGGAAGATGTGGTCCATATATACTATGGAGTATTATGCCTCCATCAGAAAGGACGAATACCCAACTTTTGTAGCAACATGGACGGGACTGGAAGAGATTATGCTGAGTGAAATCAGTCAAGCAGAGAGAGTCAATTATCATATTGTTTCACTTATTTGTGGTGCATAACAAATAGCATGGAGAACATGGGGAGTTAGAGAGTTGAATGGAGTTGGGGGAAATTGGAAGGGGAGGTGAACCATGAGAGACTATGGACTCTGCAAAACAATCTGAGGATTTTGAAGTGGCTGGGGGGTGGGAGGTTGGTGTTCCAGGTTATAGGTATTATAGAGGGCGCATGGAGCACTGGGTGTGGTGCAAAAATAATAAACACTGCTATGCTTAAAATAAATAAAAAATAAATTAAAATAAAAAGAAAAAAAGAAAATGAATAAAGGAAAAATATAAAAATAAAATAATATCTAGCTATCTAGCTATCTAACATCTATCTATATGATAAACTAGTTAAAAATGTTTAAAAAGAAAAGGGTAAAGTTAAAAAAGAATTAACAAGAGAAGAGGAAAAAAATTGAAAAAGAAAGAAAAATTAAATTAACTGCAAGACTAAAGAATCATTTGGAGAAAGCCATGAGTTCAATGCTTTGCTTTCTCTTCCTCTGGAATTCTGCCCCTCTCCTTGTTATTCAAATTGAACTCCTTGGTAGGTGAACTTGGCCCTGGCTGGATTTCTTGTTGATCTTCTGGGGGAGGGGCCTATTGTAGTGATTCTCAAGTGTCTTTGCCCCAGGCGTTATTACACCACCCTTATCAGGGGCCGGTATGAGCAATCCACTTGGGTTTGCTTTTGTGAGCCTTTGTTCCCTGAGTGCTCTATGTAGATTTCTGGAGGATGGTAATGAAAATGGTGGCCTCCCGGTCTCTGGCCCAGAGGAGCCAAGGGCTTGGGGCCCCACTCCTTAGTGCACCCTCAGAGAATAGGGTCCAATAACTCCCGTCTGCCTGACCTCCATCTGCACTCCGAGCTCTCCAAGCCTGTGACCGCTTCAAGGTAACCCAGAGCTGTGAGCTCACTCTCAGCTATGTCTCTGTAGCCGGCTTCCCCGTTCTAATACCTGCAATCTCCGCGACACTCAGCCACCTCTGATCGTTCTGTGACGCTGCGGGACTTGAGGCCACACTGACCCCGCATGGGCTTCACCCCAGTTTAGCTTTTGGAGCAATGTCCCTCAGTGGAACAGACTTTTGAAAGTCCTGATTTTGTGCTGTGTTTCTCTGCTGCTTGTGGGGAGTCGGCCCCTTCCCCCGTGGTCTATCTTCCTGTTGCTTTGGATTCACTTCTCCGCCAGTCCTACCTTTCAGAAAGTGGTTGATTTTCTGTTTCTAGAATTGCTGTTCTTCTTCTCTTCCATCTGCCATTGGATTTGTAGGTGTTTGCAATCTTTAGATAAGCTATCTAGCTGATCTCCTGCTACCTGAAGTAGTCTCAGCCTGCTACTTCTCCACCATTTTTACTCGTCCCCCCAAATTATATACTTTTTGTGAATAAAGGTGATGTGTATAAAAACAACTCTTTTACAAATAAATTCAATTAAAAAAAATTCAATGATTACCTCCTATTATTTGAAATTATTTGAAACTTTATTCTGTGTACTAAACATTTTATTTGGAATATTGAACTAATAATTCAGGATATACTTTATAAAGATGCATGTTTCATCATAAATATACCAAGGACTCGTAAATGAAAGACTTCCCTCTTCTTTCTTCCTAATCTTCCAAATCTGCTCACTTAACATACATCAAATTCACACACATATTAGGAGTATGTGAAAAGGTCATAAACCCAAATATCCATGTCAGGAAAGTAAACATGTGCATATCTTATAAACACAAAATAGATTCTTACATAAAAACATTCTTGAATAGGAGAAAGACTTAACAGGAATCTCATGTGTGTCTATTCCCCTTTGTCCAATATAGAGCAAAAAACATGACCAAACCCTCAGCAGGGATGGAATTCTTCCTCTTGACATTCTTTGACACTAGAGAGCTGCATGTTATACATGGCTTTCTGTTTTTTCTTATTTACTTGGTGTCTTTTATGGGAAATCTTCTCATTATTGTCCTGATCACTCTGGATCAGTGTCTTCACACCCCCATGTACTTCTTCCTGAAGGTCTTATAATTTTTTGATGCCTGTCTCATTTCCATCACGCTTTCAAAATTTATCATGAGCTCTTTATCCCATAGAAACACAATTTCATTCTCAGGATGCATATTTTTTGTGTTGTTGGTGATCTACTTTCCTGGATCTGAGCTTTTCCTTCTAACTGCCATGTCTTATGACAGCTATGTGGCCATCTGACACCCACTGTGCTATGATGTCATAATGAGCAGGAGAGTTTGTATGAGTATGACAGCTGCCCCCTGGTTTCTTGGTAGTATATTTGGGGTCTTATACTCATCTGGTACTTTCTCTTCATCTTTCTGTGGCTCCAGAAAAGTTCCTCAGTTTTCTGTGATTTCCCCTGCCTACTGAAGATCTCTTGCTCAATGTCTCATCTTACCATAAATATTAGTGAGCTAACTGGGGTATTATATACACTTTTCTGTTTGGTATCCATTGGATTTTCATATATTTACGTTTTCAATACAGTGGTGAGAATGCCATCCTTACAAGGGTGTTCAAAAGCCTTTTCCACTTGCATGTCCCATCTCATAGTTGTAACAACATTTATTATGACAGGCACTATTGCCTATCTGAATCCAGTCCCTGATTATCCACATCTTGTGGATTTTTTGGTTTCTGTGTTCTATTCTATGTTGTCTCCTTCTTTGAACCCCATAATATACAGCCTAAGGAACAAGGAAATCAAGGCAGCTGTGAAGAAGTTTCTATGGAAACTAAGTCATACCTTCTATGGGGAAAGATAATAGAACTAGAGTCTATAAAGCTAAATTCCATGCTTGAATATATATAATCTTATAATCTAGCATTGACATCCATATCCTGTATAATAAAGTATTTATTTTATTTAAAAGTGCTAAGATAAAGTTGACATGTTCATGCTTATTAATAATCATTCATTATCTCAGCAACTCCAAGAATAGCATATTAATTATGTAGTATCTGTGCATGTAAATTAAATTTCAGAAATACTATTACACTTTTTCAAATGGCTTACTTAAGGTATCTATGTACTATTTTTTTTAAAGATTTTATTTATTTATTTGACAGAGAGAGAGATCACAAGTAGGCAGAGAGGCAGGCAGAGAGAGAGAGGAGGAAGCAGGCTCCCTGCTGAGCAGAGAGCCCGATGCGGGACTCGATCCCAGGACCCTGAGATCATGACCCGAGCCGAAGGCAGCGGCTTAACCCACTGAGCCACCCAGGCGCCCTATGTACTATTTTTTGAATATGTGAATATGTTACTTTACATGACATAAAGGAACTCAGTAGACATAATTGAATTAAGAAGTGTGAGATGAGATGATTATCCCAGACTATCCAATGTTCCTAACCTAATCATGAGAGTGAAGTATTCACAGACTTTGTTAGAAGGACATGTGTTTAAGGAAATGTGGCCTTCCATTATTGGCTTTGTAGATTGAAAGAGGTCGTGAGCCAATATATAGACAGGGGCAACCTCTGGAGACGGGGAAAAAGCAAAACTAACTAACTAACTAAATAAATAAATAAATAACAAAAATCAGGAACAGATAGTTCGCTGGAGTCCCAAAAAAAGAATGCAGCCATACCAAATGTATCCTCATGTTAGCCCAGTGTGGATGGTGTTGGACTTCTAAATTATACCACTTTAAAACCGAACATGATATTAAACCACAGAATTTGTAAAAAGTTGCTACAGAAGTCACAAAAATTTAACAAAAGAATTATATACTTGTCTTCTAAAATATTTCTTAAATGAGAACTTCTTTAGAATATGAATGCAGACTCTGAAACTGAATGCCTCAGTTAAGGGTAAAAAAAATAATAAAAAGAGCAGACAAATATCAAATGTTTATAATTTTGTAGAGAAATTTAGACTATATTCCTTTTTATCTACTAGATTTTATCTTTCATTTTGTATGGAAAAATATCCATTATTAATTAATTAAGTCAATAAGTAAGTAAATGTTTTAGTAATTGATTTTAGCATTATGAAATTGTATTTTTAATATCTTATTCAAACTAGACTTAATTTTGTTACTTTTTACGTTAGTTTACAACATTTAATTACTTATATTTTTTCCACTAGTATATTGTTTAATTCCTATGTGGTATTTGTATTTGAGACTCAGTATATAAAGATTATCTACTGCTAACTGTATAGCTACCTGTAAGGGAGAGAATGAGCACAGTTTGTTGGGAAAAGCTGGCAGAGTATGGTGGGATGTGCTGCACCATGTGTCCCAATAATAAGATGGTGGCCCAATATTCCGAGATGATCAAGAAGTGTCTCTGCCTACTTGTGATCTCTGTCTGTCAAATAAATAAATAAATTAAATCTTAAAAAAAAAGATTATCAAGAATAATCTGCTGAAAGACAGCAAGAAGGTGGCACTGGAGGTGAAGTTGTTGCTTTGGGGTGTTGAGGAGTCAGTGAAGAGCATCACTGTCAAAGCCCATGAAGATCATCCATGAGAACAGCTACTGAAAGGAAGAATGTAGGCAGTACCATATAGTCCTCTGCAGCAATACCATTCAGTCCATCATGGCCATTGTCAAAGCTGTAGGAAATCTACAGATTAATTTTGCCAACCACTTCTGCACAGATGAGGCTAAGAACCAACAAATATCATTAGGCAAGCAGATACATCCAGAATAAGTCTGAGGACCTGAACAAGTGCAAGGGTAACACAGTGATCCATACACACCTCACCTGCACTACTAACACCAAGAACATGTAGTTCGTGTTTGATGATTTCGCCAACTTCATTATAGACAAAAACCCGAAGGACTGGAACCTCTTCTGAGTCCTTCATCCTAGCAGGATGAGCCACAACCAACTTTGCTTCCCACAGATCCTGAAGAAATTGGAAGTAAGAGAACCTAACTTCCCAGCTCTTCCCCAACCCATGTGGGACACTTTTCCAATTTTCTACAGCTGTTATTGGGTCCCTGAGTCCTCATTCATCTTCAGAGTCTCAGGAGAGAAGCTGACACATACCTCTCTGTTTCAAGCCACCCAACCCTTGGTACAGTAGTTGGTGCTGGGAATGACCATAAGAACCCCTTCATGGGCATCTGTTCTGATTTTAACCATTGTTCTATGATGGGATAGGGAAGCACATGCTTAGTCTTCCAAGCATTGTGGATTGAATGGCACTCACTTATCCACCTTGGGAACCCTGGCTTTGCTAAACACAAACCCCTGGAACAGCCCAAAACCAATTGTTTATAGGGGACCCCTTGCCTTCCTTGCCCTTGGTTCCAAGACTCCAAAGGAAAAAGCAGAAGAAGCATGAGAGGTCACTAATCCTGGCCACTATCTGTTAATTTTTGTAGCTTATTTTTTTTTAAATGAAAGTAAGGGGGAAAACAAAGACAAAATTGGAAACCTAGAAAAAATATAGAGAAAAACTATTTGAAACTGCAGATTGTGGCTATCATCCGCCCAGCACACTTACAATGATTCTATATTTTTAGTGTGTCTGAGGGTTTTCACCCATCATTGTGGTAACTTCCCCCTTGACTGGCAGCATCCCTGTCCTGCCCTCCACAGAACTGGATTCAAGTATAGTTCTAGCCAACTTTCACCATCACTGATGGTTCTATCCCAGCGACCCTGATTCCTGGTTCCATTAACCTAAATTTAGCTCCTCAGCTCTAAAGTAAGAAACACCACTGCTTGCTGAGGGGTATACTCCTAAGGTGCATGTCCCAGTTCTGTGTCTTTCAGGATTTAACACTTGGTTTTCTTCTCTTTCCTTCACATGTCCTTTTTTTTTTCTTTGGTTTATTTGTTTATTAAATTCCACATATGAGTGAAAACATATGGTATTTTTTTTTCTCTAACTGATTTATTTCACTTAGCATAGTACTCTAGCCCCACCCATGTCCTTGCAAATGAAGAGATTTCATTCTTTTTTTTTTTTTTGGCTGAGTAATATTCCATTCACATTTCTTTCTCCATCAATTGATGGACATTTAGGCTTTTCTATAGTTTGGTTATTGTTGATAATTTTGCTATAAACATCAGGATGCTTTAATCCCTTCAAAATAAGTAATTTTGGTAAATATCTAAGAGTGAAATTGCTGGATCATATGTTAGTTTCATATTTAAATTTTGAGGAACCTCCATACTGTTATTCAGGGTGGCTGCACCAGTTTGCATTCCTACCAACAATTCAAGAGAGTTCCCCTTTCTCCAGATCCCCACCAACATTATTGTTTCCTGTGTTGTTGATTTTAGCCATTCTGAGAGGTGTGAGTGATATCTTATAATTTTGACTTGTATTTCCTTGGGAAGGAGTGATGTCAAGCACCTTTTCATATGTCTGATGGCTATGTGTATGTCTTCTTTGGAAAAATGTCTATTCATGTCTGCTGTGGGGCTGATTTTTTAATTGATTTTTCAACTTGGGTTTGGTGAGAAGGAGAGTCTTGCTAGGGTCAGTGTGACATTTTTAGTTGCCAATATTCTCATCACAGGAACATAATTTTCCACTTCTGAAATCAAAATTTCATAAGTGGAGACATTTCTAAAATTTATCATTTAGTTATATGATATTTCTTTTCACATATTAAATGATATTTGACATCTATCATTACTTTCATTTGTTTCATTTGTTAAACTCAATATGATTTATCCACTCATCAGTTGATGGACATGTGGGCTCTTTCCATAATTTGGTTATTGTTGATAATGCTGCTATAAACAGCTGGGTATATTTATCCCTTCAAATTAGTGTTTTTGTAATCTTTGGGTAATAGTTGATTGTGCAGTTCCTGGATTATAAAGTAGTTCTATTTTTAAATTTCTTAGGAACTCAATACTGTTATTCAGAATGGCTGTACCAGTTTCCATTCCCACCAACAATTCAAGAATGCCCCCCCCCACCTCCATGACAACAACTGCTATATCTTGTGTTGTTGATTTTAGTCATTTTGACAGGTGTGAGTTAATATCATTGTAGTTCGGATTTGTGTTTCCCTCATGATGAATGGTGTGGAGCATCTTCTCATGTATCTATTGGCTGTGTGTAATCTTCTTTGTAGAGATATGTACTCATCACTTCTGCCCATTTATAATTGGATTACTCATTTTTTACAGATGTTGAGTTACTAAGTTCTTTATATAATTTGGTTAGTGTCACAGAGTGGGATGGGGAAGGGTAGAGCTAAATAGGTGATGGATATATAGGACTGCACTTGTGAGTAGCACTGTGTGTTGTATATAAGTGTTGAATTAATAAATTGTATGCTTGAAACTAATATGCTGTATGCTAACAAAAGCTAAATAAAAACCTAAAAATATGAATAAACGGAAGAAACCTCAATATGATTTATTGAACATTCCAATTATTTTATCATACATGAGACACATAATTTGTCAGATATAATATTTTGATATGCCCTTATTAATCTCTGGATTTCCATGAAACATAATTAATTAAGCTTAATATATCATAGAACAGATGGCTCTCCATTAGATTTTCTCTTCAAAATGTTACATATTGCACGTAACAGCAATGCTAGGACCTAAATAATAGTATCTTGAGAGTATTCAGTAAGTAAATACATATAAATCAATTACTGTGCCTACAGAAAGTACTCAGTGATAATAATAATAATAATAATATTCCTTCTAACAAGTCACAAAAATGTAGTCAACTTCTACTACAAATTTGAATTATATGCTCTTACAAAATTAAATGATTCATTTCATGGTTAGATATGTGTAGTCTATATTCATTTTTATATTCCCCTTATTTACATTATAGTGGTTTCATATATCATTTGTATTAATAAGGAAGAGTAAAAAATAAACAGACTTTAACTTCTACTTTGACATGAACTTCTGAATTCACACACTATGAAATGAAAATTCATAGTTAAATGATATACTTTATTAAAAATGACTGACCAGGGGAACCTGGGTGGCTCAGTGGGTTAAAGCCTCTGTGTTTGGCTCAGGTTATGATCCTAGGGTCCTGGGATCGATCCCCACATTGGCTTTCTCTTCAGCAGGGAGCCTACTTCCCCCTCCACCCACCTTGCTGCCTAATTGTGATCTCTGTCTTTCAAATGTATAAATAAAATATTAAAAAAATACTGACCAAAAAGACCCATTCTCAAGTACTTTTATCAAGTATACTTTCAATTGTATTAGTTTTTCATTGTCTTCATCTAATCTTCCAAGTCCGTCTGGAAACCTTGGGAAGTTATTAGGGGCTCATGATACGTAGCTGGATAACTTCACATTAAATCTAATACACATATTGCTTTATTATTTATATATATGAGGGGGATAGTACATCTCAACCAGATAACTCAGTTGGAGAAGATTCCACGTGGTAGCACAATCAACAAATATCTACTTTAAGTTAAAACCTAAATATGTCAGTAGGAACTTTCCTTGTGAGACTAATCACTGACATTTAAAATATGTCCTCTGAGGGGGGCAAGATGGCAGAGAAGTAGAAAACCCTGTTTCAACTGGTCCCATAAAGTGAACTATCTACCAGAACACTCTGATCACTCATGAAATCCATATGAGATGTAGAATTATACCCTTCTGGATCTCTACAGGGGCAGTAGAGTCCAGTAGAGAGGTAAAGTGGAGTGAGAATGATTGGACTGATAACAGAAGATAAGTAGAAAGGGGAGAGAGCCACCAGAAGCAACAAATTGGAAAGTAATACCCCAACAGGAGAGTTCCCTGTGATTGGGGACCAGCATTAACTTGGAGTCTGGTTAAACACACTCAAAGAGATCAAAAGATCTTAAGGGGAAACTGGTGAAATCCAGAGGTCATGGACATGGGCTTAAAACCATGGACTCAGGACATCCACTTCCAGTGACCACCCATGCCAGACAGAGTGCAGTGAAGCCTCTAGGCCATGGTTTCTGAGCTTCACATGAAAGCCTCTGGGTGGCAGTGTGCATGAGAGCATCTGGGTGGAAACCAGTCAGCCCTCTCTAGTACCACAGCCTTTTGCACTCCACAAGCTCTGCAAGACCGGGCCTGAGGGGGACAGCACACCCTCCCCTGAGAGAGGTCCATGCGGGCACTAGCTTGTGCTCTGTAGAACTGGAGAGACCAGCCTGGGCAGATTAAAATCTCCACACACTTTCTCTGATTGGGATTACCTGCCCAGACAGCCTGGGCAAAGACAGCCACTGGAAGCAGGTTCTCTGGACCAATATTCCTTATGGTTTTAGTAGCACCATGGTACAGAGAAAAGTGGGAGGTCCTGATACCTGATATGGTAGCTGAGGACATGCTCTACCAGTGGGAGGTGGCAGAGCTCTACCAGTGGGAGGTTGACATCAACAGACTCCAGAGGTGAGTCTGTTTGCTTTGGGCCACCCAGAGGGAAACAGACTGATGCTTCTCTGTGAGATGGAGTTCGGAGTGCAGTTTGCTTTCCTCTAAGCCTCTAAAGAACCACCAAATCTGCCTAGGGAGGCAAAATAAAAACAAAAACAAAAACAAAACTTCCAGAGAACAAAGCCTGAAAAACAAGTTGTTTTGTTTTGTTTTGTTTTTTGACAGAAGGCAGGAAGACTCAACCCAGCAACACTTCCCTAAAAACAAGACTATAGTCCCTCCAGCAAAAAGTCAAAAAAATGAGAGGACAACCACCATAGTGTCCCCATAAAACTGTAAAACCTCAATATCAAGGGAAAAGAAGATATGAAGCTCTCATTACTACCCTAAAACCTGTATATTTCACAGACACAACATTTATTTTTAATTTGTTCTCACTATTCTTGTTCTTTTTAAAAATTTTAACCTATTTACCATAACAATGAGAGGTTCAATACAACAAATTCTATAATAACCTTTTAACATAAACTTTTTTTGCTATATATAACCTGTGTTTTTTCTTTTGCTTTTCTATTTCTTAATATTCATATAGAGATAAGCTTCAAGGTAATCATCTTTCCCCAATCAATACTACCCCTATATTTAAACCAGCTTTAATCTCCCTTTATCATGGAAATGCTGGGTACTTTAACAAAGATATCAAGACACACCCAGGAAGAATCAAAATAAATCCTCACCCACATTGAGGATTTATAACCCCCCTCCTATCTTGTTCTGACACTGTTTCTGTGTATTTTTTTTTTGTTCTGGTATTTTATAAATCTTATACTTGAGGTTCATTTTGGCTGCATTCTTTTTTCTTGCCATTAACATTTGTTGGTCTTTTTGTTAGTCTGTTTTTGTTTGTATTCCTTATAAATTTAACCTCTGGGGCCAATTCTGGTTAGATCTTTTATTTTATTTTTTTTCTGTCTCTTTTTCTGTTTCTCTTTCATTTTGGTGGGGACAATTGCTTAGAAACATTCCAGAGTGCGACTTGCCAGGATCACGGTTGATACATTCAGTTACACACACTCTCAGCCATCTCTCACCAAAATGACTAGGAGGAGGAATGCCCAACAGAGGAAAATTTTAGAGACTGTGCCCTTTCCATCAGAGCTATTGGATACAGACATAAACAATATGTCAGAAAGGGAATTCAGGGTAACAATTATCCAGGCAATGGCTAGGTTAGAGAAAACCATTAATGACAACATAGAATTGATTAGGGCAAAAGTGAAAACCACTGGGGAAGAATTTAAAAATGTTATTAATGAATTCCAATCTAAACTGAATTCTCTAACAACTAGGGTAAGTGAGGCAGAAGATAGAATTAGTGATCTGGAGGACAAAATGATAGGGGGAAAAAAGGATCAGGAGGAGTTTGAAGCAAGCAGCTTAGAAGCCATGAAAACAGAATTAGGGAAATAAATGACACCATGAAACATTTCAGCATCAGAATTATTGGGTTCCCTGAGGAGAGGAGAAAGAAAGAAAACTAGAAGATATACTTGAACAAATTATCCATGAAAATTGTCCAAATATGGGGACTGGAACTAGTGTTTACATACTAGAGGAAAAAGTGTCCCACTAAAATAATAGAATCTAGAAAGAACTCGTGACACCTGATACTGAAACTGATGAATCAATTTTAGACAGGAGGTCTTGAAAGCAGCTAGGGGGAGTTCCATTATGTACAGAGGAAGGTCCAGCAGAATAACATCAGAGCTGTCCACATAAACCTGGGAATACAGAAAGGATTAGCAAGACACTTTCAGGGCACTAAATGAAAAGAACAAGCAGCCAAGAAAGGTTATCCAGCAAGGTTGACATTCAAAATGTATGGGGAGATAAAGATATTCTAACACTAGTAAGGTTTAAAAGAGTATGTGAACACCAAGCAGGCACTACAAAAAATGTTAAGGGGGGATCTATAAAAGAAGAAAGAGCCCAAGAGTGTCATAGAACAGAAATTTATGGTGACAATCTATAGAAACAAGGACTTCATAGGCAACACAATGTCAATAAAAATGTATCTCTCAATAATCACTCTCAATGTCAATGTCCTAAATGTTCCCATAAAAAAGGCACAGGGTTGCAGGTTGGATAAAACGACAGGACCCACCCATATCTTGTCTACAGGTGACCTATTTGGAACCCCAGGATGCACCCAGACTGAAAGTGAAGGGATGGAGAAGCATCCTTCATGCCAATGGGCCTCAAAAGAAAACTGGGGTAGTGATTGTCATATCAGATAAATTGGATTTTAAACTAAAGACTGTAGTCAGAGATAAAGAAGGACACTACATCATTCTTAAATGGTCTATCCACCAAGAAGATCTAACAATTATAAATACTTATGCCCCCAATACAGGAACAGTCCAGTACATAAGGCAACTGTTAATCAAGATAAGAAGTCATATTGATATGAGTACATTAATAGGTGGGAATCTTAACACACCACTCTTAGCAACAGACAGATCATCCAAGCAGAAAATCAATAAAGAAACAAGAGAATTGAAAGAACATTAGACCAGATGGACCTCATAGATATATGCAGAACATTCTACCCTAACACAACAGAATACTCATTCTTCTTGAGTGCACATGGAACTTTCTCCAGAATAGACCACATACTGAGTCACAAATAAGGAATCAACCAATACCAAAAGATTGAGATTATTCCCTGCATATTCTCATACCACAAAGTTTTGAAACTGGAACTCAATCATAAGAAAATATCTGGAAGGAATTCGAACATCTGGAAACTGAAGACCACCATGCTTAACAATGTTTGGATCAACCAGGAAATCAAATAAGATTTAAATTCTTCAAATAAGAACTTAAACAATTCATAGAAATGAATAAGAATGAAGACACTTTGGTCCAACACTTATGGGATACAGCAAAGGCATTCCTAAGGGGGAAATATATAGCCATAGAAGCCTCCCTCAAAAAAATTGAAAACCCAGAATACACCAGCACCCTTTATACCTTATGGAATGGAAGAATCAGCAAAAAAATTAAGTCAGCCCCACACACAAGAAGGGGAATAATCCCCGGACCTTGAGACCATGACCCAAGCTGAAGGCAGAAGCCTCAACCTTCTGAGCCACCCAGAAGGTTTTTGATCCCAGTATCATTTGTATTCACTTTTAGCCAGTAGAGTAGGACCTTCCCTAAAGAAGCAACTCTGTGATATAAATGCCTACTAGAAGGTCATTTTTAACTTGACCATGTAAAATCAGGGGAGTTAATGGTAGGGTATTTGTGAACAATTAGGGACAAAGTTAGATAATGTTAAAGGTGTTAATTGATTTTTTTTCTGAATTAGCTAGGCATTTACTAACCCAAAGAGAATGAAAACAAGGACATAAAAAAGATAATTACTGTTGGGGATCAGCCACTTCCATGAGGTAACACCTTTTGAGGATTCATTTGCAGGAATTATTGTATTTTCTTGCTTAAACAAGGGGTTAAGCTTTTCAGAATACTTGGAAAACAAACATCCTAGAGTGAAATAAAAAGCTATTCTAAATTATTCTCAGATGGGCACCACTGATGAAATATTTTTATGATTGTGGAAAGATCTAATTTAGATAATTATAAGAAGTTGAGAGGGCAAATGTACTATTATTTAGCTAAGTATTTGTATCCATGCAGACGTGTATATTTATAATGGAAATTTTTTTTTTAAAAAAGCTATTGGATATTCTAGCCATCAAAGTTGAGATTTTTAAATGCCCTTTAATGTTCTCATTCCATTTTTTTTTGATTTATGACAAAATTGGGAATAAAAGAAAAGTACCTACAGGCTTGACTAAGATGTTTTAACATAACAGATAGATTTGAATTTTTGATGACAAAACGAATAGTCTGAACTGTTACCTCTCTTAATGATGGCTTGGGAAATAGATATGATGGCATGATCTTTCCACATCATTGTCAACATAAAGGAATGAAAGATAAGAAAGAAAGGTGTCATATTTAGTTTTTATGAATTCTAGATTTGTATCTTCATTAGAAACAATGTATATGAAAGTCAGTTGGTTTTCCTCTTCATCAATTTAATCAGAAATATCTGCCATTTGCAGAGGACCATATGTCAGGTGGAACATTTTTTTTCTTTGCCATGAAATGCATACTGAAATTTCAATAACTTCTAGTTTTGCAGCAGTGTCGTGGGACCGGGGCCTGTGTAAAGGTTATTTCCAACAGGATATCAAGGACTGTCTTCCTCTGATGACATTTCCAGAAAACCCAGTCACCAGGATCTAGGTTGCGATTAGCAGGATATTTTGAACTGGAATAAGAGATATCATATTTAACCAGTAAATAATAGGTTTTAGTATAAGACATTAAAGACACATGGTAGCTGGTTTTATTAGCATGAATTAAAGAAGGAACAACAGATAATTTTATACAAATAGATAGTGGTGACCAACACATGTGGACTGAGTTTATGTTTTCTCCAAGGGGTGTTGTGAAGAGTCAGCAAGACCAAAGGCAATGCCTGAGGCAAAGGGAGTCCTGTAACTTCAGCAATTTTAGATATTTTAAGTCTGAGGGTACCATTTGTTCTCATGTACTTGCCTGATGATTGAGGGTGATAAAAAACAAGGAAAATTCTGTAGAGAGACAAGATGACAGAGAAGTAGAAGAAGGCGCTATTTCAACCTGTCCCCTAAGGAGAGCTGATTACCTACCAAAAAACTCTTATCACCCATGAAGTCAGCCTGAGATTAGAATTATACACTAATGGATCTCTATGGAGGCAGAAGACACCAAGAGACAGGTAAAGCAGAGTGGGAACATCATACTGATATCAGAAGATAAACCAAAGGTGGAGGGAGCCACCAGAAGTGACCTATTGGAAAGTAATATCCCAATATGAGAGTGCCCTGTGATTGGGGGCCAGCATTAACTTGTAGTCCGGTTGAAAGCACTCAAAAAGAGTATAAGATTTTAAGGGGAAATTGGTGGAATTGCGCGGTGAACGACAGGGTCTTAAGCCCATGGACCCAGAATGGCCACTGCCAGCAGGGAACCAAAGAGTACAGTGAAGAAGCCAGGTCTTGGTCCCTGAGCTACCGGCACATCTGAGAGCATCTGGGTGTGTCACCTGTGAGAGTGAGGGAGTCTGGTGTGGAAGTCAGCCCACTCTCTCTAGAACCACACAGCCTTTTGCACTCTGCAGGTGCAATGCATAACTGGAGTCTGAGTCGCGCCCCACACCCTCCCCAGAAAGAAGTCCATGCAGGTGCCAGCCAGCACTCTCTAGGACCTAGACATTCTGAGCACTCTAATCCCAGACCAGCTTGAAAATCTCACTATGCTACCACTGTTTGGGACCTCTCTGGCATTTTGAGCTTCCCAGACAGCCGTGGCTAGAATTTTCATGGTTTGGGGTACAAGGGAGAGTTCCTGTGACCCCAGAGACCATGAATGGGCATGTGCTCTGCCAGTGGCAGAAAGGCAATTTATGTGCTCTGGAGCACCCAGAGTGGAACAGGCTGAGGCATCTCTCTGAGAGAGAGGTCTGGGTGCAGTTTGTTTCCTCTAAACCTCCAAAGAACTGCCGAAAGCTGTCATGAGGAGAAACAAACAAACAAACAAACAAACAAAAAACTAACAAACAACAAAAAGAAACCTCCAGAGAACAAAAGCCTGAAAAACTAATTTCCTCAGGGCCCAGCCCCTTGATGGGGGGCAGGAGGGCTCAATTCTAGCAAAACTCCCTGAAAAAAACACATGACAGTCTCTTCCCTGAGAAAGCCAGCCAAAAAAAAAAAAACCCAAAAAACAAAACAAACAAAACAAAACAAAAGGACAACCACCACTACTTCATAGATGCAACTTTTATTTTAAATTCATTCCCACTACTCTGGTTCCTTTCTTCTTTATATATATATAACTTTTTAACCTATTTATCATCATAATATGCTCAGTACATCAAATTCCATAATAACCTTTTAACCTGAACTTTTTGATTCATATACCTGTGCTTTTCTTTGGCTGTTCTATGTTTATTTTATTTTATTTTATTTTTTAATATTCATATAGAGATAAGCTTCAAGGTAATCCCCTTTCCCCAATCCATGTTACCCCTATACGTAAACCAGTTTCAATCCTCTTTTATCTCAGGAAAGTTGAGTCCTTTAACAAAGATATCAAGATACATCCAGGAAGAATCAATATAACCTTCCTTGCCCACACTGAGAATTTATAAACACCCTCCCATCTTTTTCTTCTGTCAGTGTTTCTGTGTATTTGTTTTGGTGCTGGTAGTATATAAATCTAATACTTGGGGTTCATTATGAGGGGGTTATTTCTTTCTTTTTGTATTTTTTTCTCTTCTCATCTACTTTTGTCAGTCTTTTTGTTTGTATACTTCATAAATTTTACCTTTGAAGTTCATTTGGGCTGGGCCTTCTCTTTTATTTCACCTTTTTTTCCTGTCTCTCTCTCTCTCTCTTTTTTTTCTTTTTTCATTTCTTGAGGACTCTCAATTGCTCAGAAACATTCCAGGGTGCACCTTGCATGCACCACAGTTGATATATTCAGCTACCCATCCACTCATCCATCTCTCACCAATATGACTAGAAGGAGGATTGCACAACAGAAGAAAAATTCAGAGCTCTCCATCAGAGCTATTGGATTTGGACATAGACAGTATGTTGGAAAGGGAATTCAGCTTAATAATTATCCAGGCAATAGCTAGGTTGGAGAAAATCTTTGATGACAAAACAGAATTGGTTTGGTCAGAAGTGAAAGCCACCAGGGATAATGTTAACAATGCTCTCAATGAGTTCAATTCTAATATAGATTCTCTAAGAGATATGGTAACTGAGGCAGAAGATAGAATTAGTCATGTGGAGGACAAACTGATAGAGAAAAAGGATCAGGAGGAAGCCTGGAACAATCAGTGTAGATGACATGAAAAGAGAACTATGGAAATAAATGATGCTATGAAACATTCCAACATCAGAATTTTTGGAATCCCTGAGGGGGAGGAGAAAGAAAGAAGACTAGAAGATAAGGGGAACCCTCTTACACTGTTGGTGGGAGTGCAGGTTAGTGCAGCCTCTTTGGAGAACAGTGTGGAGATTCCTCAAGAAATTAAAAGTAGAGTTTCCCTATGACCCTGAAATTGCACTACTGTAGTGAAAAGAAGGGCCATCTGTACCCCGATGTTTATAGCAGCAATGGCCACGGTCGCCAAACTGTGGAAAGAACCAAGATGCCCTTCAATGGACAAATGGATAAGGAAGATGTGGTCCACATACACAATGGAATATTATGCCTCCATCAGAAAGGATGAATACCCAACTTTGTAGCAACATGGAAGAGATTATGCTGAGTGAAATAAGTCAAGCAGAGAGAGTCAATTATCATATGGTTTCACTTATTTGTGGAGCATAACAAATAGCATGGAGGACATGGGGAGATGGAGAAGAGAAGGGAGTTGAGGGAAATCGGAAGGAGAGGTGAACCATGAGAGACTGTGGACTCTGAAAACCAATCTGAGGGTTTTGAAGGGGTGGGGGGATGGGAGGTTGGGGGAACAAGGTGGTGGGTATGAGGGAGGGCACATATTGCATGGAGCACTGGGTGTGTTGCAAAAACAAATTAAAAGAAAAAAGATATAGTTGAATTATCCATGAAAATTTTCCCAATCTGGCGAATGAAACCTGTGTTCATGTACTAGAAGCAGAATGATTTCACCCCAAGCTCATAGAATCTAGAAAGACCTCGAGACACCTGATTGTGAAAATAATGAATCATAATTTTAGACAGGAGATCTTGAAAGCAGCTAGGGGGAACAAATCCCTTATATACAGAGGAAAGCCCATCAGAATTACGTGAGAACTGTCCACAGAAATCTGGCAAGGCAGAAAGGGCTGGCAAGATGTATTCAAGGTAGTAAATGAGAAGAACATGCAGCCACGAATACTTTATCCAGCAAGACTGACATTCAAAATGGATGGAGAGATAAAGAGCTTCCAAGACTGGCTTTAAGTTTTAAAAGAGTATGTGACAACCAAGGCGACACTGCAAGAAATATTAAGGAGGGGGTACTGTAAAAGAGGAAAAAACCCAAGAATATCATTGAACAAAAATTTATGGAGACAATCTATAGAAACAAGGACTTCGCACATAACACGATGTCAATAAAAACATATCTCTCAATAATAACTCTCAATATGAATGGCCTAAATGTGCCCAAAAAACAACACAAGGTGGTATATTGGATAAACCCACACGACCCATTCATATGTTGCTACAAGAGACCCATTTGGAACCTAAGGAAACATCCAGACTGAAAGTGAAGGGATGGAGAAGCATCTTTTATGTCAATGGGCCTCAAAAAAGGCTGGGATAGTGATTCTTATATCAGATAAATTAGATTTTAAACTAAACTCTTTAGTCAGAGATTCAGAAGGACACTCTGTATTTCTTAAAGGGACTATCCACTAATAAGTTCTAACAATTGTAAATATTTATTCCTCCAAAAAGGGAGCAGCCAAGTGCATGAGAAAACTGTTAATCAAAATAAAGAGTCATATTGATATGAATACATTAATAGTAGGAGATCTTAACATGCCAAGTTCAGTAATAGACAGATAATCCAAGCATAAAATCAATAAAGAAACAAGAGCATTGGGGCAACTGGGTGGCTCAGTGGTTAAATCCTCTGCCTTTGGCTCGGGTCATGATCCCAGGGTCCTGGGATCAAGCCTCACATCCGACTCTCTGCTCGGCAGGGAGCCTGCCTCCTCCTCTCTCTCTCTCTCTCTCTCTGCCTGCCTCTCTGCCTACTTGTGATCTGTCAAATAAATAAAAATTAAAAAAAAAAATAAACAAGAGCATTGAATGACACATTGGACCAGAAGGACCTCATAGATATATACAGAACATTCCACCCTAAAACAACAGAAGAGTAATTCTTCTCAAGTGCACATGGAACCTTCTCCAGAAAGGACCACATACTGGGTCACAAATCAGGGCTCAACTGATCACAAAAGATTGATATTATTCCCTGCTTATTCTCAGATCACAATGCTTTGAAACAGGAGCTCAATCACAAGGAAAAGTTTAGAAAGAATTCAAACACCTGGAAACTAAGAAAGTTTGGATTAACCAGGAAACCAAAGAAGAACTTAAGGGGTCCCTGGGTGGCTCAGTGTGTTAAAGCCTCTGCCTTCGGCTCAGGTCATGATCCCAGGGTCCTGGGATAGAGCCCCGCATTGGGATCTCTGCTCAACGGGGAGCCCACTTCCCCTCTCTCTCTGCCTGTCTCTCTGCCTACTTGCGACTCTGTCTGTCACATAAATAAATAAAATCTTTAAAAAGTAACATTTTATTATCTTTTGAAATTATTGAGAAATTTGCTACCACAGCAATTGCAGTACATGATTTTTCGCCCTCGCCCCGCAAGGACGACAAGAACCCTGGTTCGGATGCATCTTCTCTCTCCTTATTTCTGCAAGTCTACACACTTATATACACTTACATGACCAATGTAATACGCTTACATGACCAATCAGCGAGCAGGGTACAGGAGGGAGCGAATCAGGCTGTGCACCTAAACGAACAACTTCGCTAGCAACCAATGCTGTTTACTTCCTCTTTGGGCGTTCCGCTTAGTCTCAGGAGGCAATCCTAACCTGGCAACTAGCCAGGCGCCATCTTTTAATGGCGGAGGCCGCCCTGGCCAGGGGCCTGCCTCCGACACATGAAAAATACTTATACCTTGTGGCTAAAGATGTTCTTCATGATAAGACAGCCCTTGACTATTTTACAGTTGATAGGTGTCTCTGCTGTGGTCAACACCACCTGCTATACCTGAATTAACATTTATCAGGAAGTTGAACTCAGCTGTATAAGATTGATAAACAAGCCACTGGTTTAGGAAAGTGAATCAACAAGGTCTTTTTTATTATTTATTTGATTTTAATTTTTGTTTGGGTTTTGGGGAATTTGTTTCAATGTGCACTGTGGACATTGTAACTTGATTCTTCTTACAATACTGATAGTAGTCCCTCTGGTAGCCTGTATTCTCTCAAAAGCTTTAAATCCATACTCATAGTCATCAACAGTCAAGGAAGTGTTCTCCCTAAGAGTTAATGTTAACAAAGGGGAAAAGAAAAATAATGACTAAGTTAAAAAATGATAACCCAAATGCCTTTTTACAGATGAATGAATAAAGAAGTGGTATATAAACATATGCAATGGAATACTAGTCTGCCATTAAAAATAATGAAAGCTTAGCATTTGCAAGGATGTGGATGAAACTAGAAGGTAATATGCTAAACAAAATAAGTGAGCAAAAGAAAAACAAATACCATATGATTTCACTCATATGTGGAATTAAAAAAAAACACACATGAATATTGGCAAAGGAATGAAAAAAGAAAGTAAGCTGAAAATTGAGAAGGAGGGACACAATAGCAGATACTGAACTCTCGGAAACAGACTGAGAGATCCTGAAAATGAGGTAGGTAGGGGAACGGTATAATTGGGGGTGAGTATTGAGGAGGATACTTGTTGAGATAAACACCAGATATTGTATATAAATGATGAATCACGAAACCCAACCTAAATATTTTTTTAAAAAATCTTCTGTGGAGCAAAGGAGATAATCAATACAATTAAAAGCCAAACTATAGAATGGGAGAATATATCTTCAAATGATATATCAAATAAAGGGATAGGATCCAAAATATATAAGGAATTTACAAAATTCATCACACACACAAAAATAATCCAGTTAAATAATTTGCACAACCCTGAACAGAAATTTCTCCAAGGATGAAGTCCAGATGGTCAATAGACACATGAAAATATGGACAACATCCCTGATCATCAGGAAAATACAAATCAAATCTACAATGTTATATCACTCCACACCACTCAGAAGGGCTAAAATCGACAACACAATCAACAAAATGAGTTGGTGAACATGTAGAAAATAGAGAATACATGTGTACTATTGATGCAAACTGGTGCAATCACAGTGGAAAACAGTATGGAGGCTCCCAAAAAATGTAATAATAGAACTACCCTATGATCCAGAAATTGTACCACTAGAAATATACCCAAACAATGCAAAATGCCATTCATTTCAATGGATACACCAAAACTGATGTTTATAGCATCTTTATCAATACTAGCCAATTTGTGGAAACACCCAATTAGTGAATGGATAGTCATGATCTAGGCATCCTGGGATCCAACCCCACATCAGGCACCCTGCTCAGCAGGCAGTTTGCTTCTTACCCTGACCCTCATTCCATTCATGCTGTCTTTTTCTCAAATAAATGAATTAATTAAATATCTTTTAAAAAAAAGAATTAGAGTGATTTCTATGATATATTAAAAACAAACAAACAAACAAACAATCAAAGGGATACCCAAGCAGGCCATTTTAGCAGGATGGAAATTTATATTAAGAAATAGAAAGTGTCAAAAAAAAGTATTAGAAAGTGTTAAGTGGGCAATGATGGAGCCAAATGGAGGTCCCAATATGGTCCTTTAAGAGATTGTGTAAATTAACTAATAAGGGCTTCTACTTGTCCCTCAAACTTTGAAGGGAGAAAACCAATTTTACTTTGTTTACACTGGTTTGGAAGGTTGAATTGAAAGGCAAATTTTTTAATGCAAAAAGTGGCATCAAATTGCCTGAGATGAGGGTACCACAAATCCATCATTAAAAAGAATCAAAGAAAGGGGCAGAGTCCCTCCATCTGACCTTCAGTAGGGAACTAAAGACATATGCATATGTAAAGGTAAAAGGGACTAAGAGAGAGAACATACCTTTATGTGACTACTTGGAAATTGAAACATTTCTTGTCTGAAATAGGAGGATGTAGAGTCATGAAGAGCTTGCATACACTTCATTCCTGAATGTAAAGATGGCTAAAAGAAAGTCCCCACTGCATGGAACAGGGGTTGGGAGAATTCTGATAAAATTATAGAATTCTTCTATTCTTCTATATCACCTCAAACTTATTTTTCTTCCCAGGACCAGTGCTACAGCTATGGTGCCAGAATCAGAGATTATCCTTAATTCTAAAACCACAACTATACTTTTGAAAGTTTGTCAGAACTCCTAAGGCTTTAATGAAATGGATTTTGCCTTGACCACTTTGGAAAAAAAATAGGATTGACAGTGAAGGCAGATATATTGCCTATTATTTAAGGTATCCCCTTAGTTCTGTACCTATGTGATTCTACCATATATAAATATAGGTGCACTGAGAGGATGGCATTTGCCATTTTAGCATTGCTGCTAGCACTATGGATCAGCACAGTGGCTGAATCAAATGTTGCTCCCCAAAGCAGAAAATATGGGACAATAGTCACTGATAGATGGGGAAAATACATAACAGGAAAATTTAAACAAATGTATAAGTGGATTATGCAAGGAGGAAATCTAATGACTCATTATATCTCAAGAGAGGCTCAGAATAAGAAGTTGATTCAGTTCTTAGATCAGTTATAGAAAATGGATGAAAGAGTGAAGTGATATGTTGCCAAAGTCTCTCAAATTATTAGAACATGATAAGCTTAAATTAAAGCCTATAAATTTGAATGATATGATTTTGGGGGACATTTTGGTCATACAACGTGGTATATTAGTGGCTCCATTTGAAGTTTGGAGTGGAATTCTAACAATATGTAATTATCCTTGGACTCTTGTTATTAATGTTTTATCTACTATGATATTACCTCACAACTGTCAAAATGAGTAAAACTAACAACACTGGAAACAAGTGTTGCAAGAATGTGCAAAAAAAAAAAAAAGGCAAACCCTCTGATGCTTTCAATGCAACCACTCTGGAAAACAGTATGGAGGTTCCTCAAAAAGTTAAAAATATTGGATCCAGCAACTGAACCACTATATATTTCTCAAAGCATATGAAAGTAGTCATATGAAGAGAGACAAGCACCCCAATGTTTTAGTAGCATTATCAATCATAGCTAAATTATGGAAAGAGCCCAATTGTCCATCAAGTGATGAATAGATAAAAAAGATGTGATTACAAATACATACATGTAATATGCACAGTTTTGTAGTAATTTAGCCATTATAGCAGACTCATAACTGTAGGGGACAAACTGAGGTTTACTAGAGGGAAGGTGGGTGGGTAATGGGTTAAATGGGTGACTGGTATTAAGGTGGTCCTTGTTGTGATGAGCGGTGGGTGTTTTATACAAGTGATGTATCACCAAATTCAGTTCCTTGAATTAATATTACACTGTATGTTAGCTAATTTGAATTTAAATAAAACCTCAAAAAGATAAAAAAAAGTTGTGACTTATTTTATTTCCATGTATTTGAGCTTTTCTAGCCATTTTTCTGTTGCTGATTTCTACGTTAAATCTGCTATGTGTTGAGGGAAGGTTTTGCATGCTTTTCATTTTTTTAACTTGTTAATATTTATGTTATGAACCAGAAGGGCTCAGTCTTAGTGATATTTCTGTGTAAATTTGAGAAGAATTAGCCTTCTGTTTCCGTTGTATTCTAGAAAAGCAAATTATATCCAGTTGATAGATGGTGCTGTTCAGTTCAACTGCTCTTAATGATGTTTTTCATTCAGGATCTTTCAATTATTATTTGAATACTGTTACACTATCCAATAGTAGTAGTGGATTTTTCAACTCCTTTGCATTTTGATATAAATGGAGAGGTTTTCCCACACGTACATCTATGCACCGTTAGGTAAATACACATGAATGATCTTTAGGCCATCACAAATTATTGATCCATTTTTCATAAGGTAATGGTCCTCTATATCCCAACTAACTTTCCTTCTCTAAAGCCTTCTTTTTCTGACATCATGATAGCTACTCAAGATTGCATTGTATTAGTGTTAGCATAGTGTATCTTTTTCTATCCTTTTAAAATTATTGTATTTATATTGTTTAATTATAATATGTGGTTTTTTTTTAAAGATCTTGTTTAATTATTTGAAAGAGAGAGAGAGATCACAAGTAGACAGAGGGACAGGCAGAGAGAGAGGGAGAAGCAGGCTCCCTGCAGAGCAGAGAGCCCACCGGGGCATCGATCCCAGGGCCCTGAGATCATGACCCAAGCCAAAGGCAGAGGCTTAACCAACTGAGCCACCCAGGCACCCCGTGTTTTGTTTTTAATTCACGTTAACAGTCTTTGGGGGGATATTCACACACATTTTTTTAAATCACATTCAAGTATACTTGAGATAAAATATCATAGTAATTTCAAGTGTTTAGCATAGTTATTCCATAATTGTATACATTAAAAAAAGGGCTCACAGGGAGGAGTCAAGATGGCGGAGAAGTAGCAGGCTGAGACTACTTCAGCTAGCAGGAGATCAGCTAGATAGCTTATCTAAAGATTGCAAACACCTATAAATCGAAGAGAAGAAGAACAGCAATTCTAGAAACAGAAAATCAACCACTTTCTGAAAGGCGTCGCCTTTCCAAGGCGACGGGAAGATAGACCCCAGGGGGAGGGGCCGGCTCCCGCCAAACAGCGGAGCAACAGAGCACAAAGTCAGGACATTTAAACGTCTGTTCCACTGAGGGACATCACTCCAGAGGCTAAACCGTGGTTATGCCCACACGGGATCAGTGTGGCCTCAGGTCCTGCAGGGTCACAGAAGGATCGGGGGTGTCTGAGTGTCACAGAGCTTATAGGTATTAGAATGGGGAAGCTAGATACAGAGACAGAGCCGAGAGTGAGCTCCCAGCTTGGGGTTACCTTGAACCGGTCTCAGGCTTGGTGAGCTTGGAGCACAGTTGGAGGCCACGGAGACTGGAATAATTGGGTGCTGTTCTCTGAGGGCGCACAGAGGAGTGGGGCGCTGAGCTCTTGGCACCTCTAGGCTGGAGACCAGGAAGCCACCATTTTCATTATCATCCTCTGGAACTCTACGGAAAGTGCTTGGGGAACAAAAGCTCATAAAAGCAAACCCAAGCAGATTACTCAGCCCGGCCCCTGATAAGGGTGGTGCAATTCCGCCTGGGACAAAGACACTTGAGAATCACTACAACAGGCCCCTACCCCAGAAGATCAACAAGAAATCCAACCAGGACCAAGTTCACCTACCAAGGAGTGCAGTTTCAATACCAAGGAGAGCAGCAGAATTCCATAGGAGGAGAAAGCAAAGCACAGAACTCATGGCTTTCTCCCCATGATTCTTTAGTCTTGTAGTTAATTTAATTTTTCTTTTTTTCAATTTTTTTCTCTCTTCTTCTGTTAATTTTTTGTAACTTTTACCCTTTTTTAAAGTTTTTTTTAACTAGGTTATCGAATATATATATATATATATATATATATATATATATATATATATATATTTCTTTTTTATACTTTTTTATTGGTTTTATTTTATTAATTGCTTCTTTTCTTTCTTTTTTTTTTCTGAACCTCTTTTTATCCCCTTTCTTCCCTCTCACGATTTGGGATCTCTTCTGATTTGGTTAAAGTATATTTTCCTGGGGTCGTTGCCACCCTTTAAGTATTTTACTTGCTCCTTCATATACTCTTATCTGGACAAAATGAAAAGGCAGAAAAATTCAACACACAGACACACACAAAAAGAACAAGAGGCAGTACCGAAGGCTAGGGACCTAATCAATACAGACATTGGTAATATGTCAAGTCTAGAGTTCAGAATGACGATTCTCAAGGTTCTAACCGGGCTTGAAAAAGGCATAGAAGATATTAGAGAAATCCTCTCGAGATATAAAAGCCCTGCCTGGAGAAATAAAAGAACAAAAATCTAACCGAGTTGAAATCAAAAAAGCTATTAATGAGGTGCGATCAAATATGGAGGCTCAGACTGCTAGGATAAATGAGGTAGAAGAAAGAATTAGTGATATAGAAGATCAAATGACAGAGAATAAAGAAGCTGAGCAAAAGAGGGACAAACAGCTACTGGACCACAAGGGCAGAATTCGAGAGATAGGTGACACCATAAGACGAAACAACATTAGAATAATTGGTATTCCAGAATAAAGATAGAGAGAGGGGAGCAGAAGGTATACTGGAGAGAATTATTGGAGAGAATTTCCCCAATATGGCAAAGGGAACGAGCATCAAAATCCATGAGGTGCAGAGAACCCTTGTCAAAATCAATAAGATTAGGTCCACACCCCATCACCTAATAGTAAAATTTACAAGTCTTAGTGACAAAGAAAATCCTGAAAGCAGCCCGGGAAAAGAAGTCTGTAACATATAATGGTAAAAATATTAGATTGGCGGATGACTTATCCACAGAGACCTGGCAGACCAGAAAGAGCTGGCATGATATATTTAGAGCACTGAAAGAGAAAAACATTTAGCCAAGAATACTATATCCAGCTAGGCTACCATTGAAAGTACAAGGAGAGAATAAAAGCTTCCAGGACAAACAAAAACTGAAAGAATTTGAAAACACCAAGCCAGCTCTACAGGAAATATTGAAAAGGGTCCTCTAAGAAAAGAGAGAGTCTAAAAGTAGTAGATCAGAAGGGAGCAGAGACAATATACAGGAACAGTCACCTTACAGGCAATACAATGACACTAAATTCATATCTCTAAATAGTTACCCTGAATGCTAATGGGCTAAATGCCCCAATCAAAAGACACAGGGTATCATAATGGATAAAAAAAACAAAACCCATCTATATGTTGCCTACAAGAAACTCATTTTAAACCAGAAGACACCACCAGATTTAAAGAGAGGGGGTGGAAAAGAATTTACGATGCTAATGGACAACAGAAGAAAGCAGGTTTGGCAAACCTTATATAAGATCAATTAGATTTTAAGCCAAAGAGTATAATAAGAGATGAGGAAGGACACTATATCATACTCAAAGGATCTGTCCAACAAGAAGATCTAACAATTTTAAATATCTATGGCCCTAACGTGGGAGCAGCCAACTATATAAATAAATTAATAGGAAAGTCAAAAAACCACATCAACAATAATACAATAATAGTAGGGGACGTTAACATTCCCTTCACTGAAATGGACAGTTCATCCATGCAAAAGATCAACAAGGAAATAAAGGCCTTGAATGACACACTGGGCCAGATGGACATCACAGATATTTTCAGAACATTTCATCCCAAAGCAACAGAATACACATTCTTCTCTAGTGCACCTGGAGAACTCTCCAGAATGGATAGCATCCTGGGTCCTAAGTCAGGACTCAACTAGTATCACAAGATTGAGATCATTCCCTGTATATTTTCAGACCACAATGCTCTGAAGCTAGAACTCAATCACAAAAGGAAATTTGGAAAGAACCCAAATACATGGAGACTAAACAGCATCCTTCTAAAGAATGAATGGGTCAACCAGGAAATTAAAGAAAAAGTGAAAAAAATTCATGGACAGAAATGATAATGAAAAAACAACGGTTCAAAATCTGTGGGACACAACAAAGGGAGTCCTGAGAGGAATATATATAGCGGTTCTAAACCTTCTCAAGAAACAAGAAAGGTCTTAGGTACACCACCTAACCCTACACCTAAAGGAGCTGGAGAAAGAACAAGAAAGAAACCCTAAACACAGCAGGAGAAGAAAAATCATAAAGATCAGAGCAGAAATCAATTATATAGAAACCAAAAAAAACAAAAGAGCAAATCAACGAAACTAGGAGCTGGTTCTTTGAAAGAATTAATAAGATTGATAAACCCCTGGCAATACTTATCAAAAAGAAAAGAGAAAGGACCCAAATAAATAAAATCATGAATGAAAGAGGAGAGATCACAACTAACAGCAAAGAAATACAGACAATTATAGGAACATAATATGAGCAACTATACGCCAACAAATTTGACAATCTGGAAGACATGGATGCATTCCTAGAGACATATGAACTATCACAACTGAACCTGGAAGAAATAGAAAGCCTGAACAGACCCATAACCAGTAGGAGATTGAAACAGTTATCAATATTCTCCAAACAAACAAAAGCCCAGGGCGAGATGGCTTCCCGGGGGAATTCTACCAAACATTTAAAGAACTAATTCCTATTCTCCTGAAACTGTTCCAAAAAATAGAAATGGAAGGAAAACTTCCAAACTCATTATATGAGGCCAGCATCATCTTGAACCCAAAACCAGACAAGGATCCCATCAAAAAAAGAGAACTACAAACCAATATCCTTGATGAACACAGATGCGAAAATTCTCACCAAAATACTAGCCAATAGGATTCAACAGCACTTTAAAAGGATTATTTACCATGACCAAGTGGGATTTATTCCAGGGCTGCAAGGTTGGTTCAACATCTGCAAACCAATGAATGTGATACAACACATTAAAGAAAAAACAAGAACAATATGATACTCTCAATAGATGCTGAAAAAGCATTTGACAAAGTACAGCATCCCTTCCTGATCAAAACTCTTCAAAGTGTTGAGATAGAGGGCACATTACCTCAATATTATCAAAGCCATCTATGAAAATCCCACCGCAAATATCATTCTCAATAGAGAAAAACGTAAAGCTTTTCCACGAAGGTCAGGAACACTGCAGGGATGTCCATTATCGCCAATGCTATTCAAAATAGTACTAGAAGTCCTAGCCTCAGCAATCACACAACAAAAGGAAATTAAAGGCATTCAAATGGACAAAGACGAAGTCAAACTATCACTCTTTGCAGATGATATGATACTATATGTGGAAAACCCAAAAGACTCCACTCCAAAACTGCTAGAACTTGTATTGGAATTCAGTAAAGTGTCAGGATATAAAATCAATGCACAGAAATCAGTTGCATTTCTCTACACCAACAACAAGACAGAAGAAAGAGAAATTAAGGAGGCAATCCCATTTACAATTTCACCCAAAACTATAAGATACCTAAGAATAAACATAATCAAAGAGGCACAGAATCTATACTCAGAAAACTATAAAGTACTCATGAAAGAAATTGAGGAAGACACAAAGAAATGGAAAAAATGTTCCAAGCTCCTGGATTGGAAGAATAAATATTGTGAAAGTGTCTATACTACCTAAAGCAATCTACACATTTAATGCAATCCCTATCAAAAAACCATCCATTTTTTTTCAAAGAAATGGATCAAATACTCCTAAAATTTATATGGAACCAGAAATACCTCGAATACCCAAAGGAATATGGAAAAAGAAAGCAAAAGTTGGTGGCTTCACAATTCCGGACTTCAAGCTCTATTACAAAGCTGTCATCATCAAGACAGCATGGTACTGGCACAAAAACGGACACATAGATCAATGGAACAGAATAGATAGCCCTGAAATAGACCTCAACTCTATAGTCAACTAATCTTTGACAAAGCAGGAAAGAATATCCAATGGAAAAAAGACAACCTCTTCAATAAATGGTGTTGGGAAAATTGGACAGCCACATGCAGAAAAATGAAATTGGACCATTTCCTTACACCACACATGAAAATAGACTCAAAATAGATGAAGGTCCTCAATGTGAGAAAAGAATCCATCAAAAGCCTTGAAAAGAACACAGGCAGCAACCTCTTTGACCTCAGCCACAGCAACATCTTCCTAGGAACATTGCCAAAGGCAAGGGAAGCAAAGGCAAAAATGAACTTTTGGGATTTTATGAAGATCAAAAGCTTTTGCACAACAAAGAAAACAGTTAACAAAGCCAAAAGCCAACTGACAGAATGGGAGAATATATTTGCAAACGATGTATCAGATAAAGGGCTAGTGTACAAAATCTATGAAGAACTTAGTAATCTCAACACCCAAAGAACACATAACCAAATCAAGAAATGGGCAGAAGACATGAACAGACATTTCTGCAAAGAAGACATCCAGATGGCCAACAGACACATGAAAAAGTGCTCCACATCACTTGGAATCAGGGAAATACAAATCAAAACCACAATGAGATATCACCTCACACAGATCAGAATGGCTAAAGTTAACAAGTCAGGAAATGAGAGATGCTGTCGAGGATGCGGAGAAAGGGGAACCCTCCTACACTGTTGGTGTGAACGCAAGCTGGTGCAACCACTGTGGAACACAGCATGGAGGTTCCTCAAATTGTTGAAAATAGAACTACCCTATGACCCAGAAATTGCACTACTGGGTATTTACCCTTAAGATACAAATGTAGTGATCCGAAAGGGCACATTCACCTTAATGTTTATAGCAGCAATGTCTGCAATAGCCAAACTATGGAAAGAACCTAGATGTCCTTCAACAGATGAATGGATAAAGAAGATGTGGTATATATACACAATGGAATACAATGCAACCATCAAAATAAATGAAATCTTGCCATTTGCGATGACATGGATGGAACTAGAGGGCATCATGCTTAGCGAAATAAGTCAATCAGAGAAAGACAACTATCATAAGATTTCCCCGATATGAGGTAGTGGAGATGCATCCTGGGGGTTTAAGGGGATAGGGGAAGAATAAATGAAACAAGATGGTACTGGGAGGGAGAGAAACCATAAGTAACTCTTAATCTCACAAAACAAACTGAGGGTTTTTGGGGGGAGGGGGTTTGAAAGAAGGGGGTGGGGTTATGGACATTGGGGAGGGTATGTGATATGGTGAGTGCTGTGAAGTGGGTAAACCTGGCAATTCACGGACCTGTACCCCTGGGGATAAAATTATATTATATGTTTATTAAAAATTAAAAAAATAAAAATTAAAAAAACAATTATTTCCATTTAATTATGTGATTAAATACATTTTAAAAAAGAATAAAAATGAAATTTATGATAAGAGATGCAAAATATGGACAAAAAATTAATAAATATGATATATAATTACCATGAAGAAGTAATAGTAGTTATAGATGAAAAGAGGTGGAAATATGGAATGTGGAAGAAAGTTCCAATTTCCCTACCCAATGGCTGCTTATACACCTACTCCCTGACATGTGTTCATGTATGCACACACAATCTTGCACCACATTCATTCCCAAGATATATTTCTAATTTTTTTAGGATCAGAGCAGAAGCCAGCTATAAATAAATTTGGTTGAGATTAAAGTGAAAATGATAAATATAAACAATGAGGAATAGCATTACTGACGGAAATGTTTTCTTCAATGATAGGTTACAGTATCTTCCAAAAATAAAATGTAAGAAATATTTTATAAAAGTTATACAAAATAATTGAATGGAAAAAGCTTCACATTTTTTATTAAAGTACAAGAAATTTATCTTTAGGCCATTTGTCATTTTCTAAAAATATCTTTCTTACTACCTCTTAAAAGAAGAAAGAGGATCTCAACTGAATTCTATCCAATATGTCAAGCCTTCTCAGATTCTTGAAGACAAGCAGTTAACCATTCTAGATAATACTTTTGAAGACTCATATTAGGAGGGTGGCATCAATATGAATGTTAGAAAAGTGACTCCTAATTTAAAGCAAGAAAGTTATCAAGGCATTTAGTGATGTATCTCCTCGTGTAAGGATTAATATATTTTAATTTATTTTTATTTTATTGAGGCATATCATAAATATACTATGACTGCATATAGCATAATAGCAAATAATGTAGAATTTGATATAAAGACAACTTTAAACTGATATCTCTTATTGATGATTTTCCTGAAGCTGATAAAATTTGAGATTGAAAAAGTCAAATTTCTGCTCTAAGTGTTTGGCAATTAAGGAAGCTGTCTCACTATAATGTTAATATAGTGACTTTTTTTTTGCCAGCCAGACTACACTGCTGAGTAAGAGGTTAGTAAGTTTTTCCAAAATATGCAGAAATATAGCATCATTTTAGAATTACTTTTTGGAATTCCCCTAGAAGTCAGAACTTTTTGTTTTGTTTCATTTTGTTTCTTTATTTTTTTAATTTAATTTCATTTTTTCAATGTTCCAAGGTTCATTCTTTATGTACCATAGACAGTGTTCCATGCAATACATTCCCTCCTTAATACCCAGCACCAGACTAGAAGTCAGAACTTTGCAAATTTTATTTCTAAGATTATGCCCTGGAACTACCTTCTGAGAGGACACAATTAGAATCTGAATTTTTGTGATGTAGATAAAAAAATATTTTTTTTTCTAATACTTCTTTCAATGTCCTGTTTTTCAACCATATTGCAATAACTAAAGATGAAATTCAATCAACAAAAGCTAAAGGAAAGCATGAAGTCAGGGTGGTATAATTGACATAGGATGGTCCCACAACAAGCACTGTAATTAATTTACTTTCTCATTGAGGACATTTTTTTTCTTTCTCTGGTCCTAGTCCTTTCCACCACAAAAATGGAAAGTTTGAATTTGTTTTTTGTAGAGGGTTTTTTTTTTCTTTAATAGTTATTTATTTATTTACTTATATTATTTTTATTTTATTTTTTCAGTGTTCCAAGATTCATTGTTTATGCACCACACCCAGTCCTGCATGCAGTACATGCCCTCTTTAATACCCACCACCAGGCTTGTTTCCAGTGAGACTTTTGTCTCTAAACTGGGTTTATTGCTAATAGTACATAATAATATTAAATTCAAGGGTGTGCCTGGCACTATCTTGTTACTTTGAGTATTATATTTTGATCCTATTTACACCCTACATCAACATACTCCATTGAGTACTGGTGTTATCACCATATTATATAAGATAATACAGGCTTAAGAAGTTTTACAAATTTGATGAAATAGATGTGTCTATTTGCTATGTAGTTTTGTTTTAAATTACTATGTTTTTCTCTATATATAACTGAATCATTTTTTTTTTTTAGATCTGAGATTTCTGGCAAGGATGCTTAATGAGGTTTCCTTGGTGTGATAATAAATATGATTTAAATTTAATTTCATGCCCAGGTTAAGAAAATAATACATACCTTTGATTCATAATGATGTCCATTGGGATAATAATTTTTACAAAGACTGGATCAGACATAACACTTCATAGGTACTGCTGTGTAGACAAAGACTATGACCTTCTGTCTAACTTGTATCATTTTGAGGAGGGGAATCTTGAAGCAATTAAAATGTTTACTTAAAAGTAAATGTGTGGAGGGGGGAACAAGATGGCAGGGGTGTGGGAGGAGGTGCCTTTTCAGCCGGTACCCCGTGAGCTGATTACCTACCGAAGAACTCCAATCACCCATGAAATCAGTCTGAGATCAGAATTACACACGTCTGGATCTCTACAGGGGCAGAAGATGCCAGTGGGCAGGTAAAGCAGAGTGGGAAGGCGGACTGATATCAGAAGATAAACAAAAGGGGGAGGGAGCCACCAGAGGCAATTGGTTGGAAAGTAATACCCTAATACGAGTGAGAGTGCCCTGCATCTGGAGACCAGCATTAACTTGGAGACTGGTTGAAAGCACTCCAAAAGAGCAAAGGATTGTGGGGGGGAAATTGTGGTAATCGGGGAGGCTAGGGACAGGGGCTTAAATCTGCGGTCCCAGGACAGCCTCCCCTGCGCTAAGGCAGAGAGAGTGCGGCAGAGAAACCAGTTCTTGGTCCCTAAACCGCCAGAGCCCGAGAATGCCTGGATTCTGGCACCTGTGAGGGGATGGGAGCCACGCGGTTCGGCAGAAAGCGTGACCTACTACAAAGCCTGAGATACGCGTGCACATCCCTCATGCTCCCCTGAGTGAGTTACAAAGGTCCAGCCAGCACTCTTTGAACTGCACCATTGTTTCAAAACCTAAGCTGTGCACCCCAAACTCTCCCCTGACAGAGGTGTGCAAAAGCCCAGCCCGGTGCTCTTGGACCTGCGCCCCGTTCTCAGTGCCTGAGACGCCCGTGTGACCCATAGCCGCCCCTGAAAGAGGTGCGCGCAAGCCGGGCACTCTTAGACCCAGAAAGACCAGGCACTCCGAGCCAGGGCCAGCAGGAAAATCTCAGTGTGCGATTGTTGCTTGGAACCTCTCTGGTGGTCCGGAGCTCCCAGACAGCTGCTACTGCCTTGGCTTTGGGTACAAGCAAAAGATCCTGTGCCCCCAGGGTCTGCAACGTGGAACCTGCTCTGTCAGCAGAAAAGGGGGAACTTATTTAGGCTCTGCACCCAGACTGAGAGTTCTCTCTGAGAGGGAGATCAGGGTGCGGCTTGTTTTCCTCTAAAACTACAAAAACCATCAAAGGCAGTCAAGGTGAGAGAAAAAAAAAAGTGAACAAACATAAAAACCATCAGAGAACAAAATCCTGAAAAAAACTAGTTTCCTCAGAGCCCACCCCCTTGAGGGAGGCAGGAGGACTTACCTCAGGAAACATCCTTGACTGACAACCTACGTGGCAGACCCCTCCCCCAGAAAACAAACCACGAAAGAAAAAAAAAAAGGACTACAAGAGAACAACCACTACTTCATAGGAAAACTTGTATTGTTCACTCGTTCCCACTATTCCAGTTCATTTTTTTAAACATAGGTAATTTTTTAAACTATTTACCATCACAGCGAGTTGTACAGTACATCAAATTCCATAATACCCTTCTAATCTGAACTTTTTGATACATACACCTATGTTTTTCTTTTGCATTTTTATTTTTTGAATTCCTTTTTTTTAATTTTAGTTTAGTTTAGTCTAGTTTATTCCTTTTTATTTTTATCCTCTAATATTCATTTAAAGTTAAACTTCAAAGTAATCCCCTTTTCCCAATCAATACTACCCCTATAGGTAAACCAATTTTTAATCCCCCTTATCTTAGGAAAGTTGAGTCCTTTAACAAAGATATCAAGATACTTCCAGGAAGAATCAAAACAACCTTCCTCGCACAAACTAAGAATTTATAAGAACTCTGCCATCTTCTTCCACCAGTGTTTCTGTGTTTTCGGTTTGTCCTGATAGCATATAAATCTGACACTTGAGGTTCTTTTTGACGAGGTTCTTCCTTTATTTGCATATATATATATATATATATATATATATATATATATATATATATATATATATATTCTTTTTTTCTTGTCATATACTTGTATCAGTCTTTTTGTCTCTTTTTGTTTGTCTACTTCATAAATCTTACCTTGGGGCCCATCTGGGCTGAACTTTCTCTTTCATCTTCCCTTTCTTTCCTGTCTCTCTCTCTCTTTTTCTTTTCATTTTCTTTTGTCTCTTGTTTGGGTGGGGAATCCTGATTGCTCAGAAGTGTTCCAGGGTGCACCTTGACTGCACCACAGTTGATACATCCAGCTACATCTGTTCAGTCATCTCCCACCAAATTGACTAGGAGGAGGAATGCCCAAAGAAGAAAAATACAGAGGATGGACCTTCTGCAACAGAGCTAATGGATATCAACATAGACAATATGTCGGAAAGAGAATTCAGGCTAACAATTATCCAGGTAATAGCTAGGTTGAAGAAAGCCATGGATGACCAAACGGAATTGATTAGGGCTGAACTGAAAGCGACCAGACAGGATGCTCACAATGTTATGGCAGAGCTTAACGCTACCAGGGAGGAGGTTCACAATGCACTCAATGAGTTCCAATCTAATCTAAACTCTCTCAAAGCTAGGGTAAATGAGACAGAAGATAAAATTAGTGATCTCGAAGACAAACAGATAGAGAGAAAGGATAAGGAGGAAGCCTGGAACAAACAGCTTAGAAGCCACGAAAACAGAATCAGGGAAATAAATGATGCCATGAAGCGTTCCAATGTCAGAATTATTGGAATCCCTGAAGGGGAGGAGAAAGAAAAAAGTCTAGAAGATATGGTGGAAAAAGTCCATCATGAAAATTTTCCCAATCTCGTGAATGGAACCAGCGTTCATGTACTAGAGGCTGAAAGGTCTCCATCCAAGATTATACATTCAAAAAAAAATCACGACACCTGAGAGTCAAATTGAGAAATTATAATTGTAGGTATAATCTCTTGAAAGCCGCCAGGGCAAAGAGGCTCCTTACTTACAGAGGGAAGCCCATCAGAATAACGTCAGACCTGTCCACAGAGACCTGACAAGCCATAAAAGGCTGGCAAGATATATTCAGGGCACTAAATGAGAAGAACATGCAGCCAAGAATACTTTATCCAGGAAGACTGACATTCAGAATGGATGGAGAGATAAAGAGTTTCCAAGACCGGCAAGGCTTAAAAGACTATTCAACCACCAAGCCGACACTGCAGGAAATATTAAGGGGGGTTTTATAAAAGAGGAAAAATCCTAAGAATAGCTTTGAACAGAAATATAGAGACAGTCTACAGAAAGAAAGACTTCAAAGGTAACACGATGTCAATAAATACTTATCTATCAATAATCACTCTCAAAGTGAATGGCCTAAATGCGCCCATAAAATGGCCCAGGGTCGCAGATTGGATAAAACGACAGGGCCCATCCATATGTTGTCTACAAGAGACCCATTTTGAACCTGAAGATACACCCAGACTGAAAATGAAGAGATGGAGAAGCATCTTTCACGCCAATGGGCCTCAAAAGGCTGGGGTAGCGATTCTCATATCAGATAAATTAGATTTTAAACTAAAGACTGTAGTCAGAGATACAGAAGGACACTACATCATTCTTTTTTTAAATTTTTTATTTTTATAAACATATATTTTTATCTCAGGGGTACAGGTCTGTGAATCGCCAGGTTTACAAACTTCACACCACTCACCAAAGCACATACCCTCCCCAATGTCCATAACCCCACTCTCCTTCTCCCCACCCCCCTCCCCCCAGCAACCCTCAGTTTGTTTTGTGAGATTAAGAGTCATTTATGATTTGTCTCCCTCCCAATCCCATCTTGTTTCATTTATTCTTCTCCTACCCACTTAAGCCCCCATGTTGCATCACCACTTCCTCATATCAGGGAGATCATATGATAGTTGTATTTCTCTACTTGACTTATTTCGCTAAGCATGATACACTCTAGTTCCATGAATGTTGTCGCAAATGGCAAGATTTCATTTCTTTTGATGGCTGCATAGTATTCCATTGTGTATATATACCACATCTTCTTGATCCATTCATCTGTTGATGGACATCTAGGTTCTTTCCATAGTTTGGCTATTGTGGACATTGCTGCTATAAACATTAGGGTGCACATGCCCCTTCAGATCACTAGGTTTGTATCTTTAGGGTAAATACCCAGTAGTGCAATTGCTGGGTCATAGGGCAGTTCTATTTTCAACATTTTGAGGAACCTCCATACTGTTTTCCAGAGTGGTTGCACCAGCTTGCATTCCCACCAACAGTGTAGGAGGGTTCCCCTTTCTCCGCATCCTCGCCAGCATCTGTCATTTCCTGACTTGTTGATTTTAGCCATTCTGACTGGTGTGAGGTGATATCTCATTGTGGTTTTGATTTGTATTTCCCTGATGCCGAGTGATATGGAGCACTTTTTCATGTGTCTGTTGGCCATCTGGATGTCTTCTTTGCAGAAATGTCTGTTCATGTCCTCTGCCCATTTCTTGATTGGATTATTTGTTCTTTGGGTGCTGAGTTTGCTAAGTTCTTTATAGATTTTGGACACTAGTCCCTTATCTGACATGTCGTTTGCAAATATCTTCTCCCATTCTGTCAGTTGTCTTTCGGTTTTATTCACTGTTTCCTTTGTTGTGCAAAAGCTTTTGATCTTGATGAAATCCCAATAGTTCATTTTTGTCCTTGCTTCCCTTGCCTTTGGAGATGTTCCTAGGAAGATGTTGCTGCGGCTGAGGTCGAAGATATTGCTGCCTGTGTTCTTTTCAAGGATTTTGATGGATTCCTTTCTCACATTGAGGTCCTTCATCCATTTTGAGTCTATTTTTGTGTGTGGTGTAAGGAAATGGTCCAATTTCATTTTTCTGCATGTGGCTGTCCAATTTTCCCAACACTATTTATTAAAGAGGCTGTCTTTTTTTCCATTGGACTTTCTTTCCTGCTTTTTCAAAGATTAGTTGACCATAGAGTTGAGGGTCTATTTCTGGGCTCTCTATTCTGTTCCATTGATCTATGTGTCTGTTTTTGTGCCAGTACCATGCTGTCTTGATGATGACAGCTTTGTAATAGAGCTTGAAGTCAGGAATTGTGATGCCACCAACTTTGGCTTTCTTTTTCAATATCCCTTTGGCTATTCGAGGTCTTTTCTGGTTCCATATAAATTTTAAAATTATTTGTTCCATTTCTTTGAAAAAGATGGATGGACCTTTGATAGGAATTGCATTAAATGTGTAGATTGCTTTAGGTAGCATAGACATTTTCACAATACTTATTCTTCCAATCCAGGAGCTTGGAACATTTTTTCCATTTCTTTGTGTCTTCCTCAATTTATTTCGTGAGTACTTTATAGTTTTCTGAGTATAGATTCTTAGCCTCTTTGGTTAGGTTTATTCCTAGGTATCTTACTGTTTGGGGTGCAATTGTAAATGGATGGACTCCTTAATTTCTCTTTCTTCTGTCTTGTTGTTGGTGTAGAGAAATGCAACTGATTTCTGTGCATTGATTTTATATCCTGACACTTTACTGAATTCCTGTACAAGTTCTAGAAGTTTTGGAGTGGAGTCTTTTGGGTTTTCCACATATAGTATCATATCATCTGCGAAGAGTGATAATTTGACTTCTTCTTTGCCGATTTGGATGCCTTTAATTTCCTTCTATGACTATGTTGAATAGCAGTGGTAATAATGGATATCCCTGCCGTGTTCCTGACCTTAGTGGAAAAGCTTTCAGTTTTTCTCAATTGAGAATGATATTTGCGGTGGGTTTTTCATAGATGGCTTTGATGATATTGAGGTATGTGCCCTCTATCACTACACTTTGAAGAGTTTTGATCAGGAAGGGATGCTGTACTTTGTCAAATGCTTTTTCAGCATCTATTGGGAGTATCTTATGGTTCTTTTTCTTTCTTTTAGAGATGTGTTGTATCACATTGACTGATTTGAAGATGTTGAACCAACCTTGCAGCCCTGGAATAAATTCCACTTGCTCGTGGTGAATAATCCTTTTAATGTACTGTTGAATCCTACTGGCTATTTTGTTGGTGAGAATTTTCGCATCTGTGTCCATCAAGGATATTGGTCTATAGCTCTCTTTTTTGATGGGATCCTTGTCTGGTTTTGGGAACAAGGTGATGCTTGCCTTATAAAATGAGTTTGGAAGATTTCCTTCCATTTCTATTTTTTGGAACAGTTTCAGGAGAATAGGAATTAGTTCTTTAAATGTTTGGTAGAATTCCCCCGGAAAGCCATTGGCCCTTGGCTTTTGTTTGTTTGGAGATTTTTAATGACTGTTTCAATCTCCTTACTGGTTATGTGTCTGTTCAGGCTTTCTATTTCTTCCTGGTTCATTTGTAGTAGTTTATATGTTTCTAGGAATGCATCCATTTCTTCCAGATTGTCAAATTTGTTGGCATAGAGTTGCTCATAGTATGTTCTTATAATAGTTTGTATTTCTTTGGTGTTAGTTGTGATCTCTCCTCTTTCATTCATGATTTTATTTATTTGGTTCCTTTCACTTTTCTTTTTGATCAGTCGGGCCAGGGGTTTATCAGTTTTATTAATCCTTTCAAAGAACCATCTCCTAGTTTTGTTGAGTTGTTCTATTGTTTTTTTTTTTTTTTTGGTTTCTATTTCATTGATTTCTGCTCTGATCTTTATGATATCTCTTCTCCTGCTGGGCTTAGGGTTTCTTTCTTGTTATTTCTTCAGCTCCTTTAGGTGTAGGGTTAGTTTGTGTACCTGATACCTTTCGTGTTGTTTGATAAAGGCTTGTACAGCTATATATTTTCTTCTCAGGACTGCCTTTGTTGAGTCCCACAGATTTTGAACCATTGTATTTTCATTATCATTTGTTTCCATGATTTTTTAAATTCTTCTTTAATTTCCCAGTTGACCCATTCATTCTTTAGAAGGATGCTGTTCAATCTCCATGTATTGGGGTTCTTTTCAAACTTCCTTTTTTGTTTGAGTTCTAGCTTCAGAGCATTGTGGTCTGAAAATATGCAGGGAATGATCCCAATCTTTTGATACCGGTTGAATCCTGATTTAAGACCGAGGATGTGATCTATTCTGGAGAATGTTCCATGTGCACTAGAGAAGAATGTGCATTCTGTTGTTTTGGGATGAAATGTTCTGAATATATCTCTGATGTCCATCTGGTCCAGTGTGTCATTTAAGGCCTTTATTTCCTTGTTGATCTTTTGCTTGGATGATCTGTCCATTTCAGTGAGGGGAGTGTTAAAATCCCTTACGATTACTGTATTATTGTTGATGTGTTTCTTTGATTTTGTTATTAATTGGTTTACATAGTTGGCTGCCCCCACGTTGGGGGCATACATTTAAAATTGTTAGACCTTCTTTTTGGACAGACCCTTTGAGTATGATATAGTGCCCTTCCTCATCTCTTATTATAGTCTTTGACTTAAAATATAATTGATCTGATATAAGGATTGCCAGTCCTGCTTTCTTCTGTTGTCCATTAGCATGGTGAATTCTTTTACACCTCCTCACTTTAGATCTGGAGGTGTCTTCAGGCTTAAAATGAGTTTCTTGGAGGCAACATATAGATGGTTTTTTTTTTTTATCCATTCTGATACCCTGTGTCTTTTGATTGGGGCATTTTGCCCATTAACATTCAGGGTAACTATTGAGAGATATGAATTTAGTGCCCTTGTATTGCCTGTAAGGTGACTGTTACTGTATATTGTCTCTGTTCCTTACTGTTCCTTACTGGTCTCAATATTTCCTGTAGAGCTGGTCTGGTGTTTGCAAATTCTTTCAGTGTTTGTTTGTCCTGGAAGCTTTTAATATCTCCTTCTATTTTCAATGATAGCCTGGCTGGATATAGTATTCTTGGCTGCATGTTTTTCTCGTTTAGTGCTCTGAAAATATCATGCCAGCTCTTTCTGGCCTGCCAGGTCTCTGTGGATAAGTCAGCTGCCAATCTAATATTTTTACCATTGTATGTTACAGACTTCTTTTCCCGGGATGCTTTCAGGATTTTCTCTTTGTCACTAAGGCTTGTAAATTTTACTATTAGGTGACGGGGTGTGGGCCTATTCTTATTGATTTTGAGGGGGGTTTTCTGAACCTCATGAATTTTGATGCTCGTTCCCTTTGCCATATTGGAGAAATTCTCCCCAATAATTCTCTCCAGTATACCTTCTGCTCCCCTCTCTCTTCTTCTTCTGGAATCCCAATTATTCTAATGTTGTTTCGTCTTCTGGTGTCACTTATCTCTCGAATTCTGCTCTCGTGGTCCAGTAGCTGTTTGTCCCTCTTTTGCTCAGCTTCTTTATTCTCTGTCATTTGGTCTTCTATATCACTAATTCTTTCTTCTGCCTCATTTATCCTAGCAGTGAGAACCTCCATTTATGATTGCACCTCATTAATAGCTTTTTTTTTTTATTTCAACCTGGTTAGATTTTAGTGCTTTTATTTATCCAGAAAGGGCTTTCATATCTCCAGAGAGGGTGTCTTTAATATCTTCCATGCCTTTTTCGAGCCCGGCTAGAACCTTGAGAATTGTCATTCTGAACTCTAGATTGACATATTACCAATGTCTGTATTGATTAGGTCCCTAGCCTTTGGTACTGCCTCTTGTTCTTTTTTTTTTTTTTTTTGTGAATTTTTCCATCTTGTCATTTTGTCCAGATAAGAGTATATGAAGGAGCAAGTAAAATACTAAAAGTGTGACAAAAACCCCAGCAAAATATGCTTTAACCAAATCAGAAAATATCCCAAATCGTGAGGCGGGAGAATGGGGATAAAAATAGGTTCAAAAAGAAAGAAAGAAAAAGAAAAAAAAAAAGAAAAGAATTTAAAAAAGAAAACTAAAAAAGAAAAGGGTAAAAAAGAAAAAAATATATATATATATATTTGATAAACTAGTTAAAAACGTTAAAAAAGAAAAGGGTAAAAGTTAAAAAAATTTTAGCAGAAGAAGAGAAAAAAATATAAAAAAGAAAAAAATTAAATTAACTGCAAGACTAAAAAATCACATGGAGAAATCCATGAGTTCCGTGCTTTGCTTTCTCCTCCTCTGGAATTCTGCAGCTCTCCTGAGTATTGAAACTGCACTCCTTGGTAGGTGAACTTGGTCTTGGCTGGATTTCTTGTTGATCTTCTGGGGGAGGGGCCTGTTCACTACATCATCCTTAAAGGGACTATCCACCAAGATGATCTAACAATTGTAAATATCTATGCTCCCAATATGGGAGCAATCAATTACTTAAGAAAACTGTTAATCAAGATAAAGAGTCATATTGATATAAATACACTAATCATAGGAGATCTTAACATGCCTCTCTCAGAAATAGACAGATCATCGAAGCAAAAAATCCATAAAGAAAAAAGAGCCTTGAATGACACATTGGACCAGATGGACCTCATAGATATATATAGAACATTACACCCTAAAACAACAGAATACTCATTCTTCTCAACTGCACATGGAATCTTCTCCAGAATAAACCAAATACTGGGTCACAAATCAGGACTCAACCGATATTAAAAGAATGAGATGATTCCCTGCATATTCTCAGATCACAATGCTTTGAAACTGGAGCTCAATCACAAGGAAAAGTTCAGAAGGAACTCAAACACCTGGAAGCTAAAGACCACCTTGCTTAAGAATGCTTGGATCAACCAGGAGATCAAAGAAGAACTGAAATAATTCATGGAAACCAACGAGAATGAAGACACTTCTGTCCAAAACCTATGGGATACAGAAAAGGCGGTCCTAAGGGGGAAGTACATAGCCATCCAAGCCTCCATAAAAAAAAATTGAAAAATACAGAATACAACAGCTGTCTCTACACCTTAAAGAACTGGAGAATCAACAACAAATCCAACCAACTCCACACATTAAAAGGGAAATCATCAAGATTAGAGCTGAGATCAATGAGGTAGAAACCAGAGATGCAGTAGAACGGATCAATGAAACTAGAAGCTGGTTTTTCGAAAGAATCAATAAGATCTATAAATGATAGGCCACACTAATACAAAAGAAAAGAGAGAAAGCCCAAATTCATAAAATCATGAATGAAAAGGGAAGGATCAGAACTAACACCAAGGAGTAGAAACAATCAACAGAAGTTATTATCAACAGTTATATGCCAATAAGCTTAGCAACCTAGATGAAATGGATGCATTCCTGGAAAACAATAAACTACCAAAATTGAACCAGGAAGAAATCGACAACCTGAACAGACTGATATCTAATAACGAGATTGAAGCGGTGATCAAAAAACAAGAGCCCAGGACCTGACAGACTCCCTGTGGAATTTTACCAAACTTTCAAAGAAGAAATAACACCTATTTTCCTGAAGCTGGTTCAAAAAATTGAAACAGAAGGAAAACTTCCAGACTCTTTCTATGAAGCAAGCATTACCCTGATCCTCAAACCAGGCGAAGACCCTACCAAAAAGGAGAATTTTAGACCAATATCACTGATGAATATGGCTGCTAAGATTCTCAACAAGATCCTAGCCAACAGGATCCAACAGCACATTAAAAAGATTATCCACCATGATCAGGTGGGATTCATCCCTGAAGGATGGTTCAACATTCGCAAATCAATCAGTGTGATACAACACATTAATATGAGAATAGAGAAGAACCACATGGTCCTCTCATTTGATGCAGAAAAAAGCATTTGACAAAATCCAGCTTCCATCCTGATTAAAACGCTTCAAAGTATAGGGAGAGAGAAAAGATTCCTGAACCTCATCAAATCTATCTATGAAAGACCCACAGCAAATATCATCCTCAACGGGAAAAAGCTTGCAGCCTTCCCGTTGAGATCAGGAAGACGACAAGGATGCCCACTTTCACCCTCTCAACATAGTATTAGAAGTCCTAGCAACAGCAATCAGACAACAAAGAGAAATAAAAGGTATCCAAATTGGCAATGAAGAAGTTAAACTGTCTCTCTTTGCAGATGACATGATTCTTTATATGGAAAACCCAAAAGACTCCACCCCAAAACTACTAGAACTCATACAGCAATTTAGCAACGTGGCAGGATACAAAGTCAATGTGCAGAAATCAGTGGCTTTCTTATACACTAACAATGAAAATACAGAAAGGGAAATTAGAGAATCGATTCCATTTACTATAGCACCAAAAACCATGAGAAACCTGGGAATAAACCTAATCAAAGCGGTCAAGGATCTGTACTTGAGGAATTACGGAACACTCATGAAAGAAATTGAAGAAGACACAAAAAGATGGAATACCATGCCATGCTCTTGTATCAGAAGAATAAACATTGTTAAAATGTCTATACTGCCTAGAGCAATCTATATTTTCAATGCCATTCCGATCAAAATTCCACCAATATTCTTCAAAGATCTGGAGCAAATAATCCTAAAATTTGTATGGAATCAGAAGAGACCCTGAATCTCTTTTGTTGAAAAACAAAAATAAATCTGGGGTCATCACGTTACCTGATTTCAAGCTTTATTACAAAGCTGTGATCACCAAGACAGCATGGTACTGGCATAAAAACAGACACATAGACCAGTGGAACAGAGTAGAGGGCCAAGATATGGACCCTCAACTCTATGGTCAATTAATCTTCGACAAAACAGGAAAAAATATACAGTGTTAAAAAGACAGTCTCTTCAATAAATGGTGCTGGTAAAACTGGAAAGCTATATGTAGAAGAATGAAACTGCTCCATTCTCTTACACCATACACAAAGATAAACTCAAAATGGATAAAAGACCTCAACATGAGACAAGAATCCATCAGACTCCTAGAGGAGAACATAGGCAGTAATCTCATCGATATCAGCCACAGCAACTTCTTTCATGATATGTCTCCAAAGGCAAAGGAAACAAAAGGGAAAATAAACTTTTGGGACTTCATCAAAATTAAAAGCTTCTGCACAGCAAAGGAAATAATCAAAAACACATAGAGGCAACCCACGGAATGGGAAAAGATATTTGCAAATGACAGTACAGACAAAATGTTCATATCCAGGATCTATAATGAATTCCACAAACTCAACACACACGAAACAGGCAAGCATATCAAATAATGGGTAGAAGATATGAACAGACACTTCTCCAATCAAGACATACAAATGGGTATCAGACACATGAAAACCTGTTCATCACTAGCCCTCAGGGAGATTCAAATTAAAAACACATTGAGATATCACCTTGCACCAGTTAAAATGGCCAAAATTAACAAAACAGGAAACAACATGTATTGGAGAGGATGTGGAGAAAGGGGAACCCTCTTCCACTGTTGGTGGGAATGCAAGTTGGTGCAGCCTCTTTGGAGAACAGTGTGGAGATTCCTCAAGAAATTAAAAATTGAACTTCCCTATGACCCTGCCATTGCACTCCTGGGTATTGACCCCAAAGATACAGATGTAGTGAAAAGAAGGGCCATCTGTACCCCAATGTTTATAGCAGCAATGGCCACAGTCACCAAACTATGGAAAGAACCAAGATGCCCTTCAATGGACGAATGGATAAGGAAGATGTGGTCCATATACACTATGGAGTATTATGCCTCCATCAGAAAGGATGAATACCCAACTTTTGTAGCAACTTGGATGGGACTGGAAGAGATTATGCTGAGTGAAATAAGTCAAGCAGAGAGAGTCAGTTATCATATGGTTTCACTTATTTGTGGAGCATAACAAATATCACGGAGGACAAGGGGTGTTAGAGAGGAGAAGTGAGTTGGGGTAAATTGGAAGGGGAGGTGAATTATTAGAGACTATGGACTCTGAAAAACAATCTGAGGGGTTTGAAGTGGCGGGGGTTGGGAGGTTGGGGTACCAGGTGGTGGGTATTATAGAGGACACGGATTGCATGGAGCACTGGGTGTGGTGAAAAAAATAATGAATACTGTTTTTCTGAAAATAAATAAATTAATTTTAAAAAAGTAAATGTGTGTGTGTGTGTGTGTGTGTGTGTGTGTGTGTGTGTGTGTGTGTGTACATACATATATACGCTCTATCTTTAGGTATTAGCTACTTGTTTGAAATCCACTTTTCCATGGAAAATGAATTTCTCTACTTTTCTGGTCATATGTAGTCTATGAAGGCTTTTCTTTTTTTCTATTTATGTACCTACAAATTTAAGAATCCCTGAAGTTCAATCTTAACTGCTATGTTTCAAAATTCTAAGGTTCTGCTGATTCCCAATGTCTTCTTTGTCTTGATAGGTCTTCTGCTGTCCATAGTATGAGGGAGAAAATAATGATATTCCTGTTTGAAGTCTTTCTCTTATATTTTCAAAGCACATAATATGCTTTTCCATTTATTGTGTATCACCCTTTGGTAAAACTATGGACCTGCAGAGAAGCAAGATTCCCTTAGGACTATGAGTGTATTTCTGTATGAAAACTATTAACTGGTGGTCATCAGTGGCATGTAGCCCTGGCATGAGTATCTGACAACTCACGCTCTTGCTTTTTTGCTTTTGTCTTTTTCCAGGTCATTGGAAATATATTATCAGACCTCTGCAAGGAGGAATACAACAATTAGACTACAGTGTGCTTTATTTAATATTAAATTTTAATCAAGAGGTAAAATATTTATATCTCCTAAACTACATGACAAGTTAAATATTAAGCTTGTATATGTTTTTGAGGGTGCAAAGGAATCTGGCTTTAATTAGTTTTGCTTACCATCTATTTTCGTAATGTTTTGGTATTATTTTCTCCACACTTAGAAAATCTGCTTTGATATAAAATATTCCTTGAACTTGAACTTTTGTGATACAAATATAATAATTTATCTCCTGTCCTAATTGTGATGCTATTAAAATCTATAAAAACTGAATATATTTGATACAAATTAAAGGGAAACGTGAAGTCGAGATTGTATAATTGAAAAAGACAAAAAACGTACCTTTTTAAATAAACATTTAAATCACTGTGTTTAACTTAGTACATGTCCTTTAACTTCTCACTCTCTGGTCCTAGTTCTTTCCATTGTAAAAATAATTATTTTAATGTCATGAATCCTAAGAAAATTTTATTTCTATACTGAATGTATAACTTATGTATATACTTATAACTGTCAAATAAAGTATGTGCCAGTAAGTACTTTGAATACATGGAATGGTATATTCAGTCCCATTCTACCCTACAGTAACATTTTCAATTAAATAATATCATTACCTGCGTGTAATGATATTATCTCCTGAAATCTGAAATTTCCTTCCCAATATTAATAAGCATCACCTCCCACCTTCATCCAGATGTTAATAGAAATCAAACACAGTATGAAAATTTCTACTTTTAACTATCAAGAACAAGATCACACTGCAATTTTACCCATCTGACCAATATCAGAGGACTTCTGCTAAAACACAAGATTTTACATAAAATCCATATATCTTATGCTATTATAATTCAATGTCTAGCTTTAAATTAACAACTCACTCATAACACCAATAACAATGAAAATCCCCAAACTAAGAAAAGACAATAAAGAGATACCAATAATTATAAATAAATTATAAATAAATAATTGAGCAAAATATTTTTTTAAATGTTAGAATTATGTGACAAAGCACTTAACTCTGTCATCACACAATGATTGACAAGCCAATTATAAATATGCTTGAGACAAATAAAGTAGAAATGCTCTGCAATAAAAATTGATCAGAAAATATATAGATGATAAAAATAACAAAATATTTATGAACTAAGGGGCATGAACTGGGTGGCTTAGTTGGTTAAGCATTCTTGATTTCAATTCAGGGCATGATCTCAGGGTGACGAGATTCAATCCCACTTTGGACTCTGCTCTCAGCACTGATTCTGCTTGAGGTCTTTCTCTCCCTTCCTCCTTGACTCCTACTGCTTATGTCATTTAACTCTCTCTCCCTCTCCCTCTTTCTTTCAAATTATAAATAAATAATTGAGCAAAATATTTTTTTTAAAAAATTTAAATGTTTACAGTTTATTGTAGTGATTCTATGGAGTTAAAATCCATCTCTATGTATTATTTATCTACCTATCAACTATCTATCTATAATCTATTATTCTATCATATTTGTATCTATATGTTAATTAATTAGCTATATTTTCATTAGAACTAAAAGGTCTCAGAACAAAAATAATATTTTATTTGATTGATATGAAGCACTGTTATAAAAACTACTTATATGGTGCATATAATTATTGCTCTAAAATTGTATGAATACCATGATTACCTGGGAAGCCCAGTGGATTGAGCATCTAACATCGACTTGGGTCATCATCCCAAGGTTCTGGGATTGAACGCTTGTTAGGATCCATGCTTCATGCAAGTTTTCTTCTCTCTCTCCCTTTGGCCCTCCCCCTCATTCTCCCTTTCTCAAATAAATAAATAAAATATTTGAAAATATAAAAGTCTAGCAATACCAAACGTTGAATATTATCAACTTTCATTTCAGCAATAAAGCAAATACTTAGTTTCAAAAGAAATATTATAAACATAAGAATGAAAAATTAGCTGAGAAAACAGAAATAACATAAAGAGAATTTAAAAAGTCAATGAGCACTGGTCTTATATGAAATAACATAAAAATAAACAAAAATCCAATGTTTTGAAAACAGTAAAAAAATATAATAAAATTTTGGCAAAACTAGTCAAGATTTAAAATGAGAGCAACAGAGGCACCTGGGTGGCTCAGTGGGTTAAACCTCTGCCTTCAGCTCAGGACATGATCTCAGGATCCTGGGATCGAGCCCAGCATTTGGCTCTGTACCCAGCAGGGAGCCTGCTTTCCCTTATCTCTCTGCTTGCCTCTGCCTACTTGTGATCCTTCTCTCTCTGTCAAATAAATATATATTTTTTAAATAAGAGCAACATATAAGTGTTTTCTTATTCTATTTTTAAGATAATGCATTGCTGTCACATCTTGATTCCTGTATATAGGGGTATACATTGCTCTCATTTTTAATATTTATGAGATTTTTGAAATTTGATGAAATTAAAAAAATATTTTATTATGAGAATTGGGAGTTATATGCAACTAATAAATTGTGGAACACTTCATCAAAAACTAATGATATACTATATGCTGGCTAACTGAACATAGATTTAAAAAATGAAAGAAAAGAAAGGAAGAGCAAGTAATTAAGAAAGAATGTGTTACCATTGTGATGGAAAAAATCAATTTGGCAACTAGACCATTTATTTACTGTTATGTTATGTGTTATGTTATGTTATGTTATGTTATGCTATGTTATGTTATGATGTTATGTTATGTTATGTTTTTATAAATCTGAGATCACAAGAAAGAGAATTTTACAATACTATTAGTAAATAAGATTGTCAAAGTAAAGAAGTAAGTCTGACCTCTCTAAAAAGTGACATAAATATTAAGACATAGGAAATTTAGGTTGTGATACAACTTCTAATTAAACAGAGATCATAGATTATATACTGTATATATGTGTTAATGTCCAACAAATTGCCATAAAATAATGGCTTAAACCACAAATATATAAAAATAATAAGTAAAAGTTTTCCATGTGTTAAAAGTGTGCCCACAACTTATTTGGATCTTATACTTTAGGTTTCACAAGGCTGAACTCAATTTTGGCTAGGTTGAGTTCCAATTTGTGGCATGGAATCCTCTTCTGAAATTATGTGGTTGTTAGCAGATTTATTTCCTTGCAGGTGTAGAATGAATATTGGCTGACTTCTTCAGGGCCAGCACCAGAATTTCTCTATTTTCAAAAATAATGCCAATTCATGAGTTCTAACCAATATTGTAGTCTAATGAAGTATGAAGTAAGGAAGTTAAAAGAAGATATTTTTATTTCTGTGAAATATATTTGGATGTGGAAATTATATACTTATGGATAAAATACAAATTTTATAAGATTGTCAATAAATAATAATTTACTTAATATGAAAAAATATGACATCAAAGATGGCAACTATCTGACAATAGATGTGCATATGTCTTTGAGAGTTCTGTATAGAGCACTATTAAAGTAATATAATGTTATTTGGAAGACAATAGGTAAATACCTATTGCTCATTTTAATATAATAAAATATAATTTTTTTCTACTTTGTCTTTTGTATATTTTACTATCAAACTACAAATAAGTATTTAGTATGCTGTGATCACTTGACCCCAAAACCAGGCAAAGACTCCATAAAAAAGGAGACTGTCAGACATTGAAATATCTCTGTATTCCCAATATCGTTTTAATATTGTTTCAGTTTTTTTTTTAACTTTTCAGTCCAGATTACATTTGAGGATATTAATTCTTTGCATGGTTGGAACACATTAATTGAATCATTCTGTAGAATTTACCAAGTAAATATTTCTTTGCTACTGATTTGAAAATCTATGTCAATTAGATTCTAAATTGTAACAATATAATTAAAGGTGATTTTTTATTTTATTTATTTATTTTTAAAGATTTTATTTATTTATTTGTCAGAGAGAGAGAGGGAGATAGAGAGAGCGAGCACAGGCAGAGTGGCAGGCAGAGGCAGAGGGAGAAGCAGGCTCCCTGCCAAGCAAGGAGCCTGATGTGGGACTCCATCCCAGGACACTGGGATCATGACCTGAGCTGAAGGCAGCTGCTTAACCAACTGAGCCACCCAGGCATCCCAAAGATAATTTTTAAATTGTGATTATTCACTTGACAATCTAATATTCAAATTCAGATGCTGTTTATAAACAATAATAAGATCACAAGGAGCTGCTAAAAAATCTTAATTAGAGTTTTATTAAAATGTTTTAGTTTAGAATTAATAGAAAATTAGAAAAGTATCTATTTTTACTATAAGGTAACAAAAATACAGTTCCAAAATATTCCTTTACTAAATTTTACATATTTTTATAATTATAGTATGTCTTTTTAATAATAGTTTTATGATCAAAATAATATGCATCCCTTTTTGCAATTTCTATTTCTTCATCTATTTTCTTCAGCAGGAAAACACACATTATCAGAAGAAGTTACTACTATTACCCAACCTCTAGCACAGAAGCAAAGTTCATTAGTAAAGTTCATCTTGTATCTTTGTTGACCAGTATTTGACATGTCTATACATTATGCGTTTCTCCCCACAAGTGTAGCTATTATTTATTGGCATACAACATGATTATGATACCACTGATTACAGGCTCTATGCTGTGCATTTTACCCCCACGATTCATTTATTCTTTAACAGGAAGCCTGTATCTCCTAATCCTCTTCACCAATTTTTCCCATCCCCCCACCAGTCTTCTCTCTGGAATCCATCAGTTTGTTCTCATATATAAAGGTATGATTCTGCTTTTTGTTTTGTTACTTAATTGATTTTTTTGATTGCACATATATGTGAATTCATATGGTATTTGTCTTTAATTTATTTCACTTAACATCATACACTCTAGGTTCACCAATGTTGAACAAATGGCAAGATCACTATTTTTTTTTGCCTGGGTACAGTATACTTTATTGATGGTACACTACCTGGTAGGGCTTCCTGAGCCCCTCCCCTTCTTCAGGGGGTTTGGGATGGAAACAGTGAAAGTTGGGAGATTCTCTGTTTTCAGGGGTTAAGTTAGGGCAAGGACTCCCCTGAAGTTGAGGGCCCCTCTTTTCCTCTTGCTCTCACTGGGGCTAGTAGTCCAGGGGGCTCTTACTCCTTGGAGGACATAAGGTCTACCACCCAGTTGCTGTAGTCAATTTATTGTCATACCAGAAAATGGACTTGACAATGTGATCATTGAGAGCAGAGCCAGCCCTGGCATCAAAGATGGAAGAGTGGCTGTCACTATGAAAGTCATAGGAAATAACCTGGTCTTCAGTGTACCCAAGGATTCCCTTGAGGGGGCCCTCTAATGTCTGCTTCATGACCTTCTTGATGCCATCATATTTGAAAGCTTTCTTCAGGGGGCAAGTCAGATCCAAGAAGAACATTTTGGGCCATGCCAATGAGCTTCCCATTCTGCTCAAGAATGAACTTCCCTACATCCTTGGCCATGTCAGTGGAAGCAGGGATGATGTTCTGGGCAGCCCCTCAGGCATAATGCCACAGCTTCCAAGAGGGGCCATCCATGTTCTTCTGGGTGGCAGTGATATCATGGATGGTGGTACTGAGTTCCTCCACGATGCCAAAGTTGTTATAGATGTCCTTGGCCAGAGGATACAATGGTTGGTGGTGCAGGAGATATTACTGACAATCTTTTTTTTAAAGATTTTATTTACTCATTTGATGGACAGAGATCACAAGTAGGCAGAGAAGCCGGCAGAGAGATAGAGGAGGAAGCAGGCTGAAGAGCAGAGAGCCTGATGCGGGGCTCAATCCCAGGACCCTGAGATCACGACCTGAGCTGAAAGCAGAAGCTTAACCCACTGAGCCACCCAGGTGCCCGTACATTACTGGCAATCTTACTGTGTTGTCATACTTATGGTTCACACCCATCATGAACATGTGGGCATCAGCAGAGATGACTCACTTGGACCTGCCCTTCAAGTTAGCCCCAGAATTCTCCATGGTGGTGAATAGGCCAGTGAACTCCACAACATACTCAGCACCAACATCACCCTATTGAATACTGGTGGGATCTCACTTCTGGAAGATGGGGTTGGACTTTCCATTGAAGACATGTTTCCTGTTCTCAGCCTTGACAGTGCCGTGGAATTTGCCATGGGCAGAATCATACTGGAACATGTAGACCATGTAGTTGAGATCAATGAAAGGGTCACTGATGGCAACAATATCCACTTTGCCATAATTAAAAGCAGACCTTGTGACCAGGTGCAAAATATAGCCAAATATGTTCACTTTGACCTTCACCATTGTGTCTCAGGGACATGACTAGCACTGCATGAGATGTGGCTGTCTGTCAAACGGGGAGGAGCAGAGAGCCAACATTACATTCAAATTTTATGGATAAGAATATTTCATTATGTGCGTATACTGCATTTTTACCATTTATTAATGAATATTTTGGCTGTGTCTACAGCTTGGCTATTGTAAATTATCCTGCAATAAACATACTAGGGCATTTATATTTTAAAATTTTGTTAAAATTTTAGTTAGCTAACATACACTGTAATACTAGCCTTATGTGTACAATAAAGTGGTTCAACACATCCATATAACATGTAGTGCTCATAAGAACATGTGTCTGCTTAATACCCATCACCTCTCCTCTGGTAACCCTCAGTTTGCTCTCTGTAATTAAGAGACTGTTTTGTGGCTTGCCTTTCTCTCTCTCTCTCTCTCTCTCTCTCTGAATTTTTTCTCCATTTGCTGATTTGTTTTGATTCTTAACTGCACATAAGAGTGAAGTCATATGGTATTTGTCTTTCTCTGACTGTTTTTTTTTTCCCACTTAGCATAGTACTCTCTACATCCATTCACATATTTGAAAATAACAAGATTTTGGGGGCATCTGGGTGGCTCAGTCCTTAAATGTCTGCCTTAAGCTCAGGTCAGGATCACAGCATCCTGGGATCCACACTGGGCCCCCTGCTACATGGGGAGTGTGTTCCTCCCTCTCCCACTTTCCCCTGCTTGTGTTCTGTCTCTTGCTGTCTCTCTCTCTGCGTCAGAAAAATAAATAAAACATTTAAAAAATGAAAATAACAAGGTTTTCTTATTTTATATATATATATATATATATATATATATATATATATATATATATGTATGTATCTCACATCTTCTTTATCCATTTATCAGCCAATGGATGCTTTTGGAAACACAAATGTTTCCTTAATTTGACTGCTGTTCATATGTGGTTATAAACATCAAGGTGCATGTATTCCTTTTAATTAGTGTTTATGCATTCTATGTTTTATTACCTTGTAGAGCAATTCATGGATCATAGGGTAGTTATATTTCTGTGCCTAACTTTTTGCATATACAAATACATTCTTAATTTTATCTCTAAATACTATTTAAATACATGTATTAACCACAGTCTTCCTTTTCCATTCATTAGTCAATGAAGAACAATATCTTATACAAGAAGACAACAAAAGTGAACAGTTAGATATTTATTACAGGGATGAGATAATAGTTTCACATTTACATGTAAATTTCAAAAAAGTGCAAAAACTTTTCGATGGTGTGAAACTAATATCCATATATATCTTTTGTTAATACAGAATAGCATCCTTGTTAAGATTCAATGGTTATAGTGTTAATTATTGGCTAACTGACTTATGATTCATTTTTTAACATTTATTTATTCCAGTTATTCATATAAAAATCAATACTAACTACCTAGTAGAATATCTGTTCAGAGACATAGGAAATAATGGGGGAAATCACTTGAAGCACTTATACCTGTATTCAGGCATGTCATCATCATCATTATCATCATTAACTTTACTGTTCCAAGAGTAGAGTGAACTAGCATCACATCACTTCCAATTATCAGAAACATGAAAATTAAAGAAGAACATTAGGGTTATGGACTAATGAGTTGAAAGAGAAGTATAAACACTCAAATGATAGAGATATTATGCTATCATTGATTTTAAATCTGGGAAACAAAAATTTTTAAGAGAGAAGGAAAATAAACACGAGGGAGATGAGATGGGTAGAAAGAAGGCAGACTGCAATAATTTTAAGAATGTGATGATATTGGTAAAAATTGAAGGGAAAGTTAATGGAATAAAAGCCAAGATCACCTAAAAGAAAGTGGATTTCCATGCAAATGTATTCACATATAGAAGTAAACCAGAAGTACATTTACATTAGTAAAAATTTAATAAATAATTAAATTTAATGATAAGAGTAAGAATAAAGAGAAATAGATTTAGAAAGAAATTTAAAAGAGCATATTAAAATTTAGAAAACAAATTAAAATTTACATTCAGTTTCTTGGCATATTAATTAAATTTTACATCAGTTTTTTGAAACAAAATTTACAAATAGAAAGTGTAGGGATAAAACATGGTGACTTCTCTTAGTTATCCTGTTCCTGGATATGTGAGAACAATTTTTTTTTTCTGTTTGGATTTCATAATAAAAATGGTCTTCTTCATAAACTTATCTCATTACTTTTTAAAATGTCACTATGTGATTGTCAATGACATCTGTTAACAATATACTGTGTCTATATAACCTAAAGATTGTTATAATTGGAATATTTATAAGTCAAATATTGTGGGATTAATTTAGAAATCAATTAAAATGAGCTTCTAAAATATTATTACCAATACAAACAAATTTAGGAAAAAAATGTTCCCGGGGTAGCTCAGTTGGTGCAGCACCTGACTCTTGGTTTCAGCTCAGGTCTTATTCTCAGAACCATGAGATGAAGCTCTCCATCAGGCTTCACACTCAGCAGGAAATCTGATTAAGGATGCTCCCTTACCCTCTCCCTCTGTCCCACTCCCTACTCACAGCCTGTCTTTCTCAAAATAAATTAATAAATTGAAAGAAAGAAAAATAAATAAAGAGAAAGGAAGAGAAAGAAAGAAAAAAGTAGCAAATTTGGAGTCAATTACTCATTTTAAATAACTACTGCATGACCAAATTAAAAACAAAAACAAAAACAAAACACAATCTGAATTATAATAAAGCATGTAAAATTTGAATCTATTACAAAATCTTTTCCAGTGAGGATTAAACCAAACATTACATTATATCAGTGGCCTATTGATGTGAAGATAATTACTGGAACATTTCCATTGATTTGGAAAGTGCCAAGACACTGAACTGACATTCAGGCCCACCTAGCCCTATAAAAATAACATCCTGTGTAGCAGCACCAAAGATAGAATAGATATCTAAGAACTTAACAACAATTTTAAAAAACAAAAAATGTGAAATTATTTGTAATTTTATTTGAAAATATTTTTGTGATTATCAACTTAATTGTATAAACCAATAGTTTGATACAAACTATTGTATATCAAACAATAGTTTGATATAAACTAGTTTGATACAAACTAGTAGGTATCAGAATCATTTATATCTTGAATATTTATATATTCACTTTTTCACCAAAAAATTTCCAAAGGGCCACTTTCATGTCTCTATTTCTCAGGCTGTAAATGACAGGATTCAGGCTTGGGGTAACAGAGAATATAGCACAGACATAAAGACATTCAGTGATGATGGGGATTTTGAGTTTAAACCTAAATATGCAATATATACGGAAGAGAGGAACATGCTTACCACTGTTAGATGGGGCATGCAGGTTGAAAAGGTTCTAAATCTGCCTTGTGGAGAAGGAATTCTTAGGACAGCAGTGGACACAATAAAAACATAGGAAGCAACCATGAAAGTAAAACATACAAAAACAAAACAAAACTAACGATAATAAACACATATTCTAGAATTTGCTCCCCAGAACAAGCAAGTGTAAGCAATGATGGAATGTCACAGAAAAATTGATGCACTATGTTTGGCCCACAGAAATGGACAGAAAATATACCTGCAACATGAATGGATCCATAGACAAACCCACTGAACCATGATGCTGTCACCATCTGCATACAGGCACCTCTATTCATGATGACCTCATAGTGCAGAGGACAGCAGATGGTAGCATAGCGGTCATAGGACATCACCAGAAGGAGGGCAAACTCTGTGCCAGCAAAGGAAACAACAAGGAAAACCTGTGAGGCACATCCTACAAAGGAGATGGAATGGCTGTTGGTCAGAGAGTTTATGATGGATTTGGGGACAGTGACAGAGATGTAACAGATATCAATCAAAGACAAAATTTTCAGGAAGAAGTACATGGGGGTTTGGAGATGCTGTTCAGTGGTCGTGAGGGTGATAATGAGGAGATTCCCCATCAGTGCTGCCAGGTAAACCAGGGAGAAGAATGCAGCATAAAGTCTCTGTAGCACCTGATCATCAGGGAATCCCATGAGCAAAAATCTTGTTATTAGGGTCACATTGGTTAATTTATCAGGCATGATAATTTTTTTTTGAAAAATTTTCTTCAATCTTCAGAATATGACTTTCTTCATTGGTTCTGTTATCCATAGATTGCAAAGTTATTCATGGGGTAAAATATATCTTGCAAACTTCAATTTCTTCAATGCATGTAGAAAAAACATGTTAAGATCATCATTAAAGCAGATTGGAATAGTTTTTTCATATGATAGTCTAAATTTATGCATTAAATAGACAAATACTATGTTACATATTTATTTTACTTTGCTGGAATAGGTTAAAAAGTAGCAGGGAAATTTCAAATAAAATAGAATAATTTGTTTAAATATTCTCAGAAATTTGCTTTAGTTCAATGCGAATTGTGTGCTTGGTAGATTAGTTTTTTTTTACTGTTTCAAGTTTTTATTTAAATTCTAATTATTTAATACATAGTGTCATATTAGTTTCAGGAGTAGAATTTTTCACTTTCATACAATGCCCAGTTCCTATCTTAACAAGTGCCCTCCTTAATACTCATCAACCATTGAGCCTCTCTCCTCACCCACCTCCCCTCTGGCAACCTTCAGTTTGTTTTCCATAGTTGAAAGTCTCTCTTATGGTTTGAAGACTCAGTATGAATAACTGGGAGATGTTCTTTCTCTTTTGTATAGGCAAATGAGAGGGAAGAGATGGGTGGAACTAAAAATTTTCTTTGTATTTTTTCCTGTAACAATATGAGAATGATATACAACTTCAATGTAATCAAGGTTACAATACAATCACTAGAATTCATATAAAGCCTTTAAGAAGATAATATGTGAACTTTATTTTAAAAGTTAATAAAATCTTAGAAGTATTTGTGCATTATTTATTACGATTTAATTAGTTTCCTTTGATAAGGACACATATGTACTATGCAACTAATAATCAAAATTAAAATGTCTATTTTTAAATTAATCAAAATTAAAATACATTATTTTCCTAAAGGAAGGTGGAATGCAAGAAGGTGAAGTAAATTTACTTGCTTAAACATGTCAGGAGAGCTGGAATAACATGGGGAAGCTTTAAGTAGATGCATAGAAGTTTGCAAGAAATTCATTTACCTAATACAAACCGTTTCCCTAATTTTAGGAGGGAATCAGTTCTTTAAAATACTGTAAAACTTAACAATAAAAATGAGACGAATAAAGGACACATTCTCACATAAGAAGAAAAGTTGAAAGGCTTGAGGTTTTGTCCAACAGGATAAAGATTCCTCTTTAAACATTGCTATTGGTCTGCTTTCCAATGTGTTGCTGAATGAGTTTTCTCTCCCCTGGCAAGCAGTTTGAAAGAGTAATTATATGGGTCTTGCATTTTTGTGCATGTTTACAATTGACTAATTAGAATGAGAGCTAATAAACTGCATTAACTATGAATTCTGATGTTATCTTATGGTGTCATCACAGACAACACGAAATTTGAAGTGTGAAGAATTAGGTCCACATAGGATAGATGTGTGTGTGTGTGTGTGTGTGTGTGTGTGTGTGTGTATACATACATACACAGTAGTGTTACCTGCCATGAGACCTAATTAATAAAAAAATTGTTAAAAGACTTTTGTGAAACTTTACATTGTTAGGTAATGAATTGATTTTAATTTATAACCTTATATCTGAACAAAAGTCACTTTTTAAAAATTTTTCTACTTACTTTGATTTTTTAAATACTTTTTTTAATTTAAATTAAATTAGCCAACATTTGGTATATCATTGGTTTCTGATGTAGGGTTCAATGATTCATCAGTTGCATATAACCTCTATTTGAATATAACATCCAGTGCTCACATGCCTACTTATTTTGATTTTATAAAAATATTTGTCATAAGCAGGATACAATTCCTTACATCATATAAAGTAGCTAAGATATAATATAATGGAGAAACCTATATTTCTTTTTTCATTTCCACTGCTGTTTTCTATCTCTTAAGGAAAATATCATATTTTTTCCTATATTTATTTTTTACAATTCCCTGTGTATTTATTTATAACATACAAATGCAAAAGTTGTATACATCAACATAAATTAGATCTTACTATGCTTTTTTATCTACTTATTTTTAATTAATCATATATTCCAAATTCACATACAATATTGTCAAAATTTAAAATAATTAGTTGTGTAACTAAACTCATGATTCTTCATAAAAGTCTTGATTTGGGTTCATATCATGATCTCAGGGTTGTGAGTGGAGCCCCATGTCAGTCTCTGTATTGGGCAGAGATTCTCTCTTTCCCTTTCCCTCTGTCCCCCTCCTCAACAAAAATGAGCTGGAACTATATAATAAGCCTGATAGACCTACAAACATCAGAGGATTTCATCTAACAATAGGAGAATAAACATTTTTATCAAGTACACATGAAATTCCCCAGATAGATCGTATGTTCGGTCACAATAAATTTCTCATAAATTTAAGAAAACTGAAATTATACCATATAAGTGTTTGAATTATGACGGTGTAAAACTAAAAGTAAACAATAAACATAAAACTTTAAAATTCATAATTTTGTGAAAAACACCAGAATCCTGAATGGCAAATAAGTCAAGGAGTAAATCAAAAGGGAAATAACAAACATCCTGAGTTCAACTAAAGTGGAAACATAATGTAATAAAACTTATGCAGTGAGGCAAAAGTAGTTAAAAATGGACGGCTTATGGCAGTAAACACATATATTAATAAGGATGGCTAAACATCCACAAATGAAGGAAATGTGATATATCACATTAACAAAATCAAGAAAAAATCATATGATCATCCCAATAGATGAAGAAAAATATGTGACATAATTAAATACTCAATTATGATATAAGCTATTAACAAAGTGAATATGCCTCAACATAATAAAGGCCATAATGACAACCCCACAACTAACATCATACTCAGCAGTGTTAAATTGAAAGATCTTCTTTTTTATGTATATATTTTTAAGAAATATTTTGGAAATATTTGGAAATATTTTAATAAATATATTGGGTGGCTCAGTGGGTTAAAGCCTCTGCCTTCAGCTCAGGTCATGATTCCAGGGCCCTGGGATCTCTGCTCAGCAGAGAGCCTGCTCCCCTTCCTCTCTCTCTCTCTGTGTGCCTTACTGCCTACTTGTGAACTCTGTCTGTCAAATAAATAAAATCTTTTAAAAAATGTATTTTGAAGGTTTATCTATTTATTTTGCCCAGAGGGAGAGAGAGAGAATATTGAGCAGACTCCACTGAGCTCAAATCCTGATTCAAAGCTTATCTCATGACCCTGATGTCATGGCCTGAGCCTAAACCAAGAGTAGGACCCCCAAGTGATTCAGCCACCCAGGTGTGTCAGGAAAGCCATTCTTTTAAGATCAGAAATAAAACAGGGCACTGACTGGCTCAGTCAGTTTGGTGTTCTACTCTTGGTTTTGACTCAGGTTATAATTTCATGGGTGGTAGCAGTGAGTCTTTCTTTGGACTCCTGAACTCATTGGAGAGTCTGCTTGAAGTTTCTCTTCCTCTGCCCTTCCCTCTACTTTCTCTCTCAAAAGTAAATGGATAAATCTTAAAAGATCAGAAACAAGACAAGGATGCACACTTATGACTCTTTTATTTTTTTTTATTTCTTTTCGGTGTTCCAGAATTTATTGTTTATGCACCACACCAAGTGATCCATGCAATATGTGCCCTCCATAACACCCACCATCAAACTCTCCCAACCCCCCATTTCTCTTTCCAAAAACTTCAGTTTTTTCTCAGAGTCCACAGTCTCTCATGGTTTGTTTCCCCCTCCAATTTCCCCCAACTCACTTCTCCTCTCCATCTCCCTGCGTTATTCCTTATGCTCCACAAGTAAGTGAAACCATATGTTAATTGCCTTTCTCTTCTTGACTTATTTCACTTAGCATAATCTCTCCCAGTCCCATCCATGTTGATACTTATAACTCTTGTTCAAAAGATATTAAAAGACCTAGCCACAAAAATTTGGCAAGACAAATAAATAAAAGTCATCAATATTATAAAGAAAAAAGTAAAACTGTCATTTACAGAAAGTATGCTATTATATATAGAAATATAGAGAACACTAAAAACTTTACAAAAAAATCTTTAAAACTAATTAATACAGTAAATTTGCAAGATAGGAAATTAATATAAAAAAGCATTTATTTATGTATTTATTGCATTTGTTTTTCTATACAACAACAAACTATCAGATAAATTAGGAATACCATCCACTTTATACATGTATTGAAAAAAAAACTCCCAAGAATAAATTTAAACAATAAGTTAAATGGTTTATATCATAAAAAGTATAAGGCATTCAAAAAAGAAATTAAAGAAGATACAAGAAATGGAAAAATAATCTGTGCTCATGGACTTGAGAAAGTAATGTTGTTAAAATATACATACTTCTGAAAAGAATCTACAGATTCAATGCCATTGTTATCAAATACCCAATGCCATTCTTCACAGAAATTAAGAAATATGTCTTAAAAATGAATCTCTTACATATATCTAATTATTCTTTTTTATTTTTAAGTTTTAAATTTCAGTTTAGTTAAAAATACAATGAATAAATAAATAAAAATCATTTTAAAATATGTGCTGAACTGGAAATGACATCACATATCCAAAGTAATCTTGAGAAAGAAGAACAAAACTGGAGGTATCTTTATGATTTCAAACTATCTTGCTAATCTATAGATTTCAAAACTTAATATTAACATAAAAACAGACATACAAATTATTGGAAAAGTATAGGGAGTGAAAAATTACCCCATTCAAAATATTTTCATATGTATATTGGCTATCTGGATGTCTTTGGGGAAATATCTGCTCAAGGCTTCTGCTGATTTTTAATTGGCTTATTTGCAGTTTTTATTGGGAATATTGAGTTTTGTAAGATTTTATATATTTTGGATATTAGTCTTTTATCAGATATGTCATTGGCAAATATCTTCTATTCTGTAGGTTGCTTTTCAGTTTTGTTGTGTGTTTCCTTTGCTGTGCAGAATTTTTTTTTTCTATTTTGAAAAGTTTTTTTTTAAGATTTTGTTTATTCATTTGAGAGAAAGAGCACAAGCAGGGGAAGAGGCAGAGGAAGAGGGAGAAGAGTCCCTGCTGAGTTGGGAGCCTGACGTTGGACTCAAGCCTACCACAGGATCAAGACCTGAGCCTAATGAAGCCACTTAACTCACTAAGCCACCCAGATAACCCTATTTTGAAAAGTTTTTATTCAGACTTTAGTTAATTTATATACAGTGTAATAATAATTTCAGGTATACAATTTAGCGACTCAACACTTACATACAATACCTGGTGCTCTTCACAAGTGAACTCTTAAGCTGTTTATTTAGTCCCAATAGTTTGTTTTTGGTTTTGTTTTCCTTTCTTCTGGAGACATAACTAGTAAGAAATTACTACAGTTAATTTCAAAGAAGCTATTGTCTGTGTCTTCAAGATTTTATAGTTTATAGTTTCAGGTCTCACACTTAGGTCTTTAATCTGTTTTGAATTTTTTTCTGTGTATGGTGTAAGTTAAGTGTCCAGTTTCTTTCTTTAACCAGTTTTTTTTTTAATATTGTTTGAATTTGGTGGACTCGTATTTTGTTGAAGATTTTTAAAACTATGTTCATCAGAAATACTGGCCTGTAGTTTTCTGTTTTGGTAGTGTCTTTAGATGGTTTGGTGTCGGTGTGAATGCTTGCCACATTGAATGAATTTGGAAGTTTACTTCCTCCTCATTTTTTTGAATTGTTTGAGAAAAATACATATAAATTTTTCATTTCATGATTTGTAGAATTCACCTGTGAAGACTTTGGTCTTAGAATTTTGTTGGGAGATTTTTTATTACTGATAATATTTCCTTGCTAGTAATTGGTTTGTTAAAATATTCTATTTCTTTCTACTTTTGTGATGTTAGGGTATATACTTTTGTGATGTTAGGGTTTTTCTATTTATCCATCTTTCCTGTAGTCATATTTGTTGGCATATATTTCTCATAAAATTGTCTTATGATTGTATTTCTGTGGTATCATTGCTATTTATACTCTCCTATTTCTGATTTTGCTCATTTGAGTCATTTTTCTCTCCTCCTACTCTTGGTCCAATTCCTTCTCCTCCTCTCCACCCCATCTTTCTTCCTCTTCTTACTCTCCTCCTGCTTCCCCTCCTCCTTCTTCCCATTATTCTTCTTCTTCCCGTTCTTCCCATTCTCCTCCTCCTCCTTCTTCTTCTTTTTCTCCTTCTTCTTCTGTGACACAGGGTAGCAGTTAATCAAAATTTTTTTTCAAATAACAATTCCTGGTTTCATTGGTCTGTTCTAGTGTGTGTGTGTGTGTGTGTTAAGTTTATGTATTCATTTATTTGAGAGACAGAAAGAGAGTGGTGGGGAGGAGCAGAGGAAGAGACTTTTAATGTAGGCTCCCGGCAGAGCAGGGGGCCCAACACAGGGATGGACCTCATGACCTATGAGATCATGACTTGAACTGAAGCCAAGAGTAAAATACTTAATCAAGTCAGCCTGTTGTATTGTTTTGTTTGTTTGCTTGTTTATGTGTGTTTTTTTTGGGGGGTGTGGGTGTTATTGTTGTTTTAGTACTTACATCATTAATTTCTACTCAAATCTTTGTTATTTCTTTCCCTCTGCAGATTTGGGTTTTGTTATTTCTCCTTTTTCTATCTGTTTTGGGTATAAGATAAGGTGTTCATCTGAGATTTTTCTTGCTTCTTTATTTCTATGTTTAGTTTAGTTTGCAATTCTACTTCCAGTATATTTAGCATACAGTGGTATAATATTAGACTCAGCTACACAATACAGTGATTCAGTAATTCTATACATCATTATTCAGTGCCCCTTATGTGTATTCTTAATCCTTTTCACCTATTTCACCATCCCTCATCAACCTTCCCTCTGATAATATTTAGTTTATGTTATTTTTAATATAAATTTTGTTCATTAACACATAGTCAATATTGATTTCCCGAGTTCAGTGGTTCATCACATATATAAAACACCCAGTACTCATAAAAAATAGTGCCCTCTTCAGTGCATGTCATCCATCTAGTCCATGGCCCACAAACTACCTCCATTAACCCCCAGTTTATTTTTTCTATCATTAAGAGATGCTTATGATTTGTTTCCCCCTTTCCTTTGTCCCCCTTCACATATATTAATCTGACTTCTTTCTTAAATTTCACAGATGAGTAAAATCATGTGGTATTTCTCTTTCTTTGATAAAATTATTTCACCTAGTATAATTCACTCCAGACCATTCAAAATTGCTGTAATGGCAATATTTCATTCTTTTTGATGGCTAAGTAATGTCCCATTGTATGCATGTGCGCACACACACACACACACACACACACATATATATACATACAGGGAGTAAATGTATATATGTTTATATTTATTTATATATTTATATAAATTCATATGTGCATTTATGTATTTTCATACCAGATGTTCTTTATCCATTCATCAGTCATTGGATATTTGTGTGTATCTCCATATTTTGGATATGTTGATAATGCTGTTATAAACATTAGGATGCATGCATGCCTTTAAATCCATACTTTTGGGGCAACTGGGTGGCTCAGTTGATTAAATGTCTGCAGTTGGCTCAGGTCACGATGTCCTGGGATCACGCTCTACTTCAGACTCTCTGAAGTTCTACTTCAAAGCTCTACTTAAGGCTCAGTAGGGAGTCTGCTTCTGTGTGTGTGTGTCTCTCTGTGTGTGTGTGTGTGAAGTAAATAAATACGATCTTTAAAAATAAATAAAAATAAATAATTCTATAGTATTTTATCTTTTGTGTAAATACCTGGTACTGTAATGGCTGGATCTAGGGTCGTTCTATTTTTAACACTTTAAGGAACCTCCATAGTGTTCCCCAGAGTGGCTGCACCAGTTTGCATTCTTGCCAACAGTGCGAGAGAGTTCCCCTTTCCACACATCCTCAGAAAACTTGTTTCTTGTGTTGTCAAATTTCCCCAGGTGTCAGGTGCTATATCACCATGGTTTTGATTTTTATTTCCCTGATGATGAAGGATGTTAACCATCTTTTCATGAGTCTGTTAGTCACATGTTTGTCTTCTTTGGAAAATGTGTATTTGTGTCTTTTGCCCATTTCTCAAATGGGTTATTTGTTTTTGAATGTTCAGGTTGATAAATTCTTTAAAGATTTTGCTAGGTCTTCAACAGATTCATCAATTTCAAATGTCTTCTCCTTTTGTACTATACAAATCTTATTTGTGGGGTTAATTTTGGCTGGGTTTTTCTTTTTTTCCTTGACTTTTATTTTTGTTGTTATTCTGTTTGTTCATTTTTGTTTATGTAACTTATAAATCCTAATTTGGGGGCTAATTTTGGCTCGGTTTTCCTTTTTTTTTTCTTTATCTTTTTTTTTTCCTCTTTGGTGGTGACATCTGATTGCTCCAAAACATTCTAGGGTGCACCTTGCCTGGATCATGGTTGATACATTCAGCTATATATCCCCTCAACCATTTCTCACCAAAATTATGAAGAATATGAACACCAAAGAGAGAAAATATTCAGAGACTGTGCCTTCTCCCACAGAACTATTGGATATGGAAATAAACAGTATGTCAGAAAGGGAATTCAGGGTAATAATTATCCAGGCAGTGGCTAGGTTGGAGAAGACCATTCATTAGTGGCAACATAGAAACTCTAAGAGTGGAAGTGAGGACTGATGTGGCAGCACTAAAACACGCTATCAATGAAATCCAATCTAATATAAATACTCTGACAGCTAGGGTAACTGAGGTAGAAGACAGAATTAATGATATAAAGGACATAATGATAGAGAAAAAGGATCAGGAGGAAGCAAGGAGCAAACAACTTAAAAACCATGAAAACAGAATTAGGGAAATAAATGATGCTATGAAACATTCCAACATCAGAGTTATTGGGATCTTTGAAGGTATGGAGAGAGACAGACGACTAGAAGATATGGTTGAACAAATTCAGATAAAAATTTTCTTTGTCTGGGGAATGGAACAAGCATTTGTGTCCTAGAGGAAGAAAGGACAAACTTAAGATCAACGAGTCTAGAAAAACCTCCAGACACTTAATTGTGAAATCCACAAATCATAATGTTACACTTGATCTTAGCCAAAAGGCCGAGAATGTTAGACAAGAGTTCTGAAGGGCAGCTAAGGGAAAGTGATTTCTTACATACAGAGGAAGGAGTATCTGTATAATGTCAGACCAGGACACAGAAACCTAGCAAGCCAGAAAGGGCTGGCAAAATATATTCAGGGCATTAAATGAGAAGAACATGCAGCCATGAATACTTTATCCAGCAAGGATGACATTCAGAATGGATGGAGAGGTAAAGAGCTTTCAAGACTGGCAAGGTTTTAAAGAGTATGTGACTACAAAGCAAGCACTACAAGAAATATTAAGGAGACTTCTATAAAAGAGGAAAGAACCCAAGAGTGACATAGAACAGAAATTTACAGAGACAATCTATAGAAACAAGGATTTCACAGGCAATATGATGTCAATAAGAACTTATATTCCAATAATTATTCTCAAAGTGAACAACCTAAATGTTCCAATAAAATGGCACATGGTTGAAGAGTGGATAAAATGAAAGGACCCATCTATACGCTGTTTACAAGAGACAAATTTGGAACCCAAAGATTCATCCAGACTTAAATTGAAGAGATGGAGAATGATTTTTCATCCAAAAGATCTTCAAAAGAAACCTGGGTTAACAATTCTCATATCAGACAAATTAGATTTTAAGTTAAAGATGCTAGTCCGAGATACAGAAGGACACTACATGATTCTTAAAGGATCTAACCACCAAGAAGATCTATCAACTGTAAATATTTATGTCCCCAATATGGGAACAACCAACTACATAAACCAACTGTTAATCAATATAGAGTCATATTGACATGGATACATTAATAACAGGGATCTTAACATGCCATTCTCAGTAACAGATAGATCATCTGTGAAGAAAGTCAATAAAGAAATAAGAGCATTGAATGATACATTGGACCAGATCGACCTCATAGATTTAAACAGAAAATTCTACCCTAAAATAACAGAGTACTCATTCTTCTTGAGTGAAAATAAACACGCTTCAGAATACACCACATACAGGGTCACAAATCAGGGCTTAACTGATACCAAAAGATTGAGATTATTCCCTGCATATTCTCAGACCACAATGCTTTGAAACTGGAACTTAACCACAAGAAAAGTTTGGAACAAATTAAAACACCTGGAAGCTAAATACCATCCTGCTCAAGAATGTTTGGATCATCCAGGAAATAAAAGAAGGACTTCTATAACTCATGGAAACAAATGATAATGAAGACACATTGGTCTAACCTGTGGAATATGACAAAGGCCGTCCTAAGGGGAAAATACATAGCCATCCAAGTCTCCCTCAAAAATTTTTTTTAAAAAATCCAGATGACATCAACTCTCTTTACACCTTAAAGAACTGGAAAATCAACAACAAAAAATTAAGCCAACCCCACACAGAAGAAGGGAAATAATTAAAATTAGAGCAGAGGTCAATGAATTAGAAACTAGAGGTACAGTAGAACACATCAAGGAAACTAGAAGCTAGTTCCTTCAAAGAATTAATAAGATCAATAAACTGTTGGCCAAACTAATCCAAAAGAAAAAAAGTGAGGCCCCAAATTAATAAAATTCTGAAAGAAAAGTGAGAGATCATGACCAACACCAAGGAAATAGAAGCAACCAACAGAAATTATTATCAACAGGTATATATAAGTTAAGGACCTAGAAGAAATGGATGCATTCCTGGAAACCTGTAAGCTTCCATCTACTGAAAAAAGAAGAAATTGATAAATGAAATAGACCAATATCTAGTAATAAGATTGAGGCAGTGATCAAAAAACAAAAACAAAACAAAACAAAAACAAGAGTAGAGGACTGCTGGATTGTCTGGGGAATTCTACCAAACTTTCAAAGAAATAAAACCTGTTCTTCTGAAGGTGTTTCAAAAAATAGAAAGAGAAGGAAAACTTCTACACTCTTTCTATGAAGCTAGCATTATCCTGATCCCCAAACCAGGCAGAGATCCCATCAGAAAGGATAATTTCAGACTAATATCTTTCATGTATATGCATACCAATATTCTCAAAATGATTCTAATAGGATCCAAAATTGCATTTAATTGATTATCCACCATGACCAGGTGGTATTTATCCCTGGGATGAAAAAGTGGTACAACATTTACAAATCAATCAATGTGATAGAACAAATCAATAAGAGAAGAGACAAGAACCACATGGTCCTCTCAAAAGATGCAGAGAAAACATTTTATGAAATACAGCACTGGCTCCTGATTAAAACTCTTCAAAATATAGAGATAGAGGGAATATCTTCACAAAATCGATCTATGAAAAACCTGCAGCTAATATCATTCTGAATGGGTAAAGCTGAGATCCTTCCCTTTGAAATCAGGAACACAAAAAGTATACCCACTGTCCTCACTGTTGTCTAAAATAGTACTAGGACTACTAAAAACAACAACCAGAGAACAAAATGAAATAAAAAGTATTCAAATTGGTAAAGAAGAAGTCAAGCTCTTTCTTTACAGATGGTATGATACTTTAACAGGAAAACCCAGAAGACTCCAACCCCATACTACTAGAACTCATATAGCAATTTAGTAATATGGCAGGATACAAAATGAATGCACAGAAATAAATTGCTTTCTTATGCACTAACAATGAAACTATAGAAAGGGAAATTAGAGATTTGATTCCATTTACTATTGCAAAAGAACAATAAAATATCTAGGAATAAACTTAACTAAAGAGGTAAAGAATCTGGGGGCACCTGGGTGGCTCAGTGGTTAAGCCGCTGTCTTCGGCTCAGGTCATGATCTCAGGGTCCTGGGATCGAGTCCCGCATCAGGCTTTCTGCTCAGTGGGGAGCCTGCTTCCCTTTCTCTCTCTCTGCCTGCCTCTCGGTCTGCTTGTGATCTCTCTCTGTCAAATAAATAAATAATTTTTTTAAAAAAGAAGTAAAGGATCTGCACTCAAGGATCTACAGAACACTCATGAAAGAAATTGAAGAAGAGACAAAAAGATGGAAGAGCATTCCATGCTCTTGGATCAGAAGAATAAACATTGTTAAAATGCCTATACTGCCCAGAGCAATCTTAATGTTCAGTGCCATCCTGATCAAAATTCCACTGCCATTTTTCATTGTGCTGGAACAAACAATCCTAAAATTTGTATGGAAACGAAGACTCCAAGTTATTAAAATTATCAAGGAAATGGTGAAAAAGAATATCAAATATGGGGGCATCCCGTTACCCAATTTCAAGCTTTACTACATAGCTGTGATCATCAAGACAGCATGGTACTTTCACAAAAATAGACATATAGACCAGTGGAACAGAGTAGAGAGCCCAGATATGGATCCACTACTTTATTGTCAAATAATATTAAAAAAACAGTAATAATATCCACTGGAAAAAAGGCAAACTCTTCGATAAATTGTACTGGGGAAAATGGACAGGTATTTATAGAAGAATTAAACTTGACCATTCCCTTACAACATGCACAGAAATAAACTCGAAATAGATAAAAGACTTCAATGTGAGGCAGGAATCTATCAAAATCCTAGAGGAGAACATAGGGAGTAACCTCTTCGATATCAGCCACAGCAACCTCTTTTAAGATATGTCTCCAAAGGCAAAAGAAACAAAAGCAAAGATGAACTTCTGGGATTTCATCAAAAGCTTCTGCACAAAAACCACATTGAGATATCACATTACACCAGTTAGAATGGCCAAAATTAACAAAACAGGAAACAACATGTGTTGGAGAGGATGTGGAGAAAGGGGAACCGTCTTACACTGTTGGTGGGAATACAAGTTGGTGCAGCCTCTTTGGAGAACAGTGTGGAGATTCCTCAAGAAATTAAAAATAGAACTTCCCGGGCGCCTGGGTGGCTCAGTGGGTTAAGCTGCTGCCTTCGGCTCAGGTCATGATCTCGGGGTCCTGGGATCGAGTCCCGCATCGGGCTCTCTGCTCGGCAGGGAGCCTGCTTCCTCCTCTCTCTCTGCCTGCCTCCCTGCCTACTTGTAATCTCTGTCTGTCAAGTAAAATAAATAAAATCTTTAAAAAAAATAGAACTCCCCTATGACCCTGCAATTGCACTCCTGGGTATTTACCCCAAAGATATAGATGTTGTGAAAAGAAGGGCCATCTGTACCCCAATGTTTATAGCAGCAATGGCCACGGTCGCCAAACTGTGGAAAGAATCAAGATGCCCTTCAACAGACGAATGGATAAGGAAGATGTGGTCCATATACACTATGGAGTATTATGCCTCCATCAGAAAGGATGAATACCCAAATTTTGTAGCAACATAGACGGGACTGGAAGATATGATGCTGAAGGAAATAAGTCAAGCAGAGAGAGTCAATTAGCATATGGTCTCACTTATTTGTGGAGCATAACAAATAGCATGGAGGACAAGGCGTATTAGAGAGGAGAATGGAGTTGGGAGAAATTGGAAGGGAGGTGATCCATGAGAGACTATGGACTCTGAAAAATAATCTGAGGAGTTTGAAGTCACGGGGGGGGGTTGGGGTACCGAGTTGTAGGTATTATGGAGGGCACGGATTGCATGGTGCACTGGGTGTGGTGAAAAAATAATGAATACAGTTTTTCTGAAAATAAATTAATTAATTTATTAAAAAAAAAAAAAGCTTCTGCACAGCCAAAGAAACAGTCACCAAAACAAAAAGGCAACTCACATAATGGGAGAAGATATTCACAAATGACACTACAGCAAAGGGCTAGCATTCAAGATCTATTAATAACTCCTCAAACTCAACACCCCTCCCCAAAAAAGATAATCGTGTCAAAATAATTGGAAGAATACATGAATAGACACCTCTCCAAAGAAGATGTATAAATGTCTAGCATACACACGAAAAAAAAAAAAATATCATCATCTTTAACCATCAGGGAAATTCCAGTCAGAACTTCATTGAGGTACTACCTTATACCAGTTAAAATGGCCAAAATTAACAAGACCATAAACAACAAGTCTTGGACAGGACGTGTAGAAAGGGGAACGCTCTTACTCAGTTGGTAGAAATGCAGGTTGGTGCCAACCTGCATTTCTACCAACTGAGTAAGAGCGTTCCCCTTTCTACACATCCTTTTTTGGAAAAAAGTGTGGAGTTTCCTTAAGAAATTAAAAATAGAGGTATTTACACTTTGTCTTGGTAATCGCACTACCTGTTGGTGCATACCAACCTGCATTCTTACCAACGGAGTAAGAGGGTTCTCCTTTCTACACGTCCTTTTTTGGAAAAAAGTGTGGAGCTTCCTTAAAAAATTAAAAATAGAGCTATTTACACTTTGTCTTGGCAATCGCACTACTGGTTACTTACCCCAAAGATACAGATGCAGTGAAAAGAAGGGCCATACGTACCCCAATGCTCATGCTAGCAATGGACACAACTGCCAAACTCTGGAAAGAAGCAAGATGCCCTTCAACAGATGAATGGATAAGGAAGGTATGGTTCATATATACAATGGAGTATTATGCCTCTATCAGAAATGTTGAAGACCCACCTTTTGTATCAGCATGGGTGGGACTGGAGGAGATTATGCTGAATGAAATATGTCAAGCAGAGAGAGTCAATTATCATATGGTTTCCCTTACTTGAAGAATATAAGGAACAACACTGAGGAAATTAGACGAAGGAAAGGAAAAATGAATTGGGGTCAAATTGGAGGGGGAGATGAACCATGAGAGACTGAGGATTCTGAGAAACAAACAGAGTTTGGGAAGGGAGGGGGTGGGGAATTGGGTGAGCCTGGTGGTGGGTATTAAGGAGGGCACATATAGAATGGAACACTGGGTATGGTGCCTAAAAAATGAATCTTGGAACACAGAAAAAGTAATAATTAAGTAAGTAAGTAAGTAAATAAATAAATAAATAGATAGATAGATTAATAAATAAATAAATAAGGTATGAGTACTAACTCTTCTTTAAATGACTTCTAAAATTTCCCTGGGAACCCTTCTAGTCCAGTACTTTAGTGTGTTGGGAAATTTTAATTACTGATTCAGTTTCTTTACAGGTTGTCTGTCTGCTTCAATTTTCTATTTCTTCTTATTTCAGTTTTGGTAGTTTGTATGTTTCTCTTAATTTGTCTATATCTTCCAGGCTGACCAGTTTGTTGTCACATAATTTTTCACAGTATTCTCTTAGAATTGTTTTTATTTCTACTCTGTCAGTTGTAATCTCTCCTCTTTCATCTGTGATGATATTTGCATCTTTTTTCCTTCATGAAAAGTCTGGCCTGGGTTTATGAGCGTTATTATTTCTTATAAAGAATCAGCTCTTAATTTAATTAATCTGTTCTACTGCTTTTGCTTGTTTGTTTCTGTATCATTTCTTTCTACTCCAATCTTTATTATTCCCATTCATCTGCCTGCCTCAGGCTTTATTTCCAGTTTGTTTTCCAGTTAATTTAGGTGCAAAGTTAGGTTGTATTTTTTTCTTTCTTTTAAAGATTTTGTTTATTTATTTCACAGAGATCACAAGTAGGCAGAGAGGCAGGCAGAAACAGAAAGAAGGTCCCTGTTAAGCAGAAATCCCAATTCAGGACTCGATCCCAGGACCCTAGGATCATGACCTGAGCTATAGGCAGGGGCTTTAACCCACTGAGCCACCCAGGAACACCTAGGTAGTGTTTTTGAGACTTTTCTTCCTTTTTGATGTTGGCCTGTATTACAATATCCTTCCCTCTTAGAACTGCCTTTACTACACCACAAGATTTTGGAGTCATATTTTCATTTTCATATGCTTCCATGTACTATTTTTTCTTCTTTAATTTACTCATAAACCCATTCAATTTTTAGTAGTATTTTCCTTAACCTCGTGGTTAAAACCAAACTGTATTCGTGGTTTTTCCTTATTTTTCTTGTGGTTGAATTCAAGTTTCATAGTGTTGTGATCTAAAAATATGCATGGGTGTTTTTTTTATTGTTATCACTATATTTTTGTACTGGTTGGTGGCTGATTTGTGAGCTCTTTTATGAACTATTCTAGAGAATGCCCCACATGCTTTCAAAAATAATATGTATTCTTCTGCTTTAGGGTGAAATGTTCTAAATATACCTGCTAAGTCCACCTGGTTTAGTGTGCCTTTCAAAGCCATCGTTTTCTTGTTGATTTTTTGCTTAGATGCTCTGTCCATGCCTAAAAATGGGGTGCTAATGTCCCCTACTATTATTGCATTATTATCAGTGAGTTTCTTCATGTTTATTCTTAAATGATTTATATACTTAGGTTCTCCCAAGTTAGGGGCATACATATTTATATTTGTTAGAGTTCTTGATGGATAGACCCTTTAATTATGTTTTAATGCCTTTCTCATCTCTTGTTATAGTCTTTGTTTTAATATCTTGTTTGTCTAATATAAGTATGGATTCTCCAGATTCCTTTTGATATCCATTACCAAAATGGAAGATTTTCCATCTCTTTACTTTCAATCTTCAAGTGTCTTTAGTTCTAATATGAGTCTCTTCTGGGCAGCATATAGATAGCTTTTGTTTTTCTTTTATCCATTTTGATCCCTATGTCTTTTTATTGAATTATTTAATCCATTTAAATTAAGAGTGATTTTTGATAGATATAAATGTGGTGACATTGTGTTATCTATAGAGTTTATATGACCAGTTATGTTTTCTGATCCTTTCTAGTCTTTGTTGGTTTTGGTCTTTTTTTCCCACTGGAAGTGTTCCCCTTAATATTTCTTACAGGGATAGTTTAGTGGTTAAAACTCCTTTAGTTTTTGTTTGTCTGGAAAACTCTTTATCTATTCTTCTATTCTGAATGATAGCCTTATTAGATGAAATGTTCTTGGCTTCCTGTTTTTGTCCCGCATTTGACATGTTGCATGCATTTTCTAAGTTTCTTCTGGCCTGCCAACATTCAGTGGACAGATATGTTATGAACTTGATCTGTCTTCCATTGTAGTTTAAGGACTTTTTCCCTTGCCCTTTTCAGGATTCTTTTCTTGTCTGTATTTTGTGAACTTATCATATGCTTTGGCAATGTTCAACTTTTGTTGAATTGATTGTGAGGTCTCGACTCTCTGCATTTTGATATCTGTGTCCCTCCCCAGATTAAGGAAGTTTTCAGACATAGTTTGCTCAAATAAACCCATTTTCTTTCTCATCAACTACTGGGACTCTTCTGATACAAATGTTACTGTTTTACTAAGCTGTTGAGTTCCCTAAATCTACCTTCATCCTATATCATCTTTGATTCCCTCTTCTTTTTAATCTCATTAATTTCCCTAATTTTATCATCTATGTCACTGATTTATTTATCTGATTCATCCAGCCTCATTTTCATGGCATCCATTCAGGTTTGCATCCTGATTTTAGCATTTCTAATTTCAGCCTAAGATTTTAGTTATTTTATCTCTGCAGTAAGGGTTTCTCTGGTGTCTTGTATAATTTTTTCAAGCCTACCTTGTATCATTATAATTGTTATTTTTTATTATTTATTTATTTTTTAAAAGACCATATTTATTTATTTGACTGAGAGACAGTTAGAGAGGGAACACAAGCAGGGGCAGTAGGAGAGGGAGAAGTAGTATTCCTGCTGAGCAGAGAGGCCAATGTGGGGATTGATTCAAGTGACCAGGAATCATGATCTGAGCCAAAGGCAGATGTTCAACGACTGAGACTCCCGGGTTCCCGTAATTGTTTTGTTTTGTTTTGTTTTAAACATGAATTCAGACATCTTACTTATATCTGTATTGATTAAATTCCTGGCTGTCATTTGTCCCCATATTTTTGGAGTAAATTCCACTATCTTGCCATTTTTGAAGGAAAAGTAAAAAAGAAATAAAAATAAAGCAAAATCTTAAAAAAATCAAAGTAGAAATAGTAATAATAATAATAAGTTAAAATAAACAAAAGAAGCTAGAAACTAGGTGTGTTTTGGTCCCCTTGTGTAAGAAACTTGATAGAAAAAAGGGAGAAAAATAAGAAATATATATATATATATATATATATATATATATATATATATATATATATAGTCAGCCTGACCAGATTTCAGTTCATTTGTATATGAACTTAAATATATATAATGAACAAAATATAATATATGTATTAGTATATAAATGAATCAAAATATATATTATTTAGTCCATATATATGTTATGTATATAACATATATTGGTTCAATTTATATATATATATATATATATATATATATATATATATAACTATATAATTTTAAAAAATTTAGAAATGCTCTTACTATATTCAACCCTCCCCAAAAAACCCAAAATGACAAAACAAAACAAAACAAAAAGCAAAAAACAACAACACCAACTAAACCAAGACCCACAAACAACAAAACAAAAGGAAGCTAGAGAAGAAATAAGATGGCAGGAAAGTAGGAGGAGGCGCCATTTCAACTTGTATGCTAAAGTGAGCTGATTACCAACCAAAGAACTCTGATCACCCATGAAATCAGCCCGAGATCAGAATTATACACATCTGATCACTACAGGGGCAGAAGATGCCAGTGGGCAGGTAAAGTGGAGTGGGAATGTCGAACTGATATCGGAAGATAAACAAAAGGGGGAAGGAGCCACCAGAGGTGACTGATTGGAAAGTAATAACCCAATATAAGAGTGCCATGTTTCTGAGGACCAGCATTTACCTGGAGTCTGGTTAAAAGCACTCAAAAAGAGCAAAGGATCACAGACGGATATTGTGGGAATCTGGGAAATTAGGGACAGGGGTTTAAATCCCCAGGCCCAGGACAGCATCCCCTGGCAATGAGCCAGAGAGAGTGTGGCAGAGAAATCAGGTCTTGTTACCTGAGCTGCCAACACGCCCAAGAATGCCTGGGGGGCTGGGAGCCTTGACAGATGGCAGAATGCTGAACCATGCTATCAGAGCCTGAGACACGTGCACCCCTCACCTGCCCCTGAGAGAGGTGTGTGAAAAGCCTGTGCTCTTAGACCCAGAAAGACCAGGCACTCCCAGCCAGGGCCAGCGGGAAAATCTCAGTGTGTGATAGCTGCTTGGAACCTCTCTGGCAGATGGGAGCTGCCCAGATGGCCGCCGCTGCCATGGTTTTGGGTATAAGCAGGAGAACCTGCATCCCCAGGGACCACAACTGTGAACCTGCTCAGTCAGCAGCCAAGTGGGAATTTATATGAACTCTGAAGCACCCAAAGAGGAGCAGACTGAGGCTTCTCTCTAAGAAGGAGTTCAGGGTGCATTTTGCTTTCTTCTAAATGTCCAAAAACCACCAAAAGCTTTCAAGGCGAGAGAAAAAAATGAACAAACATAAAAACCTACAGAGAACAAATGCCTGAAAAAACCGGTTTCCTCAGAGTCCACCCCCTTGAGGGGGGCAGGAGGACTTAACTCAAGGAACATCATTGACTGTAAACCCACGTGGCAGGCCCCTCCACAAGAAAACCAAACAGGAAAGAAAAAAAAAAAGACAACAAGAGAACAAGCACCACTACTTCATATATACAACTTTTATCAACTTTTATTTTTAACTTGTTCCCACTATTCTGTTTCATTTTTTTAAAAATATATAGATATTTTCTAACCTATTTACCATCACAGTGAGATGTCCACTACATCATTTTCCATAATAACCTTCTAACCTGATCTTTTTGATACATACACTTGTGTTTTTCTTTTGCTTTTCTATTTTTTTCACTTTTTAAAAATTTTAGTTTAGTCTAGTGTAGTTTGTTCTTTTTTAATTTTTATTTTCTAATATTCATATAGAGTTAAACTTCAAGGTAATCACCTTTATCCAATCAAAGCTACCCATATAGATAAATCAATTTTTAATCCCCTTATCTTAGGAAAGTTGATTCCTTTAACAAAGATATCAAGATACGTGCAGGAAGAATCAAAATAACCTTCATCGCCCACACTGAGAATTTATAACCACTCTCTCAACTTTTTCTTCCTCCAGTGTTTCTGTGTATTTGTTTGTCCTGATAGTATATAAATCTTATACTTGGGGTACTTTTGACGAGGTTTTTCATTTTTTTGATATATATATATATATATATATATATATATATGTTTTTTTTCCCTTTCTCATCTACTTTTACCAGTCTTTTTGTTTCTCTGTTTTTTTTTTTTTTGTATACTTCATAAATCTTACTTTGGGGCACATTTGGGTGGAGGATTCTCTTTATTTTCCCTTTTTTATTCCTGTCTCTCTCTCTCTCTTTTCTTTTCTTTATTCTCTGGTTTGGGTGGGAAATCCTGATTGCTTAGAAGCGTTCCAGGGTGCACCTGGACTGCACCACAGTCAATAGATCCAGCTACATCTGCTGAATCACCTCTCACCAAAATGACTAGGAGAAGGAATACCCCAAAGAAGAAAAATACAGAGGATGGGCCTTCTGCAACAGAGCTAATGGCTATCCATGTAGACAATATGTTGGAGGGGAATTCAGGCTAACCATTATCCAGGCAATAGCTAGGCTGGACAAAGCCATAGATGACCAAACGGAATTGATTATGCAGAACTGAAAGCTACCAGGGATGATGTTCACAATGCTCTCAATGAGTACCAATCTAATCTAAATTGTCTAAAAGCTAGCATAACTGAGATAGAAGATAGAATTAGTAATCTGGAGGACAAATAGAGAGAAGTGATCAGGAGGAAGCCTAGAACAAACAACTTAGAAGCCACAAAAGCAGAATCAGGGAAATAAATGATGAATGAAATTTTTCAGTGTCAGAATTAATGGACTCGCTGTAGGGGAGGAGAAAGAAAGAAGACTATAAGATATAGTGGAACAAGTTGTCCATGAAAATTATTCCGATCTCCCGAATGGAACCAGCGTTCATGTACTAGATGCAGAACGGTTTACCCCCAAGATTATAGATTCTTGAAAGTCCTTGAGACACCTAATAGCAAAAATGAAGATTTATAATTGTAGGCAGACCCTCTTGAAAACAGTTAGGACAAAGAAGCTACTTATGTACAGAGGAAATTTCATCAGAATAATGTCGGACCTGGCCACAGAGACCTGGCAAGCCAGAAAGGGCTGGCAAGATATATTCAGGGCATGAAATGAGAAAAAAACATGCAGCCAAGAATACTTTGTCCAGCAATACTGACATTCAAAATGGATGGAGAGATGAAGAGTTTCCAAGATCCACAAGGCTTAAAAGACTATGCAACCACCAAGCCGACACTACAGAAAATATTAAGGGGGGTTCTATTAAAGGGGAAAAATCCTAAGGATAGCATTGAACAGAAATATAGAGACAATCTACAGAATGAAAGACTTCAAAGGTAACACGATGTCAACAAAAATATATCTGTCATTAATCACTCTCAATGCGAATGGCCTAAATGTGCCCATAAAATGATACAGGGTTGCAGATTCGATAAAATGACAGGACCCATCCATATATCGTCAACAAGAGACCTATTTTTTAACGTAAAGATAAACCCAGATTAAAAGTGAAGGGATGGAGAATCATCATTCATGCCAATGGCCTCAAAAGAAGGACAGGGTAGCGAATTTCATATCAGATAAATTAGATTTTAAACTAAAGACTATAGTCAGAGATACAGAAGGGCACTACATAATTCTTAAAAGGACTATTCAACAAGATGATCTAACAATTGTAAAATATCTATGCCCCAATATAGGAGCAGCCAATTACATAAGAAAACCATTAATCAACATAAAGAGTCATACTGATAGGAATACATTAATTGTAGGAGATCTTAATACACCTTTCTCAGTAATAGACAGATCATCGAAGCAGAAAATCAATAAAGCAACAAGAGCATTGAATGACACATTGGACCAGAAGGACCTCATAGATATATAGAGAGCATTCCACCCTAAAACAAGAATATACACAATCTTCTCAAGTGCGCATGGAACCTTCTCAAGAATAGACCACATACTGGGTAACAAAGCAGGACACAACAGATACCAAAAGACTGATATTATTCCCTGCATATTCTCAGGGCACAATGCTTTGAAACTGGAGCTCAATTAAAGAAAGAGATCAGAAGGAACTCAAACACCTGGAAGCTAAAGACCACCTTGCTTAAGAATGCTTGGATCAGGGGCACCTGGGTGGCTCAGTGGGTTAAAGCCTCTACCTTCAGCTCAGGTCTGATCCCAGGGGCCTGGGATCCAGCCCCACATCGTGCTCTCTGCTCAGCGGGGAGCCTGCTTCCTCCTCTCTCTGCCTGCCTCTCTGCCTACTTGTGATCTCTGTCTGTCAAATAAACAAATAAAATCTTAAAAAAAAAGAATGCTTGGATCAACCAGGAGATCAAACAAGAATTGAAACAATTCATGGAAACCAATGAGAATGAAGACACTTCTGTCCAAAATCTATGGGATACAGCAAAGGCAGTCATAAGGACTAAATACATAGCCATCCAATCCTTCCTCAAAAAAATTCAAAAATCCAGAACACAGCAGCTGTCTCTACAACTTAAAGAACTGGAGAATCAACAACAAATCAAACCAACTCCACACATAAGAAGGGAAATCATCAAGATTAGAGCTGAGATCAATGAGGTACAAACCAGAGATACAGTAGAATGTATCAATGAAACTAGAAGCTGGTTTTTTGAAAGAATTAATAAGATTGATAAGCAATTGGCCACACTAATCCAAAAGAAAACAGAGAAAGCCCAAATTCATAAAAGTATGAGTGAAAAGGGAGAGATCACAACTAATATCAAGGAAGTAGAAACAATCATCAGAAGCTTTATCAACAGTTATATGCCAATAAACTAAGCAAACTAGATGAAATGGATGCATTCCTGGAAAACTATAACCTCCCAAAATTGAACCAGGAGGAAATTGACAACATGAATAGACCACTATCTAGTAACAAGATTGAAGCAGTGATCAAAAACCTCCCAAAAAAACAAGAGCCCAGGACATGACGGATTCCCTGGGGAATTCTACCAAACTTTCAAAGACGAAATAACACCTACTCTCCTGAAGCTGTTTCAAAAAACTGAAGCAGAAGCAAAACTTCCAGACTCTTTCTATGAAGCCAGCATTACGCTGATTCCCAAACCAGGCAAAGACCCTACCAAAAAGGAGAATTTCAGACCAATATCACAGATGAATATGGATGCTAATATTCCCAACAAGAATCTAGTGAACAGGATCCAACAACACATTAAAAAGATTATCCACCATGACCAGGTGGGTTTCCTCCCTGAAGGATGGTTCAACATTCGCAAATCAATCAATGTGATAGAACAAATTAATAAGAGAAGAGAGAAGAACTACATGGTCCTCTCAATTGATGCAGAAAAAGCATTTTACAAAACCAGAATCCGTTCCTGATTAAAACACGTCAAAGTATAGGGATAGGGGGAACATTCCTGAAATTCATAAAATCTATCTATGAAAAGCCCACAGCAAATATCATCCTCAATGGGAAAAAGCTTGCAGCCTTCCTGTTGAGATAAAAAACACAAAAAGTATGCCCAATCTCACCACTCTTGTTCAACATAGTATTAGAAGCCCTAGCAACAGCAATCAGACTACAAATAGAAATAAAAGGTATTCAAATTGGCAATGAAGACGTCAAACTCTCTCTCCTCGCAGATGACATGATACTTTATATGGAAAACCCAGAAGACTCTACCCCCAAACTACTAAAACTCATACTGCAATTCAGTAACATGGCATGATACAAAGTCAATAAACAGAAATCAGTGGCTTTCTTATACACCAACCATGAAAATAAAAAAGGGAAATTAGAGAATTGATTCCATTTCCTCTAGCACCAAGAATCATGAGATACCAGGGAATAAACCTAACCAAGAAGTAAAGGATCTGTACTCGAGGAACTCCATACACTCATGATAGAAATTGGAGAAGACACAAGAAGATGAGAGACCATTCCATTTTCTTGGATTGGAAGAATAAACATTGTTCAAAGGTCTCTACTGCATAGAACAATCTATACTTTTAATGTCATTCTGATCAAAATTCCACTGGTATTATTCAAAGAGCTAGAGCAAATAATACAAAAATTTGTATGGAATCGAAGAGTCCTCAAATCACTAAGAAAATGTTGAAAAACAAAATAAAACTGGGGCATTATGCTACCTGATTTCATGCCTTACTGCAAAGCTGTACCATGTGACCAAGAGAGCACGGTACTGGCATAAAAACAGACATATAGACGAGTGGAACAGAGTAGAGAGCCCAGATATTGAACCTCAACTCTATGGGTAAATAATCTTCGACAAAGCAGAAAACAATGAACAGTGGGGAAGAAAAAAAACTGTTTCTTCAATATATGTTGCTGGGAAAACTGGACAGCTGTATGTAAAATAATTAAACTCGAACATTCTCTTACACCGTACACAAAGATAAACTCGAAATGGATAAAAGACCTCAGCATGAGTAGGAATCCATCAGAATCCTAGAGGAGAACATAGGCAGTAACCTCTTCGATATCAACCACAGCAACATCTTTCAAGATATATCTCCAAAGGCAAAGGAAACAAAAGCAAAAATGAAGTTTTGGGGCTTCATCAAGATCAAAAGCTGCACAGCAAAGGAAACAGTAAAGAAAACAAAAAGGCAACCCACGGAATGGGAGAAGATATTTGCAAATGACAGTACAGACAAAAGGTTGATATCCAGGTTCTATAATGAACCCCTCAAACTCAACACACACAAAACAGAGAAGCATATCAAAAACTGGGCAAAAGATATGAACAGACACTTTTCCAATGAAGACATACAAATGGCTATCAGACACATGAAACAATGTTCATCATCACTAGCCATCAGGGAGATTCAAATTAAAACCACATTGAGATATCACCTTACACCAGTTAGAATGGCCAAAATTAGCAAGACAGGAATCAACATGTGTTGGAGAGGACGTGGAGAAAGGGGAACCCTCTTACACTGTTGGTGGGAATGCAAGTTGGTGCAACCACTTTGGAGAACAGTGTGGAGATTCCTCAAGAAATTAAAAATAGAGTTTCCCTATGACCCCGCCATTGCACTACTGGGTATTTACCCCAAAGATACAGATGTCGTGAAAAGAAGGGCCATCTGTACCCCAATGTTTATAGCAGCAATGTATACAATTGCCAAACTGTAGAAAGAACTCAGATGCCCTTCAGTGGAAGAATGGATAATGAAGATGTGGTCCATATACACTATGGAGTATTATGCCTCCATCAAAAAGGATGAATACCCAACTCTTGTAGCAACATGGACGGGACTGGAAGAGATTATGCTGAGTGAAAGAAGTCATGCAGAGAGAGTCAGTTATTGTATGGTTTCACATATTTGTGGAGCATAGCAAATAACATGGAGGACATGGGGAGAGGGAGAGGAGAAGGGAGTTGAGGAAAATTGGAAGGGGAGGTTAACCATGAGAAACTATGGACTCTGAAAAACAGTCTGAGGGTTTTGATGGAGCGAGGGGTGAGAGGTTGCAGTAACCAGGTGGTGGGTATTAGGGAGGGCACATATTGCATGGAGCACAGGGTGTGGTGAAAAATTAATGAACACAGTTACGGTGAAAAGAAATAATATATTAATAAAAAAAGAAGTGGGGTTCTCTGGGAGATGATTAGGTTACAAGGACCCTGCATATTAATTATGAAATTAATGTCCTTGTAAAAAAGCCCGAAAGAAATCTTTTACCTTCTACCATGTGAGAACGTATCAAGATGGCATCTGTAGGGACGCCAGGGTGGCTCAGTGGGTTATAGCTTCTGCCTTCAGTTCAGGTCATGATCCCAGGGTCCTGGGATTGAGCCCCCATCAGGCTCTGTGCTCAGCAGGGAGCCTGCTTTCTCCTCTCTCTCTCTCTGCCTGCCTCTCTGCCTACTTGTGATCTCTGTCAAATAAATAAATAAATAAATAAATAAATAAATAAATAAATAAATGTATGTGATGGCATCTGCAACCCCAAAGAGAAATGTCACCAGAAGCTGACTATGCTAGTAACCTGATTTTGGCCTTCCAACCTCCAAATCTGTGAGAAATAAATGTTTGGAGCTTATAAGACTAAACCAACCAACCAACCAACCAACTAACAAACAAAAACAAAACAAATAACTAAAAGAAAAACAAAAACAAAACCAAAAAAGGAAGCTAGATACTACTTCCCCCAGAGATGAATCTTTGCAGCACTCTGTTATCAGAAAACTTGGTTTGGGCTTATGGTTAGTGCTGGTCTTCTGGGGGAGGGTGCTGCTGTGGTTATTCTCGGGTGATTTGCCCTGCAATTGCACCTTGATTCAAGGTGGAGAGGGGCAGGCTTGGGGTAGAGATCTGTTTTGCACTGGTGCTGATGTTTTTCTCACTGGGTGATGTTTTTCTCACGGGGTGTTTTAAACTGGTAGGCATGGAGATAAAATGGCTTTGCCCATTCTCTTGTCTCCAGAGTGGGAGATGGGTGTCACCCCTGTCAAAAAGCCCTCACAGGTGTACAAATAATTATCCCTTCTGTGTCTTTTGTTCCAGTCAGATTCCTGCCTCAACCTGTGTCTGAGTTGTCCCTCTGCCAAGAAGCACAGCCCTCTTGTGTTTTATCTCAGGCATGGCTGCGTTTCAAAGCCTGATTCTCCGGGGAGGGTCTCACTCTGTGGCTCATGCTGGCTTGTCCCAGAAGACAACTTCATGACATCACAGCAGTTCGGAGTTCATGGAAAATCACAACACACAGCTGGGGCTAGGGTTTCCTGCCCCCAGCTGGCATCTTATTTCCTATACTGGTGAGTGGGGCCTTTCCATGACTTGCCCAGTGTCCCTTTTCCACCGAAAGGCTATATCACATTTACCAAATGCACTCCAAGGAGGGGATCTAATTCTCCTGATTCTCCTGACTGCATGTTACTATGACCACACCTTGATTCCCTACCCAAACACTGATTAGCTCTCACACATGGCTTTGGTGTTGTTGCAGACCTCCATAACTTCAGACTATGTGCCCTATCATTTAGTTAAAAAAATGTTAGTATTGTAATCATCTCCTTTTCCCCTCTCGATAACTTCAAGGAATAATTTTCTTGTGCAGCCCCCATAAGTGTTTTCACTTCCCTGCCAATGCTTTCTTCTCTCTTATTATGTCCTCCATGATATTGGCCCCCTCTCCTAAGAAGCAACAAAATCTCTTTTCTCCCATGGATCAAGTCACTGAAGTTCCTACCTTCCATGGGTTATTTTTTCTCCAGTTTGTAGATGTGGATCATTATTATCTAAGAATTCTGATTAATTTCTTGGGTGTTCAGAATTATTTGATATTTATATAGCTGTGTTCAGGGGAGGAGGAAGGTGAGGGTCAACCTACCCCTCTGTCTTTTACTTCCTATTCCCTGATATACTTTGTTTTAAAAAATACCCTCAGTCATTTTTTCAGCAAGAATATTTTTTAATTAATGCATGCTTTTTCTGGTACCCTAATATTGCTATGAACTTGCCTCCTAGGTCCACCTTTGCTGCATTCCAAAGTGTTTTTTTTTTGTTTGTGTTTTCATTTTCATTTGTTTCTGTGTAATTTTTGAATTTTAGTTTGATTCTTGGTTGGCCCATTTTTAATAGTATGTTATTTAGTCTGCATGCTTGTTGTCTTTCCACTTTTTCTTCTGACTGAATTCTAATTTCATTGATAATGTGGTCAGAAAAGTTGCATAGAATGACTCATATTTTTGAATTTGTTGAGATGTGTTTATGACCTAATACTTAACCTATTCCAGACAATATTATATGTGCATTTGATAATCTATTTTATTCTCTTTGGGTCTTTGGGAGGGAATGTTATGAAAGTATTTTTTAAATAAAAATATAATGTATTATTAGCCCCAGGGGTACAGGTTTGTGAATCGCAAGGTTTAAACACTTCACAGCACTCACCATGTCACATATCCTCCCCAATGTCCATAACACCACCATCCTCTCCCTACACCCTCTCCTGGGCCACTCTCAGTTTGTTTTGTCACATTAATAGTTTCTTATGTTTTGTCTCCCTCCCAAACCCATCTTGTTTCACTTATTCTTTTCCTACTTTCCAAACCCCCATGTTTCAGCTCCACTTCCTCATATCAGGGAGATCATATGATAGTTGTCTTTCTCCAATTGACTTATTTTGCTAAGTGTAATGCACTCTAGTTCCATCCACGTCATCACAAATGGCAAGATTTCATTTCTTTTGATGGCTACATAGTATTCCATTATATATAATGGAATACTATGTACATACATGTATATGTGTATACACACACACACACACACACACACATATACCACCTCCACCTCTTCTTTATCCATTCATCTGTTGATCGACATCTAGGTTCTTTCCATAGTTTGGTATATTGTGGACATTGCTGCTATAAATATTCGGGTACACATGCCCCTTCAGATCACTACATTTGTATCTTTAGGGTCAATACCCAGTAGTGCCATTTCTGGTTCATAAAGTAGCTCTATTTGGAACCTCCATGCTGTTTTCCAGAGTGGTTGCACCAGCTTGCATTCCCACCAACAGTGCAGGAGAGTTCCCCTTTCCCCACTTCCTTCCCAGCATCTGCCATTTCCTGACTTGTTAATTTTAGCCATTCTGACTGGTGTGAGGTCGTATCTCATTGTGGTTTTGATTTGTACTTCACTGATGCCGAGTAATGTGGAGCACTTTTTCATGTGTCTGTTGGCCATCTGGTTGTCTTCTTTCCAGAAATGTCTGTTCATGTCCTCTGCCCATTTCTTGATTGGATTATTTGTTCTTTGGGTATTTAGTTTGCTAAGCTCTTTATAGATTTTGGACACTAGCCCTTTATCTGATATGTCGTTTGCAAATATCTTCTCCCATTCTGTCAGTTGTCTTTTGATTTTGTTAACTGTTTCCTTTGCTGTGCAAAAGCTTTTGATCTTGATGAAGTCCCAATAGTTCATTTTTTCCCTTGCTTCCCTTGCCTTTGGTGATGTTCCTATGAAGAAGTTGCTGTGGCTGAGGTCACAGACGTTGCTGCCTGTGTTCTCCTCAATGATTTTGATGGATTCCTTTCTCACCTTGAGGTCCTTCATCCATTTTGAGTCTATTTTCGTGTTTGGTGTAAGGAAATGGCCCAATTTCATTTTTTGCATGGGGCTGTCCAATTTTCCCAACACCATTTGCTGAAGAGGCTGTCTTTTTTCCATTCTTTCCTGCTTTGTCGAAGATTAGTTGACCATAGAGTTGAGGTTTTATTTCTGTGCTCTCTATTCTGTTCCATTGATCTATGTGTCTGTTTCTGTGCCAGTACCATACCGTCTTGATGATGACAGCTTTGTAATAGAGCTTGATGTCCGGAATTGTGATGCCACTAACTTTGGCTTTCTTTTTCTATATTCCTTTGGCTATTCAAGGTCTTTTCTGGTTCCATATAAATTTTAGGATTATTTGTTCCATGTCTTTGAAAAAAATGGATGGGATTTTCATAGGGATTGCATTAAATGTGTATATTGCTTTAGGTAGCATAGGTATTTTCACAATATTTGTTCTTCCAGTCCATGAGCATGGATTTATTTTACATTTTCTTCATGTTTCCCTCAATTTCTTTCATGAGTACTTTATAGTTTTCTGAGTATAGATTCTTTACCTCTTTGGTAAGGTTTATTCCTAGGTATCTGGAAGAGATTATTCTGAATGAATATATCTTTTAAATGCATATGGTCTAAGGCACTGATTCCTAGTTGATTTTCAGTTTTTGAGAACTGTCCATTGAATACGTCAGTTGTTAAGGTCCCCTATTATTATTTATTTCTATCACTAACTTCCTTTATTATTGCTATTAAATGTTTTATGAATTTGTGTGCTCCCATGTAGGATGGATAAGTAATTACAATTGTCCTATCTTACCTTTAAATTGTCTCATTTGGGCGCCAGGGTGGCTCAGTGGGTTAAGGCCTTTGCCTTCAGCTCAGGTCATGATCTGAGGGTCCTGGGATCGAGTCCCACATCAGGCTCTCTGCTCAGCAGGGATCCTGCTTCCTCCTTTCTCTCTGCCTGCCTCTCTGCCTATTTGTGATCTCTGTCAAATAAATAAATAAAATATTTAAAAAATAAATAAATAAACAAATTGTCTCCTTTACTATTATATAATGACCCCCTTTGTCTCCTGTTATAGTCTTTGTTTTAAAATTTATTTTGTCCCATATAAATATTGCTACCCCAGCTTTCTTTTGACATCCATTTTCATGGTAAATATTTCTCCATTCCTTCACTTTCAGTATATAGTTTGTAGGACTACAATAAGTCTTGTAGACAGCATATAAGTGAGTCTTGATTTTTTTTCTTCACTCTGAAGCCCTATATCTATGCTTGGGCATTTAGTCCATTTACATTTAAAGTAATTCCAAGATAGTTATGTATTTACTGTAATTTTGTTACTTGTTACTTGTTTTCTGGTCACTTCAATAGTTTTTTTTTTTATTATTATTCTTTCTTATCTTGCTCTCTTTCATGATTTTATGATTCTCTTAAATGATTACTTGGATCAATTTCTCTTTATTCCTCTCTTATCTATTACAATGTTTTGATTTGTGGTTACAACTAGGTTTATGTATAACATTGTCTTTATATGGCAGGGTATAATAAGGTGGATGTTGTTTAAGTTTGGGCCCATTCTTTACTTGTTTCACCACCATGTTTTAGGTATATGGTGTCATATTTTACACCATTTTATATTGTTAATTCCTAGATTGTTTTTATAGATAAGTCATTTTCATACTCTTAGCAATTGTCTTTGATTTCCATTCAAATATTTTGCTTTTTTTAATTTAATTTTATAGTTTTTTAAAAAAATTTTTATTTTTTATAAACATATATTTTTATCCCCAGGGGTACAGGTCTGAGAATCACCAGGTGGTTTACACACTTCACAAAACTCCCCAAAGCACATACCCTCCCCAATGTCCATAATCCCAACCCCTTCTCCCAAACCCCCTCCCCCCAGAAACCCTCAGTTTGTTTTGTGAGATTAAAAGTCACTTATGGTTTGTCTCCCTCCCAATCCCATCTTGTTTCATTTATTTTTCTCCTACCCACTTAAGCCCCCATGTTGCATCACCACTTTCTCATATCAGGGAGATCATATGATAGTACTTTCAATGTTCGAAGATTCATGTTTTTATGCACCACACCCAATGTTCCATGTAATACACACCCTCCTTAACACCCAACACCAGGCTCACTCATCTCCTCACCCCCCACCCTTCCAAAACCCTCAGTTTATTTCTCAGAGGCCACAGTCTCTCATGGTTCATGTCCCCCTCCAATTTTCCCCAATTCACTTTTTCTTTCCTTCTCCTAATGTCCTCCATGCATTTCCTTACACTGCACAAGTAAGTGAAACCATATGATAATTGACTCTTTATGCTTGATGTATTTCATTCAGCACAATCTCTTCCAGTCCTGTCCATGTTGATACAAAAGTTGGGTATTCATTCTTTCTGATGGAGGCATAATATTCCATTGTATATATGAACCGTATCTTCTTTACCCATTCGTCTGTTGAAGGACATCTTGGCTCTTTCCAGAGTTTGGCAATTGTGGCAATTGTTGTTATGAACATTGGTATGTATATGGCCTTTCTTTTCACTACATCTGTATTTTGGGGTAAATACCCACAGTGCAATTGCTGGGTCATAGTGTAGCTCTATTTTTAATTTTCTGAGGAACCTCCACACCGCTTTCAAAAGTGACTGCACCAATTTTCCTTCCCACCAACACTGTAAGAGGGTTTCCCTTTGCCACATATTCAACAATACTTGTTTCCTGTATTCCTGTTTTGTTAATTTTAGCCATGCTCACTGGTGTAAGGTGATAGTTCACTGTGGTTTTGAGTTGTATTTCCCAGATTGCTAACAATGTTGAACATTTTTTCATGTTTCTGTTAGTCATTTGTATGTGTTCCTTGGAGAAGTGTCTGGTCATGGATTCTGCCCATTTTTTGACTTGATTATTTGTTTCCTGGGTGTTGAGTTTGAGAAGTTCCTTATAGATTTTTGATATCAGCCCTTTGTAGTGTCATTTTCAAATATCTTCTCCAATTCTGTGGATTGCCTCTTTGTTCTGTTGACTATTTATTTTGCTCTGCAGAAGCTTTTTATCTTGATGAAATCCCAAAAGCACATCTCCACTATTGTTTCCCTTGCCTTTGAAAACTTATCTTGAAATAATTTACTGCAGCCGATGTTGAAGAGGTTGCTGCCTATGTTTTCTTTTAGGATTTTGATGGATTTTTACCTCACTTTGAGGTCTTTCGACCATTTAGAGTTTATTTTGTGTATGATTTTAGAGAATGATCATTTCTTTCTTCTGTACATAGCAGTCCAATTTTGCCAGCATGATATATTGAAAAGACTGCCTTTTTCCCCATTGGATATTTTTTTTCCTGATTTGTCGAAGATTGTTGGATGATAAAGTTGAGAGTCCAAACCTGGGCTCTCTACTTTGTTCCATTGTTCTATGTGTCTGCTTTTGTCCTAGTACAATGCTGTATTGATGATCACAGTTCTGTAGTAAAACTTGAAATCAGGCAATGTGATGCACCTAGTTTGTGTGTTTTTTTTTTTCAACATTTCCTTAGTTAATTCGTTTTTTTTTTTTTTTCTGGTTCCACAAAAGTTTTAGGTTTTTGTTCCAGCATTTTGAAAATTTCCAAAGGAATTTTGATTGGGATGACATTGGAAGTACAGGTTGCTCTGAGTAGCATAGACATTTTAACAATTTTTATTCTTCTCATTCATGAGCATGGAATATTTTTCCATCTTTTTGTGTCTTTTTCAATTTCTTTCACAAGTGTTTTGTAGTTCTTTGAATACAAATTCTTTATTTTGCTTAGGTTTATTCCAAGGTATCTTATGATTCTTTGTGCAATAGTAAATGAAATCAGTTCTCTAATTTTACTTTCTATAGTCATTGTTAGTGTATTAGACAGCAACTTGTTTCTGTGCATTGATTTGGTATCCTGCTAAATTAATGAATTGCTGTTTGAGTTCTTGTAATTTTGGGATACATTCTTATGGGGTTTCCATATAAAGTATCATGTCAGGGGGCGGCAAGATGGCAGGGAAGTAGGAGGAAGCGCCTTTTAAACCTGTACCCTAAAGTGAGCTGATTACCAACCAAAGAACTCCGATCACCCATGAAATCAGCCTGAGATCAGAATTAAACATGTCTGGATCTCTACAGGGGCATAAGATGCCAGTGGGCAGGTAAAGCAGAGTGGGAACGGTGACTGATATCAGAAGAGAAACAAAAGGGAGAGGGAGCCACCAGAGGTGACTGATTGGAAAGTAATACCTTTATTATGAGCAAGAGTGCCCGGCCTCTGGGAACAAGCATTAACTTGGAGACTGGTTGAAAGCACTGCAAAAGAGAAAAGGATTGCGGGGTGGGGGGAGTTCTGGGAATCGGGGCGGCTAGGGACAGGGGCTTAAGTCCCCAGTTCCAGGACAGCCTCCCCTGGTGCTGAGCCAGAGAGAGTGCAGCAGAGAAACCAGGTCTTGGTTCCTAAGCTGCCAGCGCGCCCAAGAATACATGGCATCTGGCTCCTGTGAGGGCTGGGAGCCTCGTCAGAGGACAGAACGCGCAAGCCCTGTTATTTAGCCTGAGATGCGTGCGCCCTTCATTATCCCCTGAAAGAGGTACACAAAGGCCTGGCCTGGCACTCTTTGACCTGCGCCATTGTTTCCGAGCCTAAGACACGCACCCCAAACTCTCCCCAGAAAGAGGTGCGCAAAGGCCCAGCCTGGTGCTTTCAGACCTGCTCCCTGTTCTCAGAGCCTGAAATGCATGCAAGAACCACAGCCTCCCCTGAAAGAGGTGTGCACAAGCCGGGTGTTCTTAGACCCAGAAAGACCAGGCACTCCCAGCCCGGGCCAGCGGGAAAATCTCAGTGTGCGCTCGCTGATTGGAACCCCTCTGGTAGTCTGGAGCTGCCCAGACAATTGCTGCTGCTGTGGTTTTGGATACAAGCAAAAGATCCTGCATCCCCAGGGACCGCGACTTGGAAACTGCTCTGCCAGCCACCAACGGGGAACTTATTTGGGCTCTGCAGCCAGACTGAGGTGTCTCTCTGAGAGGGAGGTCAGGATGAAGTTCGTTTTTCTCTAAAACTACAAAAGCCATCAAAAGCGGTCAAGGTGAGAGAAAAAAAAAAAAAAAGCGAACAAACATAAAAACCGGCAGATAACAAAAGCCTGAAAAAAACCAGTTTCCTCAGAGCCCACCCCCTTGAGGGGGGCAGGGGGACTTAACGCAGGGAACATCATTGACTGAAAACCCACGTGGCAGGCCCCTCCCCCAGAAAACCAACCAAGAAAAAAAAAAAGACAACAAGAGAAAAATCACCACTACTTCATAGAACAACTTTTATTTTTAACTCATTCTCACTATTCTGGTTCATTTGTTTTTAAATAGATAATTTTTTAACCTATTTGCCACATAGTGAGATGTCCATTACATCAAATTCCATAATAACCTTCTAACCTGAACTTTTTGATACATACACCTGTGTTTTTCTTTTGGATTTCTATTTTTTTTAATTTTTTTTTTATTTTAGCTTAGTATAGTCTAGTTTATTCCTTTATATTTTTATTTTTTAATATTCATATAGAGTTAAACTTCAAAGTAATCCCCTTCCCCAATCAATGCTACCCCTATAAATAAACCAATTTTTAATCCCTCTTTATCTTAGGAAAGGTGAGTCATTTAACACAGATATCAAGATACATCCAGGGAGAATCAAAACAACCTTCTTCACCCACACTGAGGATTTATAACCACTCTCCCATCTTTTTCTTCACCATTGTTTCTGTGTTTTTGTGTTTGTCCTGATAGAATATATATCTTACACTTGGGGTTCTTTATGACGAGGTTCTTCTTTTATTTGCATATATATTTTTTTTCTCTTGTCATATACTTTTATCAGTCTTTCTGTTTCTCTGTTTTTGTTTGTATACTCCATAAATCTTACCTTGGGGCCCATTTGGGCTGAACCTTCTCTTTCATCTTCCCTTTCTTTCCTCTTTCTCTCTCTCTCTCTTTATTATTTTTTTTCTTTTCTCTCTCGTATGGGTGGGGAATACTGATTATGCAGAAATGTTCCAGGGTGCACCTTGACTGCACCAAAGTTGATACATCCAGCTACCTCTGTTCAGTCATATCTCACCAAACTGACTAGGAGGAGAAATGCCCAACAGAATAAAAATACAGAGGATGGAACTTCAGCAACAGAACTAATGGCTATCAACATAGACAATATGTCGGGAAGAGAATTCAGGCTAACAATTATCCAGGCAATAGCTAAGTTGGAGAAAGCCATGGATGACCAAACAGAATTGATTAGGGCTGAGATGAAAGCAGCCAGACATAATGTTCCCAATGTTAGGGCGGAGTTAAAAGATACCAGAGATGAACTTCACAATGCTCTCAATGAGTTCCAATCTAATCCAAATTCTCTCAAAGCTACGGTAACTGAGACAGAAGATAGAATTAGTGATCTGGAGGACAAAGAGATAGAGAGAAAGGATCAGGAGGAAGCCTGGAACAAACAGCTTAGAAACCACGAAAACAGAATCAGGGAAATAAATGATGCCATGAAACGTTCCAATGTCAGAATTATTGGAATCCCTGAAGATGAGGAGAAAGAAAGGAGTGTAGAAGATATAGTGGAACAAGTTCTTCATGAAAATTTTCCCAATCTCATGAATGGAACCAGCCAATATGTACTAGAGGCTGAAAGGTCTCCACCCAAGATTATACATTCCAAAAAAACAACAAGGCAACTGATAGTCAAATTGAGGAATCATAATTGTAGATATAATCTCTTGAAAGCCGCTAGGACAAAGAGGTTACTTACCTACAGAGGAAAGCCCATCAGAATAACGTGAGACCTGTCCATAGAGACCTGGAAAGCCAGAAGGGGCTGACAAGATATATTCAGGGCATTAAGTGGGAACAACTTGCAGCCAAGAATACTTTATCCAGCAAGACTGACATTCAAAATGGATGGAGAGATGAAGAGTTTACAAGACCTGCAAGACTTAAAAGACTACACAATCACCAAGCCGACACTGCAGGAAATATTAAGGGGGGTTTTATAAAAGAGGAAAAATACTAAGAATAGCATTGAACAGAAAGAGACAATCTACAGAAAGAATGACTTCAAAGGTAACACAATATCAATAAAAACGTATCTACCAATAATCACTCTCAATGTCAATGGCCTAAATGCACCCATAAAATGGTACAGGGTTGCAGATTGGATAAAACTATAGGACTCATCCAATGTTGTCTACAAGAGATCCATTTTGAACCGAGAGATACACCAAGACTGAAAGCGAAGGGATGGAGAAGCATCTTTCATGCCAATGGGCCTCAAAAGAAGCCTGGGTTGGTGATTCTCATATCAGATGAATTAGATTTTAAACTAAAGACTGTAGTCAGAGATACAGAAGGACACTACATAATTCTTAAGGGGACTATTTACCAAGATGATCTAACAATTATAAATATCTATGCTGCCAAAATGGGAGCAGCTAATTACATAAGAAAATTGTTAATCAAGATAAAGAGTCATATTGATATTAATACATTAATAGTAGGAGATCTTAACACGCCTCTCTTAGAAATAGACATATCATAAAGCAGAAAATTAATTAATGAACATGAGCATTGAATGACACATTGGACCAGATGAACCTCATAGATATATACACAACATTCCACCCTAAAACAACAGAATACTAATTCTTCTCAAATGCACAGGGAACCTTCTCCAGAATAGACCACATACTGGGTCACAAATCGGACTCAACCAATAGCAAAAGACTGAGATTATTCCCTGCATATTTTCAGATCACAATGCTTTGAAATTGGAGCTCAATCACAAGGAAAATTTGCGAAGGAACTCAATCTCCTGGAAGCTAAAGAACACCTTGCTTACGAATGCTTGGATCAACCAGGAGATCAAAAAAGAACTGAAACAATTCATGGAAACCAATGAGAATGAAGGAACGTCAGTCTTAAACCTATGGGATACAGCAAAGAGGGTCCTAAGGGGTGAATACATAGCCATCCAAAACTCCCTCAAAAAAATTGAAAAATCCAGAACACAGCAGCTGTCTCAACACCTTAAAGAATTGGAAAATCAACAACAAATCAAACCAAGTCCACACATAAGAAGGGAAATAATCAACATTATAGCTGAGATCAATGAGGTAGAATCCAGAGATACAGTATAACGTATCAATGAAAGTAGAAGCTGGTTTTTTGAAAGAATCAATAAGATCGATAAACCATTTGCCATGCTAATCCAAAAGAAAAGAGAGAAAGCCCAAATTCATAAAATTATGCATGAAAAGGGAGAGATCACAAGGAATACCAAGGAAGTAGAAACAATCATCAGACGTTATTATCAACAGTTATATGCCAATAAGCTAAGCAAACTACATGAAATGGATGCATTCCTGGAAAAGTGTAAACTCCCAGAATTGAACCGGAAAGAAATTGACAACCTGAATAGACCAATATCTAGTAACGAGATTGAAGAAGTGATCAAAAACCTCCCCAAAAAAAGAGCCCAGGACCTGACGGATTCCCTGGGGAATTCTACCAAACTTTCCAAGAAGAAATAACACATATTCTCCTGAAGCTGTTTCAAAAAATTGAAGCAGAAGGAAAACTTCCAGACTCTTTCTATGAAGCCAGCATTACCCTGATCCCCAAACCAGGCAAAGACCCTAACGAAAAGGAGAATTTCAGACCAATATCACTGATGAAAATGGATGCTAAGATTCTCAACAAGATCCTAGCCAACAGGATCCAAAGGCATATTAAAAATATTAACCACCATGACCAGGTGGGATTCATCCCTGGCTACAAGTATGGTTCAACATTCACAGATCAATCAATGTGATAGAACAAATTAATATGAGAAGAGAGAAGAACCACATGGTACTCTCAATTGATGCAGAAAAAGCATTTGACAAAATCTAGCATCTATTCCTGATCAAAACGCTTCAAAGTATAGGGATAGAGGGAACATTCCTGAACTTCATAAAATATATCTATGAAAGTCCAACAACAAATTTCATCCTCAAAGGGAAAAAGCTTGCAGCCTTCCCATTGAGATCAGGAACACGACACGGATGCCGACTCTCACCACTCTTGTTCAACATAGTATTAGAAGCCCTAGCAACAGCAATCAGACAACAAAAAGAAATAAAAGGTATCCAAATTGGCAATGAAGAAGTAAAACTCTCTCTCTTCGCAGATGACATGATTCTTTATATGTAAATCCCAAAAGACTTCACCCCCAAACTACTAGAACTCATACAGCAATTCAGCAATGTGGCAGGATACAAAGACAATGTACAGAATTAATGGCTTTCTAATACACTAACAATGGAAATACAGAGAGGGAAATTAGAGAATCGATTCCATTTACTATAGCACCAAGCACCATAAGATACCTGGGAATCAACCTAACCAAAGAGGTAAAGGATCTGTACTAGAGGAACTACAGAACACTCATGAAAGAAATTGAAGAGGACACAAAGAGATGGAAGACCATGCTCTTGGATCGGAAGAATAAACATTGTTAAAATGTCTATACTTCCCAGAGAAATCTGTACTTTTAATGCCATTCCAATCAAAATTCTTCAAAGGGGTGGAGCAAATAATCCAAAAATCTGTATGGAATCAGAAGAGACCCCAAATCACTAAGGAAATGTTGAAAAACAAAAATGAAACTGGGGGCATCACGTTACCTGATTTCAAGCTTTTCTAAAAAGCTGTGATCACCAAGACAACATGGTACTGGCATAAAATCAGACACATAGACCAGTGGAACAGAGTACATAGCCCAGATATGGACCCTCAACTCTATGGTCAAATAATCTTCGACAAAACAGGAAAAAATATACAGTGGAATAAAGAGAGTCTCTTCAATAAATCGTGCTGGCAATACTGTGTAGCTATATGTAGAACAATGAAACTCGACCATTCTCTTACACCATACACAAAGATAAAACCAAAATGGATAAAAGACCTCAATGTGAGACAAAAATCCATCAGAATCCTAGAGGAGAACATAGGCAGTAATCTTTTCTATATCAGCCACAGCAACTTCTTTCAAGATATGTCTCCAAAGGCAAAGGAAACAAAAGCGAAAATAAGCTTTTGGGACTTCATAAAAATCAAAAATTTCTGCACAGCAAAGGAACAATCAAGAAAACAATGAGGCAACCCATGGAGTAGGAGAAGATATTTGCAAATGACAGTACAGACAAATGGTTGATATCCAGGATCTATAAAGAACTACTGAAAATCAACACACACAAAACAGATAATCATATCAAAAAATGGGCAGAATATATGAACAGACACTTCTCCAATGAAGATATTAAAATGGCTATCAGACACATGAAAAACTGTTCATCATCACTAGCCCTCAGAGAGATTCAAATTAAAACCGCATTGAGATATCACCTTACACCAGTTAGAATGGCCAAAATTAACAAGAAAGGAAACAACATGTGTTGGAGAGGATGTGGAGAAAGGGGAACCCTCTTACACTGTTCGTGGGAATGCAAGTTTTTGAAGCCTCTTTGGAGAACAGTGTGGAGATTCCTCAAGAAATTAAAAATAGAACTTCCTTATGACCCTGCCATTGCACTCCTGGGTATTTACCCCAAAGATACAGATGTCGTGAAAAGAAGGGCCATCTGTATCCCAATGTTTATAGCAGCAATGTCCACGGTCACCAAACTGTGGAAAGAACCAAGATGCCCTTCAACGGACGAATTGATAAGGAAGATGTGGTCCATACATACTATGGAGTATTATGCCTCCTTCAGAAAGGATGAATACCCAACTTTTGTAGCAACATGGACGGGACTGGAAGAGATTATTCTGAGTGAAATAAGTCAAGCAGAGAGAGTCAATTTTCATATGGTTTCACTTATTTGTGGAGCCTAACAAATAACATGGAGTACATGAGGAGTTAGAGAGGAGAAGGGAGTTGAGGGAAATTGGAAGGGGAGCTGAAGCATAAGAAACTATGGACTCTGAAAAACATTCTGAGGGTTTTGATGGGGCAGGGGGTGGGAGGTCGGGGTACCAGGTGGTGGGTATTATAGAGGGCACGGATTGCATGGAGCACTGGGTGTGTTGCAAAAATAATGTATACTGTTATGCTGAAAATAAATTAAAAAAATAAAATAAAAATCAATTCAGAAAATGGGCAGAAGACGTGAACAGGCTCTTCTCCAAAGAAGACATACAAATGGCTAACAGACACATGAACAAATGTTCTACATCATTAGGCATCAGGGAAATACAAATCAAAACCCAGTTGAGATACCACCTTACACCAGTTAGAATGGCAAAAATTGACAAGAAATAACAAATGTTGGAGAGGTTGTGGACAAAGGGGAACTTCTTACACTGTTGGTGGGAATGCAAGTTGGTACAGCTACTTTAGAAAACAGTGTAGAGTTTCTTCAAAAAATTAAAAGTAGATTGACCTGTGACCCAGCAATTTTACTACTGGGTATTTACCCCAAAGATGCAGTTGTAGTGAAAAGAAAGGTCACATGCACCCAAATTTTCCCAACAGCAATATCCACAATAGCCATACTGTCAAAGGAGCTGAGATGCCCTTTGAAAGACCAATGGATAAAGAAGATGTGGTCCATATATACAATGGAATATTACTTAGCATAAGAAAACATGAATACCTATCATTTGCATCGACATGGATGGAACTGGAGGAGATTATGCTCAGTGAAATAAGTCAAGCAAAGAAATACAATTATAATATGGTTTCACTTATACGTGTAACATAAGAAACAGCACAGAGGAAATTAGGAGATGGAAAGGAAAAATGAAGGGGGGGAGTCAGAGAAGGAGGTGAACTACAAAAGACTATGGAACCTGGGAAACAAGCTGAGGGTTTTAGAGGGGAGAAGGGTGGAGTAATGGGTTAGCCCAGTGATGGCACCATATGCATGGAGCACTGGGTGTCAAACGCAAACAATGAATCATGGAACACTACATCAAAAACTAATGATGTGTATTATGGTAACTAATATAAAATAACAAATAAATAAATAAATAAATCTAAAAAATTAAAAAATATATATCATGTCACCTGCAAAGAGAGTGAATTTGACTTCTTGTCAGTTTGAATGCTTTTTTTTTTTTTTGGCCTGATTACTCTTGCTAGGACTTCTAGTACTATGTTGAACCACATGTTCATCCCAGAGATAAATCCCACCTGGTCATGATGGATAATATTTTAATGTAGAGTTGGATCCTATTAGCTAGATTCTTGCTGAGAATCTTGGCATCCATATTGTTAAGGGATATTTGTCTGAAACTCTCCTCTTTGATGGGTTCTTTGCCTGGTTTGGGGATCAGGGTAATGCTGCTTCCTAGGAAGAGTCTGGAAGTTTTCCTTCTGTTTTTATTTTTATTAAACAGCTTCAAGAGAATAGGTATTATTTTTTCTTTGAATGTTTGATAGAATTGCCCACGGAATCCATCAGGTCCTAGTTTTTTTTGGGGGGGGTTGATCACTGCTTCAATCTCATTACTAGATAATGGTCTATCCCAGGTATCAATTTCTTCCTGTTTCAGTAGATGGAATTTTACAGAATTCCAGAAAAGCATCCATTTCTCTAAGTTGCTTAACTTATTGGCATATAACTGTTGATACTAATTTCTGGTGATTGTTTCTACTTCCTTGGTGTTGGTCATGATCTCTCCCTTTTCATTCATAATTTTATTAATTTGGGCCTTCTCTCTTTTATTTTGGATTAGTTTTGCCAGTGGTTTATTGATCTTATTAATCCATTCAAGGAACTAGCTTCTAGTTTCATTGATGTGTTCTACTGTACCTCTAATTTCTAACTCTTTGATTGCTGCTTAAAGCTTGATTATTTCCCTTTTTGTCCATGGAGCTGGATTAATTTTTTGTTAATTCTCCAGTTCTCTAAGGTGTAAGGACAGATGGTGTATTCTGAATTTTTTTTTTTTTTGAGGGAGTCTTGGATGGTTATGTATTTCCCCCTTAGGACCACCCTTGCTGTATCCCATAGGTTTTGGAATGAAGTGTCTTCATTCTCTTTGGTTTCCATGAATTGTTTAAGTTCTTAATTGATTTTCTGGTTGATCCAAACATTCTTGAGCAGGGTGTTCTTTAGCTTCCAGGTGTTTAATTTGTTCCAATTTTTTTCTTGTGGTTGAGTTCCAGTTTCAAAGCATTGTGGTCTGAGAATATGCAGGGAATAATCTCAATTTTTTGGTATTGTTTGAGCCCTGATTTATGACCCAGCATGTGTTCTATTCTGGAGAAAGACCCATGTATGCTCGAAAGAATGAGTATACTGCTGTTTTAGGGTGGAATGTTCTGTATATATCTTAGAGGGCCATCTGGCCTAATGTGTCAAATTCAAAACTCTTGTTTCTTTGTTGATTTTCTGCTTAGATTATCTGTCTATTGTTGAGAGTGGTGTTTTAATATCATCTACAGTTAATGTATTCTTATCAATTTGAGTCTTTAATTTAATTAAAAGTTGACTTATATAGTTGACTATTCCCAAGTTTAGGGCTTAAACATCTAAAATTGTTAGATCTTCTTGGTGAATAGACCCTTTAAGTATGATGTAGTGTCCTTCTGTATCTCTCCCTACAGTATTTAGCTTAAAATATAATTTATCTGATATATGAATGGCTACTGCATCTTTCTTATGAGGCCCATTGTCATGAAAGATGGTTCTCCATCCCTTCACTTTCAGTCTGGATATATCTTTAGATTCAAAATGTGTCCCTTAGAGACATCATATGGACCTGTCATTCTGTTTTATATAGTCTGCAACCCTGTGCTGTTTTATGGGAGCATTTAGACTGTCCACATTGAGAGTGATTATTGAAAGTTACATTTTTATTGACATCATGTTGCTTGTGAATTCCTTGTTTTATAACCTGTCTCTGTAAATTTCTGTTTTATGTAATTTGGGGTTCTTACTTCTTTTATATACCCTCCTTGATATATCCTGTAGTGGCTGCTTGGTGGTCACATACTCTTTAAAACCTTGCCCATCTGGGGAGCTCTATACCATCCATTCTGAATGTCATCCTTTTTGGATAAAGTATTCTTGGCTACATGTTCTTCTCATTTAGTGCCATGAACATGTCTTTCCAGCCCTTTCTGGTTTGCCAGATTTCTATGTCCAGGTCTGACGTTATTCTGATGATCCTCCATCTGTATATATGGAATATCTTCCCCCTAGCTGCCCTTAAGACATCTTCTCTGAATTTATGACTCGTGCATTTCACAATTACGTGTCTAGAGTTCTTTCTACACTTTTTGATCTTGGGTGTAACTTCTCTGCCTCTAGGACAGAGGCATTCTCCAAACCCCCACCCCAGTTTAGGGACTTTTTCATCCATTCTTTGTTCAACTTTATCTTCTAGTCCTCTGTCTCTGTCTTTAGCCCTCTGGGATTCCAATAATTTTCACTTTGTAATGTTTCTTGACATCGTCTGTTTCCTTAATTCTGTTTTTGTGGCTCCTAAGACATTCGTTCCAGACCTTCTCCTGATCCTTCTTTTCTATCAGTTTATCTTCTAGATCATTAATTTGAGATTCTGCCTCAGTTATCCTAGCTGGTAGCATATTTAGATTAGATTGCATCTCATTGATAGTATTTTTAATTTCACCCAGATCAGTTTCACTTCCACCCATAGAGATTCTATGTTTCCTCTAATGGTCTTCTCCATCCTATCTATTGCATAGATTATTGTTTTCCTGAATTCTATTTCTGACATATTGTTTATGTCCATATCCAGTAGTTCTGGATATATGGCAGACGTCACAGTCTCTGAATTTTTCTTCTGTTTGGTGTTCTTCCTCCTAACCATTTTGGTGAGAGGTGATTAAGGGGATGTACAGCTGAATATATCAACCACAATCCAGGCAAAGTTCATCTTGGAAAATTTTGGAGGGATTGGAAGTCACCACCTAAAAGAAAGAAAAAAGATTACAGAAAGAGAAAAAGGGGGGGGAGAAAGCCCAGCCAAAATGAGCCCCAAAAGTTAAGATTTATAAGATATACAAAAATGAACAAACAAAAAGACTGATAAAAGTTAAAGAAAAAAAAAAGAAAAAAGAAAGCTCAGCCAAAATAACCTCAAGAAAAAGATTTATATAGTACACAAACAAATACACAGAGACACTGACAAAATAAGATGGGAAGGTGGTTATAAACCCTCTTTGTGTGTAAGAAAAGTTATTTCAGTTCTTCCTGAGTGTATCTTGTTGTCTTTGTTGAAGGACTCAACTTTCCAGAGAAACAGGTAAATTAAAACTAGTTTATATATATGGGTAGTATTGAATAGGAGAAAAGGACTACCTTGAACCTTACATCTATATCTATCTGTATATATATATATATATATATATATATATATATATATATATATATATATAAGAAAATGAAAATGAAACAAAGGTTTATGTATGAAAAAAGTTCAAGGTAAAATGTTATTATGGAATATGTTTTATTAAACATCTACTTGTAATGTTAAGTAGGTTAAAAAATTAAAAGAAGAAGAAACATGAGAACGAATTAAAAAAAAAAAGAAAGAAAAGTTGTTTCTGTGAAATATACAGTTTTGAGGGATATACCAGGAGCTTAATATTTTGTTTTTCCCTGATATTGGGGTTTTACAGTTTTATGGGGACCCTGTAGTTGTCCTCTTGCTCTTTTGGTTTGTCTTCTCGGGGAGAGGCCTGGCAGGTTGTTTTTCAGTCAATATTGTATGGGCTAAGTTGCCCTGCTCCCTATAAAGGGGCTGAGTTCTGTGGAAAGCAGTTTTTCAGGCTTTTGTTCCCTGGATGTTTTGTCCTCTGGCGGGTTTTGCTCCTTTTCACAATGTCAGAGAAAAGTAAACTGTCAACACCCAGAACTCTGCCTCAGTCTGATCCCTCTGGATGGTCCAGAATGAACAGACTCCCCCTTTGCAACATCCCATGGGCAATGGCATGCCTATCCACTGTCTCAGTGTTCACCTCTAGACCCCCATTTGTCTCTGCACCCCCATGTCACTGAAACCGGAAGTGATATTGATCTGGGGGAGACCAATCTGGTGGAGGCCATTGTGGAGATTGCTGTCTGGGCCCATACCCATGACTCTTTTGCTCAGACCCAGCAACGGTGCAGGTCCCAGAAGACTTCAGGCCTAGGGACCTCTGGCTGGACTCTGCACTGGGCTTTCTCATGTATGGGTGGGCACAAGCTGTGACAACCCTGGGGCCATGGGCTTAGGTCCATATTGATGGTTGTCCCCTTCCACCAATTGCCCCTTATGACCCTTTGTTGTTTTTGAGTGATTTTAACCAGACTCCAAGTTAATGCTGTTCCCCAAGCACAGAGCATTTTTGTATTAGGGTGTTAATTCCCAATGGGTCACTTCTGGTGGCTCCTTCTCCCTTCTGTTTATCTTCCAATATCAGTGTGAGTGTTCCCACTCTGTATGACCTCTCCACTGACGTCTTCTGCCCTTTAGAGATCCAGAAGTGTATAATATTACATCTTAGGCTGATTTCATTGGTGTTCAGAGTGTTATAGATATTTAACTCAATTCAGGGGACTAGTTGAAACAAGGTTTCCTACTTCCCTGCCACCTTGTTCCTCTGTCTGATTTCATTCCTTTGTGTGTTGCTGTCCAGTTTTCCTACCACCATTTGTTGAAGACTTTTTTCCCCCTGTGGTTATTCTTTATTGCTTTATTGAAGATTAATTGACCATATAATTATGGGGTCAGTTCTGGATTTTCTATTGCATTCCATTGTTCTATGTATCCATTTTTGTGCCAGTACAAGACTATTTTCATTAATACAGCTTTGAAATAAATATGTAAATTATAATGATTTAATTATAATTTTGTTTTCTTTTTCAAGATTAGTTATCCAAGATATTTGAAGGTTACATAGAAATTTTGGGATGATTTGTTCTAGCTCTGAAAATGGTGTTTTTTTTTTCCAGTCTGTACTGAGAAACATCCCTTGCTTCTCACTCCAAAAACACCTTTATTTAAATATACAAAAGTATTTCTGCCTTGATTTATTCAGTAGACTCTTTTAATTGAAAACCTGAGGATATTCCAAATCGGTGTTATGTAATGCTGACTAAACCATATGCAATTGTGAAATGTCATTTCTGTGCTACTTGGATCCTTGATTGAAGCCTCATGAGAAAGCCTTTGTTAGGATCACCCACCTAAGCCATTTCTGTATTCCTGACACTCTAGAACAATTTGTTGTCTTAAGGTAATATGCATTGGGCTAATTTTTTATACAGCAATACATAACTAACACAGATTTTGCTAATTGGTAATGGGAACTCACCATAAAAGACAACATAAAATGTGGGTTTGGCTCTGGAACTGTGAAATAAGTGAACATTCTCAGAGTTTGCGGAGATCATCAGTGGAAGGATGATATTTACTGGCACTAGGGTTTTAGATTTTGAAGGAACTGTCAGTGAGAACCAAAAACAAAAAGAGGAAAACCTTATTGGAAACTAGAGGGAGGGAAATCCTTGTCCTGCAAGGGCAGAAAGTTGAGAAACACGAAACCTGCATTGATGTGAATGTTGAAGATATTTCTAGCAAACTGATGATTTTGCTGAAGAGACTTCCAGCCAGAATGTTGAAAGTGAAATCTGTTTTCTTTCTGCTTGTAATAATGCATAAACTATGGGAAGGAACAAAAAAGTCATGGCATCACTGGTTGTGAAGATTTGCAGCCTATCAAATGGAAAATGATGCTAAAATTAAGACCTGTCTTCCAAGCAAAGGTCAGACTCAGGACAGTATCAGAAAAGCATAATGTGAGATGAGAGCAAGGAGGTAACCAAAAAATTTCTTATTAAAACATCAGGAGAGGGTGCCAGTGGTTCAGTCAGTTAAGTGTCTACCTTCAGTTTGGATCATAATCTCAGTGTCCTAGGACGGAGCCCCGCATCAGGATCTGTGCTCAGTCAAGAGTCTGCTTCTCTATCTGCCCTCTACCCTCACAGCTTGTGTGCTCTCTCTCTCTCTTTCTCCCTGTCAAATAAATAAATAAATTCTTAAAAATAAAATGTTAGGGAAGACTAAAATTGGTTCCTCAGGGTGCTACTCATTCAGTTCCTATTGGTAGTTAGTGGTGTGTGTCTCTTACAGTCCCTCTTAATCAACCAAGAGCATTTCTAAGAAGTATAAGATATTATCTCTCAGCAGAAGCCCAAGGTAGAGAAAGGTTTATTTCAAATAGATTTTAGGTGTGAATTTTGTCTAACAAGATGGATGCAAACAAGATTTGTAAAATTTAAAAGAACTCTATTAGGTGAAACACTGTCTGCATGGACTGAAGAGGATGGAGATGGTACCAAAGAGTAGTCTGTTTCTCCTCACAAATTCTACCAGCAGGAAGTCAGCAAAGAAAACCACTCAGTTTCAAATGCATGTTAATTTTCATGGAAAAAGAAGGAAGTCTTAGAGTTTGGACCCAGGACCCACAAGGCAGAGCCTGTAGACATGGACAGTAACACCTGGAAAGAGTAAGATTGAGCACAAAGCAATGAGCTTTCAGTATTATCCCAGCAGGAAGTTAGAACTCGTATGCCCAATGGTTTGTCTGTTCCTCCCATTTCCTTCCTTTTTTTCCTTCCTACCTTCCACTTCTCTCCTTCCTTCCTTCCTTCCTTCCTTCCTTCCTTCCTTCCTTCCTTCCTTCCTTCTTTCCTTCCAAATAGAAGTGCTGATGGTGACTACCCTATGCCTCTCCATGGTATGTTATAGGTGTGTGAGGGCAGATAACTCACCTCTTCAGTTCACAGGTTGAGAGAAGCTACACTAGATGAGTCTCATCAGCACCTGAACATAGACATGGGGGCTGTCTCCAACTTGGCACAGTTTAAAGAATAAAATGGTGGTTTGGATGGGGTCATTCTTATGAAGGTCTTGGAAGGGGATGAGTTACTTTGTATGCCTGAGCAATGTGAAATACTGAGACATCACAGAGGTGAAGCTGTCGTATAGATCATTTTCCCCCGTAGTGTTTGCTTCTTAATGTTTATATTCCTGAACAGTTTCCTCCCACATAGTCCTAGAGTTGAGAGGGCAGAAGTGATGGTGTATACTTCTGATATTAGGTAGTGAGGGATACTGAGGTTCCCCTGATGTTGATAGCTCTCTCTCTTCCAGATCACTCTTTCTTGGGAAAGCTAACTGTTCAACTGTGAGCTGTGCCATGGAGAGACCACATTGTGAGGGATAGAGGCCTTCTGCCCGTAGTCACCTAAAAGCACTTAGAAGAAGATCCTCTTGGCCCAGTCCAGCCTCAGAGGACTGCATCCCTGAGTGACATGTGATTACAGACTTGTGAGAGATCCTAAGCTAAAATCCACCAGCTAAGGGACTCTTGGATTCCTGACCCATAGCTCTGAGAGACCAGGAATGTTTAAGTCTCCATGTTTTAGGGTAATTTGTTACCCACTAGTGCATAACTAGTACACAGGGTCACCTTGTGTAGCCATGAGACAGACTCTAGAAGTTGTAGTAAGGGCCTTGATCTATATTCTATGGTGCTGAGGAAGTTCATCTGTGGAAAAGGCTGAACACCACCTGAGAAGGTAGTGATTCCCTCAACACTACCTATAAAAGTAGGAGTCCACACTGTGGTCACTGTATCTATACTACCACCAGGGATGGCCACTAGAGAGCCTTTTCTGGAGAATAAAGATTGAGACCCCAGTACTGAACCAAGTTGATGGATGTTGCACTTGCTGAGAGTTCCTGCATAGAAGGAGATGCTCTGGTAGCACCTGCTGACAAGAGTGGCCTTGGAGCTTGGAGAGTGTCTGTCTGCTGGGTTACATTTCTGTTTTCCACAAGGCAGGAATTTTAGTGAGTTACCACCATATTCTTAATGAGTAGCAAGTAAATAGATAGTTTTCAGATTTGTCGTCTTGTAGAATTTACTCCTGATATCTCTGGGATGTAGGCATGTATCTTAACTTACATTTTTAGTGGTTTGTTTGTTTGGTTATAAATTTAAACTTGTAGGGGTTTTGCCCCAAGAGTAGTACAAGGATCTCCATTATATATATATTTTTAAAGATTTTATTTATTTATTTGACAGACAGAGATCACAAGTAAGCAGAAAGGCAGGCAGAGAGATAGGAGGAAGCAGGCTCCCTGCTGACCAGAGAGCCCGATGCGGGGCTCGATCCCAGGACCCTGAGATCATGACCTGAGCTGAAGGCAGAGGCTTTAACCCACTGAGCCATCCAGGCGCCCCTCTCCATTATATTTTTATTTAGATTCACCTAATATTTCAATTTGTTGCTTTTGTAATCTTCCTATCTATTTGAGAGGAAATTTGAGACATTGTGTCCCTTTGTCATTATTTTTTTTAATTAATTTTTTATTTTTTATAAACATATATTTTTATCCCCAGGGGTACAGGTCTGTGAATCACCAGGTTTACATACTTCACAGCACTCACCAAAGCACATACCCTCCCCAATGTCCATAATCCCACCCCCTTCTCCCAAACCCCCTCCCCCCAGCAACCCTCAGTTTGTTTTGTGAGATTAAGAGTCACTTATGTTTTGTCTCCCTCCCAGTCCCATCTTGTTTCATTTATTCATCTCCTACCCACTTAATGTTGCATCACCACTTCCTCATATCAGGGAGATCATATGATAGTTGTCTTTCTCTGCTTGACTTATTTCGCTAAGCATGATACGCTCTAGTTCCATCCATGTTGTCGCAAATGGCAAGATTTCATTTCTTTTGATGGCTGCATAGTATTTCATTGTGTATATATACCACATCTTCTTGATCCATTCATCTGTTGATGGACATCTAGGTTCTTTCCATAGTTTGGCTATTGTGGACATTGCTGCTATAAACATTCGGGTGCATGTGCCCCTTTGGATCACTACGTTTGTATCCTTAGGGTAAATACCCAATAGTGCAATTGCTGGGTCATAGGGCAGTTCTATTTTCAACATTTTGAGGAACCTCCATGCTGTTTTCCAGAGTGGCTGCACCAGCTTGCATTCCCACCAACAGTGTAGGAGGGTTCCCCTTTCTCCGCATCCTCGCCAGCATCTGTCATTTCCTGAGTTGATGATTTTAGCCATTCTGACTGGTGCGAGGTGATATCTCATTGTGGTTTTGATTTGTATTTCCCTGATGCTGAGTGATATGGAGCACTTTTTCATGTGTCTGTTGGCCATCTGGATGTCTTCTTTGCAGAAATGTCTGTTCATGTCCTCTGCCCATTTCTTGATTGGATTATTTGTTCTTTGGGTGTTGAGTTTGCTAAGTTCTTTATAGATTCTGGACACTAGTCCTTTATCTGATATGTCGTTTGCAAATATCTTCTCCCATTCTGTCAGTTGTCTTTTGATTTTGTTAACTGTTTCCTTTGCTGTGCAAAAGCTTTTGATCTTGATGAAATCCCAATAATTCATTTTTGCCATTGCTTCCCTTGCCTTTTGCGTTGTTCCTAGGAAGATGTTGCTGCGGCAGAGATCAAAGAGGTCGCTGCCTGTGTTCTCCTCAAGGATTTTGATGGATTCCTTTCGCACATTGAGGTCCTTCATCCATTTTGAGTCTATTTTTGTGTGTGGTGTAAGGAAATGGTCCAATTTCATTTTTCTGCATGTGGCTGTCCAATTTTCCCAGCACCATTTATTGAAGAGGCTGTCTTTTTCCATTGGACATTCTTTCCTGCTTTGTCGAAGATTAGTTGACCATAGAGTTGAGGGTCTATTTCTGGGCTCTCTATTCTGTTCCATTGATCTATGTGTCTGTTTTTGTGCCAGTACCATGCTGTCTTGATGATGACAGCTTTGTAATAGAGCTTGAAGTCCGGAATTGTGATGCCACCAACGTTGGCTTTCTTTTTCAATATCCTTTTGGCTATTCGAGGTCTTTTCTGGTTCCATATAAATTTTAGCATTATTTGTTCCATTTCTTTGAAAAAGATGGATGGTACTTTGATAGGAATTGCATTAAATGTGTAGATTGCTTTAGGTATCATAGACATTTTCACAATATTTATTCTTCCAATCCAGGAGCATGGAACATTTTTCCATTTCTTTGTGTCTTCCTCAATTTCTTTCATGAGTACTTTATAGTTTTCTGAGTATAGATTCTGTGCCTCTTTGGTTAGGTTTATTCCTAGGTATCTTATGGTTTTGGGTGCAATTGTAAATGGGATACACTCGTTAATTTCTCCTTCTTCTGTCTTGTTGTTGGTGTAGAGAAATGGAACTGATTTCTGTGCATTGATTTTATATCCTGACACTTTACTGAATTCCTGTATAAGTTCTAGCAGTTTTGGAGTGGAGTCTTTTGGGTTTTCCACATATAGTATCATATCATCTGCGAAGAGTGATAATTTGACTTCTTCTTTGCCGATTTGGATGCCTTTAATTTCCTTTTGTTGTCTGATTGCTGAGGCTAGGACCTCTAGTACTATGTTGAATAGCAGTGGTGATAATGGACATCCCTGCCGTGTTCCTGACCTTAGCGGAAAAGCTTTCAGTTTTTCTCCATTGAGAATGATATTTGCGGTGGGTTTTTCATAGATGGCTTTGATGATATTGAGGTATGTGGCCTCTATCCCTACACTTTGAAGAGTTTTGATCAGGAAGGGATGCTGTACTTTGTCAAATGCTTTTTCAGCATCTATTGAGAGTATCATATGGTTCTTGTTCTTTCTTTTATTGATGTGTTGTATCACATTGACTGATTTGCGGATGTTGAACCAACCTTGCAGCCCTGGAATAAATCCCACTTGGTCGTGGTGAATAATCTTTTTAATGTACTGTTGAATCCTATTGGCTAGTATTTTGTTGAGTATTTTCGCATCTGTGTTCATCAAGGATATCGGTCTATAGCTCTCTTTTTTGGTGGGATCCTTGTCTGGTTTTGGGATCAAGGTGATGCTGGCCTCATAAAATGAGTTTGGAAGTTTTCTTTCCATTTTTATTTTTTGGAACAGTTTCAGGAGAATAGGAATTAGTTCTTCTTTAAATGTTTGGTAGAATTCCCCTGGGAAGCCGTCTGGCCCTGGGCTTTTGTTTGTTTGGAGATTTTTAATGACTGTTTCAATCTCCTTACTGGTTATGGGTCTGTTCAGGCTTTCTATTTCTTCCTGGTTCAGTTGTGGTAGTTTATATATTTCTAGGAATGCATCCATTTCTTCCAGATTGTCAAATTTATTGGCGTAGAGTTGCTCATAGTATGTTCTTATAATAGTTTGTATTTCCTTGGTGTTAGTTGTGATCTCTCCTCTTTCAATCATGATTTTATTTATTTGGGTCGTTTCTCTTTTCTTTTTGATAAGTCGGGCCAGGGGTTTATCAATTTTATTAATTCTTTCAAAGAACCAGCTCCTAGTTTCGTTGATTTGTTCTATTGTTTTTTTGGTTTCTATTTCATTGATTTCTGCTCTGATCTTTATGATTTCTCTTCTCCTGCTGGGCTTAGGGTTTCTTTCTTGTTCTTTCTCCAGCTCCTTTAGGTGTAGGGTTAGGTTGTGTACCTGAGACCTTTCTTGTTTCTTGAGAAAGGCTTCTACCGCTATATATTTTCCTTTCAGGACTGCCTTTGTTGAGTTCCACAGATTTTGAACCGTTGTATTTTCATTATCATTTGTTTCCATGATTTTTTTCAATTCTTCTTTAATTTCCCGGTTGACCCATTCATTCTTTAGAGGGATGCTGTTTAGTCTCCATGTATTTGGGTTCTTTCCAAACTTCCTTTTGTGGTTGAGTTCTAGCTTTAGAGCATTGTGGTCTGAAAATATGCAGGGAATGATCCCAATCTTTTGATACCGGTTGAGTCCTGATTTAGGACCGAGGATGTGATCTATTCTGGAGAATGTTCCATGTGCACTAGAGAAGAATGTGTATTCTGTTGCTTTGGGATGAAATATTCTGAATATATCTGTGATGTCCATCTGGTCCAGTGTGTCGTTTAAGGCCTTTATTTTCTTGCTGATCTTTTGCTTGGATGATCTGTCCATTTCAGTGAGGGGAGTGTTAAAGTCCCCTACTATTATTGTATTATTGTTGATGTGTTTCTTTGATTTTGTTATTAATTGGTTTATATAGTAGGCTGCTCCCACGTTGGGGGCATAGATATTTAAAATTGTTAAATCTTCTTGTTGGACAGACCCTTTGAGCATGATATAGTGTCCTTCCTCATCTCTTATTATAGTCTTTGGCTTAAAATCTAATTGATCTGATATAAGGATTGCCACTCTTGCTTTCTTCTGATGTCCATTAGCATGGTAAATTCTTTTCCACACCCTCACTTTAAATCTGGAGGTGTCTTCGGGCTTAAAATGAGTTTCTTGGAGGCAACATATAGATGGGTTTTGTTTTTTTATCCATTCTGATACCCTGTGTCTTTTGACAGGGGCATTTAGCCCATTAACATTCAAGGTAACTATTGAGAGATATGAATTTAGTCCCATTGTATTGCCTGTAAGGTGACTGTTACTGTATATGGTCTCTGTTCCTTTCTGATCTACCACTTGTAGGCTCTCTCTTTGCTTAGAGGACCCCTTTCAATATTTCCTGTAGAGCTGGTTTGGTATTTGCAAATTCTTTCAGTTTTTGTTTGTCCTGAAAGCTTTTAATCTCTCCTTCTATTTTCAATGATAGCCTAGCTGGATATAGTATTCTTGGCTGCATGTTTTTCTCGTTTAGTGCTCTGAAAATATCATGCCAGTTCTTTCTGGCCTGCCAGGTGTCTGTGGATAAGTCAGCTGCTAATCTAATATTTTTACCATTGTATGTTATAGACTTCTTTTCCCGGGCTGCTTTCAGGATTTTCTCTTTGTCACTAAGGCTTGTAAATTTTACTATTAGGTGACGGGGTGTGGGTGTATTCTTATTGATTTTGAGGGGCGTTCTCTGAACCTCCTAAATTTTGATGCTCGTTCCCTTTGCCATATTGGGGAAATTCTCCCCAATAATTCTCTCCAGTATACCTTCTGCTCCCCTCTCTCTTTCTTCTTCTTCTGGAATCCCAATTATTCTAATGTTGTTTTGTCTTATGGTGTCACTTATCTCTCGAATTCTCCCCTCGTGGTCCAGTAGCTGTTTGTCCCTCTTTTGCTCAGCTTCTTTATTCTCTGTCATTTGGTTTTCTATATCACTAATTCTTTCTTCTGCCTCATTTATCCTAGCAGTGAGAGCCTCCATTTTTTATTGCACCTCATTAATAGCTTTTTTTATTTCAACTTGGTTAGATTTTAGTTCTTTTATTTCTCCAGAAAGGGCTTTTATATCTCTTGAGAGGGTTTCTCTAATATCTTCCATGCATTTTTGAGCCCGGCTAGAACCTTGAGAATTGTCATTCTGAACTCTAGATCTGACATATTACCAATGTCTGTATTGATTAGGTCCCTTGCCTTCGGTACTGCCTCTTGTTCTTTTTTTTGTGTTGAATATTTCCGTCTTGTCATTTTGTCCAGATAAGAGTATATGAAGGGGCAAGTAAAATACTAAAAGAGTGGCAACAACCCCAGGAAAAAATGCTTTAACCAAATTAGAAGAGATCCAAAATCGTGAGGGGGGAGAAAGAGGATAAAAAGAGGTTCAAAAAGGAAGAAAGAAAAAAAAGAAAAAAGAAAAAAAAAGAAAAGAAAAGAATTAAAAAAAAAGAAAACACCTAAGAAAAATGTAAAAAAAGAAAAAATATATATATTAGATAAACTAGTAAAAAATCGTTAAAAAGAAAAAGTTAACAGTTAAAAAAAAAAAAATTTTATCCGAAGGCGAGAAAAAAAAAAAAAACAAAAAATGAAAAAGAAAAAAAATTAAATTAACTGCAAGACTAAAAAAAAAATCACAGGGAAAAAGCCATGAGTTCCGTGCTTGGCTTTCTCCTCCTCTGGAATTCTGCTGCTCTCCTTGGTATTGAAACTGCACTCCTTGGTAGATGAACTTGGTCTCGGCTGGATTTCTTGTTGATCTTCTGGGGGAGGGGCCTGTTGTAGTGATTCTCAAGTGTCTTTGCCCCAGGCGGAATTACACCGCCCTTACCTGGGGCCGGGGTGAGTAATCCGCTTGGGTTTGCTTTCAGGAGCTTTTGTTCCCTGAGCACTTTCCGTAGAGTTCTGGAGGACGGGAATACAAATGGCGGCCTCCTGGTCTCCGGCCTGGAGGAGCCGAGAGCCCAGGGCCGCACTCCTCAGTTCGCCCTCAGAGAACAGCACCCAGTTACTCCCATCTGCCTGACCTCCGGCCGCGCTCCGAGCTCACCGAGCCTGCGACCAGTTCAAGGTAACACCGAGCTGTGAGCTTACTGTCGGCTCTGTCTCTGTAGCCAGCTTTCCCGTTCCAATACCCGCAAGGTCTGCGACACTCAGACACCCCCGATCCTTCTGTGACCCTGCGGGACCTGAGGCCACGCTGAACCCGCGTGGGCTTCGCCCTGGTTTAGCCTCTGGAGTGATGTCCCTCAGCGGAACAGACTTTTAAAAGTCCTGATTTTGTGCGCGGTTGCTCCGCCGCTTGCCGGGAGCCGGCCCCTCCTCCCGGGGTCTATCTTCCCGTCGCTTTGGATTCACTTCTCTGCCGGTCCTACCTTTCAGAAAGTGGTTGTTTTTCTGTTTCCAGAATTGCTGTTCTTCTTCTCTTCGATCTGCCGATGGATTTTCAGGTGTTTGCAATCTTTAGATAAGCTATCTAGCTGATCTCCGACTAGCTGAAGCAGTCTCAGCCTGCTACTTCTCTGCCATCTTGACTCCTCCTTTGAGCTCCCCACTGGTCTGTCCTTGCTTGTAGTAGGGAGTGTCTGGATCTTTAACTAGGTGCACTTTGATTTGTTTGTTATGATAAGCCTGAGACCCGGGTTGGAAGATCTGGAGTGGGGGTGTTAGGTCCAGGGGAGCTCTTCTTGTTTCCCGACAGTGAAGAACAGAACAAAGTGCCACCAGAAGGCAGAGAAAGAAAATGGTGGTTTTGATAAGAATTGCATTAAATTTGTATATTCTATTGGATAGTCTAAATATTTTAAGAATATTGAATATGGAATGAGCATGGACTGTTGTTCCATTTCCTTATGTCATCTTGTTTTATATTTCCTAGAGAAAAGGTCTTTCACATCTTTATTTAAGTTTATTCCTAGCTATGTTATTATTTTAGTGCAATTGTAGGTATTTTTTAACTTCCCTTTTTGCTGCTTATTAGTGTATAGAAATGCAACAGATTAATGTGTATTGATTTTGTTTCCTATGACTTTTCTGAACTCTTTTATTAGTTCTATCAGCTTTTTGGTGGATTATGTATGCTTTTCTATATAGAGCAACATGTCATCTGCAAATCATGAAAATTGTACTTCTTCCTTCCTGATAAGGATGCCCTTTATTTCTTTTTCCTGTGTGATTGTTGTGGTTTATAGTACTATGCTAAGTAAAAGTGGTGATAATGGATATCCTTGTCTTGTTCATGATCTTAGGGGAAAGTTCTCAATTTTTCATAATTAAAGATGATGTTAGCTATGGGTTTTTCCTAAAGGCTTTTATTATTTTATGGTATGTTCCATATAAGCCTACTTGTTGAGGGTTTTTCTTTAACTTGTTGCAGTTTGTTTTGTGGTCTTTTACATGATCTAATCTGGAGACCATATTTCTTATGCATATAAAAATATTTTTGCTTCCTTTAGGATGGAATGTTTGGGATATATCTGTTAAATCCATCTTTTCCAGTATGTCCTTCAAAGTTATTGTTCCCTTGTTAATTTTCTGAAAGAATTATCTGTTTATCAATATAAGAGGGATATTGAAATTTCCTACTATATTTGTATAACAATCTGTTACTTCCTGTATTTTCTTTATAAACATTTTTATGTACTTGGGTGTTTGAGTGTATAAAATTTATAATTGTTGAATACTCTTATTGGATTATCTATTTTTATTATGTATAGTATACTTCTTTGTCTATTTTTACAGTTTGTTTAAAAATCTGTTTTGTCTGAGACTAACATAACATAACAAAAACCCAATGCAGGACTCGATTCCTGGACCCTTGCATCATGACCTGAGCTGAAAGTAAATGCTTAACCAACTGAGCCACCCAGGCCACCCTAGTATGACTTATTTTAGTTAAGATAATGCTCACTAGATCCATCCATGTTTTTGCAAATGTCAGGATCATAACCAATAAGGGGTTAGTGTCCAAAATACTGAGAGAACTTACATAATTCAACAGCAAAACATCTAATTAAAAAATGGACAGAATATATTAATAGATATTATATACAAGAAGAAATACTGATGGCCTAAAGATACATGATGATTTACTCAACTTCACTAACCATCAGGGAAATGCAAATCAAAACCCCAAAAGCACTTATTTTCAATGGGTATGCAGTTCCAATTGGGGAACACAAAAAAGTTCTAGAGATTGAAGGTAGTGTTTATGGCACAATAGTGTAAATTTACTTCAAAGTCCTAACTTGTTTTCTTAAAAATGTTTAAAATGGTAAGTTGTGGGGCACCTGGGTGGCTCAGTGGGTTAAGCCTCTGCCTTCAGCTTGGATCATGATCTCGGGGTCCTGGGATCTAGCCCTGCATCAGGCTCTCTGCTCAGCGGGAAGCCTGCTTCCCCCTCTCTCTCTCCTTGCTTCTCTGCCTACTTGTGATCTCTCTGTGTCAAATAAATAAAATCTTAAAAAATTTTAAAAATAAAATAAAATAAAATGGTGAGTTGTTTATCTAGCTTAACAAACTAAAAAAAATAATAAAAAGATTACATAGTCTATACAGTAAAAATAGACATTTCCAAACATTTCAGAAAGTATTTAGTAGAATCTATTTTAAAATTGAAGACGTCATACCCTATATATGCTAATTACAATTCAAGAAACTTATCTAAAGAATCGTGTACATATAAGCACAAAAAAGGCATGTAAACTGTTGTTACATATGATGTGAATATAAACTTGAAAACAGAATATTGAATATCCATAATATTTAATGATATGCTTTTACATAGAAACAAGAAGAAGTATGAAATACTGTGTGTAAAATGGGGGGTGTCTCTAATCCATGTATGGTGAATATCATATGATGAAATTTTATGAATATGCCTGCAAAGTCACAAGTGCTGTATTGCAGTAAACATTCTCACTCTAGCACCTCCCATGATCTCTAGAATGAAATGTGGGAGTGAGGACAGTTTCACTATAATTTAGGTTACTAGAGTGCTTATTATTTTCCATGGATAGCATTTGCATCCATGGGGAAAGGGGAAGGGGAAAGGGGGAAAAGAGGAGCAAGAACTAGAAGAAAATAAAACAACACAGCATTCATGACTTAATATGTGTTCCTGAACTTAAATTTCAATTATTAAATTCAAATGTCATCTTTTCTGTGAAAATCTTGATGTTGTAACACATCAAAAAACAGAAAGACATAACCTGAAAGTATGCATGAAATTGTTGTGATATGTTTACAATGGAAAATTGTGAGAAGCAAGTAAATTATCGTTTATTTTTATTTCTTTTCAGAGTAACAGTATTCATTGTTTTTGCACCACACCCAGTGCTCCATGCAATATGTGCTCTCCCTAATACCCACCATCTGGTTACCCCAACCTCCCACCCCTCACCTCTTCAAAACCCTCAGACTGTTTTTCAGAGCCAATTGTCTCTCATGGTTCACCTCCCCATTTAATTTCCCTCAACTCCCTTCTCCTCTCCATCTCCTCTTCTCCTCCATGTTATTTGTTATGCTACACAAATAAGTGAAACTGTATGATAATTGACTCTCTCTGCTTGACTTATTTCACTAAGAATAATCTCTTCGAGTCCCTCCCTGTTACTACAAATGTTGGGTATTCATCCTTTCTGATGGCAGCATAGTACTCCATAGTGTACATGGACCACATCTTCCTTATCCATTCATCTGCTGAAGGGCATCTTGGTTCTTCCCACGGTTTGATGACCATGGCCATTGCTGCTATAAACATTGGGGTACAAATGGCCCTTCTTTTCACTACATCTGTATCATTGGGGCAAAAACACAGTAGTGCAATGGCAGGGTCATAGAGAAGCTCTATTTTTAATTTCTTGAGGAATCTCCACACTGTTATCCAAAGTGGTTGTACTAACTTGGATTCCCACCAACAGTGTAAGAGGGTTCCCCTTTCTCCACATCCCCTCCAACACATGTTGTTTCCTGTCTTGCTAATTTTGGTCATTGCAACTGGTGTACGATGGTATCTCAATGTGGTTTTAAGTTGAATCTTTCTGATGGCTAGTGATGATGAACATTTTTTCATGTGTCTGATAGTCGTTTGTATGTCTTCATTGGAGAAGTGTCTATCCATATCTTCTGCCCATTTTTTGATATGCTTGTCTGTATTGTGTGTGTTGAGTTTGAGAGGTTCTTTATAGATCCTGGATATCAACCTTTTGTCTGTACTGTCATTTGCAAATATCTTCTCCCATTCCGTCGATTGCCTCTCTGTTTTGTTGACTGTTTCCTTTGCTGTGCAGAAGAGTTTGATTTTGATGAAGTCCCAAAAGTTGATTTTCATTTTTGTTTCCTTTGCCTTTGGAGACATATCTTGAAAGTTGCTGTGGCTGATATCAAAGAGGTTCCTGCCTATTTTGTCCTCTAGTATTCTGATGGATTCCTGTCACACATTTAGGTCTTTTATCCATTTCGAGTTTATCTTTGTGTACGGTGTAAGAGAATGGTCAAGTTTCATTCTTCTACATATAGCTGTCCAGTTTTCCCAGCACCATGTATTGAAGAAACTGTCTTTTTTTCCCCTGTATATTTTTTCCTGTTTTGTCGAAGATTATTTGACCATAGAGTTGAGGGTCCATATCTGGGCTCTCTCCTCTGTTCCACTGGTCTATGTGTCTGTTTTTATGCCAGTACCATGCTGTCTTGGTGATCACAGCTTTGTAGTAAAGCTTGAAATCAGGTAACGTAATGCCGCCAGTTTTATTTTTGTTTTTCAGCATTTCCCAAGCGATTCGGGGTCTCTTCTGATTCCATACAAATTTTTGGATTATTTGCATCAACTCATTGAAAAATACCAGTGGAATTTTGGTTGGAATGGCATTAAAAGTACAGATTGCTCTAGGCAGTATACCCATTTTAACAATGTTTATTCTTCCGATCCAAGGGCATGGAAGGGTCTTCCATATTTTTGTGTCTTCTTCAATATCTTTCATGAGTGTTCTGTAGTTCCTTGAGTAAAGATCCTTTACCTCTTTGGTTAGGTTGATTCCCAGGTTATCTTATGGTTCTATGTGCTAGAGTAAATGGAATGGATTCTCTAATTTCCCTTCTGTATTTTCATTGTTAGTCTATAAAAAGCTACTGATTTCTGTACATTGACTTTCTATCCTGCCACGTAATAAATTGCTTTATGAGTTCTAGTAGTTTGAGGGTTGAGTCTTTTGGGTTTTCCATATAAAGAATCATGTCATCTGCAAAGAGAGAGAGTTTAACTTCTTCATTGCCAATTTGGATACCTTTTATTTCTCTTTGTTGTCTGATTGCTGTAGCTAGGACTTCTAATACTATGTTGAACAAGAGTGGTGAGAGTCGGCATCCTTGTTGTGTTCCTGATCTCAGTGGGAAGACTGCGAGCTTTTTCTCACTGAAGATGATATTTTCTGTGGGTTTTTCATAGATAGATTTTATGAAATTCAGGAATGTTCCCCCTATCCCTATTCTTTGAAGTGTTTTAATAAGGAATAGAAGCTGGATTTTGTCAAATGCTTTTTCTGCATTGATTGAGACAACCATGAGGTTCTTCTATCTTCTCTTATTGATTTGTTCTATCACATTGATTGATTTGTAAATATTGAACCATTCTTGTAGCTCATGGATGAATCCCACCTGGTCATGTTGGATAATCTTTTTAATGTGCTGTTGGATCCTGTTTGCTAGGATCTTGTTAAGAATCTTAGCATCCATATTCATCAGTGATATTGGTCTGATATTATCCTTTCTGGTAGGGTCTTTGCCTGGTTTCGAGATCAGGGTAATTCTGGCTTCATAGAAAGAGTCTGGAAGTTTTCCTTTTGCTTCAATTTTTTGAAACAGCTTCAGGAGAATAGGTGTTATTTTTTCTTGGAAAGTTTGGTAGAATTCCCCAGGGAATCTTTCAGGTCCTGGACTATTGTTTTTTGGTAGGTTTTTGATCACTGCTTTAATCTCGTTACTAGATATCAGTCTATTCAGATTGTCACTTTCCTTCTGGTTCAATTTTGGGAGTTTATAGTTTTCCAGGAATGCATCCATTTCATCTAGATTTCTTAGATTATTGGCAAAAACCTGTAGTAATAACTTCTGATGATTGTTTCTACTCCCTTAGTGTTAGTTGTGATCTCTTCATTTACATTCATAATTTTGTGTATTTGGGCTTTCTCTCTTATCTGTTGGATTAGTGTGGCCAATGGTTTATCAATCTTATTGATTCTTTAAAAAAACCAGCTTCTAGTTTCATTGGTACGTTCTACTGTATCTCTGGTTTTTACCTCATTGATCTCAGCTCTAATCTTGATGATTATCCTTCTTACGTGTAGAGTTTGTTTGAGTTTTTGTTGATTTTCCAGTTCTTTAAGTTGTAGAGACTGCTGGTGTATGTGGATTTTTCACCTTTTTTTTTTTTTTAATGGAGGCTTGGATGGCTATGTATTTCCACCTTAGGACCGCCTTTACTATATCCCATAGGGTTTGGACTGAAATGTCTTCATTCTCATTGGCATCCATGAATTGTTTAAGTTGTTATTTGATCTCCTGGTTGATCCGAGCATTCTTAAGTAAGGTCTTCTTTAGCTTTCAGTTGTTTGAGTTCCTTCTGAACTTTTCCTTGTGATTGAGCTCCAGTTTCAAAGCATTGTGATCTGAGAATGTGCAGGGAATCATCTCAGTCTTTTGGTATTGGTTGAGTCCTGCTTTGTTACCAAGTATGTGGTCTATTCTTGAGAAAGTTCCACGTGCACTTGAGAAGAATGTGTTTTCTGTTGTTTTAGGGTGGAATGTTCTGTATATATCTATGAGGTCAAGCTGGTCCAATGTGTCATTCAATGCTCTTGTTTCTTTATTGATTTTCTGCCCTAATGATCTATTTCCGAGAGAGGCAAGTTAAGATCTCCTACTATTAATGTATTCATATCAATATGACTCTTTATCTTGATTAGCAGTTTTCTTATGTAATTGGCTGCACCCATATTGGGGGCATAGATATTTACAATTGTTAGATCATCTTGTTGGATAGTCACTTTAAGAATGATGCAGTGTCCTTCTGTATCTCTGACTATAGTCTTTAGTTTAAAATCTAACTTATATGATATGAGAATCACTACCCTGGCCTTCTTTTGAGGCTCATTGGCATGAAAGATGCTCCTCTATCTCTTAACGGTCAATCTGGGTGTATCTTTAGGTTCAAAATGGGTCTCTTGTAGACAACATCGGGATGGGTCCTGTCATTTTATCCAATCTGTAACCCTTGATATTTTATGGGTGCATTAGACCATTCACATTGAGAGTGTTTTTTGATAGATATGTTTTGTTGACATCGTGTTACCTTTGAAGTATTTCTGTAGATTGTCTCTATATTTCTGTTCAGTGCTATTTTTAGGAATTTTTCCCTTTTATAGAACTCCCCTTAATATTTTTTGCATTATCAGCTTGGTGGTTGCATAGTCTTTTAAGCCTTGCCGGTCTTGGAAACTCTTTATCTCTCCATCCATTTTGAATGTCAGTCTTGCTGGATAAAGTATTCTTGGCTGCATGTTCTTCTCATTTAGTGCCCTGAATCTATCTTGCTATCCCTTTCTGGCTTGCCAGTTCTTTGTGGACGGGTCTGAGGTTATTCTGATTTCCTCTGTATTTAAGGAGCTTCTTTGTCCCACTGCTTTCAAGAGTGTATGCCTACAATTATAATTCTTCATTCTTAGTATTAGGTGTCTTGAGGACTTTCAAGAATCTATATTCTTGCGGGAAAGCAGTTCTGCCTGTAGTACATGAACACCGGCTCCATTCATGAGATTGGGAGATTTTTCATGGACTACTTGTTCCACTATATCTTCTAGACTTCTTTCTTTCTCCTCCCCTTCAGGGATTCCAATAATTCTGATGTTGGAATGTTTTATGGCATCATTTATTTCCCTGATTCTTTTTTTGTGTCCTCTAAGCTGTTTGTTCCAGGCTCTTCCTGATCCTTTCTCTCTATCTGTTTGTCCTCCAGATCAGTAAATTTATCTTCTGTCTCAGTTACCCTAACTTTGAGAGAATTTAGATTAGATTGGAACTCATTGAGAGCATTGTGAACATCATCTGTGGTGGCTTTCAGTTCTGACCTAACATTTTGAACATCTTCTCTGGTGGCTTTCAGTTCTGCCTAATCAATTCTGTTTGGTCATCCAAGGCTTTCTCCATCCTAGATATTGCATGGATAATTGTTACCCTGGATTTCTTTTCTGACATATTGTCTATGTCGATAGCCATTAGCTCTGTTGCAAAAGGCCCATCCTCTGCATTTTTCTTCTGTTGAGCATTCCTTCTCCTAGTAATTTTGGCAAGAGATGACTCACTGGATGTAGCTGGATGTATCAACTGTGGTGCAGTCAAGTTGCACCCTGGAATGCTTCTGAGCAATCAGGATTCCCCACCCTAATGAGAGAAAAAAGGGAAGATAAAGAAAAGAGAGAGAGAGAGAGAGAGAGAGAGATCAGAACAAAAGGGGAAAATAAAAGAAGGCTCAGCCCAAATGGGCCCCAAGGTAAGATTTATGAAGTATACAAGCAAAAACAGACTAAGACTGATAAAAGTAGATGATAAGAAAATATATATATATATATATATATATATATTTTTTTTGAATATCTATCAAAAAACACTCTCAATGTGAATGGTCTAATGCACCCATAAAATATCAATATTTGAACCTCGTCAAAAAGTACCCCAAGTATAAGATTTATATACTATCAGGACAAATACAAATACACAGAAACACTGGCGGAAGACAAAGATTGGAGAGTGGTATTAAATTCTCAGTGTGGGTGAGGAAGGTTATTTTGATTCTTCCTGCACATATCTTGATATCTTTGTTAAAGGAATCAACTTTCCTAAGATAAAGCGGCATTAAAAATTGGTTTAACTATAGGGGTAGCATTGATTGGGGAAAGAGGATTACCTTGAAGTTTAACTCTATATGAATATGAGAAACTAAAGTAAAAAAAGAATAAACTACACTAAACTAAACTAAAATTTTTTAAAAATGTTAAAAAAATAGAAAAGCAAAAGAAAAACTCAGGTGTATCTATCAAAAAGTTCAGGTTAGAAGGTTATTTTGGAAAATGATGTAGTGGACTTCTCACTGTTTTGGTAAATAGGTTAAAAATTATCTATATAAAAATGAACCAGAATAGTGGCAACAAGTTAAAAATAAAGTCGTATATATGAAGTAGTGGTGGTTGTTCTCTTGTGGTTTTTTTTTCCTTTTCTAGTTGTTTTCCTTCAGGAGAGGCCTGCCACGTGGGTTTTTAGTCAATGATGTTCCCTGAGTTAAGTCCTCCCGCCCCCTCCAAGGGGGAGGGCTCTGAGGAAATTGGTTTTTTCAGGCATTTGTTCTCTGTAGGTTTTTATGTTTGTTCATTTGTTTTCCCTCTCCTTGACAGCTTTTGATAGTTTTTGGATGTTTAGAGGAAAGCAAACTCCACCTCGACCCCTCTCTCAGAGAGAAGCCTCACTCTGCTACCCTGTGAGTGCTGCAGAGCACATAAGTTCCCCCTTGGCCACTGGCAGAGTAGGTTCTGGTCGCAGTCTCTGGGTGTGCAGGATCTCCTGCTTGTACCCCAAACCTCAGCAGTGGCGGCTGTCTGGGCAGCTCCAGACCGCCAGAGAGGTTCCAAGCAGCAATCACACACTGAGATTTTCCCACTGGCCAGGGCTGGGAGTGCCTAGACTTTCTGGGTCTGACAGCATTAGCCTGGCACCTGCACACACCTCTCCCAGGGGAGTGTGTGAGGCATGCAGGTCTGATGTTTGTTCGGCAGAGAGCCTGCTTCCTCCTCTCTCTCTCTGCCTACTTTTGATCTCTATCTGTTGAATAAAATGAATAAACTATTTAAAAAATATTTTTGCTGTCTGCATCACCTGTAATAATTGGTGAGGGTATTTTTAGTACACTTTAATTTCAAGAGGCAAGGGGAATAGAGAATGTTCTGATTATCTTCCTTGCTGTCTATGTGTGCCAAGGCCCTTTATGTTTTGTTTAAATAAAAGACTCAAGGAGACAAAAAATTGCATAAGTGACCCTGACTCATTATTAAGCTGTTATTGAAAGACTAATTTTATGTCGTAGGCAAGACACTGTTGTGGTGTTATGTTATAGTGATTGCATAAGTAAAATATCACATTAATGACTTATCATGGATACCCAAGACGGCACATTTTCTATTTTTATTACTAATAGCTATATTTAATATCAAAAAGAATTTAGCATCACAGTATCCTTCTCTTTTGTTCTGCCTTCTGCATATCTGACCTCATTTGACAAACACAAATATTTATATTTGTATTTATTTATTTATTTATTTAGTCAAGAGCAGTGGTTCACCAATGATCTCTGGAAGCAGTCATCATGGAACATGACTTCGTTTTGTTAATTTCAGCTGCATCCATGAAGTACATTAACAGATTTCTAGGCAGATTTGTCCCAAAGGTTTTGTGCATCTCCACTAGACTCCTAAGGAAAGATAATGAAAAAATGTTGTTGTTGTTATGGCATTAACAACACACATAATTTTTCTGCATTTTCTGACTCTAAGTTGTGCTAAAAGCCAACGATGTTTTATTGGCTTTTTAAAATAAATACCATTATATAAGTGGTGGAGGGCTACATGATGTGTTTCTGTGGTAGTATTTTGATGGGATATACCTCATTCAGAATCAAAATGTCTTACATGTTATGTAGAAATGAATATGACAATATCTGAATGGATTAGTTTTCAGTGTTATCTTTATTTCTGCAGATAAGAATCACTGAGGCTAAGAAATTAATTGTGACCAACATAACATTCTTGCTCATGGGATTCCCTAATAACCAGGTTCTACAGAGACTTTATGCTGCATTCTTCACCCTGGTTTACCTGGCAGCACTGATGGGGAACATCCTCATTATCACCCTCACAACCATTGACCAGCATCTCCAAACCCCCATGTATTTCTTCCTGAAAAATTTGTCTTTGATTGATATCTGTTACATCTCTGTCACTGTTCCCAAATCTGCCATGACCTCACTGACCAACAGCCATTCCATCTCCTTTGTGAGATGTGCCTCACAAGTTTTCCTTGTTGTTTCCTTTGCTGCAACAGCTTGGCCTCCTTCTAGTGATGTTCTATGACCACTATGCTGCTGTCTGCTGTCCTCTGCACTATGAGGCACCAAGAATAGAGGCACCTGTGTGCAGATGGCAACAGCAACGTGGTTCAGTGGGTGTATCTATGGATCCATTCATGTTGAAGGCACATTTTCTGTCCATTTCTGTGGTTCTAACATAGTACACCAATTCTTTTGTGATGTGCCATCCCTGCTCACACTTACTTGTTCTGGGGAGCAAACTCTAGAATATGCATTTATAATTGGTAGTTGTTGTTTGGGTTTTATATGGTTTAGTTTATTGGTCGTGTCTTATGTTTACATCTTTTTTCTACTGTTCTAAGAATCCCACCTGCTAAGGGCAGAGTGAAAATGGTGACATTTTTCCTCTTTTCTGGCATTATCAAATATTTAGCTTAAAATTTTAAATCTTCATTTTCACTGAAAGTGTTGATATCAATGTTTTACACTGTGTTATTCCCACCATAAACCCTCTCATTGACCGCCTGAGAACTGGGATATGAAAATGGCCTTGGGCAAAATGATAGCTGGGAAAATGTTTGGAACAGCTTTTTAACTTAAATATGCAAAATATCAGTAAAGTGAATTATTTTATTAATGACAATTATTTCAAAAGAAATACCTCCATTCCCCTTTGCTAGTCTGTAAAATTCAGTAATTTGTTTCCTAAAAGTGTCCCAGGGCAAAATTTTACTCTTTTACTTATGTAATTTATTACTCTGTTGAAAATGTTTAATTAAATGGTTCTCTTCCCTGTTTTTATTTTATGACAATGTTTTACTAGAGTGAATATTATGAATGATTTAAATTTACCATATTGCTAAAAACTGCATTATGATTTCCCAATATTTTCAGGGAATTCACACAAAATAGCACCTTCTACTATGATTCTGTGAAATGCACTTCATAAGTTGAAGTAAAATTGAGGTTGCATTAATCTTAAAATTTTATATTAGAGGTTATTTTTGGTCATGTTAGTTAAATATTTATTGGTGGGTTTTAGAGTTGAGACATCAAAGTAAAATTTCTGTGGTTACTGCTCTTTCAGGAATTAAGAATGAGGATGATGATGAGAGCATTCATATAAAAGTCCTCATTCAAAACAGAACTGCTTTAGGAATACTTTATTTTGTTATAAATACATTTAATATCACACAAGATTTAAATTATTGTGAATGTTTCTTAAATTTCTTCTTTTTTCTTTTGTCCATTCTTCTCTCAATCATTTTTTCCTTTCCTGTTATTTGTTTTCTTCCTTTTATTTTTTATTTTAAACATTTCTATTTTTGTACATTTTTGTCTTTTCTTCTCTTCAAAAATAGATTTTTTTTTCTTGTACCTACTCATTTATAAATTTGTCTTAGAATACTTCATATTCGACCTCTTAAACTACCACTTTCCACTCAGATTACCACTTATCCCCCTACTAAAAACACATTACTTCTACCTTTTTTGTAATAATTTTGGTATAGTAATAAACACCACTGAATCTATGGATCCAAGTGTTGCACTTGCCTATTCAACCTCCCTCCAGTGGATGAAAATTGTCTAAACTTGTTACACAAGTATAACCATGCTTTCTTTTAGTTATATACATTTTTTTATCTCACCTCTGTGTCATTTTATTTTAATGATTTAAAAAGCATTATTTTCCTGAGGATTTTAAACCAGATTTAGGGATAGACTAAGGAAAAATACCAAATTTTCATATTTATTTTGGATATATCTGATATTTATGTATCACTATGCATTCATTTTACAATTATTTAATTAAAAATTTAAGTTTCTCTTGCTATTAAACCCAACATTTTATCCTTTTTATCACTTTATTTTTCCAGTTCTTTTGATTGTCATTTGGTATAATTTTGGACTCATTTGCTCTCTCTTTCAACCACATTAAACAACTCAACAATAACTTTCTTTTTAAAAAATATATCTAGGAATTGAGCATTTCTTACAAATTACAATGCTACAAATGTGAGTCACACCATTATACCTGTCATTATAATTTTGCTACAGTCCTGAATATTGTGTACTAGTTTTCTCTCTTTCTTTTAGTGCAATCTAGTCTTAGAGCTATGGGTAGAATCAACACTAATGGCTACTTGGGTCCCAGCAAGGGTAAGGAAAACCCAGTATTTTCAATTGTTTTTCACCCTCAGCATTTCTGTTGCATTTCAGATTTGAATTACCCCCCTCACTATTGCACTCAAAACTAGTGATCTCGGTGCTCCTGTAGCATGTATACATTGTCCTTGATGTTTCCTCTGGCTCGAATGTCTTTTTTCCAGTTATCTGTTCAGTTTCATCTCCCTTTTTATAAATATTAGCCTTGTTTTGTTAATGCTGAGTGAAACAAAACTCTGTGTGTGTGTGTGTGTGTGTGTATTCTTGTCTGTGTTCCATAATAAAATTTGGTGATTCTAAGTTAAATTAAACACAAACCAAAGACTTAGTCAACCCAACACACAATGGGGTTATCTCTCTTAAACAGAGATGAATGACAATACAGAATAAATCCAGAATTAGTATGATTTTCTGAGTTAGTTTACATCAAGCTAATATTTGGTAAGTTTCATTAGATAGTAGATTTCTGAAATTTTAAAGTTCTTTTTGGATAGATGCTGGCCATTTTTGTAACTGTGATATTGAAGGAAAAAAATGTGACACACACTGAACCTACAGCTGTATACCAACAAATCATGTCATAAATTTAATTATATATATTCTATACCAATTTGGGGAGGAGACTTTTAGCTCCTCTAAACATAGAGAAATAAATACTGAATATTGGATTCATTACCTGATTAACAAATCACTTCTTCTTTATTATCACTTTTAACCAAAATGTGATCAGAATTTTCTATCAAACACTACCATAATAAGTCGGGTGTACTGTTTTTTCTTTGTTGTTGTTTTTGTTTTGTTTTGTTTTTCTGTTCTTTCCTTTCTCTTTTCTTTCTTTCTCTCTTTTTTTCCTTTCTTTTTAATAAAGAGAGATAACGTGGGACAGAGAAGGACAGAAGGCAGAAGGGCAGAAGAGAGAGAAGTTTAAGCAGCCTCCATGATCATCAGGAGCCTGATGTGGGGCTTAATCTCATGACCCTGAGATCATGACCTGAGGCAAAAATCAAAAGTCAGGTGTTTAATATAATTATTAAATGTGAAAATGTTTTAACTTTGTGTCACTTGTATAATTTAATTTGGAAATTTTCTGTCTGGGTCCTTCAATCATATTTATTTATTTATTTACTTATCTCTCTACTTACTTATGTATTTGCTTGTATGCTTATTATTTACTTATTTATTTTAGTGTTCAATGATTCATTAGTTGTGTATAACACCCGGGGTTCATCATACCAGGCGCCCGACTTAATACCCATCACCTGGTTACCCCATTCCTCACCCCCTCCCTTCTGTAAATCTCAGGTTTTTTCCCCAGATTCCAGAGTCTTCCATGATTTATCTCACTCTCTCGTTTCTTCAGTTTTCCCTCCCTTCCCCATGGTCCTCTGTGTTATTCCTTATGGTCCACATATGAGTTAAACCATATATTTGTATTTCTTTGCTTGACTTATTTCACTTAACGTGATACCTTACAATTCCAACCATGTTGATATAAATTGCAGGTATCCATTTTTTCTGATGTCTGGGTAATATCCCATTGTATATATAAACCACATCTTTATCCATTCATCTGCTGTAGGACATCTCAGCTGCTTCACAGTTTGACTATTATTTAAGGAATTGATTCAATTTACAATAGCACCAAAACCCATAAAATAACTAGGAATAAATCTAATAGAGGTAAAGGATCTATACTCTAGAAACTACAGAACACTTATGAAAGAACTTGAGGAAGACACAAAGAGAAGGAAAAACATTTCATGGCCATGGATTGGAAGAATAAACACCATCCTCTTTAAAAATTGTTTTCTTTTGTGTTAAATGCAACTATTAAGAATCATTGAACACTACATCAGAAAATAATGATGTACTATATGAGGGAGGCCTGTGAGCATGAGCCCCACTGTTGCAGAACTTCTCAGCAGACAAAAGGGCTTCCGAGAACTGTTATGAACTAGGAGGTGTTATGCAGGATGTTATAGCCGACAGCAGATAGACCACCGGGACATGGGGTACGTGCTAAAAGTAACATCAGCAGCAGCAGACGAGCAGCCTCGCACGTACAGCAGACCACAGATTAACCACAAGCGCCCTTGACGCAGTGACTGAACTGGCATACAAGCAACACTGGCCCTCTGCTTGTCAGAGTGTGCTCTTGGGACAGTATCGCTCAGATCATCCTCCCGGTCGATGCACCCAAAAGGTGTGCTCCAGGGAGGGGATCGGTCACCTTCTCAGTCGATGCACCCAAATGGTGTGCTCCAGAGAAGGGGATCGGGCGGGAGTACCCTGGGCCCTCTCCCTAGCCCACGCGGCTAGAGTTGTCTGTCTTGTATTAGCTATTGTGTGGTACGCGCTAATAAACAACTTTCGCTTTCAGTTATTGTGTGTGACCCGTTTGCTTCCACCATCGGACCGGCTCACTCCCCTGGGAGCTCTGTGAGCCGCAGAGCTCCTTGAGCAGCGGAGAGCTCCCACTATATGGTGGCTAACTTAACATAAAAAATGTTTTCTTTTAATTTTGTAAAGATATCATTGTCAATTAAAGATACAACACCCTCTTGTTCTATTTAGTAAAAGATTTTCCCTTGCAGTTTTGAAGTATATATATATATATATGGTGCATATTAAGTAAAAATTTATATTAATTTTAAGAATTCAATATCACCTTTTAATATGTGTTTTTAATTTTTAAGTATCAACCACCAGTTGATTTTTAAAGTTATTTGCAACTCTATCTTTTGGAATTATATACCTTTTTTCTAATTTACACTATACACAGTATGCAAAAATTTAGAAATCATTCAAAATCATTCTTTTGTCTAGAAATTTAGTTAATAATTTTAGGATATGTATTCTAGAATAAATATAAGATTTAATGCATTGCTTAATAATTGTGAAGCCTATGTCTTATCTCATCTTTGGTAATTTTCAACCATTATAACTTGAAATAATGTGTCTTCTACTTTTTCTCTCTCTTTCCTTTCCAGTATTCAAATATGCACGTATTAGTTCATAAGATGCTAAACTATATGCTCCATAGGCTTCTTATTTTTTCTTACATTTTAAGATTGAAGAACTTATAATAATCTGTCATCGTTTTATTATTCTTTATTTGTCTCTTAGAGTTAGCTCTGAAATCCTCTAGTGAATTTTTCAATTCATTTATCAACATGTCAAATTTAAATTTTCCTTTTAAAAAATTCCTGTCTTTGAGCACCTGGGTGGATCAGTGGGTTAAGCCTCTGCCTTCAGCTCAGGTCATGATCTCAGGATCCTGGGATCGAGTCCTGCATCAGGCTCTCTGCTCAGAGGGGAGCCTGTTTCCTCCTCTCTCTCTCTGCCTGCCTCTCTGCCTACTTGTGATCTGTGTCTATCAAATAAATAAAATCTTTAAAAAATTTTCTATTTTTTTCCATTTGAATTATTTTGTTTTCATTTTTCATGGTTTATAGACTTATAACTGACACATGACACTGTATTAGTTTTAGCTGTATCCAATAATGATTTTATATATGTATATCTTGGGAAATTATTACTGTAATGTTCAGTTGACATACAACAACTCATCTAGTTACAAATATTTTTGAGAAATCTTAAGATCTATTCTTTCAGTAAATTTTAGATATACAATAGAGTATTTTAACAATAATCACCATGTTTTATGGTTCATCATGAAACATACTTATTTTATAAGTTTGTACTTCTTGAAAATCTTCACCTATCTTGCCCATGCCCCACTCATGTCCTTTTGCACCAATCCATTTTCTTTTATTTTAATTTTGTCTATTTATTTGTCAGAGATACAGAAAGAGAGAGAGCACTCACAAGTGTGGCGAGGGACAGAGGAAGAAGCTGGCTCCCCACAAGGAGCCCACCCAATGTAGGACTCAATCTCAGGACCTTGGGATTATGATCTGAACCAAAGGCAGACATTTAACTGATTGAGTCCCCAAGAGACCCACAATTCATTTTCTACAGGTTTAATTTTTTAGATTTTATATATAAGACATGTTATACATAATGCATTTTTCTTTTACTTAGCATAACACACCCTAATTTTTCTCTATATAGTCACAAAAGTCAGAATTTTCTTCATTTTCTATGTCTAAATAACACCGTATTTATTTATTTATTTGTTCATTTGTTTACATTCACATTACGTTTATCTATTGAACCATTGAAGAATACTGAAGCGATTCCGTGGTTTGACTTATAAATAATGCCACAATGAGTTGGGAAGAATACATATTTTTTTTGAGATGGCAATTTTCTATCCTTTGGATATGCATGCATAAGTGGAACTTCTGGATTATATGGTAGTCCTATTAATATTTTGAGATCCATCATATTATTTTCCACAGTAGCTGCACTAATTTAAATTCAAAGTAGCAATGTCCAGTCCCTTTAACCCCACACCCTTCCTAATTCTTCTTATCCCCTTTTTGGTGATAGAAATTTTAAAAAACGTGAAGTGATGTCTCATTGTGATCTCATTTACATTTCTCTAAATATTAACGTTGAACCACCTTTTCATGTACTTGGTGGACATTTGTATATCTTCTTTGGGAATCTGTCTATTCAACTTTACTATCTATTTTGCAATCATTTTTTTTTTTTTGGCTTTTCAGTTGTATAAATTCTTTATATATTTTGGATACAAACATTTTTTAAATTTTTTTATTTACTTATTTGACAAACAAAGATCACAAGTAGGCAGAGAAGCAGGCAGAGAGAGAGGAGGAAGCAGGCTCCATGCTGAGCAGAGAGCTTGATGCAAGGCTTGATCCCAGGAGCCTGGGATCATGACCTGAGCCAAAGGCAGAGGCTTTAATCCACTGAGCCACCCAGGTGCCCCAGGATACTAACTTCTTATCAGATATATGATATGCAAATATTTCCTCCAATTTTGTAGGTCATCCTTTAATTTTGTTGATTGTTTATTTGCCATCTAAAATCTCTTTAATTTGATATGTTACAACATATTTTTATTTGTTATATATTTCCAAAAAGGAAATATTAACAAGATCAATGTCAAGTATTTTCCTCTTTATGTTTTCTTTTAGGAGTTTTGTGGTTTCAGGTCGTCTGTCTTTGATCCATTTCAAGTTAATTTTTGTGGGTAGTGAAATATAAGGATGCTAGGTAATTTTTGCATGTGGTTGTCCTGTTTTCCCAAAGCCCTTCATTAAAAAGACTATTTTTTCTCGTTGTGTACTTTAAGTGTAAGTATATTTCTGGACTATTTATTTTGTTCCATTAAAGTCTGTGTCTTTTTATGCTAGATCTATACTGTTTTGATTACTATAGTTTGTAATACAATGTTAAATTAAAAAAAAATATGATGCTTCCAGCTTTTTTATCTCTCAATATATTTTTAGCTATTCAGGATCTTTCTTGGATTCATTAAAAATTAGTGATTGTTGGGGCGCCTGGGTGGCTCAGTGGGTTAAAGTCTTTGCCTTTGGCTCAGGTCGTGATCCCGGGGTCTTGGGATCGAGGCCCACATCAGGCTCTCTGCTTGGGAGGGAGCCTATTTCCTCCTCTCTCTCTGCCTGCCTTTCTGCCTAATTGTGATCTCTGCATGTCAAATAAATAAATAAAATCTTTTTTAAAAAGTTTAAAAAATAGTGATTGTTATGTTTCTGTGAAAAATTACATTGCAATTTTAAAAATATATATTTATTTATTTGATAGAGAGTGTGCAAGAGAGCACAAATTGGGTGCAGGGAGAGGGAGAAGCAGGCTCCCTGTCAAGCGGGGGTACCAGCGTGGGACTTGATCCTGAGACCTGGGATCATGACCTGAGCTGAAGGCAAATGCCCAACTGACTAAATCACTCAGGCACCCTAATGACATTGCAATTTTGACAGTAATTTTATCGAATATATAGTTATTTTTTAAAGATTTGATTTATTTATTTGACAGACACAAGTAGGCAGAGAGGCGGGCAGAGAGAGGAGAAAGCAGGCTCCCTGCTGAGCAGAGAGGCTCCCTGCTGAGCAGAGCTTGTTCCCAGGACTCTGGGATCATGACCTGAGCCTAAGGCAGAGGCTTTAACCCACTGAGCCACCCAGGCACCCCTATAGATTGTTTTGACTATTGACATTTTACCAATCATTTAGCTTCCAATTCAAGAACATAGAAAAATTTATATTTATTTTTGACTTAACTTCTTGTATCAGTGTCATAGTTTTCAGTGTACAGGTCTCTCAGGTTCTTGCCTAAATGTATTTTTATATATTTCATTTTTCTGATTCAATTAAGAAATTATTTTATTAATTTTTCTCCCTGAAATTTCATCATTTGGGTATAGAAACACAATAAAATTTCAAATATTTATTTTACCCTGCAATTTAACTAAATTTAATTATAGTTCTACCAGTATTTTGTAGAATCTTTAAAATTTTCTATAATATTATGTTATTTGTAAATAGTGAAAGTCTGCTTCCTGTCTGACTTGGACATGTTTTATTTTTCTTAATAAGTTTCTTGCACAAGACTTCCAGTTTATTCATGTTGAATATAAGTGGGGAGACTAGTGAATATGATATAAGCTGAAGTCTTATAATATATGACCTTTATTAGTTACAGGAATATTCTTTAATACCAAATTTATTGAGTTTTTATTGCAAATGGATGTTGAATTTTGTCAAATAATTTTTCTGCATCTATTGAGATAATAGTATGATTTTTATTGTTCATTGTGTTAATGTGGTGTATTACATTTATCAATATGTGGATATGGATATTTAACCATCCTTGCATCCTTGTAATAAATCCCACTTGATCATGTGGATGATCCTTTTAATGTACTTATTGAATTTTTTGTTATAACTTTATTGAAAATTTTTATTTCTGTGTTTATCAGGGGTATTGGTTTTTATTTCTATTTTCTTGAACTGTCCTTGTCAGGTTTTCATATCCAGTTAATGATGGTCTTGTTAAATGAAATTGTTCCTTATTTTTATATTTATTTATTTAGGAAGTGTTTGAAAAAGATTGATACTAATTCTTTCTAAGTGTTCTCTTAAATTCACCAAGAATGCCCTTGGATCTCTTGGATCTTGGATTTTTTTCTTCCTTTTTTTTTTCCCTTGGAAATTTCTGATTATTGATTTAATCTAAGTTGTAATTGGACCATTCAGATTTCTATTTCTTCATATTCAGTTGATACGTTTTTAGTTTCTGTTTTCTTTGCCTTCCATTTACACTGAATATAATTTTTATCCCCTTATTCTTAGTGTGTGTGTGTATGTGTTCTAAATGCAAATGAAAGTCTCAAGTAGGCATAATATAGATGGGTCCTTTCTAAAAAAAAAAAAAAGACTACTTTCCATATTTTGGGTAATTTATTCCATTTAAAGGAAAATAAATATGAATACATATTAAATTAGTACTATCATTTTGTTAATTGTTTTCTGGATGTTCTGTAATTCCTTTGTAAGTGTCTTTTGTTCCTTTGTGATTTGATAATTTTCTGTCATGGTGTGTTTCGAGTCCCTTTATTTTTTGTGTTATAGTGTAGCTTTTTGCTTTATGGTTACTATGAGTTTTAAAAGATTTTTTATTTAAACAGTCCGTTAAGATACTTATTTGAAAATGTGAAAGAGAGAATGAGTGGGGGTAGTAGCAGAAAGAGAGGGAGAAGCAGACTTTCTGCCACAGGGAACCTGATGCTGGCTCAATCCCTGGACCCCAGTATCATGACCTGAGCTGAAAGCAGATGCTTGACCAACTGAGCCACCCAAGTACCCCTTAAACAGTCAATTTTAAGCTAATAACAACATAACTTCAAATGGATGCTAAAGCACTGCACTTTTGTTCTTCACATGTTTTATTTTTTGATGTCAAAATTTACATGTTTTTATCTGCTTTATCCATTAGAAAAAGAAAGCCGTGCATCAGGCTCTCTACTCAGCAGGGAGTATGCTCCCTCCCCCACCCCCTTTGCCTGCCTCTCTACCTGCTTGTGATCTCTGTCAAATAAATAAATAAAATCTTAAAAACTATATATAAATAAATACCAGTTAGTTAACATAGTTAACATAGCTTCAGGTGTATTTGTAGAGAGAGAGTGGGAAGGAGGGACAGAGGGAGAGAATCTCCAGCAGACTTCCTGATGAGCATAGAGCCTGATGTGGGATTTAATCTCACAACCCTGAGATAAGGACCTGAGCCAAAACCAAGATTCAGCACTCACCTGACTGCACCAACCAGGTGCCCCACTTTCACCTCTTTTATTGAATGTGGTACTGAAATTCCTAACCGCAGTATCAGACTAGAGAAGAAATAGAAGACATCCAAATTAATAAGGAAAAAAAGTAAAACTTTCACTAGTTGTGGATTATATGGTACTATATAAAGAAAACCCTAAGTACCCTACCAAAAAACTACTAGCAATGATGAATGATTTCAGTAAAATCACAGGGTAAAAAAAAATAATAATAATAACATAGAGAGATCTGTTACAATTTTATATGCTAATAATGAAGTATCATTATCTGTATACAATGGAGAAATGACAGTCTTTTCAACAAATGATTGGGAAAACTGGACAGCTACATGCAAAAGAATGAAACTGGACAACTTTTTTACACCATACACCTAAATAAACTGAGAATAGGTTAAAGACATAAATGTGCTACCTCAAACCATCAAACTCCTAGAAGAAAAATTAAGCAGTAATATTTAGACATAGTCTGTAGAAAAATTATTCTACACATGTGTCTTCAGACAAGGGATACAAGGGCAAAATAAACTATTGGGACAGCAACACTTAATTAAAAAGTCTTTTTTAAGATGTTACTTATTTATTTGAAAGAGAAAGAGAGAGCACAAGGAGGAGAATCAGACTCCCTGTTGAGCACAGAGCCTAAGATGAATTATGATCCCAGGACCCTGAGATCAGGACCTGAGGCAAGGTCGAATGCTTAAAGAAATGAGCCACTCACACACCCTTAACCAACTGAGCCACCCACATACCCCAAAAGTATTTTACATGGTAAAGGGAACCATCAACAAAACAAAAAGTTAAAGTTTTTTGAATATTTATAAATGATATATCCAATAAAGAGTCAGTATGTGAAATACATATTCAAATTATAATCATCATTTGACTTTTACTTTGATATTCTCTGATTTTTTTTAGACTTAAACTCACATCTGCATTTTGTTTTATTATGCTGTTATACTGCTTGATGAAGATCACCAGCAGGATAGAATTGAGATTCCATGACAATTTGCTTTAATGCATCCTCCTGGAAGGAAATATGGCACTTACTATTATTACTAGGATTACACCTTTCCAATGAAACCAACTTAGTTTCAGTTATTGAACGTAAGAACAAAGAATTTATGAAAATATAACAATGGGATGAGAATGAATGAATTGAATAAGCAAGCTTCTTCTATATGTCTAAATTGCAGTGGAGTAAGTAACATACCCTCCTTGATGAATGTCTCAGAAGCACCAATGGGCTCTGGTTTGACATGGCATTAAAAAAAATCAAGTTAGAGCTTTGGGATAACTAGCATAATAAAGAAAGAGAGGATTTAGATATACATTATGCCAAAAAATTTGGATATGAAAATAATACTATATTAACAAGATAAAGGACCATCAGTCCAATTGTGGATGGTTAAGAACATGTCACAGAAAATATACCACTATGGTATATTTCCTATTTTGAGTTGAGGGAACTTAAGAAACATATTATGCAGGAAGGGCTCCCTGACTTCCCTCTTTCTCTCTCAAATGAGATAGCACTTCCTATGAAAGGTGCATACCCTGTCCCAGGAAGAGAACATTCTTATCATTGCAGAGTGGGAGTTGAGGCCAAAATGCACCTGTAAAACAAACTTATCAAAATAACACTTGTGTCACTTTTCAATAATTTACTGATCAAGACTATTTGTCTTGTCACATGCCCACTATTTGTTATTCTTGGTTTAAAAAGGTTTATAAGCTTTTGGGCCAAAATGCTTATTCAGATTCACTTACCTTTTGAAGACACCTATGTGCATATGGAAATTAGCTTTTACTTTTCTTCTGTTAATAGGTCTCATGTCAGTTTAATACTTAGTCTTAGCCATAGAACCTAGGAAGGTAGAAGGAATTCCTCCTCTCCTACAGTAGGATGGCATACAAAACAGCAGTGCGTTGGTACAAAATGTTTTTCTGTTATTGTGAGAGTTCGTACGCAGCTTTTGATATTTTTGTGGAAAAGTAAGGGTTAGAAAAAAATGTTGTATGGCATAAGCTTTTAATTTATATGTACAGGTAATTTAGTCACTATTTTACATCAATATGCTCTGTTTTAAAAATAAAAACTAATTAAGAATTCAAGAAAAACACACTTTTGATATTACTAGAAAATGGCACATCAAAGTTTAAGAAAAAAATTCAAGCTCTTGCATTTTTAAGACATTCTTGATTTTGCTGTATACTTTTGCCATTAAAATAGATTATTTAAAACTTTAGTTGCCTCAGGCACCTGGGTGGCTCAGTGGGTTAAGCCACTGCCTTCGGCTCATGTCATGATCTCAGGGTCCTGGGATCGAGTCCAGCGTTGGGCTCTCTGCTCAGCGGGGGGCCTGCTTCCCTTCCTCTCTCTCTGCCTGCCTCTCTGCCTACTTGTGACCTCTCTTTGTCAAATAAATAAATAAAATCTTTTTAAAAAAGAAAACTTTAGTTGCCTAAAATAGTGCCTCTAGTAATATAATCATCTGCATATCAGTCAACTAGGGATCTTGTTGAGCTTCATACTGTCATTTGAGAGGTCTGTGCTTAAATAAGCCTTTCTAACTAAGCTCCCAGATTATTCTGATGCTTTAGTGCACTGATCACACTTTGAGTGAAAATATTTTAGGAGGTGATCAAATGGAAAACACTCATGCTAAAAAAAAAACTTAGAAATGTGTATTTCCCTTAGCTCTCTTGTCATTCCATTTCTTACTGAACTGTATTTTAATATTTGAAAAATGTAAAGATATTTCACTAAAATAAGAAGGTAAACAGTGAAGGAAAATCTAGTTTGGGTCCCTTTTTTCTATTTTTTTTTTCTTCTCTCCTTCTGTGTTAAATTTGTTTATTTAGCTTGAGTATTTTATAAAAATATAAGAGAGCTGATACTTGTTTTTCTATGATCGGTATCCCATTACTGTACCCTCCAGTTCTAGTTTTTTCTTTTCTTTCTCCTTCCACATCTTGATCTTCTTACCTCTGCTAATATTTTGAAATTCAGTTATCAAGAAAAATCTGAATAATCTAGTATTTTGCTATTTTTCCAATGAAATGTTCTACTTCTATTTATATGAATAATTTTTTAAAAAAAATCTAGTTTAAATGAGTGCTGTCTTATTATATATGTTTAATACATGTTAATTTAGAAAATTATATTCAGGGTCAAAATGATATGTTTATAATACTACAACCACCAAATGGAGTAACACTGCTACATTCAACAAAAACAATCTTTGGTGCATGATCGCTAATGAGGTATAATTATGAAAATACCTAACTAAACTATGGGACTAAACCAGCCTATTTTCCTATTGTGAATGGCTTGTGAGCAGGGAGCTGGTATGATTTATCTCTTTATTATTATGGCATTGTACTGGTATTCTTAAACATAGTAATTACAGAATATCTATTGTAGTAAAATTCAAACAAAAATGTAAAGTACAGAGAATGGTCCATATTAGCTGGTATCAATTTCATAATATAATTTTCAATACTTACCTTTAACAAGTGAAATTTGAGAATGCATTATAAACTGAATATTTTAAAGTATCTCTCAAATCATTCATATATCATGCTAAGAGCAATTTATTTTGTGCTAGAGCTTTTCTGAGAGCTTTCTTCACATCTTTGTTTCTCAAGGTGTATATGAGAGGATTTACCAAAGGGGTAACCACACAGTAGAACACTGAGATGATTTTGCCAATAGTGAAATTGTACTTGGCTGGAGGGAGAACATAAAAAAAGATAATGGTGCCATAATAGATAGAGACCACAGTGAGGTGGGGGGCACAGGTGGATAAAGTTTTCTTCCAAGCCTCCCAGGAAGACAGCCTGATTATTGTCACCACAATATGCCCATAGGAAGACATAGTGAGAAGGAAAGAACTTAGAATCACAACAGAGCTATATGTGTAACCCAAAGCCTCCACCAAATATGTATCTGAGCAGGAGAGTTTAAAAATGGGGTCTGAGTCACAAAAGAAATGGTTGATCTTCTGGGGACCACAAAAGTTTAGGTGGGAGATGAGTATGGTCGGTAGGAGAGAAGAAATAAAGCCCCCAATCCAAGACCCAGCTGAAAACCGTAGGCACAGCTAAAGACTCTTGAGAAGTGAATACCTTAAAAAGCTGTAGATGGCCAGGTACTGGTCATAGGCCATCACAGCCAGCAGGATGCACTCTGTAGCTCCCATGGAGAAAAAGAAGTAGTACTGGGTTATACAACCAGAGACAGATATGGTAATAACCTGTGAGAGGTAGGTGGCCAGCAATTTAGGCACTGTGGCTTTGGTGTACCAGATCTCTAGGAATGACAAATTTCCTAAGAAAATGTACATGGGCGTTTGGAGTGTGATATCCATGAGAACAATGAAAATGATGAGGGTGTTTCCCATGAGGGAGAGCAGATAAACAGTGAGAAATATCACAAACAGTGTGACCCGCAGATGGAGAACACCGGAAAACCCAATCAAAATGAACTCTGTCACTTTGGTTTGGTTTGTTACATCCATATCTCATCTTCTCTGATCTGGAATAAACCAACAATGCCTAGAATATGGCAGATGAGCAAGAACAGAATAATTTTGTTCTCTTTTATTTCATGATAATAGACTCCTAGTAATAATAGAAGATAATGACTGGCAATAACATAGTTAGTTTTTTATAACATTTTCCATGGAATAGCTCACTTGATTTACAAAATAAATCTCCAAAATAAATAGTCTAATAATTCACTCCACAAATGAAACAAAAACAAACAAACAAACAAACAAAAACCCAGAATAAATTGCTTTCTAATAGTGACACCACTTAAAGTGGTAAGGTGGAGTTTGTACCCATGTGGATTGTTTTAGAAGTTCACAGTCCAGGGATACCTGGGTCACTCAGTCAGTTAAGCATCTGCCTTTGGCTCAGGTCATGATTCTGGGGTCCTGAGATTAATCCCAATATCAAGCTGTCTCATCAGTGGGGACCCTGCCTCTCCCCACTTTCTCCTCTTCTTGAGCTTTCTCTCTCTCTCAAGTAAATAATCTATAACAATTTAGAAAAAAAGATCACAGGCCAAGATAATATATAAAATATGGTTATTGGAAGAACATGGCCTTGTTTCATCACTGAGGAATTAACATCCTATGGATTAAAGGACAGAAAACTTAAGGCAGAGGCCACTGGATGGGGGAGGGGACATTTAGAATGAATCCCCTACTCTATACCAGTTGCTTTATAAATGCAAAGGGTTATAAACGCCTATAATTTTAACTGTGTGACCCCCCATTATATGCTATCATTTAGGTTTTGGTAAAAGATTAGTACATGAGTTTTCCAGAAAACAAAACAAAACAAATAAACAAAAAGAATAGAATTCAACATCCATATAGAAGACTTGTTTGAAGGGGGAGATGAACCATGAGAGACTAAGGACTCTGAAAAACAATCTGAAATTTTTGAAGGGGTGGGAGATGGGAGGTTGGGGGAGCCTGGTGTTGGGTATTATGGAGGGCACGTATTGCACAGAGCACTGGGTATGGTGCATAAGCAATTAATTCTGGAACACTGAAAATAAATTAAAATAAATAAAGTAAATCAACATATTTCTGTGTAAAAAACATCGCTCTGGGAGCCATGTAGGACATGGATATTCAGACACTGAGAATGAAGGCAAGAAGTGTAGCGCCTATGCATGGGCCTCAGAGGCAGGCCTAGCAGCTGCAGAAAACTTCCTGGAGGAAATAAATGGGTGGACTGTGAATGCAGGCAAAATCTGCACAGGCTATGAAGAGGAGAGAAGAGGGTAGAAGTCTAGAAAGGGAACCTGTGGAAAGATGTACATTGTAGAGTTTGGGTTCTATTATTGCTTGTGTAGGTTGGTGAAGAGCTCACGTACTGCTGGGATGGGATTCATCCTGGCTCAAGTCCTCAGTCTGCCACCAATGAGCTGCTGGCCACAAGGTAAAGTTTAGAGGTGTCCAGCTTTGATTTTCTCTAGAGATGAATGGTCTAGAAGAGGCCATAGTCAATAGCCTGGAGCACAGGGTCTGTAAAACCTGAAAGAGTGATTTGCTTAAAAATATGTAGCTACCTACCATTTGTACTGACATGAATGTAGCTGAAGGGGATTATGCTAAGTGAAATAAGTCAAGCAGAGAGAGACAATTATCATATGGTTTCACTCATATGTGGAATATAAGGAATAGTGCAGAGGACCATAGGGGAAGGGAAGGAAAACTGAATGGGAAGAAATCAGAGAGGGAGACAAAACCATGAGAGACTCTGGACTCTGGAAAACAAACTGGGGGTTACAAAAGGGAGGGGGAAGGGGAAATGCTGAAACTGGGTGATGGTTATTAAGGAGGGCTTGTGTTATGATGAGCACTGGGTGTTATATGCAATGAATTATTGAACACTACATAAAAAACTAATGATGCACTATATGTTGGTATGTTGGCTAACTGAACATAAGAACAAATAAACAAACAAACCCAAAACCTTGTAACTGATACAGCGAAGGTAATATATAATCACAGCTCTTCATTGACCCATTATATCCCAATGTCTTAACCCCTGTGTCCTATCCACCAACTCCTCCCACACTTGTATAGAGGCCAGATGCCAAGGTAGTGTCCAGTGATTGTCTCATGGGTGACAGTCTCCCGTCATAGTGCACTGGAACCACCTATAGGGAGTCACTCACCAGATCATTCACAGCGCCATCCTCTCAGAAATTTCCTAGTAACAGAGTTGGCCAGTCCTTTCCTGTAAGAGTTGCCATCACAACTAATGAGCCAGTTCTTAGGCCCCCTTCCACCAGAATGGCCCCCGGTTGTCACTAAAACCAGAAATAGTGCATAAAAGCAACGAGAATGCCAAATCAGGAAACGAATGATATAAGAAGACATAACTCTCATGGTGAGAAGAAGCACTGAGGCTGATTTTGCTACTTCTTCTTTGTTTATTTTTTGAATCATCACATTCACCAGTATTTCTACAGTGGTTAGGAACAGTCAAGCAAATAATTTCAGTCAGAAATAAATTTATCCTTCAATGGACATAAGATTAATTTTCATAGCTTGGACATTGAGAAGGCTTATTTTATGGGAGGTATACCCAATTATCAAATTCTGAAGTGAATAAAATGCTACAACTACAGTTATTTAAAGTATCCTTGCCAAATTTAAGAAAAGATAGAGAAATCCTGATTGTAGAGAAACAATGTATTTCCATTAAGGCTAAAATAAAGACAATAAATAGAAATTAGGGTAGAGAAATTATTAGTACCATAATAAAGATGTTCCTTTATATGTAAATATATATATATACACATAATATATATATACATATATACATACATGCAATATACATATACATATATGCATACATATACAAATACGTATATACGTATATACGTATTTGTATATGTATGCATATATGTATATATACATGTAATACATATATATTTACATATATTTGCACATAATATATACATATATACGTACATGCTATATATACGTATATATACATGCTATATATACGTATATATAGCATGTACGTATATATGTATGTACATACTATATATACATATATACGTATATATAGCATGTACGTACATATATACGTATATATAGCATGTATATACGTACATATATATACGTATATATAGCATGTACGTACATGTATATGTATATATACGTATATATGTATACGTATATATATGTATACATATATATACACGTATATATAGCATGCACGTACATGCTATATATACTTATATAGCATGTATGTGCATGCTATATATATAGCATGTACGTATATATGTATGTACATACTATATATAGTATATATACATATATATAGCATGTACGTATATATGTATGTATATATGTATATATGTGTATATATGTATATATACATATATATAGCATGTACGTATATATGTATGTACATATATATGTATATATGTATATGTATATTTATATTTGTATATATAAATTATATATACAATTTAAATATATACAAGTATATATTTAAATATATAAATTGTATTAAATATATAAATTGTATATAAATATATACAACCTAAATATACATATACATATATATGTATATGTATATTTATTAGAATATATGAATATATAGAATATACATGCTATATATACGTATATATAGCATGTATATACGTACATATATACATATATATAGCATGTACGTACATGTATATGTATATATACGTATATATGTATACATATACATACATATATACGTATGTACATATATATGTATATTTATTAGAATATATGAATATATCGAATTTACATGCTATATATACGTATATATAGCATGTACGTACATGTATATGTATATATATGTATATATGTAAACGTACATGCTATATATACGTGTATATACGTATACGTATACGTGTATATTCGTATATACGTATATACACGTATATATAGCATGTACGTACATGTATATGTATCTACGTATATCTACGTATATATATACGTGTATATACGTATATACGTAAGTACGTATATACACGTATATATATACGTATATACATGTATATATATACATATATACACGTATATATAGCATGTACGTACATGCTATATATACGTATATATATGTACTTATATACATGCTATATATATGTATATATATATACGTGCATGCTATATATATAGCATGTACGTATATATGTATGTACATACTATATATACGTATATATATAGCATGTACATATATATGTATGTATGTATGTATATATGTATATATGTGTATATATAGCATGTATGTATATACGTATGTACATATATATGTATATTTATTAGGAGAAATAGAAGAATTAGAAGAATATAGAAGAATATAGAAGAAATACTTTACTCATCCCATTAAACCAAACTGCGTTATTAATCTCTTAAAATCCTAACATTTTTTCAACAAAATAAAGTTTCATTCTTTGGAGGCTATACCTTTACTCAAAAAGGTTTTGAAAAATATTATGACAGCAATCATTGTAGAATTTATAATTTAATAAGATTTTGGAGGAGGGAATGTTCTAATTTTAAATATGTATTTTATTGATTTTGTTTCTATGGTTCCATAAGAAAAAAAATGGTATTTGTTTCATTTGTGTATGATTAAGTGACCAAAGTATGTTTTCTTGCCATTATGAGTAACACATTGAATGATTCTTTTCCTCCTAACATTAATAATAATAAGAAAAAAATAACTACTTAGAAATTACACAAATAGAGTTTTCAAAACAGAATCATATGAACATTATTAAAAAAACACATTTCTTTCCTTCTCTCTTTTTTTTTAACCTTGACAATCATCTAATACTACTTTAAGCTAAAAATATGGTTATAGACTTGCTAGATATGTATAACCTTAGGAAGAAACTGGATGGTAGAGAAATTAATTTTAATCATTTAACACTTTGTCAAAAAGAAAATAATATTTAAATATAAATAGGATCATATGTGTCTATCTATCTACCTAGATAGATATATTAATTTGGTGGTTTTAATTGATAAGCTATAGTTTCTCATCCTACATTCCAATGAATGTTTAAGGAGGTATATTTTCTTAGATTAAAGTAATAATCCAAAATTATTCAAATCCTCTTATATTATAACCACATTGCTTTCTAGAAAAGCAAGAAATAACATGGATTATATCCCCCCAGATATACTCACAGCATATAATCTGTTTGATTATTTTTCAGAAATGGAATGCATTAGTTAAATTTTCTTTAAAATCTCCTTTTACATCAAGTATATTAAAGTATACTAATCAAGTATATTAAATATATATTAATTGATTAATATATATTAATCAAGTATATTAAAGTATACTGCATCTAATTAAATCATAAGTGAAATTAGCTAAGGAATTTCCTCACTTCTGTCATTGGTTGGAACATACCATCTGTGCTACAGATAAACACCAAATTCCTTTCTTTTTCTTTTTCTTCTTCTCTCTTTTTAATCCCTGTAGCCAGATGAAGGGAGAACACGTTCTGAACTCTCCCTTTTAAAGAACAATTAGAATTTTATCAGCAATGAGCCTTGGAAAACTATCTTCTACCTTGAAACATATACACAGATTCCCTGAGAATTTTTCTTTAGTGAGGGTCAGAGTACTCCTCCCTTGGGGCTGAAAAAAGTGTAAAGCAGCTATGGAAAGAATTTTAAATGTCTTCTTAGTAACTGAAAGAAAACCCTACCAAGTTACTCTTAGCTGCTGCTGTCCATGATATTCACTCTTCCAAGTATGACTTTAGATTTGTCTTCCTCAATATTAAAGCCACTATAGACATAGTCAGAAGAAAGTATTCTGTAGCATAAGAAGTACAAACAGAATTGAAAAATATTCCTTTCCAATAATAGAACTATACACTCAGCAAACAAAACAAAGCAACATTATTGTGACAATTTTTAACAACAAATAACTCAACTAAGAATCATTTACTGAATATGTGTGGAAAATCTTATTGTCCAATATAGTAGATATCAAAATTGAGGCATTTAGCAAGATTTATTTTGCAGAAGCATAGTGAATATGTGCATAGCGAATATGAAAGTCTGGCAATCCTTAGTGTCAGAAGAAAAATCCAACCTAGCAGAATAAATAAAATAAATCTGAATTATATCCTCATATACGTGATGATAAGGGAATTTATAAGTTTGAACTAGTTCAAATTATTCAAATAAAATCATGTTTATTTGGGATATTGTTTTATGAACATTGGTTATTTCATATCTCACATAAAATAAAACTCTATTTGTATGCATAAATGTCAAATACATCCAACATTTATTCATTGAAAAGATAAATCTTAAACCAATTTCTGTTTGTGAGGAAATGAAAGTCACCAGGAAATATACAAATAATGTATGGAGACATTGTTCAGTAATGTGAGATTTCGGTTTCATATATTGACAGGGGCATATTTAATAGTAATTATGTAAGAACTCCATATACCAAACAAATATAAAATGTAGATATATCTATTTGATGTCTACTATATTGGACATAGCAAAGTCTATGTGTGGTGGCAGACAATATTCCCAGCATGGAATCACAGTCCTTGGTTTTAGAGGGGAAAGAGAAGACCTTCACATTATTACAAAGAGGAAATCAAAGACTCACATATTATTGTGTGTGCTTACTCAAATCAGTCAGGAGATTATTTGAATGATTTGTAAGGTGTTTGTCTGACTTACTTAATTTGCAGTACAGATTGGAAGATCAACGGACATTACTAAAAATTATGTAATAAAAATAATAAACCATATGCCTTGGAAAAATATTACTAGTTAAAACAATGGAGTTAGGGGTGCCTGGGTGGCTCAGTGGGTTAAGCCTCTGACTTCAGCTCAGGTCATGATCTCAGGGTCCTGGGATCGAGTCCCACATTGGGCTCTCTGCTTGGCAGGGAGCCTGCTTCCTCCTCTCTCCTTCTCTCTCTCTCTCTCTGCCTGCATCTCTGCCTACTTGTGATCTCTCTCTGTCAAATAAATAAAATCTTAAAAACAAAACAAACAAACAAACAAAAAAAAACAATGGAGTTAATACAATGAAGGGACAAAGGCCAGGATAAAATGCCATGGGAAACTCATTGGGAATTTAGGATATTGAAAGAAGCCTTTCTAAAGCTTTCCAGAAGCTTTCTAAATCCCTACATGAAGGGGTGTCTGGCCAATGCACATTTCACTCATGGTTTTGGCTGAGATCATGATCTCTGGGTCATGAGATTGAACCCCACATGGGGTTCTGAACTGAGTGCAGAGTCCCCTTGAAATTGTCCCTTTACCTCTGCTCTTTGGGACCATGCTCTCTCTCTCTCTAAAATAAATAAATCTTTAGAAAGCTGCATGTGCAAAAAATTAAAAATAAATAAATAAAAGAAAACCATATGAATGCTCAGAAAAGACTGGAGAAGGTCCAAAGCTTTCACCACAGGCAGATCACTGGGATCAGTGAAATACTCTCTAATTGTTGAATAATTAGTACTCAAGCACAGAGCCAATATATAAAGACCAGAAGAGTTGCCTTTAAGTATATATATTTTCTTTTTTTTTTTTTCCTCTTCTTGTCGAGTTCCTGGATTAGGAATGAATTTTTTTTTTCAATATGGTAGATACATGCAAACTAAAGTGAAATAAAGCACTGATATGCAGTGACCATGAACTACAAATAAATGCATATCAAACGTAAATTGGAATGGTACCTAAATAAATGGACAACTAGCACCAGTAGCAGTTTAAAAAAAATCAAGAAACCTTAAAAAAGGAGAGAATATAACTTCTTGTGTTACCAGTTATAAGGGGAAAATATCTATTACTCACAAAATAATAAAGATATATAAAAAAATCAATCCCAAAGGAATCAAGTAAATTGACAGATATTTCTGACAAAGCCCAGTTTTTGAAATGACTAGAGGGAAACTTTAAAACAAATGTCTAAACTATGCTCAAACTGCTAAAGGAAACTCTTGTAAAATTAAAATTAATAATAATAATAATAGAAATCAGGAAAATTATGTATGTGCAAAGTGAAAATATTAACAAAAGAATGGAAATTTTAAAATATAAGTAAAAATCTAGAGCTCAAAAGAATAATAAAGTGAAAAATTCACTAGTAGATTTCAAAACAGATTTGAGCAGATAGAAGAATCAGGAAACTTGAAGATACTATTAGTGAATATTAAGTCTGAAGACCAGAACAAAAATGATTAGAACCTAAGAAACCTCTGAGACAACATCAAATAGACTAGCATCCCCATTACAGAAGTATAATGAGAAGAAAAGAGTGGGAGAAAGATTATTTGGAGACAAAATTCCCCATGATTGGTAGAAGACACAAATCTACCAATCCATGAAACTTTAGAAATCTGAGAAAGAAACTGAGGGTTTTGGAGGGGAAGGGCGTGGGATTTGGGCAGCCTGGTGGTGGGTATTATGGAGGGCATGTATTGCACGGAGCACTGGGTATAGTGCATAAACAATGAGTTCTGGAACACTGAAAAGAAATTTTAAAAAATAAAAATTTTTAAAGTATTTAATTTAATTTAATTACATTTTAATTAATTAATTAATTAATTAAACTAAGATTAAATTTAAAAATTTGAGAAAGATAAATGTAAAAATTACTTCATCAAGTCACATTCTAATAAAACTTTTCTTATACATAAAGACAAAGACAAAGAGCCAAAGACAATGACTGATTTTATGAAGCAAAAAGCAAGAATCAAATCTTTATGTACAGGGAATCCTACACAAGATTAAAAAAGAGCTCCTCAGAAATTATATATTATATGCAGTGACATGGCTATTTAAAGTGCTGCAAGAAAAATAAAGTCAAAATTAAATTTAATATCCAGCAATACTGCCCCTGAAAAATAAAGGAAGAAGTAAGACATTCTCCTATAAATAGTAATTGATACTGTGTTACCAGTAGAATTTTCTTATAAAAAATGCTAAAGAAAATTCTTCTGATTGAAATTAAAGAAACTTGACAATAAATCAGTGTTGTGTAGAGAAATTTAAGTAATTAATAATAGTAAATGCATGAGGGAATATATAATCAGTATTACTATGTTTTTAGTGAGTAATTACAATTTTTTTCATATTCGCAAAGGAAACTGCCAAAAATATAAATAATATTACTAGTCCACAACCCACAATCTAAAGATATGTGTATAATCTATATCTATATCTATATCTATAGCTATAGCTATCTATCTATGTAAATACTGAACAAAATCAGAAAAGTGGAGTGAACTTATGTAGGAAAACTGCATTTATAGTATTAAAATTAGGTTTGTACAAAATAAAATTTGATTGTTATGATTTTATAATGAGAAATATAGCTTTAATAGTAAAAAAAGAATATAAATAAAATATACACAAAAGGAAATAATAAGATGAATCAGAAATCCATCACACAATATAAAAACACATATGTCAGCAGTTATAGATAAAATGAATAAAAAGCAGGCAAGACATACAGTAAACCACCAATGAACAAATAAAAAAATAGCTATATATACAATAATATAAAAAATCATTAACCACCTAAAATTAATTTAGGCAGATAATGAAAGACATGAACACTATTATAATTTATTGCAGAATCAAGTTAAATAATTCTCCATAATTAATAGAAAGATCCCATGTGTTCCTCAGAAGACTTATTATTGTTCACATGTTACTACTCCTTAATCTACATATTCAATTCAATCCCTACCAATTTCAAATAGCTCCATATGTAGAAAGGAGATAGCTGATCCTCTATCACAGGGAATTGTGAGAAGCCTCAAATAACAAAACAATCTTGAAAAAGAAGAATAAGTCAGGTTTTGGTTTCAAAACAATGTAATGACAGAATGAAAAATATATACCATTGGGAGAGAGTCAATGTATCAGAAAAAAAAAAAACACAAATATCTATGGCCAAATGATTTTTTAAGAAGAATGCAAATTCCATTCAGTGAGGAAAGATTTATGTCTTTAACAGGTGACATTTTGAAAGCTGAATTTTTAAATGCAAAAGAATAATACTGGCCTTCTACTTCACACCACCTACAAAAATTAATGCAAACAGATCAGTGACCTAAATATAAAAGCTGAATACATATAACTCTAAGAAAGAAAAAAGAAGAAGAAGAAAGAAATCCAATACTTGATGGCCTCAATTTTTATCACAGAATATCTGATGTAACACCACATGTATAAACAACAAAGGAAAAATGATAAATTGGACTACATTAAAATACAACATTTTGTACATCAAGATAATTTTCTGGAAAAGGAATAGACAACATACGGAAAAAAATAGACAACATACATAAAAAAATCTGGAAGATATATAGCTGATCATGTTTTAAACCGCAAAGATACAAATAACTCATGCAGGGGGGAAAAATGAACAAATTGTGTTCTAAAGAAGACTTACCTGTGGCTGTTGGCCATTAGTATGTCTTTTCTGGAGAAATGCCTGTTCATGTACTCTGCTAATTTCCTGATTGGATTAATTGTTCTTTGGATGTTGAGTTTGATATGTTCTTTATCAATTTTTGATACTAGCCCTTTATCTATGTTATTTGCAAATATCTTCTCCCATTCTGTCAGTTGTCTCTTGGTTTTGTCAACTGTTTTCTTTGCTGTGCAAAAGATTTTATCTTGATGATGTCCCAGTAGTTCATTTTTGCCTTTGTTTTCTTTGCCCTTGGAGATGTGTCTAGCAAGAAGTTGCTGTGGCCAAGGTCAAAGAGGTTGCTGCTTGTGTTTTCATCTAGGACTTTGATGGATTCCTGGCCAATGGACAAATGAAAAGATTTTCAGCATCACCAAAACCATGATGAGAAACCATCTTACACTAGTCAGAGTGGCTAAAATTAACAAGTTAGGAAATAACAGATGTTGGCAAGAATGAGAAGAAAGGGGAACCCACTTACACTGTTGGTAGAAATGTAATCTAGTGCAGCCACTCTGGAAAATATTGCACTTCTGGTAGATTCAAGATATAAATGTACTGGGGCACCTGGGTTGCTCAGTGGGTTAAGCCTCTGTCTTTGGCCCGAGTCATGATCTCAGGGTCCTGGGATCAAGCCCCGCATTGGGCTGTCTGCTCAGCAGGGACCCTTCTTTCCCTCTCTCTCTGCCTGCCTCTCTGCCTACTTGTGATCTTTGTATGTCAAATAAATAAATAAGATCTTAAAAAAAAGTAGTGATCCGAAGGGGCACCTGCACCCCAATGTTCATAGCAGCAATTTCCACAGTAGCCAAACTATGGAAAGAGCCAAGGCATCCATTGACAGATGAATAGATAAAAGATAAATGATATATCTATACAATGGAATATTACACAGCCATCAGAAATGAAATCTTGGCATTTTTAATGATATGGATGGAGCTAGAGTGAAATGAGTCAAGCAGAGAAAGAAAATCATATGATTTCAAGTGATATGTGTAATTTAAGAAATGAATCAGTGGATAATAGGGGAAGAGAGGAAAAAATAAAATAAAGTGAAACCAGAGAAGGAGACCAACCATAAAAAACTTAATCATAGGAAGCAAACTGAGGTTTCTTAATCAGTAGAGGGGTGGGGGGAAGGGACAACTGGGGGATAGACATTAAGGAGGGCACATAATGCAATAAGCACTGAATATTATATAAGGCGATGAAACACAGGCATATACCTCTGAAACCAATAATATACTGCATGTTAATAAATTGTTAATAATACATTGTATGTTAATAAATTGATTTAAATAAAAACAAGTTTAAGAAAAAGACACAAAAATAACCAGTTAGCACATTAAATATGCTCAAAATCATTAGGTAGTAGGAAAATTTAAAATCATAATGAGAAAGGACTTCACACCTTCTATACTGAGTAGTAGTATAATAATGAAGCATAAACAATTATTGGTAAGGATGTAAAAAAATGGAGGCCTAATGCTTTGCCGCGGGTAGTGTATAATGTCACAACTACTATAGAAAACATGTTGGAAGTTCCTTAAAAAGCAAAACACAATATCACCACATAATCCAATAATTCTACTCTTAAGGTTTATACCTAAAACATTCTCTAAAAGGGAATAAAAATATACTTGTATACCAATGTGAATTGTGACATTATACACAATGGTGAAAGGTGCAGTAAGTCAAGTGTCCATCAACAGATACACGAAAAACAAACAAAGCAAAACAAAAACTCTGCTGTATATTGAATATAGGACATCCTTAGACATACAAATGATGTTATGATACATGCTATAATATAGATGAATCTTAAAAACATGCTAACTGAAATAAACCAGATATAAAGATAACACATTGTGGTTAACTCTAATTATATGAGGTAACTAGGTTCAGAAACTTAATAGAACGTAAAGTAGATTAGAAGTTACCAAAGTCTGGGAGAACCTTAGTGGCTAAGTTGGTGAAAGATCCAACTCTTGATTTCAGCTCAGGTCATGATTTCAGGGTCATGTGATGAGCTGGGGTCTGGTTCTGTGCTCAGTGGGAAGTATGCTTCTCTCCCTCTGATCCTACCTTTCTCCTTCCTGGTTCATCTTTTCTTCCATGTGGCCCCCAAAACTTTGCTCAATCTCACTGGTTCTACTCACAACTCTATCTCCATTCCTGCTTGATCTCCTTTAATGCTTACTCTCATTTTCAAAGAATTAAGAAATGAAAGTCAACCACTTCTTTTCAGGGGTCTCTTTTTTTCTGGTCTGATTTTCTTCTCTGTCATGGGCTTAACTACTAAAAGATAGCTGAAAATTTTGGGATGTTAATCTTGAGCTCTATTTTCTCCAGATTTCTGATGACAGAACACTGTGTCTGGATGAAAGGAGAGGGAAGGGAAAGAATTAATAAGAATTTTTATGCAGCTTTATGAATAAGACCGATTTCCTTCAGTATGATTCAGTATATCACCTGAATGTGTTCCCACGAAACATTGGGATTTCTCCATTTTAGGATCCCTGCACTGGGACTATGGACACACTCAAATACACATGTACCAAGCCTACTCTTTCCCACCATGGTGCAACTGGTTCCTTGTGAGGGCATCCTCAAAAGAAATCTCCAATAGAAGAAACCACAACTTTGATCCATTATAGATAGATTCTAGATAGATTGATAGACAGATATAGATAGACTGATGTGGTATATACATCAGTTGATAGACATTTGAGTTCTTTCCATAATTTGGTTATTGTTGATAAGGCTGTTCTAAAAGTTACAGTGTATTTATTCCTTTGCATTTATTGTTTTTTTTTGTATTATTTGGGAACTACCTAGTAGTGCAATTGCTGGATCATAGGGCAGTTCTATTTTTAAATCTTTGAGGAACTCCCATACTGTGTTTTAGAGTGGCTACACCAGTTTACATTACATTTCTTAATCCTCTTACAGTGTAAGAGGATTCCTCTTGAGCCACATCATTGCCAACACCTGCTGTCTCTTGTGTTGTGGATTTTAATTATTCTGATGATTTATGAGGTAATATCTCATTTTACTTCTGATTTGTATTTCCTCATGATCAATGATGTTGAACATCTTTTAATATGACTGTTGGCCATCCTTATGTCTTCTTTGTTTTTTAAATATCTTTATTTATTTATTTTATTTTATTAAAAATATTTTATTTATTCATTTGACAGTCAGAAAGAACACAAGCAAATGGAGTAGCAGATAGGGGAAGAGGGAGAAACAGGCTCCCAGCTGAGCAGGGAGCATGATGCAGTACCTGATCCCAGGACCCTGGGATCACAACCTGAGAATAAGGCACTTACTCTATGGTGTTCTTCATTAATTCCTAAATATTCATCAATGATTTGATGCTTTTGTGAATGGTTTCTTAACTCTTACTTTATGTTATAGTTGGTTAGCGCTGACATTGGTAAATTACAGAGATTTTCTAATTCTACTAGTTAATCTGTTAATTCCTTTGTTTTCCTTTTCTAGACAGATGAAGACATTGGTCCTCAAAGAGTGAGAGCTTATGTTTCACCTTCTAATCTCTTATTCCTTTTTCTTCAGTTTGGGCCAGAATTTCCAGTTTTATAGTGAACATTCATATTGATAACAGACATCCTTGTTCACACACTTAAAGTGAATGTAGCCAAAAATTCACCATGAAGCGTGCTTGATATAGTAGATTGTGAGTACATAAACTTTCTCCCGTGAGTACATTCCTTTCTCTTGCAGGTTTTCAAGGGCTTTAATCTTACTGAATTTTTTTTCCTCACATTTGGAGATAACTGTTTGATTTTCCTCCTTGTGTCTATGAATGTAGCAAATTACACGGATTCCTTATTTGATTTGAAACATCCCTGTATCCAGAGCCAAGTCTGCTGTATCATGATGAATTGGTTTTGAGTGCACTGTTGGATTTGGGTAGCAAGCACTGTAGTTACGGTTTTTCTCTTATCTTCCTAAATGCAATGGGTCCATGGCTTCCCCTTCTGGTCTCACCCACCACTTGTATAATTCTAGAATCAAGATTATAGAGGACTATCCAAGGGATGGTAGCCTAATCCCTTCTGCTTTCTAGAACAACTTTCAACTCTTTCTTGAAAGATTGGTAGAGCTCATCTGTGAAATTATTTGGAATTGAGTCTGGGGGAGAGGTAAGATCTTTATTGACAATTTCAGCATCCTTACTGATGCATTCATGTTCTCTTTCTTCTGGGTCCAATTTGATAGCCTTTTTTTTTTTCTTTCTGGGAAAACATCTACAAGGCTTCCACATTTTTAATGAATATATGTTCACAATAGGCTTTTTATTATTTTTAAAACTGTTAAGGCATAATTACTTGTTTTGTATTCTTTATTTTGATTATTTGAATCTTCTCTTTTTCTATTATTTCCTACCTGGATCAGTGTTGTTAAAGATTTGTTTATTTTAATAATCTTATCAAAGAGCCAGGTTTGATTCTGTGAATCTTCTCAGTTTTTCTATTGTTGTTGTCATTTTATGCTTCATTGGATGGATTTTGTCAGTTCTGTATTATTCCCTTCTGTTATGTTTCCTCCAATTTGCTCTGGGTTGTTGTTGTTTTGTTTTTTTGAGTTGGAAACTTCACTTACAGAGAGTCAATTGTCATATGGATTTGTTTATTTGTAGAGCATAACGAATAACACGGAGAACATGGGGAGATGGAGAGGAGAAAGGAATTTGGGGAAATTAGAAGGGAGATGAACCACAAGAAACTATAGACTCTGAGAAATAAACTGAGGGTTTTGGAGGGGTTGGGGGTGGGAGGTTGGGTGAGCTTGGTGGTGGGTATTAAGAAAGGCACGTATTGCATGAAGCACTGTATGGTGCATAGACAATGAATTCTAGAATACTGAAAAGAAATTTAAAAAAAAGAATTTTGAGACACATCTCAAGCAATATCTAAAGAGAAAGTCATCACTTTAAATATAGCTTTCACATATAGGTCTTTAATCCATTTTCAATTTACTTTTTTGCATGTCGCTTTCCAAATTTCACATCATTTAGGAAAGACTATATTTTTTTTCCAATTGGATATTCTTCCCTGTTTTTGGAATATTAATTGAACATATAATACTGAGTTTATTTTTGGGTTTTCTATTCTGTCCCATTTACCTTTGGTTTTGCTTTTCTGGAAGTTCATCATCTCACTTTCTATTCCAAATGGTAGCCTTGCTGAATAGAATATACTTGGCTTCAGATTTTTTTTTTTCAGTTCAGCACTTGGGATATAGCATAACATTTTCTTCTGACTTGCCATGTTTCTACTGAATAGAATATTCAAATATCCTTATGGGTATTCCCTTAAGTTAAGGAGTTCTTTTGTCTTTCTAGTTTGATTTTTTTTCTTTTTCACTATACGTTGGAAATTTAGTTGCAATATGTCTTGGTAAAGCCCTGCTTTTGTTGACTTTGTTGGGCATTCTCTTTGTCTCCTGTATCTGGATATACGTTTCCTTTCCCAGATTAGGGAAGTTTTCAGCTATTATTTCCTCAAATAAATCGTCTGCTGCATTTCTCTCTTCTTCTGGGAATCCTATAACACACATATAATTATTTTTAAAAAATATTTTATTTATTTGTTTGACAGACAGAGATCACAAGTAGGCAGAGAGGCAGGCAGAAAGAGAGAGAGAGGAGGAATCGGGCTCCTCATGGAGGAGAGAGTCCGATGTGGGGCTCGATCCCAGGACCCTGGGATCATGACCTGAGCTGAAGTCAGAGGCTTTAACCCACTGAGTCACCCAGGCGCCCCCACATATAATTATTTTTGATGGAGCCATGAATTCCCTAAGTCTATTTTTGTTATACATAATTCTTTCTCTCTTTTGTTCAGCTTTATTGTTTTCCAGTATTTGTCTTCTATATCACAAATTTGTTCCTCTGCTTCTTCCAGCCTGCTGTTCACTGTATCAAACTTATTTCCCATCTTGTTTGTTTAATATTTCACTTTGAATTGATTTTTAAGTCTTTTATATCTGTGTTAAGTGTCTACGAATTTATTCTATTCATTTATTGAGTATAGTGAATATCCTCATGATTATTGTTTTAAATTCTCCCTCAGTCATGTTACTTACATCTGTTTAGCTTAGAGTTCTGGTCATGATCTAATTTTATTTTTTTATTTGAGACAAATTCCTCAATTTTGGCATTTTGTCCATGGCTCCACATTCTTCTCTGTGTTTGTAAGGCCAGTTAGGTTTCTCATTCCTGAAAGAAAATAGTTTGTTTTATTTATTTATTAAATAAATGGTTTTATTTACTATTAATGATTTTATTTATATGACCTTTAAGAAAAGATCATATGGGGTCCCAGGCCTGGAGCCTCAGGTATGTCTCTGGTGTGTTATGCATAGGCAATTGTTGGATTAGAAATCTATTTTAAATCCTAATGATAAGTGTTTAGTGATATAACACTATAATTTTATTTTATTATTTACTTTTTCTTTCTAAGGTAATGATTACTTTAATACATGAGTCATGTCATAAAACAGTCAACATCATAAATAAAACTATGGACAAAAATGTTTGAATTGAAATAAGAATCATTTTTGCATATAACTTAGATATTATTTAGATGTTATGCATTTTATAATGGGAACAAAGTATTTTTATATATTAGTTGGCCCAATAAATGGGTTAATAACACCTTTAACAGAATATTGTTACACTTATTAAGAAAGAAAGAAAGATATAAGCAAAATGGGGAACTCTATGTAACTAACCCACATATGTACTCTACTGATTGAGTAAAAATCAATCAACACTTCATGAAAATAAGAATACTTCTTACTAAATTGCAACTCGTCAATAGTAGTTTCTGCTTTCAAAATGTACCAATTGAGACTCTAATTTTTCTCATGAAAAGTGAAATAAGTCAACCAGAGAAAGATAATTACCATATAATTTCACTCATGTGGAATTTAAGAAACAAATCAGATGAAAGTAGAGGAAATATAAACAAAACAAAACAAAACAAAAAGACGGAGGCAAATGATAAAAAAGAATCCTAACTATATAGAGCAAGGTGATGGTCACACTGGAGTGTAGGTGGGTAGGGAATGGGTTGAAGGGGTGACAGGTATCACAAGTGTTGTGATAAACACTGGATTTTATATGTAAGTATATGTCACTAAATTCCACTCCTGAAACTAGTATTACACTATATCTTAAGCTAGAATTTAAATTAAAACTTAAATTATTTAAAAAGACTATGGACTCTGAAAAACAATCTGAGGGGTTTGAAGTGGCAGGGGGGGTGGGAGGTTGGGGTACCAGGTCATGGGTATAATAGAGGGCACAGATTGCATGGACAACTGGGTGTGGTGAAAAAATAATGAATACTGTTTTTCTGAAAATAAATAAATTGAAAAAATTAAAAAAAATTAAAAATAAATAAAAAGAACATTGGTGAAATACATGAAGGACCCATATAAATAAAATCATAAATGAAAGAGGAAAAAACAGAAAGAGGAAAAAAACCAGCAACACCACAGAAATACAAAAAATTATAGACAATAGTATGAAAAGCTGTATGCCAAAACATTTGGAAATCTAGAGAAAAATGGATAAATTCTTAGAAACATATAAACTACAAAAACGGAAACAGAAAGAAATAGTAAATGTGAACAGACTGATGATCATCAAGAAATTGAATCATGAATAAAAAATCTGCTACACACACACAAAAAAAGTCCAAGGGCAGATGGCTTTACAGGATAATTCTACTAAATATTTAAAAAGAGTTAATGCCAGGGCACCTGGGTGGTTCAGTAAGCTAGACACCTGACTGTTGGTTTTGGCTCAGGTCATAATCTCAGTGTCCTAATATTGAACCCCATGTCAGGCTCCACACTGAGCACTGAGTTTCCTTAAGATTCTCTCTCTCCTCCTTCTGACCCTCCCTGCTCACACTCTTCCCCTCTCTCAAAAAACAAACAAATAAATTAATGGGATAAAATAAATATTTAAAAAGTTGATACCTAGTCTCCTCAAAATATTCAAGAATTAAAAAAGAAAGTAAACTGTAATTTTCATTTTATAAGACAGCATTACCCAGATTCCAAACCAGAAAACAACTCCTTTAAAAAAGAGAACTACAGTCCATAATCCTTAATAAACATGGTTGTAAAAATTCTCAATAAATACTAGCCAACTAAATCCAACATATAAAAGAATCGTGGACCAAAATCAAATGTGATTTATTCCTAAGTTACAATGTTGGTTCAATATTTGAAATCAATCAACATGAAACCCCACATTAATAAATGAAAGGGTAATAAACATATGGTCATTTTAATAGATGCAGAAAAAGTATTTGACAAGGAACAACATTCATTTGTGATGAAAACCCTCAGGAAAGTAGGTTTAGAGGGAACATATTTCAACATTATAAAAGCTATATGTAAAAAAAATCCATAGTTAATTATAATCAAGAGGATTATCTTGCTTTCAGGATTTTCCTCTATAGTTGAGAAAATGACAGAGGTGGCCTCTCCTAAATCAGTCATTTAACACAGTACTGGAAGTCCTAGCCACAGCAATTAGACAACAAAAAAGAAATAAAAGTCATCCACACAGACAAGGAAGAAGTAAAACTTTAGCAATTTGCAGATAAAATGACACTCTGTACAGAACCCTTGAATGACTCCACCAAAAAATTGCTAAAACTGATACACAAATTCAGTAAAGACAGAAGATACTAAATCAGTGTACAGAACTCTTGATTTTCATATGCCAATAATGAAGCAGCAGAAAGGCAAATTAAGGAATTAATCCCATTTACAATTGCAACAAAAAAAAACAGGATACATTAGAATAAACTTAACCAAATAGGTGAAAGACCTGTACTCTCAAAACTATAAAACACTGATAAAAGAGTTGATTTGGTGGTCATATATTCTTTCAGTTTCTGCTTGTCCTGGAAGCTGTTTATCTAAATTTGTTCTTAATGACAGCCTTGCTGGATAAAGTATTCTTGGTTGCATGTTCTTCTCATTTAGTACCCTGGATATGTCTTGCCAGCCCATTCTGTCTGTGATAGGTCTGATGCTACTATGATGTTCCTCCCTCTATATGTAAGGAACTTCCTCCCCTTACCTACTCTGGCTGTAAGATTTGCAAGCTTCACTACTGTATATTTGAAATAATGAATTTTTGAACACTACACCAAAAACCAATGATATTATGTGTGTTGACTAATTGAAAATAATAATAATAATAATAATAATAATTAATAATAACAACACAACAATAAATTGAATAGGAAACAAAGAAATAAGAAGACATCTCATGTGTATAGATAGAAAGAACAATATTGTTAAGTTGCCTATACTACCCCCAAAATCTACATATTTAATGCAATTCCTATCAAAATACTAATGGCAGTTTACAGTTTACACAAAGAACCAACAACTCTAAAATGTGTATGGAGAGATAAAATACCCTGAGCGATAAAAGCAACTTGAAAAAAGAAAAGCAAAGCTGGAATCATCGTATTTTGACTTCAAGTTATATTAAAAAGCAGTAAAGATGAAGACATTTTTGTATTGGCAGGAAAATAGACAAATAGAGAACACTGAAATGAAACCACACATATATGCTCAATTTTCTTCAACAAAGTGTGAAAGAATGTAATCGTGTGACTGTTTTTGTTGAACAGGATAGTGCTGGCACACAGAGAGTCTCCTTCTGGGGAGGTGAGTGGGTCTGCACTTTTCTAAGCCCTTTAAAACTTGGAGTTTCAAATCCCAGACACCAGCCAGAGGTAAAATACAGGTGATCTGTGGCCTAGGGAGCTGGAGAGAAGTTCAGGGCAGGGAAATAACAAATCCTGGGAGAGAGGAGAATGTTTCCATTTCTAAGAGGGACTCCTGAAGAGTGGTGGCCAAGGGTTACCATCCTTAGGGATAAGAGGCCAGGATGAGGACATTATCTTTCTCTTCCACCACCCTACACACCCCAATCCCCACCTCAGTCTACCAGCAAAGAAGGATTGCAGAGAGAAACAGAGTGCCTTAACTGGAGGTTAGAGTCCCTTTTAAAAAACACTGCCCCCCACACCAGGTAGGGGAATATTTACAAGGGCAAGTTAGATTGTGAGACAGCCAGGACTCTCCCTCAGAACATAAACACAGGTTCCCCTAATGTACCAGCTCTACTGATTAAAGAGTGCTAGAAAACATAAGCTTTTAGTGGAAACTGGAGCAGGCTTTCATATTTATTGTATCTTTTTTTTGTATCTTTTTAATTAAAAATTTTTCTTTTAACTTTTTAAAAGCTTTTATTAATTTATTTGAGAGCTGAAGAGAGCCAGAGGAAAGAAAAAGCAGGGGATGGCAAGGAGATGGATTCCACTGAGCAGGGAACCCAAAACAGACCTCCATCGTAGGACCATGGGACAAAGAGTTGAGCCAGAAACAGAGCAACCCAGGCGCCCCTACTGTCTTCTTATTTAATTTTTAATCTTTTATTTTTATATACATATACAAAACTTTCTGTTATTTTTCCTACTTATCTTTTTAGTAACAGTTTTATAAATTATATTTTTAATATTTATATTTATAATATATTTATATAGTATATAAATATATCAAATATATAATTAGAAATATAAATATCTTTAATATTTATATTTATAAATTAGTTGCTCATTTGTTGGTTTGTTTCTATGTTTCCTTCTTTTATTTTTCAGATCAGGCATCATATATACTTTGCTTTTCTTTTTTTTTTAAATTTATTTATTTTCAGCATGATAGTATCAGTATCATTATTTTTCCAAGACACCCAGTGCTCCATGCAATCTGTGCCCTCTATAATACCCACCACTGGTACCCCGACCTCCCACCCTCCCACCACTTCAAACCCCTCAGATTGTTTTTCAGAGTCCATAACTCTCATGATTCACCTCCCCTTCCAATTTACCCAAGCCGCCTTCTCTCTAACTCCCCATGTCCTCCATGCTGTTGGTTTTGCTCCAAAAGTAAGTGAAACCATATGATAATTTACTCTCTCTGCTTGACTTATTTCACTCAGCATAATCTCTTCCAGTCCTGTCCATGTTGCTACAAAAGTTGGGTATTCGTCCTTTCTGATGGAGGCATAATACTCTATAGTGTATATGGACCACATCTTCCTTATACATTCATCTGTTGAAGGGCATCTTGGTTCCTTCCACAGTTTGGTGACTGTGGCCATTGCTGCTATAAACATTGGGGTTCAGATGGCCCTTCTTTTCAGTACATCTGTATCTTTGGGATAAAAACCAAGGAGTGCAATGGCAGGGTCATAGGGAAGTTCTATTTTTAATTTCTTGAGGAATCTCCACACTGTTCTCCAAAGAGGCTGCACCCACTTGCATTCCCACCAACGGCGGAAGAGGGTTCCTTTTTCTCCAATCCTCTCCAACACATGTTGTTTCCTGTCTTTCTAATTTTGGCCATTCTAACTGGTGTAAGGTGATATCTCAATGTGGTTTTAATTTGAATCTCCCTGAGGGCTAGTGATGATGAACATTTTTTCATGTGTCTGATAGCCATTTGTATGTCTTGATTGGAGAAGTGTCTGTTCATATCTTCTGCCCATGTTTTGATATGTTTGCCTGTTTCATGTGTGTTGAGTTTGAGGAATTCATTATAGATGCAGGATATCAACCTTTTGTCTGTACTGTCATTTGCAAATATCCTCTCCCATTCTGTGGGTTGCCTCTTTGTTTTCTTTACTGCTTCCTTTGCTGTGCAGAAGCTTTTGATTTTGATGAAGTCCTAAAAGTTCATCTTAGCTTTTGTTTCCTTTGCCTTCAGAGACATATCTTGAACGAAGTTGCTGTGTCTGATATCAAAGAGATTACTGCCTATGTTCTCCTCGAGGATTCTGATGGATTCCTGTCTCACACTGAGGTCTTTTGTACATTTTGAGTTTATTTTTGTGTACAGTGTAAGAGAATGGTCGAGTTTCATTCTTCTACATATAACTGTCCAGTTTTCCCAGCACCATTTATCGAAGATACTGTCTTTTTTTCCACTGTATATTTTTTTCCTGTTTTGTCGAAGATTATTTGCCCAGAGTTGAGGGTCCATATCTGGGCTCTCTACTCTATTCCACTGGTCTATGTGTCTGTTTTTATGCCAGTACCATGCTGTCTTGGTGATCACAGCTTTGGAGTAAAGCTTGAAATCAGGTATCATGATGCCCCCAGTTTTATTTTTGTTTTTCAACATTTCCTTAGAGATTCGGGGTTTCTTCTGATTCCATACAAATTTTAGGATTATTTGCTCCAGCTCTTTGAAGAATACCGGTGGAATTTTCATCGGAATAGCATTAAATGTATAGATTGCTCTAAGCAGTATAGACATTTTAATAATGATTATTCTTCCGATCCAAGAGCATGGAATGGCCTTCCATCTTTTTGTGTCTTCTTCAGTTTCTTTCATGAGTGTTCTGTAGTCCCTCGAGTACAGATCCTTTACCTCTTTGGTTAGGTTTATTCCCAGGTATCTTATGGTTCTTGTTGCTATAGTAAATGGGATCGATTCTCTAATTTCCCTTTCTGTATTTTCATTGTTAGTGTATAAGAAAGCCACTGATTTCTGTACATTGACTTTGTATCCTGCCACGTTGCTGAATTGCTATATGAGTTCTAGTAGGTTTGGGTGTAGTCTTTTGGGTTTTCCATATAAAGAATCATGTCACCTGTAAAGAGAGAGAGTTTGACTTTTTCATTACCAACTTGGATACCTTTTATTTCCTTTTGTTGTCTGATTGCTGTTGCTAGGTCTTCTACTACTATGTTGAAGAAGAGTGGTGAGAGTGGGCATCCTTGTCGTGTTCCAAATCTCAACGGGAAGGCTGCAAGCTTTTTCCCATTGAGGATGATATTTGCTGTGGTTCTTTCATAGATTTGATGAAGTTCAGGAATGTTCCCTCTATCCCTATACTTTGAAGCATTTTAATCAGGAACGGATGCTGGATTTTGTCAAATGCTTTTTCTGCATCAATTGAGAGGACCATGAATTTTTTCTCTCTTCTCATATTAATTTGTTGTATCACATTGATTGATTTGCGAATGTTGAACCATCCTTGTAGCCCCGGGATGAAGCCCAACTGGACATGGTGGATAATGTTTTTAATGTGCTGTTCGATCCTGTTTGCTAGGATCTTGTTGAGAATCTTAGCATCCATATTCTTCAGTGATATTGGACTGAAATTCTCTTTCTTGGTAGGGTCTTTGCCTGGTTTGGGGATCAGGGTAATGCTGTATTCATAGAAAGAGGACGTTTTCCTTCTGCTTCAATTTTTTGAAACAGATTCAGGAGAATAGGTGTTATTTCTTTTTAGAAAGTTTGGTAGAATTCCCCAGGGAATCCATCAGGTCCTGGGCTCTTGATTTTTGGGAGGTTCTTGATCACCACTTCAATCTCGTTACTAGATATTGGTCTATTCAAATTGCCCGTTTCTTCCTGATTCAATTTTGGGAGTTTATAGTTTTCCAGGAATGCATCCATTTCATCTAGGTTGCTTAGCTTATTGACATATAACTGTTGATAATAACTTCTGATGATTGTTTCTACTTCCTTGGCGTTAGTTTTGATCTCTCCCTTTTCATTCATAATTTTATGATTTGGGGCCTTCTGTCCTTTCTTTTGGATTAGTGTGGTCAATGGTTTATTGACCTTATTGATTCTTCAAAAAAACAGCCTCTAGTTTCATTGATACGTTCTTTTGTATCTCTGGCTTCTAACTCATCAATCTCAGCTCTAATCTTGATTATTTCCCTTTTTATGTGTGGAGTTTGTTTGATTTGTTGTTGATTCTCCAGTTCTTTAAGGTGTAGAGACAGCTGCTGTGTTCTGGATTTTTCAATTTTTTTGAGGGAGGTTTGGATGGCTATGTATTTCCCCCTTAGGACGGCCTTTGCTGTATCCCATAGGTTTTGGATTGAATTGTCTTCATTGTAATTGGTTTCCATGAATTGTTTCAGTTCTTCCTTGATCTCTTGGTTGATGCAAGCATTCTTAAGCAAGGTGGTTTTTAGTTCCAGGTGTTTGATTTCCTTCTGAACTTTTCCTTGTGATTGAGCTCCAGTTTCAAAGCATTGTAATCTGAGAATGTGCAGGGAATAATCTCAGTCTTTTGGTATCGGTTGAGTCCTGATTTGTTACCCAGTATGTGGTCTATTCTGGAGAAATTTGTGTGTGCACTTGAGAAGAATGAGTATTCTGTTGTTTTAGGGTGGAATGTTCCGTATATATCTATGAGGTTCATCTGGTCCAATGTGTCATTCAATGCTCTTTTTTCTTTATTGATTTTCTGCTTCGATGATCTGCTATTTCTGAGAGAGGTGTGTTAAGATCTCCTACGATTAGTGTATTCATATCAATATGACTCTTTATCTTGATTAACAGTTTTCTTATGTAATTGGCTGCTCCCATATTGGGGGCATAGATATTTACAATTGTTAGATCATCTTGGTGGATAGTCCCTTTAAGAATGATGTTGTGTCCTTCTAGATATCTGTCTACAGTCTTTAGTTAAAATCTAATTTGTCTGATAAGAGAATCGCTACCCCAACCTTCTCTTTAGACCCATTGGCATTAAAGATGCTTTCAATCCCTTCACTTTCAGTCTGGGTGTATCTTTAGTTTCAAAATGGGTCTCTTGTAGACAACATATGGATGGGTCCTGTCGTTTTATCCAGTCTGCAACCCTGTGCCATTTTATGGGCGCATTTAGGCCATTCACATTGAGGGTGAATATTGATAGATTCATTTTTATTGACATCGTGTTATCTTTGAAGTCTTTATTTCTGTAGATTGTCTCTATATTTCTGTTCAATGCTATTCTTGGGCTTTTTCCTCCTTTAAATAAGCCCCCTTAATATTTCGTGCAGTATTGGCTTTGTGGTTGAATAGTCCTTTAAGCCTTGCACGTCTTGGAAACTCTTTATCTCTCCATCCATTTTGAATGTCAGTCTTGCTGGATAAAGTATTCTTGGCTGCATGTTCTTCTCATTCAGTGCCCTGAATATATCTTGCCAGACCTTTCTGGCTTACCAGGTCTCTGTGGACAGGTCTGACGTTATTCTGATGGGCTTTCCTTTGTACATAAGGATCTTCTTTATCTTATCTGATTTCAAGAGTTTCTGCCTACAATTATAATTCTTCATTCTTACTATTAGGTGTCTCGAGGACTTTAGAGGATCTGTAATCTTGGGGGAAAACCTTTCGGCCTCTAGTACATGAACACTGGTTCCATTCACGAGATTTGGAAAATATTCATGAAGAACTTGATCCACTATATCTTCTAGACTTCTTTCTTTCTCCTCACCTTCAGGGATTCCAATAATTCTGATGTTGGAATGCTTCATGGCATCATTTATTTCCCTGATTCTGTTTTTGTGGCTTCTAAGCTGTTTGTTCCAGGCTTCCTCCTGATCCTTTCTCTCTATCTCTTTGTCCTCCTGATCACTAATTCTATCTTCTGTCTCAGTTACCGTAGCGTTTAGAGAACTTGGATTAGATTGGAACTCATTGAGAGCATTGTGAACCTCCTCCTTGGTAGCTTTCAGCTCTTCCCTAATATTGAAAACATGATCTCTGGTCACTTTCAGCTCAGCCCCAATCAATTCTGTTTGGTCACCCATGGCTTTCTCCAACCTAGCTATTGCTTGGATAATTGTTAGCCTGAATTCTCTTTCCGACATATTGTCTATGTTGATAGCTGTTAGCTCTGTTGCATAAGTTCCATCCTCTGTATTTTTCTTCTTTTTGGCATTCCTCCTCCTACTTATTTTGGTGAGAGATGGCTGAACGGGTGTAGCTGGGTGTATTGACTGTGGTGCAGTCAAGGTGCACCCTGGAATGCTTCGGAGCAATCATAGTTCCCCACCCAAATGAGAGGAAAAAGAAAAGGAAAAGATAAAAAGAGAGAGGGAGAGAGACAGTAAAGAAAGGTGAGATAAAAGAGAAGGTTTAGCCCAAATGGGCCCCAAGGTACGATTTATGAAGTTTACAGACACAGACAAAGAAAAAGAGTGATAAAAGTATATGACAAGAGAATATATATATATATATATATATATATATATATATATATGCAAATAAAGGAAGAACCTCGTCAAAAAACCCTGAGTGTAAGATTTATATACTATCAGGACAAACACAAAATCACATAAATACTGGTGGAAGAAAAATATGGGAGAGTGGATGTAAATTCTCAGTGTGGGTCAGGAAGGTTGTTTTGATTCTTCCTGCATGTATCTTGATATCTTTGTTAAAGGACTCAACTTTCCTAAGATAAGGGGGGATTAGGAATTGGTTTACCTATAAGGGTGGCATTGATTGGGGAAAGGGATTACCTTGACGTTTAACTCTATATGAGTATTAGAAAATAAAAATTTAAAAAGGAATAAACTAAACTAAACTAAAATTTAAAAAAATGAAATTTAAAAAATAGAAATGCAAAAGGAAAACACAGGTGTATGTATCAAAAAGTTCAGGTTAGAAGGTTATTATGGAATTTGATGTACTGGACATCTCACTGTGACAGTAAATAGGTTAAAAATTATCTATATAATAATAAAAAAATTCACTATATTAAAAAAATGAGCCAGAATAGTGGGATCGAAAATTTGTCTTATGAAGTAGTGGTGTTTGTTCTCTTGTCGTCTTTTTTTTTTTTTTCCTTTACCGGTTAATTTTCTGAGGGAGGGGCCTGCTGCGTGGGTTTTCAGTCCCTAAAGTTCTCTCAGATAAGTCCTCCCGCCCCCTTCAAGGGGGTGCGTTTTGAGGAAACTGTTTTTTTCAGGCTTTTGTTCTCTGGAGGTTTTTATATTTGTTCACTTTTGTTTTTCTCTCTCGCCTTGACCACTTTTGATGGTTTTTGTAGGTTTAGAGGAAAGCAAACTGAACCCTGACCTCCCTCTCAGAGAGAAGCCTCAGTCTGGCTGCAGAGCTCGTATAAATCCCCCCTTGGCCACTGGCAGAATAGGTTCCCAGGTGCGATCCCTAGGGACTCAGGATTTTTTGCTTGTACCCAAACCATGGCAGTGGCGGCTGTCTGGACAGCTCCAGACTGCCAGAGAAGTTCCAAGCAGGGATCACACACTGTGATTTTCCCGCTGGCCTGGGCTGGGAGTGCCTGGTCTTTCTGGTCCTAGAGCACCCGGATGGTATTTGTGTGCACCTCTCTCAGGGGAGGGCGAGGGACACGACTTGGACTCTGATGGCACTGCAGGGTACTTGCGTGGGGACTGCAAAAAGGTTGTGCTTCTGCTGGCTGGCAGGCTCCCAGCCCCTCATGGGAGCCGGGCACCACACACTTTCAGGTGTGCTGGTGGTTCAGGGAAGAGAACTGGTTTATCTGCTGCACTCTCTCTGGCTCTGCCCCAGGGGTGGCTGTCTTGGGTCTGGGGACTTAAGCCCAGACCCTAACACCCTGATTCCTGCAATCCCCCCCCAGGTGATCCTTTGCTCTTTTTGAGTGCTTTCTACCAGACTACTGAGTTAATGCTGGTCCCCAAGCGCAGGGCACTCTCGTATTGGGATATTACTTTCCAATGGGTCGCCTCTGGTGGCTCCCTCCCCCTTTTTTTTTTATCTTCCGATATCAGTCCGACTTTCCCACTCCACTTTACCTGCCCACTGGCGTCTTCTGCTCCAGTAGAGATCCAGATGTGTATAATTCTTATCTCAGGCTGATTTTGTGGGTGATTGGAGATCTTTGGAAGGTAATCAGCTCACTTTAGGGTATAGGTTGAATGGGTGCCTCCTCCTTATTCCCCACCATCTTGTCTGACTTTTTTTTTCTTTTGTTCATTCCTTGCTCTGCTCTTTTTTTCCCTACTTTCTTTCTTATTCTTTAAAATTAGGCTTATATATTCTGTTTGTCTGTTTAAGGTTTTGTTCCTTTACCATTTCTTTTGATTTTGATCAGCTTTTTTTTCTTTTTCCTTTTCCAGGCTTATTTTAGCAAACAAATTAAACCATACCTAGTTAAAACTCCCAATAGTCCCTACTACAAGCATGGAGGAACTCTGTAGAGGATGGGTCAGTTGGAAAGAGCAGTCAAAATCCAACAGAGTATACACAGCATACACCATTCAGAGTTCCTGAAGTTCATTATTGTTTTGTTGTTGTTTTCTTTGTCTTTATTTTTGTCTTTTCTAGACAAAATGATGAGATGAATAAATTCACCCAAAAGAAAGGAGAACAGGTGGCACTAACTGCCAGAGATTTAATCAATAGAGATATAAGATGTATATGTAAGATATCTGAACTAGAACTGACATATAAAATTGGATAGCCACATGAATAAAGATGCTCCTAAACCACTTTATCATATTATACATAAAATTAAACTCAAATGTATTAAAGGCCTAAATTTGAGACATGAATCCATCAAAATCCTAGGGAACAACATAGGCAGTAATTTTTTTGACTTTGGGCACAATTTCTTCCTAGATACATCTTAAGAGACAATTGAAATAAAGACAAAAATGAACTATTAGGACTTCTTCAGGATAAAAAGCCTTTCAGAGATGCCTGGGTGGCTCAGTGGGTTAAGCATCTGCCTTTGGCTCTGGTTGTGATTCCAGGGTACTAGGATCAAGTCTCTCATCCTGCTCGTGCTCTGTGTGGTAACTATTTCCCCCTCTGACTCTCCCTTATAAATAAATAGATAAAGTATTAGAAAAGATAAAAAGATTTTGCATAGCAAAGGAAAGAATCAAAACAAAACAAAACTAAAAGGCAACCTGAGGAATGGGAGAAAAAAATCATAAATGACATATCAGATAAAGGCTAGAATCCAAAATCTTTAAAGAGCTTATCAAACTCAGTGCCCAAAAAACAAATTACCCAGTGGAGAAATGGGCAAAAACATGAACAGACATTTCCGTAAGAAGACATACAAATGCCTAACACACACACACACACACACACACACACACACACACACAAACTTCATCATTTTGCATCAGGGAAATAAAAATTAAAAAACACAGTAAGTAAGTGCCTGGGGCTCAGTGGGATAAAGCCTTTTCCTTTGGCTCAGGTAATGATCCCAGGGTCCTGGCTTCAAGCTCCACATCAGGTTTAGCAGGGAACCTGCTCTCCCCCTCCCCCAACTGCATCTCTGCCTACTTGTGATCTCTATCTGTCAAATAAATAAATAAAATCTAAAGAAAAAAAAACAATAAGATACAATCTCATACCAGTCAGAATGGCTAAAGTGAACAACTCAGGAAACAATAGATGTGTAGAGAAAGGGGAATCTCTTACACTGTTGGTAGGAATGGAAGCTAATGCCTCCATTCTGGAAAACAGTATGGATTAATTTAAACAACATAAATAATAGTATGGATCAACTTTAATAAGTAAAAAAGAGAGCTATGCTATGACCCAGCAATTGCACTACTAGTTACTTATGCAAAGGATACAAAAATAGTGACTGAAAAATAGTGATTTGAAGTGGCACATGCACCACAATGTTTATAGGAGCAATGTTCAAAAGCCAAAATATAGAAAGAGCCTAGATATCCATAGACAGGTGAGTGGATAATGAAGAGTGGTATTATATGTGCCATTATGAGTGAAATACAATTTCTTGAAAAATATATTTTCACTGTATAGCACAGAAGTCTGATGATAAATGCAAACTCCATAGTTCTTAGATGGCTGTTTAAAATATGGATTATTCCTAGGTTATTGGTCTTATAAGCAAATATTTAATTTTGATATTTGAAGTTGCATTTTTATTTTTATTCAAGATTAATTAATATACAGTGTTTTATTAGGTGCTATTATACAATGTAATGATTCTATAATTAAATATATTATATGCAATATAATCAAATGCATCAGTGCTGAACCAAGATAAGTACTCTTAATTCCCTTTGTTTTTCTACCCATCAATCCACCCTCCTACTTCTGGCAACCATCAATTTGTTCTGTGTGTTTAAAAGTCTTTTTTTGGTGAGGGGGGACCTGGGTAACTCAGTGGGTTAAACCTCTGTCTTTGGCTCAGGTCATGATCTCAGGTTCCTGGGATCAAACCCCTAATCTGGCTTTCTGCTCAGTGGGGAGCCTACTTCCCCCTCTCTCTTCCTACCACTCTGCTTGTGATATCTCTCTCTGTCAAGTAAATAAATAAAATCTCAATTTTTTTAAACCTGCTCTTTTTTTTTGGTCTATTAATCCCCATTACTTATTTTGTTGCTTATGTTCCACAAGTGAGTAAAATCATATGGTACTTGTCTTTCACAGATTTATTTCATTTAGCATTATCTCCCTAAGCATTAGCTAATTTGCATTGGCTCCCTTATTAAGATTATATATCTTATTATATAAAAGCATATTATATGTGCTTTTCTTTTTTTAAGTTATTATTTATTTATTTTACAGATAGAGAGAGAGAGATCACAAGTAGGTAGACAGGCAGGCAGAGGGAGAGAGGGAATCAGGTTCCTGCTGAGCAGAGATGCTGATGTGGGGCTTTACCCCAGGACCCTGAGATCATGACCTGAGCTAAAGGCTGGGACTTAACCCACTGAGCTACCCAGGAGCCTCATACCACGTTTCTTTATGCATTTATGAAATCATGGCCATTTGAGTTTTCCAAATCTTGAGTTCTTTTAAAGATTTATTTATTTTATTTTTAAAAATTTGTTTGACAGAGATCACAGGTAGGCAGAGAGGAGGAAGCAGACTCCCCGTCAAGCAGAAAACCCAATGCGGGGCTCGATCCCAGGACCCTGGGATCATGACAGGAGCTGAAGGCAGAGGCCTTAACCCACTGAGCCACCCAGGCTTCCCTAAAGATTTATTTTAGAGACAGATTGAGAGAAACAGCTGCACACATAAACAGGACATAGAGAAAAAATACCAACCAGACTCCACACTGAGTGTGGGGCCTCACATGGGGTTTAATGTCAGGTCCCTGAGCCCAAACCAAAAGTTCATGATAACTGACTGAACCACCTTGGCTCCCCAGACATCTTCACTATTTTAAATAATTTTTCATTAAACACAGGACATTTCATATATTTTTAAATTAGTGTTTTTATTTTCATTGCGTAAATACCCAGTAGCAGAATCACTGGATCATATGGTAACTCTATTCTTAATACCTTGATGAACTCCCGTACTGCTTTCTACAGTGGCTGAACCAATTAACATTTTCCGCAAATGTTTAATGGTTCCTTTTGATCCACATATTTACAAATACCTGTTATTTCTTGGGTTTTTGTTGTTGTTGTTGTTTGTTTGTTTGTTTGTTTTTGTTTGTTTTTTTAATTCTGGCCATTCTGACATGTGTTCTGACCATCCTGAAAAATTTCTTTGTGATTTTGATTTGCATTTTCCTGCTGATTAGTAATATTGAATATTTTTTCATGTGTCTGTTGAGCAACTATATCTTTTCTTTGGAAAAATATCTACCTAAGCCCTCTGCCTGTTTTTAAACTTGATTATTTGTTTTATATTTCATGATGTTGAGTTGTAGAAGTTCTTTTTGTTTTGTTTTGTTTCAAGTTTTTATTTAAATTCTAGTTAGTTAACAAATAGGGTAATATTAATTTCAGAAGTATAATGTAATGGGGCACCTGGGTGGCTCAGTGGTTAAAGCCTCTGCCTTTTGCTTAGGACATGATTTCAGGGTCCTGGGATCGAGCCCCACATCAGGCTCCCTGCTCAGCAGAGAGCTTGCTTCTCTCTCTCCCTCTGTCTGCCTCTGCCTACTTGCAATCTCTATCTCTCTGTCAATTAAACAAATATTTTAAAAAAGAAGTATAATGTAATGATTCATCTCTTACTTATAACACCCAATGCTCTTCATAACAAGTGACATCCTTAATAACATTGCCCATTTAGCCCATCCTCCATTCACTCTCCTACCCATTGTTCTCTGTAGTTAACTGTTTCTTATGGTTTTACCTCCCTTTTATCTCCCTTCCCATATGTTCATCTTCTCTTATGAGCATTTTATTTTCTAACTTGTAATTTTTATAGAAATATTTTGTTTTTAAAAATACAAAGTTCTTGGGGCTCAGTGGGTTAAAGTCTCTGCCTTCAGCTCAGGCTATGATCTCAGGGTTCTAGGATCGATATCTACATTGGACTCTGCTCAGCAGGGAGCCTGCATCCACCCCCCCTCCACTGGCTGCCTCTCTGCATACTTGTGATGTCTCTATCTCAAATAAATAAACAAAATCTAAACAAAAGAATATGAAGTTCTTGATGAAGTCCGAAAAGATCATTTTCACTTTTGTTTCCTTTGCCTTTGCAGATACATGTCTTGAAAGAAGTTGCTTTGGCCAGTGTTGAAGTAGTTACTCCCTATGTTCTCCTCTAGGATTTTGATACATTCCTCTCTCACACTGAGGTCCTTCATCCATTTTGAGTTCATCTTTGTGTATGGTGTAAGATAATTGTTGAGTTTCATCCTTCTATACATAGCTGACCAATTTTCCCAGCACCATTTATTGAAAAGACTGTCTTTTTTCCACTGGATATTTTTATCCTACTTTTTTGAAGATTGTTTGGTACTATAGAGTTGAGGGTCCATATCTGGGCTCTCTACTCTGTTCCAATGGTCTATGTATCTGTTTTAGTGCCAGTACCATACTTTCTTGGTGATCACAACTTTGTAGTAAAGCTTGAAATCAGTCAACATCATCCCACTAGTTGGCTATTCTTTTTCAACATTTCCTTAAAAAATCAGGGTCTTAAAAAAATCAAGGTCTTTTCTGGTTCCATACAAATTTTAGGATTTTTTTCATCACTTTGAAAAATGCCAGTGGGAATTTGATTGGGAGTGCATTGAAAGTATAGATTTCTCTCGTCAGTATAGACATTTTAACAATGTTTACTCTCTGATCCATGTCGATGGAATCCTTTTCCATCTTTTTGTGTCTTCTGCATTTTTTTCATGCATTTTCTGTAATTCTTTGAGTGCAGATTCTTTACCTCTTTGGTTAGATTTATTCCAAGGTACCTTACTGTTCTTGGTAATATTGTAAATAGAATCAGTTCTCTAATTTTCCTTTCTATATTTTCAAAGAGGCAACTTATGGAATGGGAAAGGATATTCACAAGTGATGCTATAGACAAAAAGCTGATATCCAAGATCTATAAAGAACTTCACAAACTCAATACCCAAAAAAAAGATAATCAAGTAACACAAAGGGCAGAAAACACAAACAGACACTTCTCCAAAGAAGACATACTAATGCCTAACAGACACATAGAAAAATATTCATCATCTTTAGCCATCAGTGAGTTTTAAATCAAAACCACATTGAGACACCTCCTTACACCAGGTAGAATGGCCAAAATTAACAGGACAGGAAATCACAAGTGTTGGAACGGATGTAGAGAAAGGGAAACCCTCTTACACTGTTGATGGGAATGCAAGTTGGTGTAGCCATTTTGGAAAACCGTGTGGAGATTCCTGAAGAAATTAAAAACAGAGCTTCCCTATGACCCTGCAATTGCACTACTGGGTATTTACCCCAAAGATACAGATATAGTGAAAAGAAGGGCCATAAGCATGTCAATGTTCATAACAACAATGACCACAATTGCTAAACTCTGGAAAAACCTAAGATTCCCTTCAACAGATAAGTGGGTAAAGATCATATGGTCCATATATACAATGGAATATTACTCAGCTATCAGAAAAGATGAATACTAAACTTTTGTATCAACATGAAAGGGACTGGAAGAGATTATGCTGAGTGAAATAAGTCAAGCAGAGAGAGTCAATTATCATATGGTTTCACTTACTGGTGGAGCATCAGGAATAACATGGAGGACATTAGGAGAAGGAAAGGAAAACTGAATTGGGTGAAATCAGAGCAGGAGTAGAAGCATGAGAGACTGTGGACTCTGAGAAACATCCTGAGGGTTTTGGAGGGAAGGAGAGGTAGGGGGAGTATGAGCCTGGTGGTGAGTATTAAGGAGGGAACATATTGCATGGAGCACTGGGTATCAATAAACAAAGAATCTTAGAACACTGAAAAATAAAATAAAATTTAAAAAATACAAAATTCATCCACTATATGATAAAGTATTTTCCTTTTGTAGTTTGTGAATTATTTTGTTGTATGATGTACATTAACTGACAATATATATATATTTTAAAGAGTCCAAACATATCATTTAAAATATTTTATTCATAGTATTTAATATATTTCAACCATCTATGTTTAGTAGTTATTTATAACTCTGGTCCATGGGCTACTACAGAAACATTTTTAATTCACACTTCACCACTTATTTATTATTTATTGAAACTCTGTCTTTTCCCTATTATGTTTTCTTGCCATTTTTATCATAGATTAATTGATGATATAGTTATGGGTATTTTATGGTCTCCCTATACATCTCCATTGATTTATTTGAGTATGTTTATTAGAGTACCATACTTTGTTTTGGTTACTAGCTTTTTAAGATGTTACATAATATGAAATTCTGAATGCACAGTTTTGTTACTGTTTTGTTTTGTTTTGTTTTAAGATTTCCTCTGACCTTCTCCTCGTTCATGCTCTCTCTCACTGTCTCTCTCTCTCAAATAAATAAATAAAATCTTAAAAAAAAAAAGATTTCCTTGAATATTCCAGGTCTTTTATGGTCTTATATGTATTTCATGACTATTTGCTATACTTCTTTGAAAATTGTTACTGGTAATTTGATAAAGATTGCAGTTAATCTATAGACTTCTTTGGGTAATATTGACATTTTACTAACATGAATTCTTCCAATCCATGAACATGGTGTCTTTCCATTTGTTTGTGCTATCTTCAGTTTATTTAATCAACCTCTTAGGTTTTCAGGGTATAGGACTTTAACTTCCTTTGTTAAATTAATTTTCAGGTATTTCATTCTTTATGCTTCAACCTTAAAAGAGATTCTTTTCTTATTTTCTCTTTATGCTGCTTAATTATTAGCATGTAGAAATACACATTATTTCTGTATATCTATTCTGAATCTTGTAGCTTTATTTAATTCATATATATATATTCTAATTTTCTGATACAATCTTTTTGGTTTTCTATGTATAATATGTCATTTGACAATAGTCAGAGATTAATTTCTTTCTTACCAATTTGGAGACCTTTTATTTCTGTTTTTTTGTTTGTTTGTTTTCTTTTCTGTGATTGCTGTATTTAGAACTCACAGTAGTATGTTCAACAAAAGTGGTGAAAGTGGGCATTCTTATACAGGAAAAGCCCTCGGTTTTTCCACCTTCTATTATGATGTTAGTTATGGGGTTTTTCCCACTATTTTGACTTTATTATGTTGAGGGACAGGTGATGGAAATGGTGTCATCTAGCTCCTTTGTCCCTGGAGAGGAATTTCAGGGTATGTAGCTTCTCAGGGAAGCTCTCTTTAGAAGAACAAATAATCCCCCATTGTGTCCAAGGCATTTTTAAGATCACAGGTTCCACACTGTTTGCCTCCCTGTTCTCTACCTGCCTTCTCTCCAGGAGCAGAACACTGCCCCCAGGCTCTATCCCAGACAAACCTTCTGACTTTGTTTTTGTTTGTTTGTTTGTTTGTTTGTTTCTTGAAAGATTTTATTTAAATCAAAGCTAGTTCACATATAGTGTAGTATTAGTTTCAGGTGTAGAATTCAGTGATTCATCAGTTGCATATAACACACAGTGCTCACTACATCAAGTGTCCTCATTAAAGTCCATCACTCATTTACTCCATCCTCTTCACACACATTCCCTTCAGCAACCATCAGTTTGTTCCCTGTATTTGAGAGTCTCTTATGATTTGCCTGCCTGTCTGTCTTTATCTTATTTTATTTTTCTTTCCCTTCCCCATGTTCATCTGTTTTGTTCCTTAAATTCAACATATGAGTGAAATCATATGGTATGTACTTTTCTGTGAATGACTCATCAATTGGACTACTAGGTATTTATCCAAAGTGCATAAAAATAGTGATTTGAAGGAGTACATACACCCCAGTATTTGTAACAACACTATTCACAATAGCCAATTCATGGAAAGAGACCCAATGCCCATCAACTAATGGATGGATAAAGAAGATATGGTCTATCTATCTATATCAATTTATATAAAAATATTTGTAGATATATCTATAGATATTTGCTATATATAGAGCAAGTATATGAAAGTAGAGCAAGTATATGAATATATATTTATATTTATAATATATTATATATATAATAATTATATAATATTCCATACATATATGGAATATATATATATATATATATTTTCTGAGATAACACATTTGGAATCTGTATTTATCATCTGTATATGTATTTCATGAATATATATATATATATATATATATATATATATATACATGGAATGAATATACCATCCATTGTATTCAGAGGACTGCCTGGCAGATATTTATAGTTGACCAATGTAACTATGTACTTAAGTGATAAATACAGTTTAGAAAAAAAATTTTCTTAGAATTCATGACTTTCAGTATACTCATTTTTAAAATGGAAAGAACTAGGGCCAGAGAATGAAAGGTAATGTACTAGCTTAAACACCTTGATTATGCTTATTTTAAAATGGTATGCTTGGGTCTGTATCAATTATAACACCCTGACTCTATGTTTACTTGAATTTGTGTCAAGTGAATTTAGTTTTTATGCATTGTAATAGTGTCAGAATTAGGACATCAGGGAAATAATTAGAAAAAAATATCATATCTGTATCACAAATGTTCAAGTTTAAGAAACATTTTAAGTAGAAATAGATTTCCCAAACATGGAGGAAATGATACACAGCACTATAAAAATAGATGATAAAGAAAACTAATTAAAACCATTTTTTTTACCCTCAGAAATATATAAATCTTAATATTTAGCTTGTCATACAATTTTAAACATATTAATTAATTCTTCTAGATTAAATAAAGTGCATTGGACTCCATTTGCTATTTTGTTCCTCCTCAGAGAGGTCTGGCCGGATATTTCCAGACACCTGGGAAAAGACAACAGCTCAAAACAAGAGTGTGTTCAGATATTCATGTCAGGGCTACATACTACTGATTACTCCCAGTTAATAAGGTTTCACATGGAATTACACTCACTGTCTTTGAGGAAATCATACTTCTCTGTAAGTCCATAGTTTTCTCAAAGAGTGATCCACAGCAAATTGAAAAGTATTATATGATCTTTGAAAATATAAGAGGAAACGTGTGCTTCGTGGCTCAGTTGGTTAAGTGTCTGCCTTTGGCTCAGGTCATAGTCCCAGAGTCCTGAGATCCAGCCATGAGTTGGCTCCCTGATGAGCGGAGAGCCTGCTTCTCCCTCTTCCTCTGTCACTCCCTCTATTTGTGTTCTCTCTGTTGAATAAACCAAATCTTTTATATATATATATATATATATATATATATATATATATATATATATATGGAAGAATTCAGACAAGAGGATCATCATTAATTTCTTTCTCACGATATGGACAACATGAGTTATCAAGAAAATTAAGACATTGCGAATCAATAGAACCCTAGAATTCTGAATCATAGCAGGCAAACATGAACACTAGGGATTTATAAATCTGTAGGAACATAAATGGGTAAAAAAAGCCTCCATGGTCTACATATGAACAGAGAGGTACAGAAATGCACTATTCTATGGAAAAGTGGATTTTGAACAGTAGCTGATGTATGCTAGTAGAGCATTTATGTATATATATATATATATATATATATATATATACTTTGAAGTGTACACTTTAATTGCTGCAAGATTTCCCCCCCTCAGAATGACAGGAATTAGAGGAGGCCACTATAGTAAGGGTCATGGTCTTTGTCTACACAGCACAACTTAAGAGGTGTTATGTCTGATCCAGTCTCTACAAAAATAATTATCCCAATGGACATCATTAAGAATCAAACGTATGCATTGCCTTCTTAACCTGGGCATAAAACTGAATTTAAATAATATTTATAATAGCACAAAGAAAACCACATTTAGCATCCTAACCGGAAATTTCAGATATTAAAAAAAAATGACACTGATGGTTCAATATAGAGAGTAAAACATGGTAATTTAAAACAAAACTACATAGCGAAGAGAGATAGCCCTTTCATTTTTTATGTTGCAAAATGATCAAATTTTTACAGCGGCCTAAGTCAGTATTATCTTTTACAGTATAGTGATAATACTCATACTTTATTGAGTATGTTGATGTAGGGTGCAAATAGTATCAAAGTATATATTCAAAGTAATTAAGATACTTCCTGACACACCATTATATTGTACTATAAACAATAAACCAAGTTTAGCGATGAAAGTTTCACTGGAAACATAAATCAATATCTCCATTTTATGGTGGAAAGGAGTAGGATCAGAAAGAAAAAAAAAACAACTAAAAAACAAAAACGAATGACGAATGTCCTCAATGATAAAATACAGGGTATTTTGGTGTTTATTGGAAAAATGTCTTTTTGGTCCTGTGTCAATTATACCATCCTGACTTCATGCTTTCTTTTAACTTTCATTCAATTGTATTTCATTTTTATTCATTGCAACATGGTTGACAAATAGGACATTGAAAGAAATATTGGAAAATATTTTTTTGTCTACATGACAAAAATACAGATACCAAATGTGTTATCTCAGAAGATAATTCCAAGGTATAATCTTAAAAATTGGGCAAAGCTCTGGCTTTTAGGGGAAATTCGAAAAGTAGTTATAAAATGATAAAGTATTTCTCGAAGATTTTGGAAAAAAACTATTAAGTTATTACTCAATAGTGTAGTCTAGCTGGCAAAGAATCACTGTATTAACATTACACTGACAATTGTCAAGTTTCACTGCTTTAACTGCCAAACACCAGAAAAGACACCTGACTTCTCCAATCTCAACTTTTAACCAGCTTCAAGTAAATCATCCATAAGAGATATCATTTTAAAGTAGTCTTCCATCAAATTCCACATTTATAATATATGCAGTCAATATATATTTATGATATACCTCAATAAAACAAAGCTATATTTAAAATTTAGTAATCCTTACATAAGTAGACAAATTGCAAAATGCCTTTTTAGCCTTCTTGGTTTGAATTATAAGTAAATTTTCTAAAATTCATATTGATGCCACACTTGTAGTATGAGACTTCTAACAGTGCTACTGTCCTCTCTAGAATAGTTGTTTACTCCTTGTTTTCAAGAATCTGAGAACTCTTCACATTCTGGCTAGAATTCAGTTGAGATACACTTTCTTCTTTATAAATTAATAAGACATAGATATTTTATAGAAAATGACCAATGATCTACAGCTAAATTTCCTGTATATTTATAAAAAGTTAGAAGATTTTTTTCCATTTAATTATTCTGTATAGCTTTTATAAAATATTTCCTACATTTTAATTTTCTCAGATGTTAAATTTCTTCAACATCATTGAAGAAAATGTTTCTACCAATTGTGTTATTCCTCATTGCTCTGCTTCTATTTATCATATGCACTTTCATCTCAAACCACTTTCTCTAAAGTTCGCTTCTATCCTGACTCTAAAAACATTGGATATATAGCCTAGGAAAGAATATGTGTGCAAGATTGTGTGAGCATGCATGAACACATGTAGATAAGTAGATATATGATCAGCCAGTGAGTAGGAAAGGTGGACCTTTCCCCATATTCCATATCCTACTCCTTCTTTTCACCTATAAGTAGTATGGCTTTTTCATATAATGATATAATTCTGTTTTTGTTAACTTCCTGTCCACACTTCGCATCTCTTTTATATCATATTTGAAATGTTTTATAATTATTCTGTGTACAAAAGATTTCATTTGGTATATTTAACTAATAATTCAGGATATGGGTTATAAGGATACATGTTTCATCATAAATATACCCAGGACTCATAAATGAAAGGCTTTTCCTCTTCTTTCTTCACATTCTTCCAAATCTTCTTACTTAATATACATGAAATTCAGTCATACACTGGGAATGACATAATGAAGAGGTACTTCAATAAATGGTGCTGGGAAAACTGGACAGCTATATGTAGAAGAATGAAACACGACCTTTCTCTTACACCGTACACAATGATAAACTCAAAATGGATAAAAGACATCAACGTGAGACAGGAATCCATCAGAATCTTAGAGGAGAACATAGGCAGTAATCTCTTCGATATCAGCCACAGCAACTTCGTTCAAGATATATCTCCAAAGGCAAAGGAAACAAAAGCGAAAATGAACTTTTGGGACTTCATCAAAATCAAAAGCTTCTGCACAGCAAAGGAAACAGTCAAGAAAACAAAGAGGCAACCCACGGAATGGGAGAAGATGTTTGCAAATGACAGTACAGACAAAAGGTTGATATCCAGGATCTATAATGAACTCCTCAAACTCAACACACATGAAACAGGCAAACATATCAAAAAACGGGAAGAAGATATGAACAGACACTTCTCCAATCAAGACATACAAATGGCTATCAGACACATGAAAAAATGTTCATCATCATTAGCCCTCAGGGAGATTCAAATTAAAACCACATTGAGATATCACCTTACACCAGTTAGAATGGCCAAAATTAACAAAACAGGAAACAACATGTGTTGGAGAGGATGTGGAGAAAGGCGAACCCTCTTACACTGTTGGTGGGAATGCAAATTGGGGCAGCCTCTTTGGAGAACAGTGTGGAGATTCCTCAAGAAATTAAAAATAGAGTTTCCCTATGACCCCGCCATTGCACTACTGGGTATTTACCCCAAAGATACAGATGTCGTGAAAAGAAGGGCCATCTGTACCCCAATGTTTATAGCAATGGCCACGGTCGCCAAACTGTGGAAAGAACCAAGATGTTCTTAAATGGACGAATGGATAAGGAAGATGTGGTCCATATACACTATGGAGTATTATGCGTCCATAAGAAAAGATGAATACCCAACTTTTGTAGCAACATGGACAGGACTGGAAGAGATTATGCTGAGTGAAATAAATCAAGCAGAGAGAGTCAATAATCATATTCTTTCGCTTATTTGTGGAGTATAACAAATAACATGGAGGACAAGGGAAGATGGAGAGGAGAAGGGAATTGAGGGAAATTGGAAAGGGAGGTGAACCATGAGAGACTATGGACTCTGAAAAACAACCTGAGTGTTTTGAAGTGGCGGGGGGTGGGAGGTCGGGGTACTGGGTTGTGGGTATTATAGAAGGCATGGATTGCATGGAGCATTGGGTGTGGTGCAAAAACAATGAATACTGTTACGCTTAAAAGAAATAAATAATTAAAAAATTTTAGAATATGTATGCAAACTCTGAAGCCAAAGGTTTAAGTTAGAATAAAAAAAGGAGAAATATAAAACAAAATATAATTTTGCAAAATAATTTAGATTATTCTGCTGTTCTTATCCACTAAATGTTCTGCACTATCATTTTTATTTTATATGGAAAATATATATCCATTATAAATAAATAAATAATATTATATTATATTTTTAATACTAAGCTTTAGTATAAAAAGTTTGGATTTTTAATATCTTCTTAAAATTATACTTTATTATTACTTTTAAATTAATTTAAAGTATTTAATAACTTGTGTTTCTTCAACTAGGGAAGTCTTTAATTCCTATGTGGTATTTGTTGTTGAAGCTCAATAAAGTTTATCCATTGCCAACTCTAGAGCTAGCTACCTGTAGAGGGATGGTTTGAGCAGTTTTTTGGGCAGAGCTGGACAGGGGATGTTGGAATGGGCTGTACCATGAGTAACAAGACAAGGCGGTGGCCAGCACTCCAAGATGATCAACAAGAACCTTCAAGAAGGTGGCATGGGAGGTGAAGTTGCTGCTTTTGTGTGGTGAGGAGTCAGGGAAGAGCACCATTGTCGAGCAGATGAAAATCATCCAGGAGAACAGTTATTCGGAAGAATTCTGGCAGTAGCATGCAGTCCTCTACAGCAGCACCATCCAGTTCATCATGAACATTGCCAAAGCTATGGGAAATCTGCAGCATGACTTTGCCAACACCTCCTACACAGATGAGGCTAGCCAGTTGTTTGCAGTTTCTTGCACTGCTGAGGATCCGGGTGTGCACCCTGAGGGTCTGTCTGTTGTCATCTCGCAGCTCTGGGATGACCATGTTATGCAGGCCTGCATGGCCTCTTATGAGAGTATTAGCTTAAGGACTCCACTGCCTACTACCTATATGACCTGGAGCATATTGCTCAGACTGACTATATTCTGACACAGAAGGAGGTTCTAGGGACCAGTGTGAAGATGACGGACAATATGGGGAGTCACTTAACCTTTGAGAATCTAACCTACAATATGTTTGATGTGGGTGATCAGTGATCCGAGAGGCAGAAGTAGATCCACTCCTTTGAGAAGGTCACAGTCATCATCTGCTACATAATCTTAAGTTCCTATGACCCGGTGTTAGTAGAGGATGAGGAGATGAATCACAGGCATCATAGCAAAAAGCTGTTTTACAGTATCTGCAACAACCAGTGGTTCACAGACTGCTCCAACATTCTCTTCATCAACAAGTAGAACCTGTTTAAGGATGCAGTCGCTCACGGCTCCCTGACCATCTGCTTCCCTGAGTACACAGGGGCCAAAGCTATGACTAGGTAGTCAACTATATCCAGAATAAGTCTGTGGACCTGAAAAAGTACAAGGATACCCAAGAGATATATACACACCTCACCTGCACTACCAACACTAAAACATACACTTGTATTTGATACTCTCTGCAACTTCATCAGGAACAAAATGAAGGAATGCAGCCTCTTTTGAGGGGCAGTGGGGCCTCAAAGTATGAGTCAACACCAACTCTGATGAAGATGGGAATAAAAGGAGCATACTTCCCAACTGCTCCTCAACTTGATCCAGGTGTTAGTGCTGCTAATGACCATAATACACCCCTCCTGGGCATCTGTTCTGAATTTAACCATTGTCTTATTCTGTGATGGGATAGGAGAGAACATTCTGGGTCTCCCAAGGTCTGTGGCTGGAGGGGCACTCATTTCTCCACCATTTCTCAGCCTCCCAAATCCTGTGGCTGGAAGAGAACTCACTTCTCCACCTGGGACTCCTGGCTTTGCTAAACACCAATCTGTGATCCAGCCCAATTTCAAATGTTCATAGGAGCCTCCTGCACTTCCCACCTCTCCTGGAACTCCAAGGCTACAAGGGAAAAATCAAAAGAAGCATGAAAGGCCACTAATCCTGGAGGCTACATGCTCATTTTATAGCTTAAAAAAATGAAAAAAAAGTGAAGTTAAAGGGGAAACAGACAAAATTAGAGACCTAGAAAACCTTTTTTTTTGAGAAAAAAACTATTTAAAAGTGTCAGATCATAATTAGCACACACCCAGCACCCTTACAGTGATTACATATTTTAAGTGTTTCTGTGGGTTTGTACCAATCCTTGTGCTAACTTCCCCCTGTGCTGGCAGTATCCCTTCCTGTCCTCCACAGAATTGGATTCCAAGCAGTTTCAGACAACTGCCAACATCACTAATGGTTCTATCACAGTGGCCCTGATTCCTGGTTCCATTAACCTAAAAGTAGTTCCTTAGCTCTAACTTAGGAACCACCACTGCCTGCCAAGGGGCATACTACTTATGTGCATTCCCCTGTCCCAGTTCTTTCAGGATGAAGACCTCCTTGTTTTCTTCTCTTTCCTTCCCAAGTTTTTTTTTTTTGTCTCTTAAATTCCACATATGAATGAAAACATATGGCATTTGTCTTTCTCTGACTGACTTATTTCACTTAGCATAATATTCTAGCTCCATCCATGTCTTGTAAATGGAGAGATTTCATTTCTTTTTTGGCAGAGTAACATTCCATTCACGTTTCATTCTCTATCAATTGATAGGCATTTGGGCTCTTTAATTTGGTTATTGTTGAAAATGCTGCTGTAAGCATCAGGATGCATGAATACCTTCAAATTAGATAATTTCAGTAAATACCTAAGAGTGAAATTTCCATATCATATGTTAGTTCTATTTTTAACTTTTTTGAGGAATCTCCATACTGTTCTTTAGGGTGGCTGCACCAGTTTGCGTTCTTACCAACAGTGCAAGAGGATTCCCATTTCTCCAGATCCCCACCAACATTGTTGTTTCCCGTGTTGTTGAGTTTAGCCATTCTGAGAGGTGTGAGTGATATCTCATCATAATTTTGATTTGCATTTCCCTGATGTTGAGTGATGTTGAGCATCTTTTCATGTATCTGTGGGCTATCTTTATGTCTTTTTTTGGAAAAATGTCTATTCATGTCTTCTGTGGGGCTGCTTTTTTGATTATTCAAGTTTGTTTTTGTGAGAAAGAACATCAGGGTTAAAGTCTTGCTAGGGTCAGTGTGACATATTCAGTTTCCAATATTCTCATCATGAGGACATTATTTTTCAAGTCTAAAATCATACTTTTATTGATATATACTTAAGTGGAAATCTTTGTGAAATTTGTTATTTTAATTACATGACATTCCTCTTCACATATTAAATGATGTTTGCATCTACCATTACCTTAAATTCCATTGTAAAACTCAATATGACTTATCCATTCATAATTTGATGAACATGTGGGTTCTTTCATGATTTGACTTCTTGTTGAAAATGTTGCTATAAACATCGGGGTACATGCATCCCTTCAAATTAGTATTTTTGTATTCATTGAGTAACACCTGATAGTGTAGTTCTGGGATTGTAAGGTAGTTCAATTGTTTAAATAATTTTATTTACTTATTTGACATAGAGAGAGAACACAAGCGGGGATAGAGAAACTGGCTTCCTGATGAGCAGAGAGCCTGATGTGGGTCTCCGTCCCAGGACCTTGGGATCATGACCTGAGAAAGGGCAGACACTTAATGATGGAGGACTTAGGTGTCCCAGGTAGTTCTATTTTTTAAATCTCTGATGAAACTCTATACTGTTTTTTAGAGAAGTTGCACCAGTTTTCATTCCCACCAACAATGCAAGAGTGTCCCCTCCTTCCACAACCTTGCCAAAACCTGGTGCATTGTATCTGGTTGATTTTACTCCTGTCATGATGTGTGCTGTTGTGCAGCTTTTCATGTCAACTGGCCATCTTCATTTCTTATCTGTAAAGGTGTGTATTAATAGTTTTTGCCCATTGTAATTTGATTTTTCATTTTTAGATGTTGAATTTAAGGAGTTCTTTATATAATTTAGTTAATAATTCAGAGTGGGATGGAGAGATGGTAAGGGTTAAATAGCTGATGGGAATGAAGGGTATTTCTTGTTATGAGTAGCACCGTGTGTTATATATAAGTGTTGAATCACTAGATTATATACCTGGAACTAATATTATGCTGTATGTAACAAACTCTGATTTAAAGAAAAACATAAGCACATGAATAAAAAAACAAATAAAGAAAGCCTCAGTATGACTTATTGTACATTCTAATTATTTAATCCTGTTTGAGACACATGATTTGCCAGATACTATTTTTTAATTTATTTCTTTTCAGTGTAACAGAATTCATTGTTTATGCACCACATCCAGTGCTCCATGCAATACGTTCCCTCTGTAATACCCACCATCTGGCTTCCCCAACCTGTCACCCTCATCCCTTCAAAACCCTAAGATTGTTTTTCAGGGTCCACAGTCTCTCATGGTTCATCTCCCCCTCAAATTTTCCCTAACTCTCTTCTCCTTTCCATCTCCCCATGTTCTGCATATTATTTTGTATGCTACACAAACAAACTAAACCATATGATAGTTGACCCTCTCTGCTTGACTTATTTCACTCAGCATAATCTCTTCCAGTCCCCTCCATGTTGATACAAAAGTTCGGTATTCATCCTTTCTGATGGAGGCATAGTACTCCATAGTATATATGGACCACATCTTCTTTATCCATCTGTCCATTGAAGGGAATCTTAGTTCTTTCCACAGTTTGGCAAATACAGCCTTTGCTGGTATAAGCATTGGGGGCACAGATGGCCCTTCTTTTCAAATCTGTATCGTTGGGTAAATACCCAGGATTGCAACTGCAGGGTCATAGGGAAGCTCTATTTTAATTCCTTAAGGAATCTCCACACTGATTTCCAAAGTGGCTGCACCAACTTCCATTCCCAACAACAGTGTAATAGGGTTTTCCTTTCTCCACATCCTCTCCAACACACGTTGTTTCCTGTCTTGCTAATTTTCACCATTCTAATTGGTGTAAAGAGGTATCTCAATGTGGTTTTAATTTGAATTTCCCTGATGGCTAGTGATGACGAACATTTTTTCATGTGTCTGAGAGCCATTTGCATGTCTTCATTGGAGAAGTGTCTGTTCATGTCTTCTGTGCATTTTTGGAGATGATTCTCTGTATTGTGTGTGTTGAGTTTAAGAAGTTCTTTATAGACCTTGGATATCAACCTTTCATTTGTACTGTCATTTGTGAATATCATCTCCTATTCCGTGGGTTGCCTCTTTGTTTTGTTGACTTTTTCTTTGCTGTGCAGAAACTTTTGATCTTCATGGAGTCCCAAAAGATCATTTTTGCTATTGTTTCCTTTGCCTTTGGAGACATATCTTGAAAGAAGTTGTTGTGGTCGATATCGAAGAGGGTACTACCTATGTTCTTCTCTAGGATTCTGATGGATTCCTGTCTCACGTTGAAGCCTTTTTTTGCATTTCCAGTTTATTTTTGTGTACGGTGAAAGAGAATGGTCAAGTCTCATGCATCTACATATAGGTGTCCAATTTTCCCAGCACGATTTATTGAAGAGAATTTCTTTTTTCCACTTTATATTTTTTTTCCTGTTTTGTTGAAGATTAATTGACCATAGAGTTGAAAGTCCATCTCTGGGCTCTATACTCTGTTCCACTGGATTATGTGTCTGTTTCTATACCAGTGCCATGCTGCTTGGTGATCACAGCTTTGTAGTAAAGCTTGAAATCCGGTAACATAATGCCTTCAGTTTTGTTTTTTTCTTTTTCAACATTTCCTTAGTGATTCGGGGTCACTTCTGATTCCCTACAAATTTTAGGATTATTTGCTCCAGATCTTTGAAGAATACTGGTGGAATTTTGATTGGAATGGCAATAAAAGTATAGATTGCTCTGGGCAGTAGAGACATCTTAACAATGTTTATTCTTCGGCTCCAAGAGCATGGAATGGTCTTCTATCTTTTTGTGTCTTCTTCAATTTCTTTCATGAGTGTTCTGTAGTTCCTCGAGTACAGATCCTTTACCTCTTTGGTTAGGTTTATTCCCAGGTATCTTATGGTTCTTGGTGCTATAGGAAGTGGAATCTATTCTCTAATTTCCAGTTCTGTATTTTAATTGTTAGTGTATAAGAAAGCCACTGATGTCTGTACATTGGCTTTGTATCCTGCCATGATACTGAATTGCCATATGGGTTCTAGTAGTTTGGGGGTGGAATCTTTTGGGTTTTCCCTATAAAGAATCATGTCATCTGCGAAGAGAGAGTTTGATTTCTTCATTGACTGTTTGGATACCTGTTATATCTCTTTGTTTTCTGATTACTGTTGGTAGGACTTCAAGTACTATGTTGAATAAGAGTGGTGAGAGTGGGCATCCTTGTCGTGTTCCAGATCTCATAGAAAGGCTGCAAGCTTGGGGCGCCTGGGTGGCTCAGTGGGTTAAGCCGCTGCCTTCAGCTCAGGTCATGATCTCAGGGTCCTGGGATCGAGTCCCACATCGGGCTCTCTGCTCGGCAGGGAGCCTGCTTCCCTCTCTCTCTCTCTCTCTGTCTCTCTGCCAGCCTCTCTACCTACCTGTGATCTCTCTCTGTCAAATAAATAAAATAAAATCTTTAAAAAAAAAAAAAGAAAGGCTGCAAGCTTTTTCCCATTGAGGATGATATTTGCTGTGGGTTTTTCATACATAGATTTTATGAAGTTCAGGAATGTTCCCTCTAACCCTATTCTTTGAAGTGTTTTAATCAGGAATGGATGCTGGTTTTGTCAAATGCTTTTTCTGCATCAATTGAGAGGACCATGTGGTTCTCCTCTCTTCTCTTATTGATTTGTTCTATCACATTGATTGATTTGTGAATGTTGAACCATCATTATCAACCAGGGATGAATCCCAGTGGGTAATGGTGAATAATCTTTTTAATGTGCTGTTGATCCTATTATCTAAGATCTTGTTGAGAGCCTTAGCATCCATATTCATCAGTGATATTTGTCTGAAATTCCCCTTTTTGTTGAGGTCTTTTCCTGGTTTGGGGATCTGGGTAATGCCGGCTTCATAGAAAGAGTCAGGAAGTTTTCCTTCTGCTTCAGTTTTTTGAAACAGCTTCAGGAGAATAGGTGTTATTTCTTCTTTGAAAGTCTGGTAGAATTCCCCAGGGAATTGTCAGGTCCTGGGATCTTGTTTTTTGGGAGGTTTTTGATCACTGCTTCCATCTCATTACTAGATATCGGTCTATTCAGATTGTCAATTTCTTCCTGGTTCAATTTTGGGAGTTTATAGTTTTCTAGGAATGCATCCGTTTCATCTAGGTTGCTTAGCTTATTGACATATAACTGTTGATAATTACTTCTGATGATTGTTTCTACTTCCTTGGTGTTAGTTGTGATCTCTCCCATTTCATTCATAATTTTATGAATTTGGGCTTTCTCTCTTTTCTTTTGGATTAGTGTGGCCAATGGATTATCAATCTTATTGATTCTTAAAAAAAATAAAGCTTCTAGTTTCATTGATGCATTCTACTGTACCTCTAGTTTCTATCTCATTGATCTCTGCTCTAATCTTGATTATTTCCTTCTTGTGTGTGGAGTTGGTTTAAATTGTTGTTGACTCTGCTGTTCTTTAAGGTGCAGAGACCGCTGGTGTATTCTGGATTTTTCTTCTTTTTTTTTTTTTGATGGACGCCTGGATTGCAATGTATTTCCCCCTTAGGACCGCCTTTGCTGTATCCCATAGGTTTTGGACAAAAGTGTCTTCATTCTCATTAGTTTCCATGAATTGTTTCAGTTTGTCTTTGATCTCCTGGTTGATCCAAGCATTCTAAAGCAAGGTGGTATTTAGCATCCTGGTGCTTGAGTTCCTTCCACAGTATTCCTTGTGATTGACCTCCCATTTCAGAGCATTGTGATAAGAATATGCAGGGAATAGTCTCAGTCTTTTGGTAACATTGATCCCTGATTTGTGACCTAGTATGTGGACTATTCTGGAGAAGGTTTCATGTACACTTGAGAAGAATGACCATTGTATTGTTTTAGGGTGGAATATTCTGTATCTATCTATGAGGCCCATCTGGTCCAATGTGTCATTCAATGCTCTTGTTTCTTTAATGATTTTCTGTTTGGATGATCTCTCTATTACTGAGAGAGGCGTGTTAAGATCTCCTAGTATTCATGTATTCATATCAATATGACTCTTTATCTTGATTAATAGTTTTCTTAGGTAATTGTCTATTACCATATTGGGGCATTGATATTTACAACTGTTAAATCATCTTAGTGGATAGACCCTTTAAGAATGATGTAGTGTCCTCCAGTATCTCTGACTACAATCTTTAGTTTAAAATCCAGTATATCTGTTAGGAGAATTGCTATCCCAGCCTTCTTTTGAGGCCTATCTGCTTGAAAGATGCTTCTCCATGCCTTCACTTTCAGTCTGGGTGTATCTTTAGGTTAGAAATGGGTATATTTATACTGTAGACAGAATAGAATGGATCCTGTTGTTTTATCAAATCTACAACCCTGTGTTGTTTTTTGTGTGCATTTAGGCAATTCGCATTGAGAGTGATTATTAATAGATACGTTTTTATTGACATCATGTTACCTTTGAAGTCTTTATTTCTGTAGATTATCTCCATATTTCTGTTCAATGATATTCTTAGGCTTTTTCATCTTTTATAGTACCCCCATTAATATATCTTGCAGTGTGGGCTTTGGTGGTAAAATACTCTTTTAAGCCTTGTGGGTCTTGGAAACTCTTTATTTCTCTAACCATTTTGAAAGTCAGTCTTGCTGGATAAAGTATTCTTGGCTGCATGTTCTTCTCATTTAGTGCCCTGAATATATCTTGCCAGCCCTTTCTGGCTTGCCAGCTTTCTGTAGACAGGTCTGACATTATTCTGATCGGCTTTTCTCTGTACGTAAGGAGACTCTTTTTTCTAGTTGCTTTCCAAAGATTGTATCTACAATTATTATTTCTCAATTTTACTATCAGGTGCCTTGATTTTTTTTGTTAGAATGTATAATTTTGGGTTGAGACCCTTCTGTCTCTAGTACATGCATGCTGATTCAATTCCCGAGATTGGGAAAATTTTCATGAAGAACTTGTTCCATTATATCTTCTACACTCCTTTCTTTCTCCTCCCCTTCAGGGATTTAAATAATTCTGACATTGGAATGTTTCATGACATAACTTATTTCCCTAATTCTGTTTTCGTGGCTTGTAAGCTGTTTGTTCCAGGCTTCCTCCTGATCCTTTCTGTCTGTTTGTCCTCCAGATCACTAATTCTATCTTCTGTCTCGGTTATCCTAGCTTTGAGAGAATTTAGATTAGATTGGAACTCACTGAGAACATTGTGAACATTGTGAACATTGTGGCTTTCAGTTCTGCCCTTACATTGTGAACATCATCCCTGGTGGCTTTCAGTTCTCTCTGAATCAATTTTATTTTGTCATCCATGGCTTTCTCTAACTTAATTATTGGTTGGATAATTGTTAGCCTGAATTCTCTTTACAACATATTGTGTATGTCAATAGCCTTTTGCTCTGTTGCAGAAGGTCCATCCTCTGTATTTTTTTTCCTGTTGGGCATTCCTTCTCCTAGTCATTTTGGTTAGAGATGACTGATCAGGTGTAGCTGGATGTATCAACCATGGTGCAGTCAAGGTGCATCCTGGAATGTTTTTGAGCAATTAAGAATCCCCACCCAAAAAAAAAAAGATAGAGAGGAAAACATATATGGAGAGGAAGAGACAGGACAAAAATAGAGAGGGGAAGAAAATAAAATATAAGAAAAAGAAAAAAAATAGAGAGAGAGGAAGATAAAAATATAGAGAGGAAGAGACAGGGAAAAAAGAATAAATAATCAAAAGAATATAATAAAAAAGAAGGCCCAGCCCAAATGGGTCCCAAGGTAAGATTTATGAGCTATACAAACAAAAACAGACAAACAAAAAGACTGAGAAATGTAGATGATAAGAGAATAAAAAATGTATATATATATATATATATATATATATATATATATATAATAAGAATTAACAAGACAAAAAAAAGAGAACCTTGTCAAAAAGAACCCCAAGTTTAAGATTTATATACTACCAGAAAAAAGATGGGAGAGTGGTTATAAATTGTCAGTGTGGGGGAGGAAGTTTATTTTGATTCTTCCTGGATGTATCTTGGTATCCTTGTTAAGGGACTCAACTTTCCTCCCATCCAAGTACTAACCAGGCCCGACCCTGCTTAGCTTCCGAGATCAGACGAGATCGGGTGCGTTCAGGGTGGTATGGCCGTAGACGGGACTCAACTTTCCTAAGATAAAGGAGGATTAAAAATTGGTTTCACTATAGGGGTAGCATTGATTGAGAAAACAGGACTACCTTGAAGTTGAACTCTATTGAAAATTAAAAAAAAAAAATTAAAAAACTAATAAACTAAGTTAAACAAAATGAAATTTTTAAATAAATTAAAAAATAGAAAAGCAAAAGTAAAATGTGGGTATATGTATCAAAAAGTTTAGGTTAAGGGGGAGACAAATGGCAGGGAAGTAGGAGGAGGTGTCCTTTCAACCTGTACCCTAAAGTGAGCTGATTACCTTCCAAAAACTACGATCACCCACGAAATCAGCCTGAGATCAGAAGTATACACGTCTGGATCTCTACTGGAGCAGAAAACTCCAGTGGGCAGGTAAAGCGGAGTGGGAAAGTCGGATTGATATATGAAGATAAACAAAAGTGAGAGGGAGCCACCAGAGGCGACCCGCTGGAAAGTAATAGCCCAATAAGAGAGTGCCCTGCACCTGGGGACCAGCATTAACTTGGGTGTCTGGTAGAAAGCACTCAAAAAGAGCAAAGGATCACCAGGGGGAAATTGCCGGAATCAGGGTGTTAGGGACGGGGCTTAAGTCCCCAGACCCAGCACAGCCACCTCTGGTGCAGAGCCAGAGAGAGTGCTGCAGAGAAACCAGGTCTTAGTCCGTGAACCACCAGCGCGCCTGAGAGCATGGGGCGCCCGGCTCCCGTGAGGGGCTGGGATCCTCACCAGCCAATAGAAGCACAGACTTTCTGCAGTCCCCACGTGAGTGTCCTGCAGTGCCATCAGAGTCTGAGTCATGCCCCATGCCCTCCCCTGAAAGAGGTGCACACAGGTGCCAGCCCAGTGCTCTCAGACCTGAAAGAACAGGCACTTTCAGCCTGGGCCAGCGGGAAAAGCTCAGTGTGTGATAGCTGCTTGGAACTTCACTGGCAGTCTGGAGCTGCCCAGACAGCCGCCGCTGCCACCGTGGTTTTGGGTACAAGCAAAAAATCTTGAGTTCCCAGGGACAGTGACTGGGAACCTGCTCTGCCAGCGGCCAAGGGGGGATTTATATGGGCTTTGCAGCCAGACTGAGGCCTCTCTCTGAAAAGGAGGTCAGGGTGCAGTGTGTTTTCCTCTAAACATACAAAAAACATCAAAAGCCGTCAAGGGAGAGAGAAAAACAAAAGTGAACAAAAATAAAAACCTCCAGAGAACAAAAGCCTGAAAAAACCAGTTTCCTCAGAGCCCACCCCCTTGAGGGTGGCGGGAGGACTTAGCTCAGAAACATCATTGACTGAAAACCCACATGGCAGGCCCCTCCCCCAGAAAACCAACCAGGAAAGGAAAAAAAAAAAAAAAAGGACGACAAGAGAACAACCACCACTACTTCATAGGAAAATTCTTATTATTAATTTGTTCCCATGATTCTGGCTCAATTTTTTAATATAGATTTTTTTATTATTATATAGATAATTTTATAACCTATTTACCTTCATAGTGAGATGTCCAGTACATCAAATTCAATAATAACCTTCTAACCTGAACTTTCTGATACATACATCTGTATTTTACTTTTGCATTTCTATTTTTCAATATTTTTTAAATTTTAGTTTAGTTTAGTCGAGTTTATTCCTTTTTTAATTTATATTTTCTAATATTCATGTAGACTTAAATGTCAAGGTAATCCCCTTTCCCAAAACAATGCCACCCCTATAGGTACACCAATTCTAATACCCCTTTATCTTAGGAAAGTTGAGTCCTTTAACAAAGATATCAAGATACATCTAGGAAGAATCAAAACAACCTTCCTCACCCACACTGAGAATTTACAAACACTCTTCCATCTTTTTCTTCCACCAGTGTTTCTGTGTTTTTGTGTTTGTCCTGATAGTATATAAATCTTACATTCGGGGTTCTTTTTGACGAGGTTTTTCCTTTATATGCATATATATATACACATTTATATATATATATACATGTTTTTTCCTGTCTTGCTAATTTTGGCCATTCTAACTGGTGTAAGGTGATATCTCAATGTAGTTTTAATTTGAATCTCCCTGATGGCTAGTGATGATGAACATTTTTTTCATGTATCTGATAGCCATTTGTATGCCTTCATTGGAGAAGTGTCTGTCCGGATCTTCTGCCCATTCTTTGATATGATCATCTGTTTTGAGTGTGTGGAGTTTGAGTAGTTCCTTGTCATATACTTTTATCAGTCTTTTTGTTTGTCTGTTTTTGTTTGTATACTTCATAAGTCTTACCTTGGGGCCCATTTGGGCTGAACCTTCTCTTTTATCTCACCTTTCGTTCCTTTGTCTCTCCCTCTTTCTTTTTTTCTTTTTCTTTTCTTTTTTCTCTCATTTGGGTGGGGAACCCTGATTGCTCAGAAGTGTTCCAGGGTGCACCTTGACTGCACCAGAGTCGATACATCCAGTTACAAGCATTCAGACGTCTCTCACCAAAATGACTAACAGAAGGAATGCCCAACAGAAGAAAAATACAGAGGATGGGGCTTCCGCAACAGAGCTAATGGCTATCAACATAGACAATATTTCAGAAAGAGAATTCAGGCTTGCAATTATCCAAGCAATAGCTAGGTTGGATGAAGCCATGGGTGACCAAATAGAATTGATTAGGGCTGAACTGAAAACGACCAGAGATTATGTTTTCAATATTAAGGAGGAGCTGAAAGCTACCAGGGAGGTGCTTCACAATGCTCTCAGTGAGTTCCAATCTAATCTAAATTCTCTCAACGATAGAATAACTGAGACAGTAGATAGAATTAGTGATCTGGAGGACAAAGAGATAGAGAGAAAGGATCAGGAGGAAGCCTGGAACAAACAGCTTAGAAGCCACGAACACAGAATCAGGGAAATAAATAATGCCATGAAACGTTCCAAAGTCAGAATTATTGGAATCCCTGAAGTGGAAGAGAAAGAAAGAAGTCTAGAAGATATAGTGGATAAGGGAACAAGTTCTTCATGAAAATTTTCCGAATCTTGTGAATGGAACCAGCGTTCATGTACTAGAGGCCAAAAGGTATCCTCCCAAGATTACAGATTCACGAAATTCCTTCAGACACCTAATAGTAAGAATAAATAATTATAATTGGTGGCAGAACCTCTTAAAGGCAGCTAGGACAAAGAAGATCCTTACGTACAGAGGAAAGCCCATCAGAATAATGTCATATTTGTCCACAGAGACCTGGCAAGCCAGAAAAGGTTGGCAAGATATATTCAGGGCACTGAATGAGAAGAACATGCAGCCAAGAATACTTTATCCAGCAAGACTGACATTCATAATGGATGGAGAGATAAAGAGTTTCCAAGACCGGCAAGGCTTAAAAGACTATTCAACCACCAAGCCGATACTGCAGGAACTATTAAGGGGACTTCTTTAAAGGAGGAAAAAGCCCAAGAATAGCATTGAACAAAAATATAGAGACAATCTACAGAAACAAACACTTCAAAAGTAACACGATGTCAATAAAAACGTATCTATCAACAATCACCCTTTATATGAAGGGCCTAAATGTGCCCATAAGCCTGCACAGGGTTGCAGACTGGATAAAACGACAGGACCAATCCATATGTTGTCTACAAGAGACCCATTTTGAACCTGAAGATACACCCAGACTGAAAGGGAAGGGATGGAGAAAGATCTTTCATGCCAATGGGCCCCAAAAGAAAGCTGGGGTAACGATTCTCATATCAGACAAATTAGTTTTAAACTAAAGACTGTAGTCGGAGATACAGAAGGAAACTACAACATCCTTAAAGGAACAATCCACCAAGATGATCTAACAATTCTAAATATCTATACACCCAATATGGGAGAAACCAAGTACATAAGAAAACTGTTAATCAAGATAAAGAGTCATATTGATATGAATACACTAATCGTTGGAGATCTTAACATGCCTCTCTCAGAAATAGACAGACCATCGAAGCAGAAAATCAATAAAGAAACAAGAGCATTGAATGACACTTTGGACCAGATGGACCTCATAGATATATAAAGAACATTCCACCCTTAAACAACAGAATTCATTCTTCTCAAGTGCACATGGAACCTTCCCCAGAATAGACCACATTCTGCATCCCAAATCAGGACTCAACCAATACCAAAAGTTTGAGATTATTCCCTGCATATTCTTAGATCACAATGCTTTGAAACTGGAGCTCAATCACAAGGAAAATTTCCGAAGGAACTCAAACACCTGGAAGTTAAAGTCCACCTTGCTTAAGAATGCTTGGATCAACCATAAGATCAAAAAAGAATTGAAACAATTCATGGAAGCCAATGAGAATGTAGAAACTTCGATCCAAAACATATGGGATACAGCAAAGGCAGTCCTAAGGGGGAAATACATAGCCATCCAAGCATCCCTCAAAAAAATTACAAAATCCAGAACACACAGCCTGTCTCCACACCTTAAAGAACTGGAGAATCAACAACAAATCAAACCAACTCCACACATAAGAAGGGAAATAATCAAGATTATAGCTGAGATCAATGAGGTAGAAACCAAAGATACAGTAGAATGTATCAATGAAACTAGAAACTGGTTATTGGAAAGAATCAATGAAATCGATAAACCATTGGTGACACTAATCCAAAAGAAAAGAGAGAAAGCCCAAATTCATAAAATTATGAATGAAAAGGGAGAGATCACAATGAAAACCAAGGAAGTAGAAACAATATTTATTTTATTTTTTTTAGATTTTATTTATTTATTTGATAGAGAGAGATCACAAGTAGATGGAGGAGCAGGCAGAGAGAGAGAGATAGAGAGATGGAAGCAGGCTCCCTGCTGAGCAGAGAGCCCGATGCGGGACTCGATCCCAGGACCCTGAGATCATAACCTGAGCTGAAGGCAGCAGCTTAACCCACTGAGCCACCCAGGCGCCCTAGAAACAATATTTAGAAGTTATTATCAACGGTTATATGCAAATAAGCTAAGCAACCTAGATGAAATGGAGGCATTCCTGGAAAACTATAAACTCCCAAATATGAACCAGTTAGAAATTGACAACCTGAGTAGAACAATATCTAGTAACAAGATTGAAGCGGTGATCAAAAACCTCCCCCAAAACAAGAGCCCAGGACTTGATGGATTCCCTGGGGAATTCTATGAAACTTTCCAAGAGAAATAACACATATTCTCCTGAAGCTGTTTAAAAAAATTGAAGCAGAAGGAAAACTTCCAGACTCGTTCTATGAAGCCAGCATTACCCTGATCCCCAAACCAGGAAAGACCCTACCATAAAGGAGAATTTCAGACCAGTATCACTGATGAATATGAATGCTAAGATTCTCAACAAGATCCTAGCAAACAGGATCCAACAGCACATTAAAAAGATTATCCACCATGACCAGGTGGGAATCATTCCTGTGCTACAAGGATGGTTCAACATTCACAAATCAATCAATGTGTGATAGACCAAATTAATAAGAGAAGAGAGAAGAAACACATAGTTCTCTCAATTGATGCAGGAATACATTTGACAAAATCCAGCATCCTTTCCCGTTAAAAATGCTTCAAAGTATAGGTACAGAGGGAACATTCCTGAACTTCATCAAATCTATCTATGAAAGACAGACAGCAAATACCCTCCTTAATGGGAAAAAACTTGCAGCCTTCCCGTTGAGGTCAGGAATAGGACAATGATGCCCACTCTCACCACTCATGTTTAACATAGTATTAGAAGTCCTAGCAACAGCAATCAGACTACAAAGAGAAATAAAATGTATCCGTATTGGCAATGAAGAAGTCAAACTCTCTTTATTCGCAGATGACATGATTCTTTATATGGAAAACCCAAAACACTCCACCCCCAAACTACTAGAACTCATACAACAATTCAGCAAAGTGGCAGTATACAAAGTCAATGTACAAAAATCAGTGGCTTTCTTATACACTAATAATGAAAATAAAGAAAGGAAATTAGAGAATCAATTTCATTTATTATAGCACCAAGAACCATAAGATACCTGGGAATAAACCTAACCAAGGAGGTTAATAATCTGTACTCGAGGAACTACAGAACACTCATGAAAGAAATTGAAGAAGATACAAAAAGATAGAAGACCATCCATGCTCTTGGATCGGTAGAATAAACATTGTTAAAATGTTTATACTGCCTACAGTAATCTATACTTTTAATGCCATTCCAATCAAAATTCCACCGGTATTCTTCAAAGAACTGGAGCAAATGATCCTAAAATTTGTATGGAGTCAGAAGAGACCCCAAATTGCTAAGAAAATGCTGAAAAACAAAAGTAAAATGGGGGCATCACATTACCTGATTTCAAGCTTTACTACAAAGCTGTGATCAAGACAGCTTGGTACTGGCATAAAAACAGAAATAGTGACCAGTGGAAAAGAGTAGAGAGCCCAGATATGGACCCTCAACTCTATGATCAAATAATCTTTGACAAAACAGGAAAAAATATACAGTGGGAAAAAGACAGTCTCTTCAATAAGTGGTGCTCAGAAAACTGAACAGCTGGATGTAGTAGAATGAAACTCAACCATTCTCTTACTCCATAAACAAAGATATGCTCAAAATGGTTAAAAGACCTCAATGTGAGAAAGGAATCCATCAGAATTCTAGAGGAGAACATAGGCTATGATCTCTTTGAAATCAGCCACAGCAACTTCTTTCAAGATATGTCTCCAAAGGCAAAGGAAACAAAAACGAAAATGAACTTTTGGACTTCATCAAAATCAAAAGCTTCTGCACAGCAAAGGAAACAGTCATGAAAACCAAGAAGCAACCCATGGAATGGGAGAAGGTATTTGCAAATGATAGTACAGACAAAAGGTTTATATCCAGGATCTATAATGAACTCCTCAAACTCAACACACACAAAACAGACAAGCATATCAAAAAATGGGCAGAAGATATAAAAAGACATTTCTCCAATGAAGACATACAAATGGCTATCAGACACATGAAAAAATGTTCATCATCACAAGCCATCAGGGAGATTCAAATTAAAACTACATTGAGATATCACCTTACACCAGTTAGAATGGCCAAAATTAACAAGACAGGAAACAACATGTGTTGGAGGGGATGTGGAGAAAGGGGAACCCTCTTCCACTGTCGGTGGGAATGCAAGTTGGTGAAGCCTCTTTGGAGAACAGTGTGGAGATTCATCAAAATATTAAAAATAGAACTTCCCTATGACTGCAGTTGCACTCCTGGGTAATTACCCAATGATATAGATGTAGTGAAAAGAAGGGCCATCTGTACCCAATGTTTATAGCAGCAATGGCCAAGGTCACCAAACTGTGGAAAGAACCAAGATGCTCTTCAACAGACCAATGGATAAGGAAGATGTGGTCCATATACACTATGGAGTATTATGCCTCCATCAGAAAGGATGAATACCCAACTTTTGTAGCAACATGGACGGGACTGGAAGAAATTATGCTGAGTGAAATAAGTCAAGCAGAGAGAGTCAATTATCGTATGGTTTCACTTATTTGTGGAGCATACAAATAGCATGGAGGACATGGGGACATAGAGGGGAGAAGGGAGTTGGGGATATTGGAAGGGGAGGTGAACCATGAGAGACTATGGACTCTGAAAAACAATCTGAGGGTTTTGAAGGTGTGGGGGGTGGGAGGTCGGGGTACCAGGTGGTGGCTTTTATAGAGGGCACGGATTGTATGGAGCACTGTGTGTGGTGCAAAAATAATGAATACTGTTATGCTGAAAATAAAAAATAAATTTTAAAAAAGTTTCAGGTTAAGAGGTTATTGTGGAATTTGATGTACTGGACATCTCACTGTGATGGTACATAGGTTAGAATATTATCTATAAAAAATGAACCAGAATAATGGGAATGAATTGAAAATAAAAGTTGTATCTATGAAGTTGTGGTGGTTTTGCGCCTGTCTTTTTTATTTTTTTTTTCATTTTTTTATTGACTTTCTGGGTGAGGAGCCTGCCACGTGGGTTTTCAGGCATTGTTTCCTGAGTTAAGTCCTCCTGCCCCCCTCAAGGGGGTGGACTCTGAGGAAATCGGTTTTTCAGGTTTTTCTTCTCTGGAGGTTTTTTGTTTTTTTGTTTGTCTGTTTTCCCTTGCCTTGACAGCTTTTGATGGTTTTTAGAGGTTTAGAGGGAAGCAAACTGCACCCAGACATCCCTTTCAGACAGAATCCTCAGTTCTCCCCTCTGGGTACTCCAGGGCACATAAATTCCCCCTTGGCCACTGGCGGGGCATGTTCCCTGTCGCGGTCCCTGGGGACGCAGAAACTCTTGCTTGTACCCAAAACCATTACAGCGGCGGCTGTCTGGGCAGCTCCAGACCACCAGAGAGGTTCCAAGCAGGGATCGCACACTGAAATTTTCCCACTGGCCTCGGCTGGGAGTACTCAGACTTTCCAGGACCAAGAGAGCTGGGCTGACACCTACATGCACCTCTCTCAGGGGAGGGTGTGGGGCATGACTCAGACTCTGATAGTGTGTTGTGTTGCAGTATGTGCATGGGGAGTGCAAAAAGGCTGTGGTTCTCCTGTCTGGCAAGGCTCCCAGCCCCTCACGGGAGCCACACCCCAAGGGCTCTAGGGCATGCTCATGGCTCAGGGACCAAGACCTGGTTTCTTTGCCACACTCTCTCTGGCTCAGCACCAGGGTGGCTGTCCTGGGTCCAGGGACTTAAGCCCATGTCCCTAACTGCCCCAATTCCCACAATTTTCCCCTCGTTATCCTTTGCTATTTCTGAGTGCTTTCAACCAGACTCCAAGTTAATGCTGGTTCCCAGTCACAGGGCACTCTCGTATTGGGATATTACTTTCCAGTGGGTTGCTTCTTGTGGCTCCCTCCCCCTTTTGTTTATCTTCTGATATCAGTCCGAAGTTCCCACTCTGCTTTACCTGCCCACTGGTGTCTTTTGCCCCCGTAGAGATCCAGACATGTATAATTCTAATCTCAGGCTGATTTCATTGGTGATTACAGTTCTTTGGTAGGTAATCAGCTCACTTTAGGGTACAGGTTGAAATGGCACCTCCTCCTAGTTCTCATCCATCTTATCTTTCTGGATACTATATTTTAATACGTTCTTGTTAATCTCTAGACTTTCCATGAAACTTAATGAACTACGTTTAACATATCATAGAACAGATGACTCTCCCATAGCTTCCCTTTCAAAAGACCATGTTACATATTCACAAAATAGCAATGTTAGCACCTAAATAATAGTACCTTCAGAGTATTCAGTAAGTAAATAGGTACAAATCAATTGTTGCGACTACAAAAAACAATAATAATAATTAGTGATATTCCTTCTAACAAGTCACTAAAATATAGTCAACTATTATTACAAATTTGAATTATATTCCCTTACAAAGTTAAATAATTCATTTCATAGTTTGATATGTACAGTCATATATTCATTTTTATATTTCTCTCATTTGCTTTATGGAGGTTACATATATCATTGTATTAATAAGAACATGTCAAAATTAAACAGACTTTAACTTCTACTTTGATATGATCTTCTGAATTCATACATTACCTAATGAAAATACTTAATCAAGCAATATACTTAGTTGAAAGTGACTGACCAAAAGACCCATACTTGAGTATTCTTATCCAGTGTACTTTCGATTGTATTAGTTTGTAAATTGTCTTCATCTAATCGACTAACTCCTTTCTGAACCCTTTGGAAGTTATTAGGAGCTCATAATAAGTGGCTGGGTAAGATCACATTAAACATAGTCCACATATTATTTATCATTCATATCCACAAGAGGGAACAGTATAACTCATCCCAGCAATTCAATTGGAAAAGATTCCAGGATGATTCACAATGAACAAATAGCTACTTTAATTCAACACCTGAATAAGTATTTCAGTAAGAATTTGTCCTTATGGGACTAATTGCTGACATTTAAAATATATAGTCTCCAGTTTCAGCTGAGTGGGTCTGTAAAATCAACACAACAAGTATGTTGGTGATGGACATTTTATGTATGGCCGATATTATGTTAGGATACATTTCTCCTATTCCTAGTTTTGGAGAATTTTATTTGAAATGATTTGGATATATTCAAAAACCTTTTTTTCATTTATTGAGATATGTTTAATAGTATTTAATATATGTACCCTTTAGTTATTATATAATCTTTCATTCTGTTAAGATAATTAATAATAGTAATTGATTTGTGTATGTTGAAACATCCTTATATTCTAGAGATAAACACCTTTGGTAAATGTGTATAATACTTTCAATGTGCTGGTGAAATTAGTTTTCTAATATTTTGTTTAAAAAATTGCATCTCAGTTCAAAACATAAGTGATACTGCAAAAGCAGTCCAAATAGGGAAATGCATAGCCTTCTAAGCCTCTCTTAAATAAAAATAAGAAAAAGTCCCAAATGCACAAGCTAACTTTCTATCTAAATAACCTGGAGATAGAATAGCAAGCAAAGCCTAAATCAAGTAGGAAAAGTGAAATAATAAAGATTAGATCTGGGATCAATGAAATAGAAACTATAAAACAATAAAACAGATCCACAGAACTAGAATCTGGTTCCTTGAAAGAATTAATAAGATTGATAAACCTCTGGCCAGACTTATCCAAAAGAAAAGAGAAAGGACCCAAATTAATAAAATAATTAATGAAAAGGGGAGAACACAGCTAATACCAAGATCTCTCTCTCTCTCTCTCTCTCTCTCTCTCTATATATATATATATATATATATATATATATATATGAAGAAATCATACCTATTCTATGGAAGTTGTTTAAAAAAAATAGAAATGGAAGGACAACTTCCAAACTTATTATATGAGGCCGTGATTGCTCTGATCCCAAAACCAGGAAAAGCCCGCATTAAAAAGGAGAATTACAGACCAATATCCCTGATGAACATGGATGCAAAAATACCCAACAAGGTCCTAGTCAATAGGATCCAACAGTACATTAAAAGGTTTATTCCCTATTAACAGGTGGGGTTTAATCCTGGGATGCACTGGTCATTCAACATTCATGAATCAATGTGATAGATCACATTAAGAAGAGACAAGAACCATATGATACTTTCAATTGGTTCAGAAAAAAAAAACAAAAACATTTGACAAAAAGTGCACCCTCTCCTGATTAAAGCTCTTCAAAATACAAGGATAGTGGGAATATATCTCAATATCATAAAATCCATCCCACAGCAAATATCATTCACAATGGAGAAAAACTAAGAGCTTTTATCTTAAGGACAGGAAAATGACAGGGATGTCCACTCTCTCCACTTTTGTTCAACAAAGGGCTAGATGTCTTACTCTCAAGCAGTCAGACAACAAAAAAGAATAAAAGGAATTCAAAGTGGCAAATAAGAAGCCAAACTCTCTCTCTTTGCAGATGAGTTGTTATTTTATGTGGAAAACCCAAGACTCAACTCTAATTATTAGAACTTACACAGTAATTCAGCAGTGTTGCAGGATGCAGAATCAATGCACAGAAATCAGTTGCTTTTCTACACACTAACAATGTGACTGAAGAAAGAGAATTAAGGAATCTCTTCCATTTACAATAGCACAAAAAACATAAGACACTGAGGAATAAACCTCACCAAAGAGGTAGATGATCTATATACTACAAACTACAGAACACTTATGAAAAAAATTGAGAAAGAAAAAAAGAGATGAAAAAACCTTCTTGTGAAAATTTCTATGCTTCCAAGAGCCATATACACTTTCAATGCCATCCAATCAAAATACCATCATCATTTTTCACAGAGCTGGAACAAACATTCCTAAATGTTTATGTAACCCGAAAAGACCCTGAATAACCATGGGATTTTTGAAAAAGAAAACCAAATTTAGGAGCATCAGAATGCCTAATTTCTAGCTGTATTACAAATATGTGAGTACCAAGATGTCAGAGTATTGGCACAAAAACAGACACATAGATAAATTGAATAGAGTAGATAACAAAGAAATAGACACTCATTTCTATGGTCAATAATCTTTGACAAAGAATATCTGATGGAAAACACAGTCTCTTCAGTAAATGGTGCTAATAAAATTAGACAGCCACATGCAGAAAAATGAAGCTGGACAATTCTCTTACACCATACACAAAGATAAACTCAAAATGGATGAAAGACCTCAATGTAAGATAGGAATCTTTCAAAATCCTACAAGAGAACATAGTCAGTAATCTATTTGACATTGACCACAGCAACTTCTTTCAAGAAATGTCTCTAAAGGCAAGGGACACAAAAGCAAAAATGAACTTTTGGGACTTCATCAAGATTAAAAGCTTCTGCCCAGCAAAGGGAACAGTCAACAAAACTCAGGGGCAACCCATGGAATGGGAGAAATTATTTGCAAAATGACGTTACATAGAAAGGACTGTTATCCAAGATCTATAAAGAACTTCTCAAACTCATCTCCCATAGAACAAATTATCCAGTCAATGAAACAAGATGGGATTGGGAGGGAGACAACCCATAAGTGACTCTTAATCTCACAAAACAAACTGAGGGTTGCTGGGGGGAGGGGGTTTGGGAGAAGGGGGTGGGATTATGGACATTGGGGAGGGTATGTGCTTTGGTGAGTGCTGTGAAGTGTGTAAACCTGGTGATTCACAGACCTGTACCCCTGGGGATAAAAACATATGTTTATAAAAAATAAAAAAAATTAAAAAAAAAAGAAATGGGCAGACGACATGAACAGACATTTTTCCAAATAAGACATACAAATTAATAACAGACACATGGAAAAAATGTTCAACATCTTTAGCCATCAAGGAAATACAAATTAAAGCCACAAACACACATTACTTTACACCAGATTGGATGGCAAAAAAACACAAGTCAGGAAGGAATAGATGTTCACAAGGATGTCAAGAAAGGGTAACCCTCTTATATTTATGGTGGGAATGCAAGCTGTTAAAACTATTCTCAAAAACAGGATTGAGGTTCCTCAAGATGTTGAAAATAGTGCTACTCTACAACCTAGCAATTGCAGTACTGGGTATTTATCCAAAGATATAGTGAAAAGAAGTGTCACATGCACCCCAATGTTCATAGCAACAATGCCCACAATAACCAAAATGTGCAAGGTGTCAAGATGTCCCTTAACGGATGAATGATAAAGAACATGCAGTTCATATATACAATGGAATATTACTCATCCTTTAGAAAGGATGTATAGCCACCATTTGCAATGAGGTGGATGGAACTGGAAGGGACTATTCTAATTGAAATAAGTCAAGCAAAGAAAGACAATCATACTATGGTTCCAGTTATATGTGGAACATAAGGAATAGAGAGGAGGAACACAGGGGAACGGAGGGAAAATGGAATGGGAAGAAATCAGAGATCGAGAGAAGCCATCAGTGATTCTGGACTCCAGGAAACAAACTGAGGGTTACAGAAGGGAGGGGTGTTGAAAGATTGGATAACATGGTAATGGCTATTAAGGAGGCACATGCGGTGATGGGCACTGGGTGTTATATCCAACTAATGAATTGTTGAAAACTTCATCAAAACTAGCGATGTATTTTATGTCAGCTAATTGAACATAATTAAAATAATCATAAATATAAAATAAAAAATAAAGAAATAAAAAATATAAAAATGTCTGCTTTTTCTGACAAGATTTTAGCTACTCAAGATTCAATTGCATTAGTGTTAACACAGTATATCTTTTTCCATCTTTTAAATTTTATTCTATTTGTACTTTGTATTTATAGTGTGTGTTATTTTGAATTTATTCTAACAGTCTTTTGTGGGCAGATTCACATACAATTTTTCATTTACTGAAATTACTTCAATTAAAACATTATAGTAATTTCAACTGTACAGGACAGTGATTCAATAATTGTATACATTACAAAAGGCTCAAAAATGTCAGTATAATTATCATCTGTCAGCATACAAACTTGTTACATTACAATTGACTACATTCTCTGTGCTGTATTTTTCATCCTTGTGTCCTATGTATTTAAAATTAGGAGCCTGTGACTCTTGATTTCCTTTCCCCCTTTTTTGCATCATCCTATTTCCTATCCTGGTAATTATATTTCTGAACATATTTCTGTATTTAATTTGGTTGTTTCTTTGTTTTGTTCTTTTGATTTCCACATGTATTGAAACATGTATTTGTCTTTTAATGTCTAACACATCTTAGAGTGTCATACACTCTAAGTCTATTCATGTTGTCAAAATGTCAAGATGCCCATCAACGGACGAATGGATAAGGAAAATATGGTCCATATACACTATGGAGTATTATGCCTCCATCAGAAAGGATGAATACCCAACTTTTGTAGCAACATGGACGGGACTGGAAGAGATTATGCTGAGTGAAATAAGTCAAGCAGAAAGAATCAATTATCGTAGGGTTTCACTTATTTGTGGAGAATAACAAATAGCATGGAGGAAATGGGGACATAGAGAGGAGAAGGGAGTTGGGGAAATTGGAAGGGCAGGTGAATCATGAGAGACTATGGGCTCTGAAAAACAATCTGAGGGGTTAGAAGTGACAGGGGGTTGGAAGGTTGGGGTACCAGGTGGTGGGTATTATAGAGGGCATGGATTGCATGGAGCACTGGGTGTGGTGCAAAAATAATGAATACTGTTATGCTGAAAATAATAAATAAATAAATAAATAAATAAATAAATAAACAAATATGTCAAGATTTTATTCTTTTATGGCTGAGTAATATTTTGTTATATGATAATATATTATCAAATAAATATTTTTAATAATTTGAGGAGCCTCCATACCTTTTCCAACAGTGACATTGCCCATTAACAGTGTACAAGTGTTCCTTTCTCTATATATAATTGCCAACAATTTTTTTTATCTTTTTTTTTAATTATTCTACCTATTCTTACTGGTGTTAGGTGATATCTTCTTGTGGCTTCCATTTGTATTTCCCTAATAATTAGTGATTACTTGATCATTCTTTAAGTTCTTATTGAATGTCTTCTTTAAAAAATGTCTATTCTAATATCTGTCCATTTTAAACTTTTTAGATATTTTTGACTGAATTGAATAAGTTCTTTATAACTTTTTGTTGTTTTTTTAACATAATATTTTCAGTGTTCCAAGATTCATTGCTTATGCACCACACACAGTGCTCCATGCAATACATGGACTCCTTAATACCCAAGACCAGGTTTACCCAACTCCCGCCCTCCTCCCATCCAAAACCCTCAGTTGTATCTCAGAGTGGAGAGTCTCTTATAGTTCCTCTCCACCTCCACGTACCCCCAATTCTCTTCTCCTCTCCAACTCCCAATTTTGTCCATGTTATTCCGTATGGTCCACAAGTAAGAGAAACTGAATGATAATTGACTTTCTCTGCTTGAATTAATTCACTCAGCATAATCTCCTCCAGTCCTGAACATGTTGATACAAAAGTTGGGTATTCATCCTTTCTGGTGGAGGCGTAATACTCCATTGTATATATGGACCATATCTTCTTTCTCCATTCATCTGTTGAAGGGCATCTTGGCTCTTTTCACAATTTGGCAACTGTGGTCATTGCTGCTATGAACACTGGGATACAGATGACCCTACTTTTCACTGTATCTGTATCTTTGGGGTAAATATCCAGTACTGCCATTGCAGGGTCATAGGGAAGCTCTATTTTTAATTTCTTCAGGAATTTTGACACTGTTTTCTGAAGTGGCTGCATCAATTTGTACTCCCACCAACAGTGTAAGAGGGTCCCTCTCTCTCTACATCCTCTCCAATATTTGTTGTTTACTGCCTTTTTAATTTTGGACATTCTAAGTGGTGAAGGTGGTATCTCAATGTAGTTTTGATTTGAATGTCCCTTATGGCTAATGATCATAAATATTTTTTCATGTGTGTGTTAGCTTTTGTATATCTTCATTGGAGAAGTGTCTATTAATGTCTTCTGCCCATTTATGACATGATTATCTGTTTTGTGTATGTTGAGTTTGAGGACTCCTTATATATCTTAGTTATCAGCCCTTTGTCTGTAATGTCACTTGTGAATATCTTCTCCCATTCTGTGGGTTGCCTCTTTATTTTGTTGACTGTTTCCTTTGCCGTGCAGAAGCTTTGATCTTGATGAAGTCCCAAAAGTTCATTTTCAGTTTTGTTTCCTTTGCTTTTGCAGACATGTCTTGAAAGAAGTCCCTATAGCCAATGTCGAAGATGTTACTGCCTATATACTCCTCTATGATTTTGATAGATTACTACTACACGTTGAGGTCTTTTATACATTTCAAGTTTATCTTTGTGTATGGTGTAAGAGAATGGTCAAGTTTCATTTTACTATATATAGCTGTCCAATATTCTCAACACCATTTTTTGAAAAGACTCTCTTTTCTCCACTGTATATTTTCTCCTGCATATTCGAAGATTAGTTGACCATAGAGTTATGGGTTCATATCTTGACTCTACTCTGTTCCACTGGTCTATGTGTCTGTTTTTTGTGCCAGGACCACGCTCTCTTGCTCTCTTGGTGATCACAGCTTATAGTAAAGCTTGAAATCAGTCAATATGATACCCCTCGTTTTGTTTTACTTTTTCAAAATTTCCTTAGCAATTCAGGGTCTCTTCTGGTCCCATACAAATTTTGGGATTGTTTGTTTCTGCACATTCAAAAATGCTGGTGGAATTTTGATCAGGGTGCCTTTGGAGGTGTAGTTTGCTCTAGGCAGTGTAGATACCTGAACAATGCTTATAGTTCTAATCCATAAGCATGGAATGTTTTTCCAACTTTTGGTGTCTTCTTCAATTTATTTCGTGAGTATTCTGCAGTCCATTGAGTACAGATCCTTTACCTCCTGGTATTTATTCCAGGTAGCATATGGTTCACAGTGTTATAGTAAATTGAATCAATTCTCTAATTTCCCTTTCTGTATTTTCATTGGTAGTGCATAAGAAAGCAACTGGTTTATGTACATTGATTTTGTATCTTGCCACATTACTGAATTGCCATATAAGTTGTATTAGTTTGGGTGTGGAGTCTTTTAGGTTTTCCATATGAAGTACCATGATATCTTCAAAAAGAGAGAGTTTAACCTCTTCTATTACAGTTTGAATACATTTTATTCTTTTTTGTGTGTCTGATTGCTGTTGTTAATAGTTCTATTACTTTGAACAACAGTCGTGAGAGTGGACATCATTGTCTGTTCCTTATCTCAAAAGGAAGGCTGTCAGCTTTTCCCAATTGAGAATTATATTCACTGTAGTTTTTTCATAGATGGATTTTATGATGTTGAGGTATTTATCCTGTATTCCTATAATTTGAAGTGTTTTAATGAGGAACTGAGGCTGTATCTTGTCAAATGTTTTTTTTTTTTTCAATGTAACAGTATTCATTGTTTTTGCATCACACCCAGTGCTCCATGCAATCTGTGCCCTCCATAATACCCACCACCTGGTTCCCCAAACCACCCACCTCCCACCCCTTCAAAACCCTCAGGTTGTTTTTCAGAGTCCATAGTCTCTCATGGTTCACCTCCCCTTCCAATTTCCCTTAACTCCCTTCTGCTCCCTATCTCCCCATGTCTTCCATATTATTTGTTATGACCACAAATAAGTGAAATCATATGATACTTGACTTTCTCTGCTTGACTTATTTCACTCAGCATAATCTCTTCCAGTCCTGTCCATGTTGCTACAAAGGTTGGGTATTCATCCTTTCTGATGGAGGCATAATACTTCATAGTGTATATGGACCATATCTTCCTTATCCATTGGTCCATTGAAGGGCATCCTGGTTCTTTCCACAGTTTGGCGACCGTGGCCATTGCTGCTATAAACATTGGGGTACAGATAACCCTTCTTTTTACTACATCTGTATCTTTGCAGTAAATACCCAGTAGTGCAATTGCAGGGTCATAGAGAAGTTCTATTTTTAATTTCTTGAGGAATCTCCACACTGTTTTCCAAAGTGGCTGCACCAACTTGCACTCCCACCAACAGTGGAAGAGGGTTCCCCTTTCTCCACATCCTCTCCAACACACGTTGTATCCTGTCTTGCTAATTTTGACCATTCTAACTGGTGTAAGTGGTATCTAAATGTGGTTTTAATTTGAAACTCCCTGATGGCTAGTGATGATGAACATTTTGTCAGGTGACTGATAGCCATTTGTATGTCTTCATTGGATAAGTGTCTGTTCATATCTTCTGCCCATTTTTTTATATTATTATCTGTATTGTGTGTGTTGAGTTTGAGGAGTTCTTTATAGATCCTGGATATCAACCATTGGTCTGTACTGTCATTCGCAAATATCTTCTCCCATTCAGTGGGTTGCCTCTTTGTTTTTTTTTTTTTTTTTGACTGTTTCCTTTGCTCTGCAGAAGCTTTTGATTTTGATGAAGTCCCAAAAGTTGATTTTCACTTTTATTTCCTTTGCCTTTGGAGACATATCTTGAAAGAAGTTGCTGTGGCTGATATCGAAGAGATTACTGCCTATGCTCTCCTCTTGGATTCTGATGGATTCTTGTCTCACATTGAGGTCTTTTATCCATTTTGAGATTATCTTTGTGTACGGTGTAAGAGAATGGCCGAGTTTCATTCTTCTACATAGCTGTCCAGTTTTCTCAGCACGATTTATTAAGGAGACTTATTTCCACTGTATATTTTTCCTGTTTTGTCGAAGATTAATTGACCATAGAGTTGAGGGTCCATATATGGGCTCTCTACTCTTTTTCACTGGTCACTGTGTCTGTTTTTATGCAGTACCATGCTGTCTTGGTGATCACAGCTTTGTAGTAAAGCTTGAAATCATGTAACGTGAATCCCCCAGTTTGATGTTTGTTTTTCAATATTTTCTTAGCTATTTGGGATCTCTTCTAATTCCATACAAATTTTAGGATGATTTGCTCCAGCTCTTTGAAAAATATCAGTAGAATTTTGATCAAAATGGCATTGAAAGTATAGATTGCTCTAGGCAGAATAGACATTTTAACAATGTTCATTATTCCGATACAAGAGCATCTTTTTGTTTCTTCTTCAATTTCTTTCATGAGTGTTCTGTAGTTCCTCTAATAAAGATATTTTACCTCTTTGGTTAGGTTTATTCCCATGTATCTTATGGTGCTTGGTGCTATAGTAAATGAAATTGATTCTCTAATTTCACTTTCTGTATTTTCATTGTTAGTTTATAAGAAAGCCACTGATTTCTGTACATGGTCTTTAATCCTGCCATGTTGCTGAATTGTTGTCTGAGTTTTAGTAGTTTGGGGGTGGAGTCTTTGGGTCTTTCCATATAAAGAATCATGTCATCTGCGAAGTAAGTTTGACTTCTTCACTGCCAATTTGGATACATTTTATTTGTCTTTGTTGTTTGATTGTTGTTGCTAGGACTTCTTATACTATGGTGAACAAGAGTGGTGAGAGTGGGCATCCTTGTCGTATTCCTGATCTTAACAGGAAGGCTGCAAACTTTTTTCCATTGAGGATGATATTTGCTGTGGATTTGTCATATATATTTTATATGAAGTTCAGGAATGTTCCCTCTGTCCCTATAATTTGAAGTGTTTTAAGCGGGAAAGGATGCTGGATTTTGTCAAATGCTTTTTTTTTTTTGAGAGTACTATGTGGTTCTTCTCTTTTCTCTTATTGATATGTTCTATCACATTGATTGATTTGTGAATGTTGAACCATCCTTGTAGCCCAGGGATGAATCCCACCTTGTCATGGTTCATAAACTTTTTAAAGTGCTGTTGGATCCTGTTTTCTAGCATCTTGTTGAGAATCTTAGCATCCATATTCATCAGTGATATTGGTCTGAAATTCTCCTTTTTGGTAGGATCTTTGCCTCGTTTGGGGATCAGGGTAATGCTGGCTTCATAGAAAGAGTCTGGAAGTTTTCCTTCTGCTTCAATTTTTTGAAACAGCTTCAGGAGAATAGGTGTTGTTTCTTCTTTGAAAGTTTGGTTGAATACCCTAGGGAATCCGTCAGGTCCTGGGCCCTTGCTTTTTGGGAGATTTTTGATCACTGCTTCAATCTCGTTACTAGATATCAGTCTATTCAGATTGTCAATTTTTTCCTGTTTCAATTTTGGGAGTTTATAGATTTCCAGGAATACATCCATTTCATCTTGGTTGATAAGCTTATTGGCATATAACTGTTAATAATAACTTCTGATGATAGTTTCTACTTCCTTGGAGTTAGTTGTGATCTTTCCCTTTTCATTCATAATTTTATTAATTTGGGCTTCCTTTCTTTTCTTTTGGATTAGTGTGGCCAACAGTTTATCGATCATATTGATTCTTTCAAAAAAACAGCTTCTATTTTTCATTGATACGTTCTACTGTAACTCTGGCATCTACCTCATTGATCCCTGTTCTTATCTTGATTTTTTCCCTTTTATGTGTGTAGTTGGTTTGATTTGTTGTTGATTCTCCAGTTCTTTCATGTTTAGAGACAGTTGCTCCCATATTGGGGGCATAGATAGATATTTACAATTGTTAGATCATCTAGGTGGATAGTCCTTTTAGGAATAATGTAGTGTCCTTCTGTATCTCTGACTACATTATTTCATTTAAAATATAATTTATCTGATATGAGAATTGCTAACTCGGCCTTCTTTTGAGGCCCATTGGCATAAAAGATGCTTTCACTTTCAGTCTGGGTGTATCTTTAGGTTAAAATAGGCATCTTGTAGACAACATATGGATGTGTCCTGTCGTTTTATCTATTCTGCAACCCTGTGTTGTTTTATGGGCACATTTAGGCCATTCACATTGAGAGTGATTATTGATACATATGTTTTTACTGACATCGTTTTACCTTTGAAGTCCTTCTTTCTGTAGATTGTCTCTATATTTCTGTTCAATACTATTCTTAGGACTTTTCCTCTTTTATAGAATCTCCCTTATTATTTCCTGCAGTGTTGGCTTAATGGTCACAAACTATTTTAAGCCTTTCCAGTCTTGGAACCTCTTTATCTCTCCATCCATTTTGAATGTCAGTCTTGCTGCATAAAGTATTCTTGACTGTATGTCCTTCTTATTTAGTGCCCTTAATATGTCTTTTTTTTTAAAGATTTTATTTATTTATTTGAGAGAGAAACAGTGAGAGAGAGCATGAGCGAGGAGAAGGTCAGAGAGCGAAGCAGACTCCCCATGGAGCTGGGAGCCTGATGCGGGACTCGATCCCGGAACTCCGGGATCATGACCTGAGCCGAAGGCAGTCGTCCAACCAACTGAGCCACCCAGGCGTCCCGCCTTAATATGTCTTGCCAGCTCTTTCTGGCTTGCCAGATTTCTGTGGAGAGGTCTGATATTATTCTTTTGGGCTTTCCTCTGTAAGTAATGAATTTCCTTTTCCTAGCTCCTTTCAAGAGTTCCTGTCTACAATTATGATTCATCATTTTCACTATCAGGTGTCTTTTAGTCTTTCTACATTCTATGATTTTGGGGGCAGTCCTTTCTGCCTGTAGAACATGAACCCTCGTTCCATTCATGAGATTGGGAAAATTTTCATGGAGAATTTCTTCAACTATATCTTCTAGTCTTCTTTCTCTCCCCCCCTCAGGGATTCCAATAATTCTGACATTGGAATGTTTCATAGCCTCATTTATTTCTCTAATTCTGTTTTCGTGGCTTCTAAGCTGTTTTTTCCAGGCTTCCTTCTGATCCTTTTTTCTCTGTTTTTTTTTTTTTCTCCACATCACTAATTCTATCTTCTGCTTCAATTACCCTAGATTCTAGAGAATTTAGATTAGATTGGAACTCATTGAGAACATTTTGAACATCATCCCTGGTGGCTTTCACTTCTGCCTAACAAATTCCATTTTGTTATCAAAGATTTTCTCCAACCTATCTATTGCCTGTATAATTGTTAGCATGAATTCCCTTTTTGACAAATTTTCTATGTCCATACCCATTAGCTCTGTTGCAGAAGGCCCAGTCTCTCAATTTTTGTTCTGTTAGCCATTCTTCCTCCTAGTCATTTTGGTAATAGATGCCTAAAGGGATTTGTGGCTGAATGTATTTACTGTGGTGCAATCAAGAGTCCCCACCCAAAAGAAAGAAAAAATAAAAGGAGAGAGAGAGAGAGAGAGAGATTTACAAGAAAAAAAAGAAAGATAAAATAAAAGAGCAGGCCCAACTCAAATGGGCCCCCACATAAGATTTATGAAGTATAAGAACAAAAACAGATAAACAAAAGGATTCACAAAAGTAGATTACAGGAGAAAAAAAACTTGTCAAAAAGAACCCTGTGTATAAGATTTATTTACTACCAGGAGGAAAAAAATACACAGAAACACTTGTAGAACAAAAAGATGGGAGAGTGGTTATAAATTCTTGGTGTGGGCTAGGAAGGTTATTTTGTTTCTTCCTGGATGTATCCTGATATCTTTGTTAAAGGACTCAACTTCCCTAAGATAAAGGGGGATTAAACACTGGTTTACTTATAGGGGTAGCATTGATTGGGGAAAGGGGATTACCTTGACCCTTAACCCTATATGAATATTTTAGAAAATAAAGAGTAAACTAAACTAAAATATAACAAAATTTAAAAATTAAAAAAATAGAAAAGCAACCGAAAAACATGGGTATATGTATCAAAAAGTTCAGGTTAAAAGGTTATTATGGAATTGGATGTACAGGACATCTTACTATGATAGTAAATACATTAAAAATTATATATTTTAAAAAATGTACCAGAATTGTGGAAATGAATTAAAAATAAATGTTGTCATTCTAGAGTTAAGTCCTCCTGCCCCCATCAAGGAGGTGGGCTCTGAGGAAACTGGTTTTTTAGGATTTTGTTCTCTGGAGGACATTTTTGTTTGTTTTTTACTTGTTTTCTCTCCCCTTGGGAGCTTTTGATGGCTTTGGACTTTTAGAGGAAAGAAAACTGCACCCAGACCTCCCTTTCAGGAAGAAGCCTCAGTCTGTTCCCCTCTATGTTCTTCAGAGCACATACATACCCATTCTGCTGCTGGAAGAGCATGATCCCACTCATAGTCTCTGGGGTCAAAGAACTCCTGCTTGTACCCAAAACCAGGATAGCCACTGCTGTCTGGGAAGTTCCAGAATGCAAGAGAGGTCTGAATCAGTGATAGCACACTGAGATTTTCCAGCTGTCCCAGGCTGGGAGTGCTCAGACTCTCAGACTGGCACCTGCGTGCACCTTTCTTGGGGGGAGGGGTTCATGTGGGAAGGTACTCAGACTCCAATAGCCAGAAGAGAGGGCAAAAGGCTGTGTTTCTGCTGGCTGGCGCTTGCACACATTTCTGGGGAGGGGCTCAACTCACACTCTATTTGTGCCTGGAGAGTGCAAAAGGATGTGGTTCTGTCAACTGGCAAGGCTCCCTCACCCTCATGGGAGCCGCCACCCAGAAGCTCTCAGGCATGCTGGTGGCTCAGGGACCAAGACGGGGCTTCTTCATTGCACTCTCTGGCTCAGCACCAGGGGCAGCTGTTCTGGGTCAGCGGACTTAGGCCCCTGTCCCTAATCACCCCAATTCCCACAATTTCCCCCCTTCAATCCTTTGCTCTTTTTGAATGCTTTCACCCAGATTCCAGAACCACAGTTACAGGGCACTCTGGTATTGGAGTATTACTTTCCAATGGATCACTTCTGGTGGCTCCCTCTCACTTTTATTTATCTTCAGATATCAATCAAATGTTCCCACTACACTTTACCTTTCCTCTGGCATCTTCTGCCCTTGTAGAGATCTAGAAGTGTATAATTCTTATCTCAGGCTGATTTTATGGGTGATCAGAGTTCTTTGGTAGGTAATCAGCTCACTTTCAGATACAGGTTGAAATGGTGTCTCCTCCTACTTCCCTGTCATCTTGTCAAATTTCCCTAAATTAATGCATTTTATTAAAATTTTAATTAATATTTTATTACCAGCTTCATGTAATATTAATATTGCTTATAAGCAACATCTGAATTTGAAAATGAAAGAACCAAGTGAATAACCACACTGATAAAATTGAATTTTAATTGTATTGTTACAACTTAGAATCTAATTGATACAGATTTTCAAATCAGTAGCAAAGAAATATTTATTTGATTATTTCTACAGAATGATTCATTTAATATGTTTCAACCTTATAAAGAAATAATATCCCACAAATGTGACCCAGTTTGAAAAGATTTAAAAAACTGTAACAAAGTAAAATTAATATATATTGAGAAAACAGTACTTAATACTTATCCAGAATTTGGGGTTAAAATAATGCAATAATAGAAACACATTTATGTAGATAATAGAAACACATTTTATATTTTATTATGTGAAGATGAGCGTAAGTATTCATATATTAAGATCCAAACAGCATTATATAATTTTAATGGTGTTCTATACCAAATTCTCAAAAATCATAAGAATATCTAACAATTATAAATATTTATGCCCCCAATATGGGAGCAGCCAATTACACAAGAAAACTGTTAACCAAGATAAAGAGTCATATTGATATGAATGCATTAATAATAGGAGATCTTCACATGCTACTCTTAGTAATAGACCATCCAAGCAGAAAATCCTTAAAGAAACAAGAGTATTGAATGACACATTGGACCAGATGGACCTCATAGATACATACAGAACATTCCACCCTAAAACAACAGAATCCTCATTCTTCTTGAGCACACATGGAACCGTCTCCAAAATAGACCACATACTGGGTCACAAATCAGGACTCAACCGATATCAACTAATACCAAAAGACTTAGATGATTACCTGCATATTCTCAGATCACAATGCTTTGAAACTGCAGCTCCACCCCAAGGAAAAGTGTAGAAGGAACTCAAACACCTGGAAGCTAAATACCACCTTGCTTAAGAATGCTTGGATCATTTTTGTGTGTGGTGTAAGGAAATGGTCCAATTTCATTTTTCTGCATGTGGCTGTCCAATTTTCCCAGCACCATTTATTGAAGAGGCTGTCTTTTTTCCATTGGACATTCTTTCCTGCTTTGTCGAAGATTAGTTGACCATAGAGTTGAGGGTCTATTTCTGGGCTCTCTATTCTGTTCCATTGATCTATGTGTCTGTTTTTGTGCCAGTACCATGCTGTCTTGATGACGACAGCTTTGTAATAGAGCTTGAAGTCCGGAATTGTGATGCCACCAACGATGGCTTTCTTTTTCAATATCCCTTTGGCTATTCGAGGTCTTTTCTGGTTCCATAAAAATTTTAGCATTATTTGTTCCATTTCTTTGAAAAAGATGGATGGTACTTTGATAGGAATTGTATTAAATGTGTAGATTGCTTTAGGTAGCATAGACATTTTCACAATATTTATTCTTCCAATCCAGGAGCATGGAACATTTTTCCATTTCTTTGTGTCTTCCTCAATTTCTTTCATGAGCACTTTATAGTTTTCTGAGTATAGATTCTGTGTCTCTTTGGTTAGGTTTATTCCTAGGTATCTTATGGTTTTGGGTGCAATTGTAAATGGGATTGACTCCTTAATTTCTCTTTCTTCTGTCTTGCTGTTGGTGTAGAGAAATGCAACTGATTTCTGTGCATTGATTTTATATCCTGACACTTTACTGAATTCCTGTATAAGTTCTAGCAGTTTTGGAGTGGAGTCTTTTGGGTTTTCCACATATAGTATCATATCATCTGCGAAGAGTGATAATTTGACTTCTTCTTTGCCGATTTGGATGCCTTTAATTTCCTTTTGTTGTCTGATTGCTGAGGCTAGGACCTCTAGTACTATGTTGAATAGCAGTGGTGATAATGGACATCCCTGCCGTGTTCCTGACCTTAGCGGAAAAGCTTTCAGTTTTTCTCCATTGAGAATGATATTTGCGGTGGGTTTTTCATAGATGGCTTTGATGATATTGAGGTATGTGCCCTCTATCCCTACACTTTGAAGAGTTTTGATCAGGAAGGGATGCTGTACTTTGTCAAATGCTTTTTCAGCATCTATTGAGAGTATCATATGGTTCTTGTTCTTTCTTTTATTGATGTGTTGTATCACATTGACTGATTTGCGGATGTTGAACCAACCTTGCAGCCCTGGAATAAATCCCACTTGGTCGTGGTGAATAATCTTTTTAATGTACTGTTGAATCCTATTGGCTAGTATTTTGTTGAGTATTTTCGCATCTGTGTTCATCAAGGATATCGGTCTATAGCTCTCTTTTTTGGTGGGATCCTTGTCTGGTTTTAGGATCAAGGTGATGCTGGCCTCATAAAATGAGTTTGGAAGTTTTCCTTCCATTTCTATTTTTTGGAACAGTTTCAGGAGAATAGGAATTAGTTCTTCTTTAAACGTTTGGTAGAATTCCTCCGGGAAGCCGTCTGGCCCTGGGCTTTTGTTTGTTTGGAGATTTTTAATGACTGTTTCAATCTCCTTACTGGTTATGGGTCTGTTCAGGCTTTCTATTTCTTCCTGGTTCAGTTGTGGTAGTTTATATGTTTCTAGGAATGCATTCTTTTCCTTACACCACACACAAAAATAGACTCAAAATGGATGAAGGACCTCAATGTGCGAAAGGAATCCATCAAAATCCTTGAGGAGAACACAGGCAGCAACCTCTTTGACCTCTGCCGCAGCAACATCTTCCTAGGAACAACGCAAAAGGCAAGGGAAGCAAGGGCAAAAATGAACTATTGGGATTTCATCAAGATCAAAAGCTTTTGCACAGCAAAGGAAACAGTTAACAAAATCAAAAGACAACTGACAGAATGGGAGAAGATATTTGCAAACGACATATCAGATAAAGGACTAGTGTCCAGAATCTATAAAGAACTTAGCAAACTCAACACCCAAAGAACAAATAATCCAATCAAGAAATGGGCAGAGGACATGAACAGACATTTCTGCAAAGAAGACATCCAGATGGCCAACAGACACATGAAAAAGTGCTCCATATCACTCGGCATCAGGGAAATACAAATCAAAACCACAATGAGATATCACCTCACACCAGTCAGAATGGCTAAAATCAACAAGTCAGGAAATGACAGATGCTGGCGAGGATGCGGAGAAAGGGGAACCCTCCTACACTGTTGGTGGGAATGCAAGCTGGTGCAGCCACTCTGGAAAACAGCATGGAGGTTCCTCAAAATGTTGAAAATAGAACTGCCCTATGACCCAGCAATTGCACTATTGGGTATTTACCCTAAGGATACAAACATAGTGATCCAAAGGGGCACATGCACCCGAATGTTTATAGCAGCAATGTCCACAATAGCCAAACTATGGAAAGAACCTAGATGTCCATCAACAGATGAATGGATCAAGAAGATGTGGTATATATACACAATGGAATACTATGCAGCCATCAAAAGAAATGAAATCTTGCCATTTGCGACAACATGGATGGAACTAGAGCGTATCATGCTTAGCGAAATAAGTCAAGCAGAGAAAGACAACTATCATATGATCTCCCTGATATGAGGAAGTGGTGATGCAACATGGGGGCTTAAGTGGGTAGGAGAAGAATAAATGAAACAAGATGGGATTGGGAGGGAGACAAACCATAAGTGACTTTTAATCTCACAAAACAAACTGAGGGTTGCTGGGGGGAGGGGGTTTGGGAGAAGGGGGTGGGATTATGGACATTGGGGAGGGTATGTGCTTTGGTGAGTGCTGTGAAGTGTGTAAACCTGGTGATTCACAGACCTGTACCCCTGGGGATAGAGTATTATGCCTCCATCAGAAAGGATGAATACCCAACTTTTGTAGCAACATGGACGGGACTGGAAGAGATTATGCTGAGTGAAATAAGTCAAGCAGAGAGAGTCAATTATCATATGGTTTCACTTATTTGTGGAGCATAACAAATAGCATGGAGGACATGGGGACTTAGAGTGGAGAAGGGAGTTGGGGAAAATTGGAAGGGGAAGTGAACCATGAGAGACTATGGACTCTGAAAAACAATCTGAGGGTTTTGAAGGGACGGGGGTGGGAGGTTGGGGTACCAGGTGGTGGGTATTATAGAGGGCACGGATTGCATGGAGCTCGGGGTGTGGTGCAAAAATAATGAATACTGTTATGCTGGAAATAAAAAATAAAAAAAATAAAATAAATAAAAAAAAATAATAATAACCATAAAAAAAAAAAAAAAAAAGAATGCTTGGATCAGGGGGACAAGATGGCAGGGGAGTAGGAGGATGCACCTTTTTCAGCCTGTACACCAAAGTGAGCTGATTACCTACCAAAGAACTCCATTCACCCATGAAATCAGCATGAGATCAGAATTATACATGTCTGGATCTCTACAGGGGCAATAGACGCCAATGGGCAGGTAAAGCAGAGTGGGAACGGCGGACTGATATCAGGAGATAAACAAAAAAAAGGCGGGAGCCACCAGTGGCGACTGGTTGGAAAGTAATACCCCAATATGAGCGAGAGTGCCCTGCGTCTGGGGACCAGCATTGACTTGGAGACTGGTTGAAAGCACTCCAAAAGAGCAAAGGATTGCTGGGGGGAATTGTGGGAATTGGGGCGGCTAGGGACAGGGCTAAAGTCCCCGGTCCCAGGATAGCCTCTCTGGTGCTGAGCGAGAGAGAGTGCGGTGAAGAAACCAGGTCTCGGTCCCTAAGCCGCCAGCGTGCCAGAGAATGTGTGGGTTCTGGCTCCTGTGAGGGTATGGGAGCCACGCTGGGCAGAACGCGCGAACCCTGCTACAGAGCCTGATATATGTGCGCATGTCCCTCATGCTCCCCTGAGAGTGTTACAAAGGCCCGGCTGGCGCTCTTTGACCCACGCCATTGTTTCAGAGCCTAAGCCACAGACCCCAAACTCTCCCCTGACAGAGGTGCGCAAAAGCCCAGCCTGGTGCTTTCGGACCTGCGCCCTGTTTTCAGTGATTGAGACGTGTGCGCGACCCATAGCCGCCCCTGAAAGAGGTGTGCGCAAGCAGGGCACTCTTCGATCCAGCAAGACAAGGCACTCCCAGCCTGGGCCAGTGGGAAAATCTCAGTGTGTGATTGCTGCTTGGAACCTCTCTGGCAGTTGGGAGCTCGCAGATAGCTGTCACTGCCTTGGCTTTGGGTACATGCAAAAGATCCTGCATCCCCAAGGTCTGCAACTTGGAACATGCACTGCCAGCGGCTGGGGGGAACTTATTTAGGCTCTGCACCCAGACTGAGGCCTCTCTCTGAGAGGGAGATCAGGGTGGGTTTGTTTTCCTCTAAAACTACAAAAACCATCAAAAGTAGTCAAGGTGAGAGAAAAAATAGTGAACAAACATAAAAACCGCCAGAGAAAAAAAGCCTGAAAAAAATCAGTTTCCTCAGAGCCCACCCCTTTGAGGGGGGCGAGACAACTTAACTAAGGAAACATCATTAACTGACAACCCACGTGGCAGGCACCTCCCCCAGAATACAAACCAAGAAAGAAAAAAAAAAAAGAGAGAAAATAAAAAAGGACTACAAGAGAACAACCACTACTTCATAGGAAAACGTTTATCGTTCACTTGTTCCCACTATTCTGTTTCATTGTTTTTTTTTTACACATAGGTAATTTTTTAACCTATTTACCATCACAGTGAGCTGTACAGTACATCAAATAACATAATACCTTCTAACCTGAACTTTTTGATACATACACCTATGATTTTCTTTTGCATTTTTATTTTTTGAATTCCTTTTTTAAAATTTTACTTTAGTTTAGTCTAGATAATTCCTTTTTATTTTTATCCTCTAATATTCATATAGAGTTAAACTTCAAAGTAATGCCCTTTCCCCAAACAATACTACCCCTATAGCTAAACCAATTTTTAATCCCCTTTATCTTAGGAAAGTTCAGTCCTTTAACAAAGATATCATGATACATCTAGGAAGAATCAAAACAACCTTCCTCACACACACTGAGAATTTATAAGAACTATCCCATCTTCTTCTTCCACAAGTGTTTCTGTGTTTTTGTATTTGTCCTGATAGCATATAAATCTTACACTTGGGCTTCTTTTTGACGAGGTTCTTCCTTTATTTGCATGTAGATATTATTTTTTCTCTTGTCATATACTTGTATCAGTCTTTTTGTCTCTTTTTGTTTGTCTACTTCATGAATCTTACCTTGTGGCCCATCTGGGCTGAACCTTCTCTTTTATCTTCCCTTTCTTTCCTGTCTCTCTCTTTTCTTTTTCTTTTTCTTTTCTTTTGTCTCTCGTTTGGGTGGGGAATCCTGATTGCTCAGAAGTGTTCCAGGGTGCACCTTGAATTCACAACAGTTGATATATCCAGCTACATCTGTTCAGTCACCTCCCAACAAAATGACTGGGAGGAGGAATGCCTAACAGAAGAAAAATACAGAGGATGGACCTTCTGCAACAGAGCTAACGGTTATCAACATAGACAATATGTCAGAAAGAGAATTCGGGGGCTAACAATTATCGAGGCAATAGCTAGGTTGGAGAAAGCCATGGGTGACCAAACGGAATTGATTAGGGCTGAACTGAAAGCGACCAGACAGGATGTTCACAGTGTTAGGGCAGAACTTAAAGCTACCAGGGAGGAGGTTCACAATGCTCCCAATGAGTTCCAATCTAATCTAAACTCTCTCAAAGCTAGGGCAACTGAGACAGAAGATAGAATTAGTGATCTAGAAGACAAACAGATAGAGAGAAAGGATCAGGAGGAAGCCTGGAACAAACCGCTTAGAAGCCACGAAAACAGAATCAGGGAAATAAATGATGCCATGAAGCCTTCCAACGTGAGAATTTTTGGAATCCCACAAGGAGAGGAGAAAGAAAGCAGTTTAGAAGATATAGTGGAACAAGTCCTTCAAGAAAATTTTCCCAATCTCGTGAATGGAACCAGTGTTCATGTACTAGAGGCTGAAAGATCTCCACCCAAGATTATACATTCCAAAAAAATATCACGACACCTGAGAGTCAAATTCAGGAATTATAATGGTAGGTATAATCTCTTGAAAGTTGCCAGGGCAAAGAGGGCCCTTACTTATAGAGGGAAACCCATCAGAATAACGTGAGACCTGTCCACAGAGACCTGGCAAGCCAGAAAAGACAGGCAAGATATATTCAGGGCACTAAATGAGAAGAATATGCTCCAAAGAATACTCTATCCAGCAAGAATGACATTCAAAATGGATGAAAAAATAGTGTTTCCAAGACCGGCAAGGCTTAAAAGACTATGCAACCATCAAGCCGTCACTGCAGGAAATATTAAGGGGGGTTCTATAAAAGAGGAAAATTTCTAAGAATAGTTTGAACAGAAATATAGAGACAGTCTACAGAAAGAAAGACTTCAAAGGTAACATGATGTCAATAAAAACGTATCTATCAATAATCACTCTCAAAGTGAATGGCCTAAATGCACCCATAAAATAGCACAGGGTTGCAAATTGGATAAAACGACAGGACCCATCCATATGTTGTCTACAAGAGACTCATTTTTAACCTAAAGATACACCCAGACTGAAAGTGAAGGGATGGAGAAGCATCTTTCACGCCAATGGGCCTCAAAAGAAGGCTGGGATAGCGATTCTCATATCAGATAAATTAGATTTTAAACTAAAGACTGTAGTCAGAGATACAGAACGACACTACATCATTCTGAAAGGGACTATCCACCAAGATGATCTAACAATTGTAAATATCTATGCCCCCAATATGGGAGCAGCCAATTACTTAAGAAAACTGTTAATTAAGATAAAGAGTCATATTGATATGAATACACTAATCGTAGGAGATCTTAACACGCCTCTTTCCAAAATAGACAGATCATCGAAGCAGAAAATCCATAAAGAAAGAAGAGCATTGAGTGACACATTGGACCAGATGAACCTCATAGATATATATAGAACATTCCACCCTAAAACAACAGAATACTCATTCTTCTCAAGTGCACATGGAACCTTCTCCAGAATAGACCACATACTAGGTCCCAAATCAGGACTCAAACGATACCAAAAGACTGAGATTATTCCCTGCATATTCTTAGACCACAATGCTCTGAAACTGGAGTTCAATCACAAGGAAAAGTTCAGAAGGAACTCAAACACCTGGAAGCTAAAGACCACCTTGCTTAAGAATGCTTGGATCAACCAGTAGATCAAAGAAGAACTGAAACAATTCATGGAAACCAATGAGAATGAAGACACTTCTGTCCAAAACCTATCAGATACAAAAAAGTCAGTCCTAAGGGGGAAATACATAGCCATCCACACTTCCCTCAAAAAAATTGAAAAATCCAGGATACACCAGCTGTCTCTGCACCTTAAAGAACTGGAGAATCAACAACAAATCAAACCAACTCCACACATAAGAAGGGAAAACATCAAGACTAGAGCTGAGATCAATGAGGTAGAAACCAGAGATACAGTAGAACGGATCAATGAAACCAGAAGCTGGTTTTTTGAAAGAATCAATAAGATAGATAAACCATTGACCACACTAATCCAAAAGAAAAGAGAGAAAGCCCAAATTCATAAAATTATGAATGAAAAGGGAGAGATCAGAATGAACACCAAGGAAGTAGAAACAATCATCAGAAGTTATTATCAACAGTTATATGCCATTAAGCTTAGTAACCTAGATGAAACGGATGCATTCCTGGAAAAATATAAACTACCAAAATTGAACCCAGAAGAAATCAACAACCTGAATAGAACAATATCTAATAACGAGATTGAAGCAGTGATCAAAAACCTCCCAAAAAAGAAGAGCCCAGGACCTGACGGATTCCCTGGGGAATTCTACCAAACCTAAAAAGAAGAAATACCACCTATTCTCCTGAAGCTGTTTCAAAAAATTGAAGCAGAAGGAAAACTTCCTGACTCTTTCTATGAAACCAGCATTACCCTGATCCCCAAACCAGGCAAAGACCCTACCAAAAAGGAGAATTTTAGACCAATATCACTGATGAATATGGATGCTAAGATTCTCAACAAGATCCTATCAAACAGGATCCAACAGCACATTAAAAAGATTATCCACCATGATGAGGTGGAATTCATCCCTGGGCTACAAGGATGGTTCAACATTTGCAAATCAATCAATGTGATACAAGAAATTAATATGAGAAGAGAGAAGAACCACATGGTCCTCTCAATTGATGCAGAAAAAGCATTTGACAAAATCCAGCATTCATTTCTGATCAAAATGCTTCAAAGTATAGGGATAGAGGGAACATTCCTGAACCTCATCAAATCTATCTATGAAAGACCCACAGCAAATATCATCCTCAATGGGAAAAAGCTTGTATCTTCCAGTTTAGATCAGGAACAAGACAAGGATGCCCACTTTCACCACTCTTGTGGTGAATTAGAAAGTATCCAAATTGGTAATGAAGAAGTCAAACTCTTTCTCTTTGCAGATGACATGATTCTTTATATGGAAAACCCAAAAGACTCCACCCTCAAACTACTAGAACTCATACAGCAATTCAGCAACGTGGCAGGATACAAAGTCAATGTGCAGAAATCAGTGGCTTTCTTATACATTAACAATGAAAATACAGAAAGGGAAATTAGAGAATCAATTCCATTTACTCTAGCACCAAGAACAATAAGATACCTGGGAATAAGCCTAACCAAAGAGTTAAAGATCTGTACTCGAGGAACTACAGAACACTCATGAAAAAAACTGAAGAAGACACAAATAGATGGAAGATCATCCCATGCTCTTGGATCGGAAGAATAAACATTGTTAAAATGTCTGTACTGCCTAGAGCAATCTATACTTTTAATGCCATTCCGATCAAAACTCCACCGGTATTCTTCAAAGAGATGGAGCAAATAATCCTAAAATTTGTATGGAACCAGAAGAGACCCTGAATCACTAAGGAAATGTTGAAAAACAAAAATAAAGCTGGGGGCATCACGTTACCTGATTTCAAGCTTTATTACAAAGCTGTGATCACCAAGACAGCATGGTACTGGCATAAAAACAGACACATAGACCAATGGAACAGAGTAGAGAGCCAAGATATGGACCATCAACTCTACTGTCAATTAATCTTTGACAAAACAGGAAAAAATATACAGTGGAAAAAAGACAGTCTCTTCAATAAATGGTGCTGGGAAAACTGGGCAGATATATGTAGAAGAATGAAACTCGACCTTTCTCTTACACCATACAAAGATAAAATTAAAATGGATAAAAGACCTCAACGTGAGACAAGAATCCATCAGAATCCTAGAGGAGAACATAGGCAGTAATCTCTTCGATATCAGCCACAGCAACTTTGTTCAAGATATGTCTCCAAAGGCAAAGGAAACAAAAGAGAAAATCAACTTTTGGGACTTCATCAAAATCAAAAGCTTCTGCACAGCAAAGGAAACAGTCAAGAAAACAAAGAGGCAACCCACGGAATGGGAGAAGATATTTGCAAATGACAGTACAGACAAAAGGTTGATATTCAGGATCTATAATGAACTCCTCAAACTCAAAACACACGAAACAGGCAAACATATTAAACATGGGCAGAAGATATGAACAGACACTTCTCCAATCAAGACATACAAATGACTATCAGACCCATGAAAAAATGTTCATCATCACTAGCCCTCAGGGAGATTCAAATTAAAAACACATTGAGATATCACCTTACACCAGTTAGAATGACCAAAATTAACAAAACAGGAAACAACATGTGTTGGAGAGGATGTGGAGAAAGGGGAACCCTCTTCCACTGTTGGTGGGAATGCAATTGGTGCAGCCTCTTTGGAGAACAGTGTGGAGATCCCTCAAGAAATTAAAAATAGAACTTCCCTATGACCCTGCAATTACATTCCTGGGTATTTACCCCAAGGAAACAGATGTCATGAAAAGAAGGGCCATCTGTACCCCAATGTTTATAGCAGCAATGGCCACAGTTGCCAAACTATGGAAAGAACCAAGATGCCCTTCAACGGACAAATGGATAAGGAAGATCTGGTCCATATACACTATGGAGTATTATGCCTCCATCAGAAAGGATGAATTCACAACTTTTGTCGCAACATGGACGGGACTGGAAGAGATTATGCTGAGTGAAATACGTCAAGCAGAGAGTCAATTATCATATGGTTTCACTTATTTGTGGAGCATAACAAATAGCATGGAGGACATGGGGAGTTAGAGAGGAGAAGGGAGTTGGGGGAAATTGGAAGGGGAGGTGAATCACGAGAGACTATGGACTCTGAAAAACAATCTGAGCGTTTGAAGTGGTGGGGGTTGGGAGCTTTGGGTACCAGGTGGTGGGTATTATAGAGGGCACAGATTGCATGGAGCACTAGGTGTGGTGAAAAAACAATTAATACTGTTTTTCTGAAAAGAAATAAATTGAAAAAATTAAGAAAAAAAAACCATAAAAAAAAGAATGCGTATTCTCACTACTCTTGTTCAACATAGTATTAGAAGGCCTAGCAACAGCAATCAGACAACAAAGAGAAATAAGAGGTATCCAAATGGGCAATGAAGAAGTAAAACTCTCTCACTTTGCAGATGACATCATTATTTATATGGAAAACCCTAAAGACTCCACCCCCAACTACTAGAAAACTACAGCAATTCATTAATGTGGCAGGATACAAAGTCAATGTACAGAAATCAGTTGCTTTCTTATACATTAAAATGAAAACACAGAATGTAAGATTAGAGAATCAATTACATTTTCTATAGCACTAAAAACCATATGATACCTGGGATTAAACCTAATCAAAGAGGTAAAGGATCTGTACTTGAGGAACTACAGGACACCCATGAAAGAAATCAAAGAAGACCAAAAAAGATGGAAGGCATTTTATTGCTCTTGGATAAGAAGAATAAACATTGTCAAAATGTCTATAGTGCCAGAGCAATACCATTCCGATCAAAACTCCACAAGCATTTTTAAAGAGGTAGAGCAGACAATCCTAAATTTGGTATGGAACCAGAAGAGACTGAAAATTGCTAAGGAAATGTTGAAAAAGAAAAACAAAACTGGTGGCATCACACTGCCCGATGTCAAGCTTTACTGCAAAGCTGTGATCACCAAGACAGCATGGTACTTGCATAGAAACAGTCACATAGACCATTGGAACAGAGTGGAGATCCCAGAGATGGACCCTCAATTCCATAGTCAAATAATCTTCAACAAAGCAGGAAAAAACAAACAGTAGAAAAAAGACGGTCTCTTCAATAAATTGTGCTGGGCAAACTAGACAGCTATATGTAGATGAATGACACTCAGCCATTATCTTACACCTTACACAAAGATAAACTTGAAATGGATAGACCACCTCAACGTGAGGCAGGAATCCATCAGAATCGTAGAGGAGAGCATAGGCAATAACCTCTTCCATATCAGCCACAGCAACTTCTTTCAAGATAGGTCTCCAAAGGCAAAGGAAACAAAAGCGAAAATGAACTTTTGAGACTTCATCACAATCAAAGGCTTCTGCACAGCAAAGGAAACAGTCAAGAAACCAAAGAGGTAACCCACGGAATGGGAGAAGATATTTGCAAATGACAGTACCAACAAAAGGCTGACATCCAGGATCTACAAAGAACTTCGCAAACTCAGCACACACAAAACAGAGAATCATGTCCAAAAATGGTCAGAAGACATTAACAGACACTTCTCCAATCAAGACATATAAATGGCTATCAGACACATGAAAAAATGTTCATCATCACTAGCCATCAGGGAGATTCAAATCAAAACCACATTGAGATACCTCCTTACATCGGTTAGAATGGCCAATATTAGCAAGACAGGAAACAACGTATGTTGGAGAGGATGTGGAGAAAGGGGAACCCTCTTACACTGTTGGTGAGAATGCAAGTTGGTGCAGCCACTTTGGAAACCCAGTGTGGAGATCCCTCAAGAAATTAAAATTAGTGGGACGCCTGGGTGGCTCAGTTGGTTAAGCAGCTGCCTTCGGCTCAGGTCATGATCCCAGCGTCCTGGGATCGAGTCCCACATCGGGCTCCTTGCTCCGCAGGGAGCCTGCTTCTCCCTCTGACTCTGCCTTCCACTCTGTCTGCCTGTGCTCGCGCTTGCTCTCGCTCTCTCTCTCTGACAAATAAATAAATAAAAATCTTTAAAAAAAAAAAAGAAATTAAAATTAGAGCTTCCACATGAGCCTGCAATTGCACTGCTGAGTATTCACCCCAAAGATACATATGTAGTGAAAAGAAGGGCCATCTATACCCCAATGTTCATAGCAGCAACGGCTACAGTCGCCAAGCTGTGGAAAGAACCAAGATGCCCTTCAATGAGTGAAAGGATAAGGAAGATGTGGTCCATATACACTATGGAGTATTATGCCTCCATTGGAAAGTATGAATACCCAACTTTTGTAGCAACATGGATGGTACTGGAAGAGATGAGGCTGAGTGAAATAAGTCAAGCAGAGAGAGTCAATTATCTTACGGTTTCACTTATTTATGGATAATAAGAAATAACACGGAGGACATGGGGCGAAGAAGAGAAGGGGGTTGGGGAAAATTGGAGGGGGAGATGAACCATGAGAGACTGTGGACTCTGAGAAACTCTCTGAGGGTTAAGGAGGGGCAGAGGGTGGGAGGTTGGGGAGACAGGTAGTCGGTATTAAGAAGGGAACATATTGCATAAGGCACTGGGTGTGGTGCATAAACAATAAATTTCAGTTCAGTGAAAGAAATTAAATAATTAAAAATTTTAAAAAACATTTTTATCACAAACTAAATTTCCTGTCTCAATATTTATGTCTTTTTATGGAGATCAGACTTCCTTGTGTACTATGATAATAATATTTACTAATATTTTTGTAAAATTCTCTTATTCAATTTTCAATATATTGCAGTTTTCACATCTTGTTTCCTATTTCATTGTTAGTGTATAGGAAAGCCACTGATTTCTGTACATTGACTTTGCATCCTGCCACGTTGTTGAATTGCTGTATGTGTTCTAGTAGTTTGGGGGTGGAGTCTTTTGGTTTTTCCATATAAAGAATCATGTCATCTGTGAAAATAGAGAGATTGACTTCTTCATTGCCAATTTGGATACTTTTTATTTATATTTGTTGTCTGATTGCTGTGGTTAGCACTTCTAATACTATGTTGAACAAGAGTGGTGAAAGTGGGCATCCTTGTCTTGTTCCTGATCTCAACAAGAAGGCTGCAAGCTTTTTCACATTGAGGATGATATTAGCTCTAGGTCTTTCATAGATAGATTTGATGAGGTTCAGGAATGTTTTCTCTATCCCTATACTTTGAATCATTTTAAACAGAACGGAAGCTGGATTTTGTCAAATGCTTTTTCTGCATCCATTGAGAGGACCATGTGGTTCTTCACTCTTCTCATATTAATTTGTTGTATCACATTGATTCATTTGCGAATGTTGAACCATCCTTGTAGCCCAGGGATGAATCCCACCTGATCATGGTGGATAATCTTTTTAATATGCTGTTAGATCCTGTTGACTAGGATCTTGTTGACAATCTTAGCATCCATGTTCATCAGTGATATTGATCTGAAATTCTCCTTTTTGGTAGGGTCTTTGCCTGGTTTGGGGATCAGGGTAATGCTGGCTTCATAGAAAGTGTCTGGAAGTTTTCCTTCTGCTTCAATTTTTGGAAATAGCTTCAGGAGAATAGGTGTTATTTCTTCTTGGAAAGTTTGGTAGAATTCTCCAGGAAATCCGTCAGGTCCTGGGCTCTTGTTTCTTGGCAGGTTTTTGATCACTGCTTCCATCTTGTTATTAGATATCGGTCTATGCATGTTGGCAATTTCTTCCTGGTTCAAATTAGCTAGTTTTTAGTTTTCCAGGAATGCATCCATTTCATCTAGGTTGCTAAGCTTATTTGCATATAACTGTCGATAATAACTTCTGATGATTGTTTCTACTTCCTTGATGTTCATTGTGATCTCTCCCTTTCCATTCATAATTTTATGAATTTGGGCTTTCTCTCTTTTCTCTTGGATTAGTGTGGCCAATGTTTTATCCATCTTATTAATTCTTTCAAAAAACCAGTTTCTAGTTTCATTGATACGTTCTACTGTATCTCTTGTTTCTAGCTCATGGATCTCAGCTCTAATCTTGATGATTTCCCTTCTTATGTGTGGAGTTGGTTTGATTTGTTGTTGATTCTCCATTTCTTTAAGGTGTAGAGACAGCTGGTGTATACAGGATTTTTCTATCATCACAAGAGGTTCAATAGAAAAAATTCTATAATAACCTTTTAACTTTAACTTTTATGATACATATACATGTGTTTTGCTTTTCTATTTTTAAAATATTCATATATAGATAAGCTTCAAGGTAATCCTCTTTCACCAATCAATACTACCCCTCTAATAAATCAGTATTAATTCTCCTTTATCTTGGGAAAGTTGAGTCCTTTAACAAAGATATCAATATAAACCCAGGAAGAATCAAAATAATCTTCCTCGCTCACACTGAGGATTTATAACCACCCTCCCATCTTTTTCTTCTGTCAGTATTTATGTGTATTTTTTTCTAGTAGTATATAAATGTTTTATGTGGGGTTCATTAGCCTACCATCTTTTTTTTTTTCTTGTCATTTACTTTTGTCGGTCTTTTTGTTTCTCCGGTTTTGTTTGTATACCTTTTAAGTCATACCTTTGGCATCCATTCTGGCTCGGTCTTCTCTCTCTCTCTCTTTCTCTCTCTCATATCTATCTCTTTCTTTCTCTTTTTTTTTCTTTCTTTTTGGTGGGGACTTCTGATTACTCAGAAGTATTCCAGAGTTCAACTTCCCTGGATCATGGTTGATACATTCAGCTACACCTTCCTTAAGCCATCTCTCACCAAAATGACTAAAAGGAGAAATGCCCAACAGAAGAAAAATCCAGAGACTGTGCCCTCTCCATCAGAGCTATTGTATATGGATGTAAACAGTATGTTGGATAGGGCATTCAGGGTAACAATTATCCAGGCAATGGCTAGGTTGGAGAAAAATATTAATGACAACATGGAATCCATTAGGGCGGAAGTGAAAGCTACCAGGGAAGAAGTTAAAAATGCTGTCAATGAGTTCCAATCTAATCTAATTTTTTAACAGCTAGGGTAACTGAGGCAGAAGATAGAATTAATGATCTAGAGGACAAACAGATAGAGAAAAAGGATCAGGAGGAGGCCAGGGACAAACAGCTGAGAAGTCGTGAAAACAGAATTAGAGAAATAAATTATGCCATGAAACATTCCAACATTAGAATTATTGCAGTCCCTGAGGGGGAGGAGAAAGAAAGAAGCCAGAAAATATAGTTGAACAAATTTTCCATGAAAATTTTCCCAATCTTGGGAATGGAACCAGAGTTCATGTCCTAGAGGCAGAAAGTTGCCCCTCAAGATGCTGGAATCCAGACCTCGAGACACCTGATTGTGAAACTGAAGAACTATAATTTTAGGCAGAAGCTCGTGAAAACAGCTAGAGGAAAGAAATTCCTTATGTACAGAGGAAGGCCCATCAGAATAATGTCAGACCTCTTCACAGAAATATGGCAAGCCAAAAAGGGCTGGCAAGATGTATTCAGGGCACTAAATGAGAAGAACATGCAGCCAAGAATACTTTATCCAGCAAGACTGACATTCAAAATGGATGGAGAGAGAAAGAGCATCCTAGACTGGCAAGGTTTAAGAGTATGTGACCTCCAAGATGGCCTACAAGAAATATTAAGGAGAGCTCCTTAAAAGAAGAAAGAGCCTGGGGCACGTGTGTGGCACAGTGGGTTAAGCCTCTACCTTCGACTCAGGTCATGATATCAGGGTCCTGGGATCGAGCACCACATTGGGTTTTCTGCTCAGCAGGGAGCCTGCTAGTCCATCTCTCTCTGCCTGCTGCTCTGCTTACTTCTGACTGCTCTCTGTCAAACAAATAAGGTCTTTAAAAAAAGAAGAAAGAACCCAAGAGTGCCACTGAACAGAAATGTATACAGACAATCTATATAAACAAGGACTTCACAGACAAGACGATGTAGATAAAATGTATCTATTAATAATCACTTTCAACATCAGTGGCCTAAACACTCCTATAAAATGGCACAGGATTGCAGATTGGATAAAACGACAGGACATGTCCATATGTTGTCTACAAGAGACCAATTCTGATTCTAAGGATACATCCAGACTAAAAAAAAGGGATAGAGAAGCATCTTTCATGCCAATGGGTCTCAAAAGAAAGCTGCGTAGTGACTCTACTATCAGATAAATTAGATTTTAAAGTAAAGACTGTAGTCAGAGATACAGAAGCACATGACATCATTCTTTAAGTGTCTATCCACCAAGAAGATCTAACAATTTTAAATATTTATTCCCCCAATATGGGAGCAGCCAACTACATAAGACAACTGTTAATCAAGATAAGAAGTCATATTGAAATGAATACATTAATAATAGGGGATTCAACATGCTATTCTCAGTAACAGATAAATTGTCCAAGCATAAAATAAATAAAGAAACAAGAGCATTGAATGACAAATTGAACCAGATAGTCCTCATAGATATGTACAGAACATTCCACTCTAAAACAACAGAACCCTCATTCTTCTCAAGTGCACATGGAGCCTTCTCCAGAATAGAGCACATACTGGTTCACAAATCAGGACTCAATCAACATCAAAAGCTTGTGATTATTCCCTGCCTATTCTCAGATCACAATGCTTTGAAATTGGAACACAATCACAAGAAAAATTTGGGAAGGAATTCAAACACCTGGAAGATAAGACCACCTTGCTTAAGAATGTTTGTACCAACAAGGAAATCAAAGAAGAACTAAAAAAATCATGGAAGTGAATGAGAATGGAGACACTTCAGTCCAAAACCTATGGGATACAGCAAAGGTGGTCCTAAGAAGGAAACACATAGCCATCTAAGCCTCCTTCAAAAATTTAAAAAATCCAGAATACACCAGGTCTCTTCACACCTTAAAGAACTGGAGATTCAACAACAAATTAAGCCACTCCAACACACGAGAAGGGAAATAATCAAGATTAGAGCAGAGATTAATGAGAAAGAAACTAGAGATACAGGAGAATGCATTAACAAAACTATAAGCTGATTTTCAAAAGAATCAATAAGATCGACAAACCACTGGCCAAACTAATCCAAGAGAAATGACAGAGGGCCCAGATTAATAAAATTATGAATGAGAAGAAGAGATTATGACTAATATCAATGAAAGAGAAACAATCATCAGAAATTATTATCAAAAGTTACATGCTAGTAAGTTAAGCAACCTAGATGAAATGGATGTTTTCCTGGAAACCTATAAGTTTGCAAAACTGAATCAGGAAGAAATTGACAACCTGAATAGACCAATATCTAATAATGAGATTGAAGCAGTGACCAGAAACCTCCAAAAAACCAAGATTCCAGGACCTGACCTATTCTCTGGACAATTCTACCAAACATTCAAACAGAAATAACACCTATTCTCCTGAAGCAGTTTCAAAAAATTGAAACAGAAGAAGCACTTCCAGAATCTTTTGATGAACTAGCATAACCCTAATCCCCAAACCAGGCAAAGACACGACCATACAGGAGAATTAGACCAATATCTCTGGTAAATATGAATGCTAAGATTCTCAATAAGATCCTAGATAATAGGATCCAACAGTACATTAAAAAGATTATCCACCATGACCAGGTGGGATTTATCCCTGGGATGAAAGTGTTGCTCTGCCTTCACAAATCAATCAATGTGATAGAACAAATCAATAAGAGAAGAGAGAAGAACCACATGGTCATCTAAATTGATGCCAAAAAAGCATTTGCCAAGATACAGCATGCATTCCTGCTTAAAATGCTTTAAAGTGTAGGAATAGAGGGAACATTCCTCAACTTCATAAAAACTATGAAAAACCAATTGTGAATATCATCCTCTATGGGGAAAAGCTGACAGACTTCACTTTGAGATCAGGAACAAGAAAGGATTGCCCACTCTCATCACTCTTGCTCAACATAGTACTCGAAGTCCTAGCAAAAGCAATCAGACAACAAAGAGAAATAAAGGTATTCAAATTGGCAATGAAGAAGTCAAACTCCTTCTCCTCACAGATGACATGATACTTTATAGGGAAAACCCAAAAGACTATCCCCAAACTACAAGAACTCATAAAGCAATTCATTAATGTGGCAGGATACAAAATCAATGTACAGAAATAGGTTGCTATCTTATACAATAACAATTAAAACACAGAAAGGGAAAAAAACACAGAAAGGGAAAACAGAAAATTGATTCCATTTACTATAGCACCAAGAACAAAAAGATAACTGGGAATAAACATAACCGACAAGATAAAGCATCTGTACTTGAGGAACTACAGAACACTCATGAAAGAAATTGAAAAAGATACAAAAATATAGAAGATTATTCCATGCTCATGGGTCAGAAGAATAAATATTGTTAAAATGTCTATACTCCCTAGAGCAATATATACTTTCAATGCCATCCGGATAAAAATTCCACAAGCATTTTCAAAAAGCTGGAGAAAACAATCCTAAAATATTTATGGAACCAGAAGAGACTCCAAATTGCTAAAGAAATGTTGAAAAAGAAAAATGAAACTAACGGCATCACATTACTGGATTTCAAGCTTTAATACAAAGCCGTGTTCACCAAGACAGCATGGTACTGGCACAAAAACAGACACATAGACCAGTGGAACAGATTAGAGAGCCCAGATATGGATCCTCAACTTTAATGTCATATAATCTTCGACAAAGCAGGAAAAAAAAAATGTATAGGGGGAAAAAGACAGTGTCTTCAATAAATGGTGCCAGGAACATTGGACAGCTATGTGTAGAAGATTGAATCTCAAACATTCTCTTATACAATAATCAAATAAAACATGAAAATGGATAAAAGACACCAACATGAGGCAGGAATCCATCAGAATCTCAGAGGAGAACATAGTCAGTAACCTCTTTTACATCAGTCACAACAATTGACTTGTCTCCAAAGTCAAAGGAAACAAAAGCAAAAATGAACTTTTGGGACTTCATCAAGATCAAAAGCTTCTGCACAGCTAGGGAAACAGTCAACAAAACAAAGAGGCAACCCACGGAATGGGAGAAGATATTTGCAAGTGACAGTACAGACAGATCATTGATATCCAAGATCTATAAAGAACTCCTCAAACTCAACTCACACGAAACAGATAATCATGTCAAAAATGGGCAGAAGTCCTGAATAGACACTTCTCTAATGAAGACACACAAATAGCTAAGAGACACATGAAAAAATGTTCATGATAATTAGCCATAATGGACATTCAAATCAAAACAACACAGAGATAACACCTTTCACCAGTTAGAATGACCAAAATTCACAAGACGGTAAATAACGTGTGTTGGAGAGGGTGTGGAGGAAGGGGAACCCTCTTACACTGTTGGGGGAATGCAAGTTGGTGCAGCCACTTTGGAGAACAGTGTGGAGATTCCTTAAGAAATTAAAAATAGAACTTCCCTACAACCCTGCAATTGCACTACTGAATATTTACCCCAAAGATACAGATGTAATGAAAAGAAGGGCCATCGGTACCCTAGTGTTCATAGCAACAATGTCCATAGTCGCCAAACTATGGAAAGAACCAAGATGCCATTCAATGGACAAATGGATAAGGAGGATATGGTCCATATATGCTCTGGAGTATGATGCCTCCATCAGAAAGGATGAATACCATCTTTTGTATCAACATGGAAGGCACTTTCAGAGATTGTGCTAAGTGAAATAAGTTAAAGAGAGAGTCAATTATCATATGGTTTTGCTTATTTATGGAGCAGAAGGAATAACACGGAGGACATGGGCAGTGAGAGAGGAGAAGTAAGTTGGGGAAATTGGGGGGTAGATGAATCATGAGAGATGTGGACTCTAAGAAACAAACCAATGATTTTGGAAGTGAGAGGAGTGTCAGGTTGGGTGAAACTGTTGGTGGGTATTGTGGACGGCATGTATTTCATGGAGCACTGGGTATGGTGCATAAGCAATGAATTCTGGAACACTGAGAAGAAAGGATAAATAATAAATAAATAAATAAATAAATAAATAAATAAATAAATAAACGAATAAATAAATAAATGATTTTTGAAAAATAAAGAGAAGAAATTAAAAATAGAAAAAAAATAAATTGCAGGAGGAAATGCAACAAAGGAATTCCATATGCTATATTTCTGAGAGCTGGAGTTTGAGTGTTATCAATGATGAACAAACTTGGTCTTGAGACACCTGGGTGGCTCAGTATTTAAGTGTCTTCCTTCAGCTCAGGTTATGTGATCCCAGGGTCTTGGGATTAAACATCACATTGGACTCCCTGCTCCATAGAGAGCCACCTTCTCTCTCTCTCTTCCCCACAGTTTGTTTTCCCTCCCTCGCTGTCTCTCTCTGTCAAATAAATAAATAAAATCTTTAAAAAACAAAACAAAACGAAACAAAAGCCAATAAACTTGGTCTTGGCTAGATATTGTTGCTGAACTTATGGAAGAGGAGTCTGCTCCTTTCATTTTCAAGTGTCCTTGCCCAGGATTGAATTTCACTGCCCTTGCTAGGGGGTCAGGCTATATAACCTGTTAGATTGCTCTATGTGATTTTTGTTTCCTGAATGTTTTCCATGCTGCTTTAGAGGATGAGAATGAAAATGTTGTCCTCCCAATCTCCATCCCCAGGTCCTAGAGCTTGTAGACCCATCCCTCAGTGAGCTCTCAGGGAAAAACAGTCAGTAATTCCTGGCTCTCTGGTCTCCATCCACTCTCTGTACTCACCCAGGTTTTGACTCTAAGTTTGTATATCAGACACACAACCCTGTTTTGTGTCTCCAAACCCTACGGACTCCTGTGGTGCACACTTGCACTGCTCCTTCTTGGGAGGGAGGGTTGTCTCAATGGTGACATCCTGCTCAGAGCAGTCACCCGGCCATGCCACAGTTGTTGGTGTAACTTTATGTATATTACCTGGGATTCATTTCTCTTCAACTCCTACCTTGCAGAAAGTGGCCCACTCTTCTATTTGCAGAGTTTCAGTTATTCTTTTCTTAGATCTCCAGTTGATTTCATTAGTGTTCAGAATGATTTGATCAAAATATAGCTGAATTCATGGAACCAGAAGAAACTAAGGTCTGTTACTCCTCCACCATTGTGGACATTCTCAGGGTCAAATTATTTCACTCAGATCCTGAAATCTTTTAAAAAAATTAAGAATAATGGAAAAGGTTCTTAGTATATTTAACTGTTCACTATGAATGTAATATTTTTTAACTCTCTGATTTCATCTAATAGTATTAGTATTTCAATCATTCTGCACAATAAACACTGCACTTTTCTATTACTAAAACAAATTTTGTCTAGCTTTGATGTTTGAACATGTTGTTCACTTTACACAGAATGGGTACAAATATGTTTATCATTTCCCTCCTTTTATTTAACAGGTCCCTATTCAATTATCATATGACTGAAAGATTTTTCATTTACACTAAATATGAGTTGTGGTGATGATGATGTTGAAGATAATGGTGTTTTTTTTGAACTGCCAGCCTTCATAACTATCTGAAATTATTGTGATCCCTACTAGTTAACTTCTGTATTGGATATAATTTTTTATAGAATGTAAATTGAAAAAAAATGAAATTGAAAAAAAGTACCTTTTCCCTGATTGTTCTCACTTTTTATAAATATCCTTGGCATATATTACATATAAAAGAAGTATTAATTAAATAATTGAATGCTGAGGGATGCAAAATACATGGTAATCCTATTGGATTCAAAGAACATAGAGACCTTATAGGCACTCACATCTTGTTTATAGGTTTAGATAAATAAATGGATATTGATCACATTCCCTGAGATTTAAGGAAGGCCATGGGGCAGATTAAGGGGGTAAGTTCTAGAAGTGTGGAGATTATTTGCTGTATATTGAGCAATATTTGAGACATAGCATGTAAAACAACTTTATACATAAAAGAAAAAAATAAAACACTTATTTTTGCTTCAGAGTTCAGAAGGCACTTAAGGTTACGATATTATCAGATATGAAAGTTAATTAAAACAATTACTATATGTAATCTAGGGAAAACAGAGTGCCTAAAATCATGCAAAGAGAAACACCTGAAATTTAGAGACTGGTAAATAAATAAGTTTACAATGGTGAATGATCCTAGAAGCCAAATAAAGAAGTTGCAAATAGAAAAGGTAGTCATCAGTTTGTTGAACAAGTGAATGCTTAATATTCTGGACAAAAAAGAATAGAGCAATGACTTTCTAAGTTAAACCTTAAGATGGAAGTCATATTTCAGGGGTTCAGGACTTAATTTGATAAGAGGAAATAGAGAAACTGATTGTCAGCCACTTTCTTTCAGAGATTGGTTTTGAATAAGGGTAGGTATGGTATATTATGGTTACAATATTTTAACAAAAGAAACTACTAATTTCTACTTTTCATGGTTTTCCTATAGTTTTTAAAAACTGAGGAAATTTTTTCAGTCACCTTTACAGTTAGTTTGGGCAATGTGCCAAATTACGGTGAAGAAATACTGAGAGCTAATGTCAGGTTTAGTCCCAAAATGTTTCTTTCAGACGTAAAAAGAAATCAGCACCCAGACAAGACAAATTGAGAAAAAGAAATAAACTTAATTTCTCCTTTTTGATAGGGTCTTTGCATGGCTGGGGGATCAGGGTAATGCTGGCTTCATAGAAAGAGTCTGAAAGTTTTCATTCTACTTCAATTTTCTGAAACAGCTTCAGGAGAATAGGTGTTACTTCTTTGAAAGTTTCGTAGAATTCCCCAGGGAATTCGTCAGGTCCTGGGCTCTTGTTTTTTGGGAGGTATTTGATCACTGCTTCAATCTCGTTACTAGATATCAGTCTATTCAGGTTGTCAGTTACTTCCTGGTTCAATTTTGGTAGTTTATAGTTTTCCAGGAATGTATCCATTTCATCAAGGTTGCTAAGCTTATTGGCATATAACTGTTGATAATAACTTCTGATGATTATTTCTACTTCCTTGGAGTTCGTTCTGATCTTTCCCTTTTCATTCATAATTTTATTATCTTGGGCTTTCTCTCTTTTCTTTTGGATTAGTGTGGCCAATGGTTTATCAGTCTTATTGATTCTTTCAAAAAACAAGCTTCTAGTTTCATTGATATGTTCTACTGTATCTCTGGTTTCTACCTCATTGATCTCTGCTCTAATCTTGATTATTTCCCTTCTTATGTGTGGAGTTGGTTTGATTTGTTGTTGATTCTCCAGTTCTTTAAGGTGTAGAGACAGCTGCTGTATTCTGGATTTTTAAATTTTTTTGAGGGAGGCTTAGATAGCTATGTATTTCCCAATTAGGACCGCCGTTGCTGTATCCCATAGGTTTTGGATCGAAGTGTCTTCATTCTCATTGGTTTCCATGAATTGTTGCAGTTTGTCTTTGATCTCCTGGTTGATACAAGCATTTTTAGGCAAGGTGGTCTTTAGCTTCCAGGTGTTTGAATACCTTCTGAACTTTTCCTTGTGATTGAGCTCCAGTTTCAAAGCATTGGGATCTGAGAATATGCAGGGAATCATCTCAGTCTCCTGGTGTCAGTTGAGTTCTGATTTGGGACCCAGTATGTGGTCTATTCTTGTGAAGGTTCCATGTGCACTTGAGTAGAATGAGTATTCTGTTGTTTTAGGGTGGAATGTTCTGTATATATCTATGAGGTCCATCTGGTCCAATGTGTCATTCAATTCTCTTGTTTCTTTATTGATTTTCTGCTTTGATGATCTATTTCTGAAAGAAGCATGTTAAGATCTCCTACTATTGGGGCGCCTGGGTGGCTCAGTGGGTTAAGCTGCTGCCTTTGGCTTAGGTCGTGATCTCAGGGTCCTGGGATCGAGTCCCACATCGGGCTCTCTGCTCCGCGGGGAGCCTGCTTCCCTCTCTCTCTTTCTCTCTGCCAGCCTCTCTGCCTACCTGTGATCTCTCTCTGTCAAATAAATAAATAAAATATTAAAAAAAAAGATCTCCTACTATTAATGTATTCATATCAATATGACTCTTTATCTTGATTAACAGCTTTCTTATGTAATTGGCTGCTCCCGTATTGGGGGCATAGATATTTACAATTGTTAGATCATCTTGGTGGATAGTCTCTTTAAGGATTATGTAGTGTCCTTTTGTATCTCTGACTACAGTCTTTAGTTTAAAATCTAATTTATCTGATATGAGAATCACTATGCCAGCATTCTTTTGAGGCCCATTGGCATGAAAGATGCTTCCAATCCCTTCACTTTCAGTCTGGGTGTATCTTTAGGTTCAGAATTGGTCTCTTGTAGACAACATATGGATGGGTCCTGTCATTTTATGCAATCTGCAACCCTGTGCCATTTTATGAGTGCATTTAGTCCATTCACATTGAGAGTGATTATTGATAGATATGTTTTTATTGACATCGTGTTAATTTTGAAGTCTTTCTTTCTGTAGATTGTCTCTATATTTCTGTTCAATGCTATTCTTAGGATTTTTCCTCTTTTATAGAATCCCCCTTAATATTTCCTGCAGTGTCGTCTTGGTGGTTGCATAGTCTTTTAAGCCTTGCTGGTCTTGGAAACTTTACCTCTCCATCCATTTTGAATGTCAGTCTTGCTGCATAAAGTATTCTTGGCTGCATGTTCTTCTCATTTAGTGCCCTGAATCTACCTTGCTAGCCCTTTCTGGCTTGCCAGGTCTCTGTGGACAGAAGTGACATTATTCTGATGGGCTTTCCTCTGTAATTAAGGAGACTCTTTGCCCTAGCGGCTTTCAAGAGATTATACCTACAATTATGATTCCTCAAATTGACTATCAGGTGTCTTGATATTTTTTCTGGAATCTATAATCTTGGGTGGAGACTGTTCAGCCTCTAGTACATGAACACTGGTTCCATTTGGGAGATTGGGAAAATTTTCATGAAGAAATTGTGTCACTATATCTTCTAGACTTCTTTCTTTCTCCTCCCCTTCAGGGATTCCAATAAAACTGACTTTGGAATATTTCATGGCATCATTTATTCTCCTGATTCCATTTTCGTGGCTTCTAAGGTGTTTGTTCCAGGCTTCCTCCTGATCATTTCTCTCTATCTGTTTGTCCTCCAGATCACTAATTCTATCTTTTATGTCAGTTACCCTAGCTCTTAGAGAGTTTATATTAGATTGTCACTCATTGAGAGCATTGTGAACCTCATCCCTAGAAGCTTTCAGCTCAGCCCTAACATTGTGAACATCATCTGTGGTCACTTTCAGTTTGGCCCTAATAAATTCTGTTTGGTCATCCATGGCTTTCTCCAACCCAGCTATTACCTGGATAATTGTTAGCCTGAATTCTCTTTCCGACATATTTTCTATGTTGATAGCCATTAGCTCTGTTGCAGAAGGCCCATCCTCTGTATTTTTCTTCTGTTGGGCAGTCCTCCTCCTAGTCATTTTGGTGAGAGATGGATGAACAGATGTAGCTGGATGTATTGACTGTGGTGCAATTAAGGTGCACCCTGGAGCACATCTGGGCAATCAGGATTCTCCACCCAAACCATAGAAAATAGAAAAGAAAAAGAAAAAAAAGGGATAGGGAGAGACAGAAATGAAAGGGAATATAAAAGAAATGGTTCAGCCCAAATGGGCCCCAAAGTAAGATTTGTGAACTATACAAACAAAAACACTCATAAATATATATGACAAGAGAAAAAAATATATATATATGCAAATAAAGGAAGAATCTCGTCAAAGAGAACCCAAGTGTAAGATTTATACACTATCAGGACAAACACAATAACACAGAAACACTGTCGGAAGAAAAAGATGGGAGAGTGGTTATAAATTCTCAGTGTGTGCAAGGAAGTTTGTTTTGATTCTTCCTGGATGTATCTTGATATCTTTGTTAAAGGACTCAACTTTCCGAAGATAATGGGGGATTAAAAATTTGTTTACCTATGGGGTAGCATTGATTATGGAAAGGGAATTACCTTTAAGTGTAACTCTATATGAGTATTGGAAAATAAAAGTAAAAAAGGAATAAACTAGACTAAACTAAAGTAAAATTTAAAAAAAGAAATTTAAAAAATAGAAATGCAAATTAAAAACACAGGTGTATGTATCAAAAAGTTCAGGTCAGAAGGTTTTTGGAATTTAATGTACTTGACATCTCATCTGATTGTAAATAGGTTAAAGAATTATCTATATAAAAAAATGAACCAGAATAGTGGGAACGAATTAAAAATGAAAGTAGTGGTGGTTGTTCTCTTGTAGTCTTTTTTTTTTTTTTTTCTTTCCTGGTTGGTTTTCTGTGGGAGGGGCCTGCCTTGTGGGTTTTCAGTCAATGATGTTCCCTGAGTTAAGTCCTCGGGCCCTGCTCAAAGGGGTGGGCTCTGAGGAAATTTTTTTTCAGGCTTTTGTTTTCTGGAGGTTTTTATGTTTGTTCACTTTTTTTTTCCTCTCTTGCCTTTACCGTTTTGATGGTTTTTGTAGGTTTAGAAGAAAATCAACTGCACCCAGACCTCTCTTTCTCAGAGGCACTCCTGTGGGTGCTGCAGAGCCCATCTAAATTCCCCCTTGGCCACTGGCAGAGCAGGTTCTGAGTCGCAGTCCCTGGGGATGCAGGATCTTCTGCTTTCACCCAAGACAATGGCAGTGGCGGTTGTCTGGGCAGCTCCAGACTGCCAGAGAGGTTCCAAGAAGCGATTGCACACTGAAATTTTTCCGGTGGCGTGGGCATGGAGTGCCTGGTCTCTCTGGCTGTAAGATATCCTTTCTTGTACACAACTCTCTCAAGGGAAGCTGTGTCACGTGCACGTCTCAGGTTCTGAGAGCAAGGCACGGGTTTGAGGGCCCCAGTCTCGGACTTTGCACACCTCTCTCAGGGGATACGTTGGGGCGTGTGTGCCTCTCAGGCTCTGAAACAATGGCGCTGATCTAAGAACGCCAGGTGGGCCTTTGTGCACCTCTCTCAGGAGAGGGTGTGGGACTTGTGTGTCTCAGGCTCTGTAGCATAGCTTGGTGTTCTTCCATCTGTTGAGGCTCCCAGGCCCTCATAGGAGCTGGACCCCATGCAATCTCCAGCATGCTGGTGACTCAGGGACCAAGACCTGGTTTCTCCACTGCAGTCTCTCTGTCTCAGCACCAGGGGAGGCTGTCCTGGGTCCGGGGACCTAAACCCCTGTCCCTAGTTGCACCAAGTCCCACAATTCCCCCCACCCACCCACAATCTTTTGTTCTTTTCGAGGGCTTTCAACCAGTTTCCAAGTTAATTCTGGTCCCCAGATGCAGGACACTCTGGTTTTAGGGGTATTACTTTCCAATCGTTCACCTCCGGTGTCTCCCTCCCCCTTTTGTTTATCTTCTGATATCAGTCCGACATTTCCACTCTGCTTTACCTGCCCACTGGCATCTTCTGCCCCTGTAGAGATTCAGACGTGTGTAATTCTGATCTCAGGCTGATTTTGTGGGTGATCTGAGTTCTTGGTAGGTAATCAGCTCACTTTAGGGTACAGTTTGAAAAGGCGCCTCCTCCTACTTCCCCGCCATCTTGTCTCCTCCGGGTGTTTTGATTCTTCCTGGTTGTATCTTGATATCTTTGTTAAAGGACTCAACTTCCCTAAGATAAAGGTGGATTAAAAATTGGTTTACCTATAGGGGTAGCATTGATTGTGGAAAGGGGATTACCTTGAAGTTTAACTGTATATGAATATTAGAAAATATAAATAAAAAGGAATAAATTAGACCAAACTAAAATTAAAAAAAAATAGAAATGCAAAAGAAAAACACAGGTGTATGTATCAAAAAGTTCAGGTTAGAAGATTATTATGGAATTTGATGTACTAGACATCTCACTGTTATGGTAAATAGGATAAAAAGTTATCTCTATAAAATAATTAACTATAGTGGGAACGAGTTGAAAATAAAAGTTGTCCTATGAAGTAGTGGTGGTTGCTCTCTTGTAGTCTTTTTTTTTTTTTTTTAATCTCTCCTGGTTGGTTTTCTGGGGGAGGCACCTGCCACATGGGTTTTCAGTCAATGATGTTCCCTGAGTTAAGTCCTTCCACCCCCCTCAAGGGGGTGGGCTCTGAAAAAAACGGTGTTTTCAGGCTTTTGTTCTCTGGAGGTTTTTATGTTTGTTCACTTTTTTTTTTTTTTTCTCTCTCGCCTTGACTGCTTTTGATTGTTTTTGTAATTTTAGACTAAAGCAAACTGCACCCTGACCTCCCTCTCAGAGAAAAGCCTCAGTCTGGCTGCAGTGCCCAAATAAATTCCCCATTGGCCACTGGCAAAGCAGGTTCTGAGTCACGGTCCCTGGGAAATAATAATCTTTTGCTTGTACCCAAAACCATGGCAGGGGCGGCTATCTGGGCAGCTCCAGACTGCCAGAGAGGTTCCAAGCAGTGATCGCAAACTGAGATTTTCCCACTGGCTTGGGCTGGGAGTGCCTGGTCTTTCCGGGTCTAAGAGCGCCAGGCTGGGCCTTCACACACCTCTCTCAGGGAAGCATGAGGGGCATGTGCCCATCTCATGTTCTGGTGGAATGGCGCAGGTCTAAGAGCACCAGACTGGGCCTCCAGGCATCTCTCTCAGGGGAGGGTGAGGGGCGTGCGATTATCTGGCTCTGTTACCATGACTCTGCATTCTGCCATCGACCCCTCACAGGAGCCGAACCCCACGCATTCGTGGGTGCGATGGTGGCTCAGGGACCACGACCTGGTTTCTCTGCTTCACTCTCTCCAGCTCAGCACCAGGGGAGGCTGTCCTGGGTCCCGGGATTTAAGCCCCTATCCTTAGCCCCCCGGACTCCCAAAATTCTCTACCCCCCGCCAAGATCCTTTACTCTCTTTGAGTGCTTTCAACCAGTCTCCAAGTTAATGCTGGTCCCCAGATGCTGGGCACTCTCATATTGGGGTATTACTTTCCAATTGGTCACCTCTGGTGGCTCCCTCCCACTTTGTTTTCTGTTATCAGTCCGACATTCCCACTCCACTTTACCTGCCCACTTGCATCTTCTGCCCCTGTAGAGATCCAGACGTGTATAATTCTGATCTCAGGCTGATTTTGTGGGTGATCAGAGTTCTTTGGAAGGTAATCAGTTCACTTTAGGTTACAGGTTGAAACAGTGCCTCCTCCTACTTCCCCACCATCCTGTCTCTCTTATATTAGATTTTAAATGACAGAAGGTTTTAAATATATCATTAGCTCCATCTGGTCCAGTGAGTCTTCAAAATCACTTTTCTTTGTTGATTTTCTGATTGGATGCTCAGTGTATTGACATAAGTGTGTTGTTAAAGTTCTCTATAATTATTTTACTATTGGTTATTTCTTTTATGTTTGTTATTAACTTTTTTTTTTGTATTTGGAAGCTCCCTCTTGCATAATATTTACAATGTTATATGCTCTTGTTGGATAATTCCCTTAATGATTATATAGGATCCTTCTTTTTTATGTTAAAAGCCCACTTTTAGTGTCAATAATTTTATTACTGTCAAAAATTAGTAACAGCAGAGAGACAAGATAGCAGGGAAGTAGGAGCAGGAGCCATTTCAATCCATACCCTAAAGTGAGCTGATTACCTATCAAAGAACCCCGATCACCCACGAATGCAGCCTGAGATCAGAATTGTACACATCTATCTCTATGGGGGCAGAGGACGTCAGTGTGCAGGTAAAGCGGAGTGGGAACATCTGACTAATATCAGAAGATAAACAAAAGGGGGAGGGAGCCACCAGAGGCGACCAGTTGGAAAGTAATACCCCAATATGAGAGTGCCCTTTGTCTGGGGACCAGCATTAACTTAGAGTCTGATAGAAAGCACTCAAAAAAAGCAAAGGATCATGGGGGGAAGTTGTGGAAATCTGGGGGACTAGGGACAGGGGCTTAAATTCGGAACCCAGACAGCCTACCCTGGCACTGAGCCGGAGAGAGTGCAGCGGAAAAACCAGGTCTTGGTTTCTGAGCGGCCAGCACACCTGAGAATGCGTAGGGTCTGTTTCCTCTCTGTGAGGGGCTGGGAGCCTAGCCAGATGGAAGAATGTGGCGCCCTGCTAACAGAGCCAGAGATGTGTGTGCCCCACACCCTCCCCTGAGAGAAGTACTTGAAAGCCCAGCCCAGTGATCTTAGACCCATGCCCTGCTATCAGAGCCTGAGACTGCACACCCCACACCATCCCCTGAGAGAGGTGTGTGAAGGCCCAGATCAGTGCTCTCGTACCTCCACTGTGGTATCAGAGCCTGAGACATGTGCACACCACACTCCCCTGTGAAAGGTGCATGCAAGCCGGCGCTCATAGACCTGGAAAGACCAGGAACTCCCAGCCTGGGCCAGTGGGAAAATCTCAGTGTGCGATCACTGCTTGGAACCCCTGTGGCAGTCTGGAGCTGACAGTCACCACTGCCATGATTTTGGGTACAAGCAGAAGATCCTGCATCCCCAGGGACCGTGACTCAGAACCTGCTCTGCCAGTGGCCAAGGGGGAATTTTTATAAGCTCTGCAGCACCCACAGGGGAGCAGACTAAGGCTTCTCTCTGAGAGGGAGGTCGGGGTGCCGTTTGCATACCTCTAAACCTACAAAAACCTTCAAAAGCTGTCAAGGCAAGAGAAAAGAAGTGAACAAACATAAAAACCTCCAGAGAACAAAAGCCTAAAAAAAACGATTTCCTCAGAGCCAAACTCTTGAGGGGGGATGGGAGGACTTAACTCAGGGAACAACACTGACTGAAAACCCATTTGGCAGGCCCCTCCCCCAGAAAACCAACTAGAAAAGACAAAAAAACAAAAGACTTCAAGAGAACAACCATCACTACTTCATAGGACAACTTTTATTTTTAACTCAGTCCCACTATTCTGGTTCATTTTTTTATATATATATAGATAATTTTTTAACCTATTTACCGTCACAGTGAGATGTCTAGTACATCAAATTCCATAATTTCCTACAAACATGAATTTTGTGATACATACACCTGTGTTTCCCTTTTGCATTAATATTTTTTAAATTTTTTAATTGTAGTTCAGTTAGACTAGTTTATTCCTTTTTTATTTTTATTTTCTAATATTCATATAGAATTAAACTTCAAGGTAATCCCCTTTCCCCATCAATGCTACCCCTATAGGTAAACCAACTTTTAGTCCGTCTTTATCTTAGAGAAAGTTGAGTCCTTTTACAAAGATATCAAGATGCATCCAGGAAGAATCAAAATAACCTTCCTCACCCACACTGAGAATTTATAACAACTCATCTATCTTTTTCTTACGCCAGTGTTTCTGTGTTTTTGTGTTTGTCCTGATAGTATATAAATCTTATACTTGGGTTTCCTTTTGACGAGGTTCTTCCTTTTTTTTGCTTATATGTATATATATATATTTTTTTCTCTTGTGATATACTTTTATCAAACTTATTGTTCATCTGTTTTTGTTTGTATCCTTCAGAAATCTTACCTTCGGGCCCACTGGGGCTGAATCTTCTCTTCTATCTTCCCTTTCTTTCCTGTCTTTCTCTGTCTCTCTCTTTTCTTTTTCTTTTTCTTTTCTTTTTTTACTCATTTAGGTGGGGAATCCTGATTGTTAAGAAGCATTCCAGGGTGCACCTTGACTGCACCATGGTTGATACATCCAGCCACAACTGTTCAGTCATCTCTCACCAAAAACTACGAGGAATGCCCAACAGAAGAAAAGTACAGAGGATGGGCCTTCTGCAACAGAGCTAATGGCTATCAACATAGAACATAACTTGGAAAGATAATTCAGGAATCTAAATTCTCTCAAAGCTAGGGTAACTGAGACAGAAGATAGAATTACTGATCTGGAGGACAAACAGATAGAGTGAAAGGATCAGGAGGAAGCCTGGAACAAACAGCTTGGAAACCACAAAAACAGAATAGGGAAATAAATGATGCCATGAAACATTCCAACGTCAGAATGATTGGAATCCCTGAAGGTGAGGAGAAAGAAAGAAGTCTAGAAGATATAGTGAAACAAGTTTCTTTATGAAAATTTTCCCAATCTCAGGATTGGAACCAACATTCATGTACTAGAAGCCGAAAGATCTCCACCCAAGATTATAGATTCCAAAAAAACACCAAGGCACCTGATAGTCAAATTCAGGAATCATAATTGTAGGTATAATCTCTTGAAAGCCGCTAGGACAAAGAGGATGCTTACTTACAGAGGAAAGCCCATCAGAATAACGTCAGACCTGTCCACAGAGACCTGGCAAGCCAGAAAAGGCTGGCAAGACATATTCAGGGCATTAAATGAGAATAACTTGCAGCCAAGAATACTTTATCCAGCAAGACTGACATTCAAAATGGATGGAGAGATAAAGAGTTTCCAAGACCGGCAAGGCTTAAAAGACTACGCAACTACCAAGCCAACACTACAGGAAATATTAAGGGGGGTTCTATAAAAGAAGAAAAATCCCAAGAATAGCATTGAACAGAAATATAGAGATAATCTACAGAAAGAAAGACTTCAAAGGTAACACGATGTCAATAAAAACGTATCTATCAATAATCACTCTCAATGTGAAGGGCTACTTGCACCTATAAAATGGCACAGGGTTGCAGATTGGATAAAACGACAGGACCCATCCATATGTTGTCTAAAAGAGACCTATTTTGAACCTAAGTATACACCCAGAATGAAAGTGAAGGGATGGAGAAGCATCTTTCATGCCAATGGGCCTCAAAAGAAGGCTCACATAGTGATTTTCATATCAGACAAATTAGATTTTAAACTAAAGATTGTAGTCAGAGATACAGAAGGACACGACATCATTCTTAAATGGACTATCCACCAAGATGATCTAACAATTGTAAATATCTATGCCCCCAATATGGGAGCAGCCAACTACATAGGAAAATTGATAATCAAGATAAAGAGTCATATTGATATGAATACATTAATAGTAGGAGATCTTAACACACCTCTCTCAGAAATAGACAGATCATCGAAGCAGAAAATCAATAAAGAAACAAGAGCATCGAATGACACACTGGACCAGATGGACCTCATAAATATATACAGAACATTCCACCCTAAAACAACAGAATACTTATTCTTCTCAAGTGCACATGGAACTTCCTCAAGAATACACCACATACTGAGTCACAAATCAGTACTGAACTGATACCAAAAGATTGAGATTATTCCCTGCATGTTCTCAGATCACAATGCTTTGAAACTGGAGCTCAATAACAAGGAAAAGTGTGGAAGGACCTCAACCACATGGAATCTAAAGACCACCTTGCTTAAGAATGCTTGCCTCAACCAGGAGATCAAAGAAGAACTGAGACAATTCATGGAAACCAATGAGAATGAAGACACTTCGGTCCAAAACCTATGGGATACAGCGAAGGCAGTCTTAAGGGGGAAATACATAGCCATTGAAGCCTCCCTCAAAATACTGAAAAATCCAGTACAAAGCAGCTGTCTCTACACCTTAAAGAACTGGAGAATCAACAACAAATCAAACCAACTCCAAACATAAGAAGGGAAATAATCAAGATGAGATCTGAGCTCGAAGAGGTAGAAACCAGAGATACAGTAGAACGTATAAATGAAAATAGAAGCTGGTTTTTAAAAGAATCAATAAGATTGATAAACCATTTGCCACACTAATCCAAAAGAAAAGAGAGAAAGCCCAAATTCATAAAGTTATGAATGAAAAGGGAGAGATCACAATGAACACCAAGGAAGTAGAAACAATCATCAGAAGTTATTATCAACAGTTATATGCCAATAAGTTAAGCAACCTAGAGGAAATGGATGCATTCCTGGAAAACTATAAACTCCAAAATTGAACCAGGAAGAAACTGTCAACTTGAATAGACCAATATCTAGTAACGAGATTGAAGCGGTGATCAAAAAACCTGCCAAAAAACAAGAGCCCAGGACCTGATGGATTCCCTGGGGATTTCTACCAAACTTTCCAAAAAGAAATAACACCTCTTCTGCTGAAGCTGTTTCAAAAAATTGAAGCAGAAGGAAAACTTCCTGACTCTTTCTATGAATCCAGAATTATCCTGATCCCCAAACCAGGCAAAGACCCTACCAAAAAGGAGAATTTCATACAAATATCATTGATGAATATGGATGCTAAGATTCTCAGCAAGATCCTATCAAACAGGATCCAACAGCACATTAAAAAAGATTATCCACGATGACTAGGTGGGATTCATCCCTGGGATACAAGGATGGTTTAACATTCACAAATCAATCAATGTGATAGAACAAATTATATGATAAGAGAGAAGAACCACATGGTCCTCTCAATCAATGCAGAAAAAACCATTTGACAAAATCCAGCATCTGTTCCTGATTAAAACGCTTCAAAGTATAGGGATAGTGGGAACATTCCTGAACTTGATCAAATCTATCTATGAAAGACCCACAGCAAATATCATCCTTAATGGAAAAAAGCTTGCAGCGTCCCGTTGAGATCAGAACACGAGAAGAATGCCCACTCTCACCACTCTTGTTCAACATAATATTAGAAATCTTAGCAACAGCAATCAGACAACAAAGAGAAGTAAAATGTATCGCAATTGGTAATGAAGAAGTCAAACTCTCTCTCTTTGCAGATGACATGATTCTATATATGGAAAACCCAAAAGACTCCACTCCCAAACTACTAGATCTCATACAGCAATTCAGCAACGTGGCAGGATACAAAGTCAATATGCAGAAATCAGTGGCTTTCTTATACACTAACAATGAAAATACAGAAAAGGAAATTAGAGAATCGATTCCATTTACTAGAGTACCAAGAACCATAAGATACCTGGAAATAAACCTAACCAAAGAGATAAAGGATCTGTACTTGAGGAACTTCAGAACACTCATGAAAGAAATTGAATAAGACACAAAAAAATGTTAGACAAGTCCATGCTCTTGGATCAGAAGAATAAATATTGTTAAAATGTCTTTACTGCTGGGGTGCCTGGGTGGCTTATTGGGTAAGCCTCTGCCTTCGGCTCAGGTCATGATCCCACTGTCATGGGATGGAGCTCTGCATTGGCTTCTCTGCTCAGTGGAGAGCCTGCTTCCTCCTCTCTCTCTCTGCCTGCCTCTCTGCCTTCTTGTAATCTCTCTCTCTGTCAAATAAATAAATAAAAACTTGAAAAAAATCTATACCGCCTAGAGCAATCTATACTTTTAATGCCATTCTGATCAAAATTCCACCAGTATTCTTCAAAGAGCTGGAGCAAAGAATACAAAAGTTTGTATGGAATCAGAAGAGATGATGAATTGCTAAGGAAATTTTGAAAAACAAAAATAAAACTGGGGGCATCACGTTACCTGAATTCAAGCTGATTTTACTACAAAGCTGTGATCACCAAGACAGCATGGTACTGGCATAAAAACAGACACATAGACCAGTGGAACAGAGTAGAGAGCCAAGATATGGACCCTCAATTCTATGGGCAAATACTCTTCAACAATGCAGGAAAAAACATACAGTGGAAAAAAGACAGTCTCTTCACTCAATGGTGCTGGGAAAACTGGGCAGCTATATGTAGAGGAATAAAACTCGACCATTCTCTTACACCGTACACAAAGATAAACTCAAAATGGCTAAAAGACCTCAACGTGAGACAGGAATCCATCAGACGACTAGAGGAGAACATAGGTAGCAATCTCTTCGATATCAGCCACAGCAACTTCTTTCAAGATATGTCTCCAAAGGCAAAGGAAACAAAAACGAAAATCAACTTTTGGGACTTCATCAAAATCAAAAGCTTCTGCACAGCAAAGAAACAGTCAATAAAACAAAGAGGCAACCCACAGAATGGGAGAAGACATTTGCAAATGACAGTACAGACAAAAGGTTGATATCCAGGATCTACAATGAACTTCAAACTCAACACACACAAAACAGGCAATCATATAAAAAAAAGGGGCAGAAGATATGAACAGACACTTCTCCAATGAAGACAAAGAAATGGCTATGAGACACATGAAAAAAATGTTCATCATCACTAGCCCTCAGGGAGATTCAAATTAAAACCACATTGAGATATCACCTTACACCAGTTAGACTGGCCAAAATTAACAAGACAGGAAACAACATGTGTTGGAGAGGATGTGGAGAAAGGGGAACCCTCTTCCACTGTTGGTGGGAATGCATGTTGATGCAGCCTCTTTGGAGAACAGTGTGGAGATTTTCAAGAAATTAAAAATAGAACTTCCCTGTGATCCTGCAAATGCACTCCTGGGTATTTACCCCAAAGATACAGATGTAGTGAAAATAAGGGACATCTGTACCGCATGTTTATAGCAGCAATGGCCACGGTCGCCAAACTATGGAAAGAACCACGATGCCCTTCAACGGACGAATGGATAAGGAAGATGTGGTCCATACACACTATGGAGTATTATGCCTCCTTCAGAAAGGATGAATACCCAACTTTTGTAGCAGCATGGACGGGACTGGAAGAGATTATGCTGAGTGAAATCAGTAAAGCAGAGAGAGTCAATTATCATATGGTTTCACTTATTTGTGGAGCATAATAAATAGCATGGATGACATGGGCAGTTAGAGAGGAGAAGGGAGTTGGGGGAAATTGGAAGGGAAGGTGAACCATGAGAGTCTATGGACTCTGAAAAACAATCTGAGGGGTTTGAATTGACAGATGGGTGGGAGGTTGGGGTACCAGGTGGTGGGTATTATGGAGGGCATGGATTGCATGGAGCACTGGATGTGGTGAAAAAATAATGAATACTGTTATGCCGAAAATAAATAAAAAATAAATTTAAATAAAAAATTAAGAAAAAGAGAAAAGAAGAGAAAATTAATGGATATCAAAAGTATGTTAAAAGAGAAGTGATGATGTAACTATTACATGATGAGAACTATGATTTGGACTATAAAACGAAATCAAAATTTATGTATTGACTTTTCACATAGGCATCATTCAAAAACAGTTGCAGTGTGTTAAATCAATTTATTTACTTATCGGAAGTGATATATAAGATTTTTAAATTAACTATATGTATGATTCTCACTAGAATGGCTTTCAAAACTATTTCCATCAACTATGTACAAAGATTTAGAGATTGGAAAATGTGCAAGTAAGAGCTCTCATAATTCTCTATACCAAGGTCTTATTAAAGTTAGACTTTAAATTATGGGAATGTTTAGGACAAATAGAAGATTTCATGAGGAGGATAATATTAGCTTTAGGAATGCAATGATGAGTCTACAGAGTTTGAGAAGTATTGCCACAGACAAGAAAGGTATTTTTTAATGTTGATATGTTATGAGCCATATAGCTTGAATACATGTTATCCCTCTTCTCTCAGTCGCTGTTTTCCATCTGTTTAACTATATTCATGTGACTTCACATTGGCTGGAAACATTAGTAGAGATTGTGCATGAGTAAGTGTCTGATATAGTGAAGATAATACACAAATATTAATTTATATTTTAATAAAGAATATGTGGAGAAAGCAGCGAGAAGTATAAAAGTGAGAAGACAGTTTTCTGCAGCCAAAAATGAAAATAATTTTAAATATTTAGGCTAATTAAAATGTTATATGATACTGAAATCTGGCTAAAGTGCATGTGGGATTCATCACAATGAGAGAGATGCTAGTTTCATAAATTCCAACATTATTAAAAAAGTTAACTCAGTAACTAGCATCAGCACATTTGGTAAAAGTTAATTTACATAAGAAGAATACACCATGATGTTTATAACAGCATTATCTACAATAGAGTAATTATAGAAAGAGCCCAAGTGTCCATCCATCGATGAATGGATAAAGATATGGTATAGATATATGGAGTTAGAAATATTATGCTAAGAAAAATAAGTCAGTCAGAGAAAGACAAATACCATGAAATTTCAATCATATGTGGAATTTAAGAAAAAATTTCCAAAACCATTCTAAGGTCAATACTACCTTGATTCCAAAACCAGAAAAGGACCCCACTGAAAAAGAGAATTACAGGCCAATATTCCTGATTAAGTGAATGCAGAAATCCTTAGCAAAGTACTAGCAAATTGAATACAATTAAGGGAATTATTCACCATGATCAAGGGAGATTTACTCTTGGGCTGGAAGGGTGGTACAATAGTCACAAATTAATCAATGTGTCATGCAACATTAACAAAATAAAGGAAAAGAACACGTGATCTCAAAAGATGTAGAAAAAACATTTGACAGAATATAACATCTATTTTTGAAGGAAAAAAAAAATCTCAACAAACTAGGGATAGAAGGAACATAACATCAGCTAGTATCATCCTCACTGGGGGAAAAACTGAGACCTTTCCTTCATAGTAAGGAACAATATGGGGATGTTCACTCTCACCACTGTTATTTAGCATATTGCTGGAAATCCTAGGCTCAGCAATCAGACAAGTAAAATAAGACAAAGTCATCCCCATCAGCTAGGACAAAGTCAAACTTTGAGTCCTTAAAGAAGACATGGTGCTCTATGTAGAAAACCCAAAACACTCCACCAAAGAATTCCTAGAACTGTTAAATGAATTTAGTAAAGTGGCAGGATAAAGAAATTAATTTATAGAAATCTCTTACATTTCTCTACAACAATAATGTTGCAGCATAATAATAAATCAAGAAATTATCCCATTTACAATTGCACCAGAATATATGACACCTAGGAACAGACCTAACTGAAGAAGTAAAAGACTTATACTCTGAAAACTCTAAAACATCAATGAAAGAAAATTAAGAGGACAGAAATAAATGAAAAGAAAAAAATCCTTAATCCATGCTCATGGATTAGAAGCACAAATACTGTTAAAATTTCTATATTAAATAAGACAAATTACATCTTTAATACAATCCCTATCAAAATACCATCAGCATTTTCTACAGGACTGGAACAAAGAATACTAAAGTTCATATGGATGCAGAAAAGTTCTGAATAGCCAAAGTAATCTTGAAAAAGAAAAACAAAACTGGAGGTATCACAATTCTGGAATTGAAGCTGTATGAATTAAAATTATTATTATTATTATTATTATTATTATTATTACTATGTTAGTCACCATAAAGTACATCATTAGTTTTTGATATAAAAACTATCCATGATTCATTGTTTGCATATAACACCTTGTGTTCCATGTAATATTGCCCTTTTTAATACCCATCACTGATCTAAACCCATCTCTCCACGTCCTCCCCTCTAAAACCCTCAGTTTCTTTCCTGGAGTCCATAGTCTCTCATGGTTCATGTATCCCTCTGATTCCACTGCCTTCATTTTTCCCCTCCTTCTCCTAATGTCCTCCATGTATTCCATTTGTTGCCCAATTAATTGAATTTAAATTAAAAAATGAAAAATCCCTATGACAATTTTCACAAACTTAGAAACAATCCAAGAGTTTATTTGGAAAACCACAAAACCCCATATAGCTATGAAAATTTTGAGTAAAAAGAAAAAGGATGAAGAAATCAGTTTCTAATTTCACACTGCATCACAAAGCTATAGTAAATGAAACAGTATGATACTGGCATGAAAAAGAGACATATAGACCAATGTAATAGTATAGTAAACTCAGAAATATACCCACTCATATATGGTCAACTAATTAAAAAAAAGAAAAAAACACAAGAATCAACAAAGGGGGATAGTCTCTTGCATTAGTGGTGCTAATAAAACTGATATCCGGGGCAGGGGGAAGATGGCGGGGAAGTAGGAGGAGGCTCTTTTTCAACCTGTACCCTAAAATGAGCTGATTACCTACCAAAGAACACTGATCACCCATGAAATCAGCCTGAGATCAGAATTATTCACGTCTGGATCTCTACAGGGGCAGAAGACGCCAGTGGGCAGGTAAAGCAGAGTGGGAACAACAGATTGATATAAGAGGATAAACAAAAGGGGGAGGGAGCCACCAGAGGCGACTGGTTGGAAAGTAATACTCCAATCTGAGAGTGCCCTGCATCTGGGGAACAGCCTTAACGTGGAGTCTGGTTGAAAGCACTCAAAAAGATCAAAGGATCATGGGGGGGGGATTGTGGGAATCTGGGCAGCTAGGGACAGGGGCTTAAGTCCCCCGTCCCAGGACAGCCTCCACTGGCCCTGGCCAGAGAGAGTACGGCGGAAACCAGGTCTTGGTCCCTAAGCCACAAGCGTGCCCAAGAATGCATGGAGTCCGCTCCTGTGAGGGGCTGGGAGACTTGCCAGACGAAAAAACACGCAAGCCCTGCTATAGAGCCTGAGATGCGTGCGCGCCCCTCAACATCCCCTGAGAGAGGTACACAAAGGCCCACCCAGCGCTCTTTGACCCACGCCATTGTTTCAGAGCCTAAGACACACTCCCCAAACTCGCCCCTGAGAGAGGTGCACGAAGGCCCAGCCTGGTGCTTTCAGACCTGCACCACATTCTCAGAGCAGAAACGCGTGTGCACCCACAGCCGCCCCTGAAAGAGGTGCGTACAAGCCGGGCAATCTTAGACCCAGAAAGACCAAGCATTTCCAGCCCCGACCAGCAGGAAAATCTCAGTGTGTGATCGCTGCTTGGAACCTCTCTGGCAGTCTGGAGCTGCCCAAACAGTCTCCCTTGCTGTGGTTTTGAGTACAAGCAAAAGATCTTGTATCCCCAGGGACCGCGACTTGGAACCTGTTCTGCCAGCAGCCAAGGGGGAACTTATTTGGGTTCTGCAGCCAGACTGAGGCTTCTCTCTGAGAGGGAGGTCAGGGTGCACTTTGTTTTTCTCTAAAACTACAAAAACCATCAAAAGCGGTCAAGGTGAGAGAAGAAAAAACAAAGTGAACAAACATAAAAACCGCCAGAGAAGAAAAGCCTAAAAAAAACAGTTTTCTCAGAGCCCACCCCCTTTTAGGGGGTGGGAGGACTTAACTCAGGGAACATCATTGACTGAAAACCCACGAGGCAGGTGCCTCCCCCAGAAAATAAACTAAGAAAGGAAAAAAAAAAGACAAAAAAGAACGACCACCACTACTTCATAGGACAACTTTTATTTTTAACTCGTTCCCAATAGTCTGGTTAATTTTTTTTTATATAGATAATTTTTTAACCTATTTACCAGCACAGAGAGCTGTCCAGTACATCAAATTCCATAATAACCCTCTAACCTGAACTTTTTGATACATACACCTGTGTTTTTCTTCTGCATTTCTATTTTTTGAATTCCCTTACTTTTATTTTATTTTAGTTTAGTCTAGTTTATCCCTTTTTATTTTTATTTTCTAATATTCATAAAGAGTTAAACTTCAAAGTAACCCCCTTTCCACAATCAATACTACCCCTATAGGTAAACCAATTTTAAATCCCCGTATATTATCTTAGGAAAGTTGAGTCCTTTAACAAAGATATCAAGATACATCCAGGAAATATCAAAACAACCTTCCTCGCCCACACTGAGAATTTATAACCACTCTCCCATATTTTTCTTCAACAAGTGTTTCTGTGTTTTTGTGTTTGTCCTGATAATATATAAATCTCACACTTGGGATTCTTTTTGATGAGGATCTTCCTTTATTTGCATTTATTTATTTATTTATTTATTTATTTATTTTCTCTTCTCATATATTTTATCAGTCTTTTTTTTGTCGGTTTTTGTTTGTCTACTTCATAACTCTCACCTTGGGGTCCATTTGGGCTGAACCTTCTCTTTCATATTCCATTTCCTTCCTGTCTCTCTCTCTCTCTCTCTTTTTCTTTCTTTTATTCTTTTAATTTTCTTTTGTCTCTCGTTTGGGTGGGGAAAGCTGATTGCTCAGAAGTGTTCCAGGGTGCACCTTGATTGCACCATGGTCGATATATCTAGCTACATCAGTTCAGCCCATGAGAATAACATCAGACCTGTCCACAGAGACCAGGCAAACAAGAAAGGGCTGGCAAGACATTTCAGTGCAGTAAAAGAGAACATGTAGCCAAGAATACTTTATCCAGCAAGACAGACATACAAAATGGATGGAGAGATAAAGAGATTCCAAGACCGGCAAGGCTTAAAAGACTATGCAACCACCAAGCCGACACTGCAGGAAATATTAAGGGGGGGGGTTGAATAAATGAGGAAAAATCCTAAGCATAGCGCTGAACAGAAATAAACAGACAATCTACAGAAAGAGAAACTTCAAAGGTAACATGATATCAATAAAAACGTATCTATCAATAATCATTCTCAATGTCAATGGCCTAAATGTGCCCATAAAACATCACAGGGTTGCAGATTGCATAAAACTACAGGATCCATCCATCTGTTGTCTACAAGAGACCCATTTTGAACCTAAAGATACACCAGGACTGAAAGTGAAGGGATGGAGAAGCATCTTTCATGCCAATGGGCCTCAAAAGAAGGCTGGCATAGTGATTCTCATATCAGATAAATTAGATTTTAAACTAAAGACTGTAGTCAGAAATATAGAAGGACACGACATCATTCTTAAAGGGACTATCCACCAAGATGATCTAACAATTGTAAATATCTATGCCCCCAATATGGGAACAGCCAATTACATAAGAACTGTTAATCAAGATAAAGAGTCATATTGATATGAATACATTAATAGTAGATCTTAACACACCTCTCTCAGAAATAGACAGATCATCGAAGCAGAAAATCAATAAAGAGAAAAGAGCGTTGAATGACACACTGGACCAGATGGACCTCATAGATCTATACAACATACCACCCTAAAACAACAAAATACTAATTGTTCTCAAGTACACATGGAACCTTCTCAAGAATAGGCCACATACTGGGTCACAAATCAGGACTCCACTGATACCAAAAGACGGAGATTATTCCCTGCATATTCTCAGATCACAATGCTTTGAAACTGGAGCTCAATCACAAGGAAAAGTTGTGAAGACATTCAAACACCTGGAATCTAAAGACCACCTGCTTAAGAATGCTTGGATCAATCAGGAGGTCAAAGAAGTACTAAAACAATTCATGGAAACCAACGAGAATGAAGACACTTCGGTCCAAAACCTATGGGATACAGCAAAGTCCGTACTAAGGGGGAAATACATAGCCATCCAAGCCTCCCTCAAAAAAATTGGAAAAATCCAGACAAAGCAGCGGTCTCTACACCTTAAAGAACTGGAGAATCAACAACAAATCAAACCAACTTCACATATAAGAAGGGAAATCATCAAGATTAGAGCTGATAACAATGAGGTAAAAACCAGAGATACATTACAACGTATCAATGAAACTAGAAGCTGGTTTTTTGAAGGAATCAGTAAGATCGATAAACCATTGGCTAAACTAATCCAAAACAAAAGAAAGAAAGCCCAAATTCATAAATTATTAATAAAAAGGGAGAGATCATAACGAACACCAAGGAAGTAGAAACAATCATCAGAAGTTATTATCAACAGATATATGCCCATAAGCTAAGCAACCTAGATGAAATGGATGCATTCCTGGAGAACTATAAATTCCCAAATTTGAACCAGGAAGAAATTGACAACTTGAATAGACTGATATCGAGAAATGATATTGAAGCAATGATCAAGAAGCTCCCAAAAAACAAGAACCCATGACCTGACAGATTTCCTGGGTAATTTACCAAACATTCAAAGAAGAAATAACACCTATTCTCCTGAAGCTGTTTCAAAAAACTGAAGCAGAAGGAAAACTTCCAGACTCTTTCTATGAAGGCAGCATTACCCTGATGCCCAAATCAGGCAAAGACCCAACCAAAAAGGAGAATTTCAGACCAATATCACTGATGAAAATGGATGCTAAGATTCTCAACAAGATCCTAGCCAACAGGATCCAATAGCACATTAAAAAGATTATCCACCATGATCAGGTGGGATTCATTCCTGGGCTACAAGGATGGTTCAACATTTGCAAATCAATCAATGTGATAGAAAAAATCAATAAGAGAAGAGAGAAGAACCACATGGTCCTCTCAATCAATGCAGAAAAAGCATTGGACAAAATCCAGCATCAGTTCCTGATTAAAACGCTTCAAAGTATAGGGATAGAAGAAACATTCCTGAATTTCATCAAATCTATCTATGAAAGACCCACAGCAAACACCATCCTCAATGGGAAAAAGCCTGCAGCATTCCCATTGAGATCAGGAACTCGACAAGGATGCCCACTCTCACCACTCTTGTTCAACATAGTATTAGAAGTCCTACCAACAGCAATCAAACAACAAAGAGAAGTAAACTGTATCCAAATTGGCAATGAAGAAGTCAAACTCTCTCTCTTCACAGATGACATGATTGTTTATATGGAAAACCCAAAAGACTCCACCCCCAAACTACTAGAACTCATACAGCAATTCAGCAATGTGGCAGGTTACAAAGTCAATGTGCAGAAATCAGTGGCTTTCTTATACACTAACAATGAAAATACAGAGAAGGAAATTAGAGAATCGATCCCATTTACTATATCACCCACAACCATAAGATTCCTGGGAATAAACCTAACCAAATAGATAAAGGATCTGTATTCATGGAACTACAGTACACTCCTGAATAAAACTGAAGAAGACACAAAAAATGGAAGACCATTCCATGCTTTTGGATTGGAAGAATAAACATTGTTAAAATGTCTGTTCTGCCTAGAGCAATCTATACTTTTATTGCCATTCCGATCAAAATACCACTGGTATTCTTTAAGGACTGGAGCAAATAATCCAAAAATTTGTATGGAATCAGAAGAGACCCCAAATCGCTAAGGAAATGTTGAAAAACAAAAATAAAACTGGGGTCATCACGCTACCTGATTTCAAGTTTTACTACGAAGCTGTGACCAACAAGGCAGCATGGTACTGGCATAAAAACAGACACATAGACCAGTGGAACAAAGTAGAGAGCCCAGATATGGACCCTTAACTCTATAGTCAAATAATCTTTGACAAAACAGGAAAAAAATATACAGTGGAAAAAAGACAGTCTCTTCAATAAATGGTGCTGGGTAAACGGGGCAGCTGTATGTAGAAGACTGAAACTCGACCATTCTCTTACACTGTACACAAAGATAAACTCAAAATGGATAAAAGACCTCAACTTAGGACAGGAATCCATCAGAATCCTAGAGGAAATCATAGGCAGTAACCTCTTCTATATCAGCCCCAGCAAATTCTTTCAAGATATGTCTCCAAAGGCAAAGGAAACAAAAGCGAAAATCAACTTTTGGGACTTCATCAAAATCAAAAGCTTCTGCACAACTAAGGAAACAGTGTAAAAAAACAAACAAACAAACAAACAAAACAAAGAGGCAACCCACGGAATGGGAGAAGATATTTGCAAATGACAGTACAGACAAAAGGTTGATATACAGGATCTATAATTAACTCCTCAAACTCAACACACACAAAACAAAAAATCATATCAAAAAAAAAAAAGGCAGAAGATATGAACAGACACTTCTCCAACGAAGACATACAAATGGCTACCAGACACATGAAAACATGTTCATCATCACTAGTCCTCAGGGAGATTCAAATTAAAACTACAATGAAATATCACCTTACACCAGTTACAATGGCCAAAATTAGCAAGACCGGAAACAACATGTGTTGGAGGGGATGTGGATATAGGGGAACCCTCTTCCACTGTTGGTGGGAATGCAAGTTGGTGCAGCCTCTTTGAGAACAGTGTGGAGATTCCTCAAGAAATTAAAATAGAACTTCCCTATGACCCTGCAATTGCATTACTGGGTATTTACCCCAAAGATACAGATGTAGTGCAATGAAGGGCCATCTATGCCCCAATGTTTATAGCAGCAATGGCCACAGTCGCCAAACTGTGGAAAGAACCAAGATGCCCTTCAACGGACGAATGGATAAGGAAGATGTGGTCCATATACACTATGGAGTATTATGCCTCCATCAGAAAGGATGAATACCCAACTTTTGTAGCAACATGGACGGGACTGGAAGAGATTATGCTGAGTGAAATACGTCAAGCAGAGAGAGTCAATTATCATATGGTTTCACTTATTTGTGGAGCATAACAAATAGCATGGAGGACATGGGGAGTTAGAGAGGAGAAGGGAGTTGGGGGAAATTAGAAGGGGAGGTGAACCATGAGAGACTATGGACTCTGAAAACCAATCTGAGGGGTTTGAAGTGGCGGTGGTGTGGGAGGTTGGAGGACCAGGTGGTGGGTATTTTAGAGGGCACAGATTGCATGGAGTACTGGGTGTGGTGCATAAACAATTCTCTTACACTGAAAAGAAATTAAAAAAAATTAAAAAAATGCTACCTGTGGAATGAGATAAAATATTTACCACTACTTGACAATTGTCAACAGGCATATGAAAATGTATTCATCATCATAACTATGATAGAAAGGTGAGGAAATTACACAGCGAGATACTACATCACACTTATGATGGCTATTATTAAATATTAAAGAGATATATGTCAAGGAGTATGTGAAGAGAGAAAACCTGTACACTCTAATTGGGAATGTAAATTTGTAGACCTTCTATGAAAAACAATATGGAGGTCCCTCAAAAACAGTATGTGTGTATATATATATATATATACACACACACACATACACAAATGTATTATACATAATACATTTATATAAATTGTGTTTATATACATATATATTTATTGTGTTATATATATATATATATATATATATATATATATATATATACACACACACACACACATATATGTATGTGTGTGTGTGTGTGTTATATATATATTTTTTCTCCCCTGAAAAGCCACTTCTGGATATATAACCAAAGGAAATATAATTTCTACTTCATAGAGATGTCTTCAATCTCATGTTGTCACTGCATTGTTCACAGTAGTCAAAACATGAAACAATAAAAATATTTGTTAATAGGTGAAGAAAATTTGATATAATTACTTATATACATACATACCTACATATACACACAAATGTATATGCACACATGAGATATTATTCCAAATACAAGCACACACACACACACACACAACATACATGGAATATACACACACATATTTGGTGCTCTTTGGAGATATAATTATATGAAACCCCTAACCCCTGATTTGTTAAAATGACTCAAATTACACAATATTTGAAAATAAATTGTGTTTCTGTCAGCCATTTCTATATCGTTTTTGGAGTGTTCATGTCTTCTGCCCATTTTTTGATGTAATTATCTGTTTGGTGTGTGTTGAGTTTGAAGAGTTCTTTATAGATCTTGGATATCAGCCCTTTGTAGTTTCATTTGTGAATATCTTCTCCCATTCCTTGGGTTGCCTCTTTGTTTTGTTGACTGTGTTCTTTGCTGTGCAGAAGATTTTGGTCTTGATGAAGTCCCAAAAATTCATTTTTGCTTTTGTTTCCTTTGCCTTTGGAGATATAACTTGAAAGAAATTTCTGTGGCCAATGTCGAAGAGGTTACTGCCTATGTTCTCCTCTAGGATTCTGATGGATCTCTGCCTCATGTTGAGGTCTTTTAACCATTTTGAGTTTGTCTTTGAGTATGGTGTAAGAGAATGGTCAAGTTTCATTCTTCAAGACATAGCTGTCCAATTTATTGAAGAGATTTATTGAAGAGCACCATTTATTGAAAAGGCTGTCTTTTTCCCACCGTATATTTTTCCTACTTTGTTGAAGATTATTTGCCCATAGAGTTGAGAGTCCATATCTGGGCTCTCACTCTGTTCCAAAGTTCTATGTGTCTGTTTTTATGCCAATACCATGCTGTCTTGGTTATCACAACTTGTAGTAAAGCTTGAAATCCGACAAGATGATATCCCTAGTTTGTTTTTCTTTTTCAACATTTCCTTAGCAATTTTCATTATTCTGGTTCCATACAAATTTTATTTTTTTAATTTATTTTTTATTTATTTTCGGGATAATGGTATTCATTATTTTTTCACCACACCCAGTGTTCAATGCAATCCATGCCCTCTATAATCCCCAACACCTGGTACCCAAACCTCCCATTCACCTGCCAATTGAAACCCCTCATATTGTTTTTTAGAGTCCATAGTCTCTCATGATTCACCTCTCCTTCCAATTTCCCCCACTCCCTTGTCCTAACTCCCCATGTCCTCCATGCTATTTCTTATGCTCCACAAACAAGTGAAATCATATGATAACTGACCTCTCTGCTTGATAGATTTCACTCAGCATAATATCTTCCAGTCCCGTCCATATTGCTACAAACGTTGGGTATTCATCCTTTCTGATGGAGGCATAATACTCCAAAGTGTATATGGACCACATCTTCCTTATCCATTCATCCGTTGAAAGGTATCTTGGTTCTTTCCACAGTTTGGCGACCGTGGCCATTGCTGCTACAAACATTGGGGTATAGATGGCCCTTCATTTCACTACATCTGTATCTTTGGGGTAAATACCCAGTAGTGCAATTGCAGGGTCATAAGGAAGTCCTATTTTAATTTCTTGAGAAATCGCCACACTGTTCTCCAAAGAGGCTGCACCAACTTGCATTCCCACCAAGAGTGGAAGAGGGTTCCCCTTTCTCCATATCCACTCCAACACATGTTGTTTCCTGTCTTGTTAATTTTGGCCATTCTAACTGGTGTAAGGTGATATTTCAATATGGTTTTAATTTGAATCTCCCTGAGGGCTAGTGATGATGAATATTGTTTTCATGATTCTGAGAGCCATTTGTGGTCATTGGAGAAGTGTCTGTTCATATCTTCTACCCATTTTTTGATATGCTTGTCTGTTTTGTGTGTGTTGAGTTTGAGGAGTTCATTATAGATCCTGGATATCAACTTTTGTCTGTACTGTCATTCGCAAATATCTTCTCCCATTCCGTGGGTTGCCTCTTTGTTTTTTTTTTTTTTTTTTTTTTTTTGACTGTTTCCTTTGCTGTGCAGAACTTTTTATTTTGATGAAGTCCCAAAAGTTGATTTTCACTTTTGTTTCCTTTGCCTTTGGAGACATATCTTGAAAGAAGTTGCTGGGGCTGATATCGAACAGATTACTGCCTATGTTTTCCTCTAGGATTCTGATGGATTCCAATGTCACTTTGAGGTCTTTTATCCATTTTGAGTTTATCTTTGTGTACAGTGTAAGAGAATGGTCGAATTTCAGTCTTCTACATATAGCTGCCCCGTTTTCCCAGCACCATTTATTGAAGAGACTGTCTTTTTTCCACTGTATATTTTTTCCTGCTTTGTCGAAGATTATTTGATCATAGAGTTGAGGGTCCATATCTTGACTCTCTACTCTGTTCCACTGGTCTATGTGTCTGTTTTTATGCCAGTACCATGCTGTCTTGGTGATCACAGCTTTGGAGTAAAGCTTGAAATCAGGTAACGTGATGCCGCCAGTTTTATTTTTGTTTTTCAGCATTTCCTTAGTTATTTGGGGTCTCTTCTCATTCCATACAAATTTTTGGATTATTTGCTCCAGCTCTTTGAAGAATACCTGTAGAATTTTGATTGGAATGGCATTAAAAGTATACATTATGCAGTATAGACATATTAACAATGTTTATCCTTCCGATACAAGAGCATGGAATGGTCTTCCAACTTTTTGTGTCTTCTTCAATTTCTTTCATGAGTGTTCTGTAGTTCCTCGAGTACAGATCCTTTACCGCTTTGGTTAGGTTTATTTACAGGTATCTTATGGATCTTGCTTGTATACTAAATGGAATAGATTCTCTAATTTCCCTTTCTGTATTTTCATTGTTAGTGTATAAGAAAGCCATTCATTTCTGTACATTGACTTTGTATCCTGCCACTTGGATGAATTGCCGTAAGAGTTCTAGTAGTTTGGGGGTGGAGTCTTTTGGGATTTCCATATAAAGAATCATGTCTTCTGCAAAGAGAGAGAGTTTGACTTCTTCATTGCCAATTTGGATACCTTTTACTTCTCTTTGTTGTCTGATTGCTGTAGCTAGGACTTCTAATACTATGTTGAACAAGAGTGGTGAGAGAGGGCATTCTTGTCATGTTCCTGATCTCAATGGGAAGACTGAAAGCTTTTTCCCATTGAGGATGGTATTTGCTGTGGGTCTTTCACAGATAGATTTGATTAAGTTCAGGGATGTTCCCTCTATCCCTATACTTTTAAGTGTTTTAATCAGGAACGGATGCTGGATTTTGTCCAATGCTTTTTTTGCATCGATTGAGAGGACCATGTGGTTTTTCTCTCTTCTCTTATTGATTTGTTCTATCACATTGATTGATTTGTGAATGTTGAACCATCCTTGTATCCCAGGGATGAATCCCAGCTGGTCATGGTTGATAATCTTTTTAATGTGCTGTTGGATCCTGTTTGCTAGAATCTTGTTGAGTATCTTAGCATCCATATTCATCAGTGATATTGGTCTGATATTCTCCTTTTTGGTAGGGTCTTTGCCTGGTTTGGGCATCTGGGTAATGCTGCCTTCATAGAAAGAGTCTGGAAGTTTTCCTTCTGCTTCAATTTTTTGAAACAGCTTCAGGAGAATAGGTGTTATTTCTTCTTTGAATGTTTGGTAGAATTCCCCAGAGTATCTGTCAGGTCCTGGGCTCTTGATTTTTGGGAGATTTTTTTCACCACTTCAATCTTGTTACTAGATACTGGTTTATTTAAGTTGTCGATTTCTCCCTAGTTCAATTTTGGGAGTTTATAGTTCTCCAGGAATGCATCCATTTCATGTAGTTTGCTTAGCTAATTGGCATATAACTGTTAATTATAACTTCTGATGATTGTTTCTACTTACTTGGTGTTCGTTGTTATCTCTCCCTTTTCATTCATATTTTTATGAATTTGGGCTTCTCTCTTTTCTTTTGGTTTAGTGTGGCCAGTGGTTTATCGATCTTATTGATTCTTTCAAAAAACCAGCTTCTAGTTTTATTGATACGTTCTACCGTACCTCTGGTTTCTACCTCATTGATCTCAGCTCTAATTTTGATGATTTCCCTTCTTATATGTGGAGTTGGTTTCATTTGTTGTTGATTCCCCAGTTCTTGAAGGTGTAGAGAAAGCTACTGTGTTCTGGATTTTTCAATGTTTTGGAGGGAGCCTTGGATGGTTATGTATTTTCCCCTTTAGGACCGCCTTTGCTGTATCCCATAGGCTTCGGACTGAAGTGTCTTCATTCTCATTGATTTCCATGAATTGTTTCAGTTCTTCTTTGATCCCCTGGTTGATCCAAGCATTCTTAAACAAGGTGGTCTTTAGCTTTCAGGTGTTTGAGTTCCTTCAGAACTTTTCCTTGTGATTGAGCTCCAGTTTCAAAGCATTGTGATCTGAGAATATTCAGGGAATAATCTCAGTCTTTTGGTATCTGTTCAGTCCTGATTTGTGACCCAGTATATGGTCTATTCTTGAGAAGGTTCCATTTACACTTGAGAAGAATGAATATTTTGTTGTTTTAGGGTGGAATGTTCCATATATATCTATGAGGTCCATCTGGTCCAGTGTGTCATTCAATGCTCTTGTTTCTTTATTGATTTTCTGCTTCGATAAACTGTCTATTTCTGAGAGTGTTGTGTTAAGATCTCCTATTATTAATGTATTCATATCAATATGATTCTTTGTCTTGATTAACAATTTTCTTATGTAGTTTGCTGCTCCCTTATTGGGGGCATAGATATTTACAATTGTTAGATCATCTTGGTGGATAGTCCCTTTAAGAATGATGTCGTGTCCTTCTGTATCTCTGACTACAGCATTTGTTTAAAATCCAATTTATCTGATATGAGAATCACTATGCCTGCCTACTTTTGAGGCCCATTGGCATGAAAGACGCTTCTCCATGCCTTCACTTTCAGTCTGGGTGTATCTTTAGGTTAAAAATGAGTCTCTTGTAGACAACATATAGATGGGTCCTGTCATTTTATCCAATCTGCAACCCTGTGCCATTTTGGATTCATTTCGCCCTTAACATTGTGAGTGATTATTGATAGATACGTTTTTATTGGCATCGTGTTATATTGAAGTCTTTCTTTCTGTAGATTGTTTCTATATTTCTGTTCAATGCTATTCTTACGATTTTTCCTCTTTTATAGAACCCCCCCTTAATATTTCCTGCAGTGTTGGCTTGGTGGTTGCATAGTCTTTTAAGCCTTGCCGGTCTTGGAAACTCTTTATCTCTCCATTCATTTTGAATGTCAGTCTTGCTGGATAAAGTATTCTTGGCTGCAAGTTCTTCTCATTTAATGCCCTGAATATGTCTTGCCAGCCTTTTCTGGCTTGCCAGGTCTCTGTGGACAGGTCTGACCTTAATTTGATAGGCTTTCCTCTGTAAGGAACCTCTCTGCCCTAGCAGCTTTCAAGAGATTACACCTACAATTATGATTCCTCAATTTGACTATCAGGTGCCTTGGTGTTTTTTTTGGAATCTATAATCTTGGGTGGAGACCTTTCGGCCACTAGTACATGAATGCTGGTTCCATTCCCGAGATTGGGGAAATTTTCATAAAGAACTTGTTCCACTATATCTTCTAGACTTCTTTCTTTCTCCTCACCTTCAGGGATTCCAATCATTCTGATGTTGGAATATTTCATGGCATCATTTATTTCCTTGATTCTGTTTTTGTGGTTTCCAAGCTGTTTGTTCCAGGCTTCCTCCTGATCCTTTCTCTCTATCTCTTTGTCCTCCAGATTACTAATTCTATCTTCTGTCTCAGTTACCCTAGCTTTGAGAGAATTTAGATTAGATTGGAACTCATTGAGAGCATTGTGAAGTTCATCTCTGGTAGCTTTCAGCTCATCCCTAACATTGTGAACATCCTGTCTGATCGCTTTCAGTTCAGCCCTAATCAATTCAGTTTGGTCATCCATGGCTTTCTCCAACCTAGCTATTGCCTGGATAATTGTTAGCTGAATTCTCTTTCTGATATATTGTCTATGTTGATAGCCATTAGCTCTCTTCCAGAAGGTCCTTCCTCTGTGTTCTTCTTCTGTTTGGCATTCCTCCTCCTAGTCATTTTGGTGAGAGATGACTGAACAGATGTAGCTGGATGTATCGACCATGGTGCAGTCAAGGTGCACCCTTGACAAGGAACACTTCTGAGCAATTAGGTTTCCCCACCCAAATGAGAGACAAAAGAAAAGAAAAGAAAAAGGGAAAGAAAGGGGAGATGAAAGAGAAGGTTCAGCCCAAATGGGCCCCATGGTACGATTTATGAAGTATATAAACAAAAACAGACAAGCAAAAAGACTGATAAAAGTATATGACACGAGAAAAATATATATATACATATAAAGGAAGAACCTTATCAAAAAGAACCCCAAGTATAATATTTATATACTATCAGGACAAACAAAAATACACAGATACAGTAGTGTAAGAAAAAGATAGAAGAGTGGTTATAAATTCTCAGTGTTGGTGAGCAAGGTTGTTTTGATTCTTCCTGGATGTATCTTGATATATTTGTTAAAGGACTCAACTTTCCTTAGATAAAGGGGGATTAAAAATTGGTTTACCTATAGGGGTAGTATTGATTGGGGAAAGGGGGTTACTTTGAAGTTTAACTCTATATGAATATTAGAAAATAAAAATAAAAAGCAATAAACTAAACTAAACTAAACTAAAATTAAAAAAAAAAAGAAATTCAAAAATTAGAAATGCAAAAGAAAAACACAGGTGTATGTATCAAAAAGTTCAGGTTGGAAGGTGATTATGGAATTTGATGTACTGGACAGCTCATTTTGATGGTAAATAGGTTAAAATTATCTATATAAAATATAATGAACCATAATTGTTGGAAAGAGTTAAAAATAAAAGTTGTCCTATGAAGTAGTGGTGGTTGTTCTCTTGTAGTCTTTTTTTTTTTTTCCTTTCTTGGTTGGTTTTCTGGAGAAGGGGCCTGCCAAGTAGGTTTTCAGTCAATGATGTTCCCTGTGTTAAGTCCTCCCGCCCCCCTCAAGGGGGTGTGCTCTGAGGAAACTGGTTTTTTTTCAGGCTTTTGTTCTTTGGCGGTTTTTATGTTTGTTCACTTTTTTTTTCTCTCACCTTGACCGCTTTTGATGGTTTTTGTAGTTTTAGAGGAAAACAATGTGCACCCTGAGCTCCCTCTCAGAGTGAAGCCTCAGTCTGGCTGCAGAGCCCAAATGAGTTCCCCCTTTTCCACTGGAAGAGCAGGTTCAGAGTCCTGGTCCTTGGGGATGCAGGATCTTTTGTTTCAACCCAAAACCACGGCAGCGGCGGCAGTCTGGGAGCTCCAGACCGCCAAAGCAGATTCCAAGCAGCGATCGCACACTGAGATTTTTCTGCTAGCCTGGGCTGGGAATGCCTGGTCTTTGTAGGTCTAAGAGTGCCCGGCTTGCACGCTCCTCTTTCAGGGGCAGCTATGGGTCATGCGCATATCTCAGGCACTGAGAACGGGGCGCAGGTCCCAAAGCACCGGGCTGGTCTTTTGCACACCTCTGTCGGGAGAGATTGGGACGTGCATTTTAGGCTCTGAAACAATGGCACAGGTCAAAGCCCGCCGGCTGGGCCTTTGTAACTCTTTCAGGGGAGTATGAGGGACGCATGACGTATCTCAGGTTTTGTAGCAGGGCTCGTGTGTTCTGCCATCTGGTGTGGCTCCCATCCCCTCACAGGAGCCAAAACCCACACATTCCCAGGCGCACTGGCAGCTGAGGGACCAATACCAGGTTTCTCCACTGCACTCTCTCTGGCTCAGCACCAGGGAAGGCTGTCCTGGGACTGGGGACTTAATCTCCTGTCCCTAGCCACCCCAATTCCTACAATCCCCCCCCTGTGATCCTTTGCTTTTTTGAGTGCTTTCAACCAGTCTCCATTAATGCTGGTCCCCAGGGCACTCTTGGGGGCTGGGCACTCTAGGATTGGGTTATTACTTTCCAACCAATCACCTCTGGTGGCTCCCTCCTTCTTTTGCTTATCTTCTGATATCAGTCCGCCATTCCCACTCCACTTTACCTGCCCACTGGTGTCTTCTGTCCCTGTAGAGATCCAGATGTTATAATTCTGATCTCAAGCTGATTTCATGGGTGATCAGAGTTCTTTGGTAGGTAATCAGCTCACTTTAGGGTACAGGTGAAAAAGGCATCTTCTCCTACTTCCCCGCCATCTTGTACCCCCTCCCATACAAATTTTAGGATTGTTTGTCCCAGCAAGTTGAAGAATGCTGTGGAATTTTGATTGGGACGATGTTTAAAGTATAGATTGCTCTGGGCAGTATAGACATTTTAATAATAATAATTGTTCTGATCCATGAGTTTGGAATGTTTTTCCATCTTTTTGTGTCTTCTTTGATTTCTTTCATGAGTATTCTGTAGTTCCTGGAGTACAGATCCTTTACCTCTTTGGTTAGGTTTTTTCCCAGGTATGTTATGGTTCTTGGTACTATAGTAAATGGAATTGATTCTTTAATTTTCCTTTCTATGTTTTTATTGTTAATGTATAAGCAAACAACTGGTGTTCATCATCATTAACCATCAGGGAGATTCAAACCAAAAGCACATTGAGACATCACCTTACACCAGTTAGAATGGCAAAAATTAACAAGACAAGAAATAGCAAGTGTATGAGAGGATGTGGAGAAAGGGGAACTCTCTTATGCTGTTGATGGGAAATGCAAGTTGGTGCAGCAACTTTGGAAAACAGTGTGGATATTCCTCAAAAAATTAAAAATAAAACTACTTTATGATGTGACAATTTCACTACTGGATATTTACCCAAAGATACAGATATAATGAAAATAAGGGCCACATGTTTGCCAATGTTGATAGCAGCAATGGCCACAGTAGGTAAACTGAGGAAAGAGAAAATTTGCCCTTCAACCGACGAATGGATAAAGAAGATGTGGTCCATTTATACAATGGAATATTAAACCTCCATCAAAAAGGATGAATACTCAACTTTTGTATCAACATGGACGGGACTGAAGGAGATTATTCTGAGTGAAATAAGTCAAGCAGAGAAAGTGAATTATCATATGGTTTTACTTATTTCAGAGCATAAGAAATAACATGAAGGACATTAGAAGAAGTAAAGGAAAGGTAAGTTGGGGGAAGTCGGAATGGGAGAAGATGCATGAAAGACTGTGGACACTGAGAAACAAATTGAGGGTTTTAGAGAGGAGGAGAATGGTGGTTTAGGTGAGCTTTGTGATAAGTATTAAGAAGGGTGCATATTGCATGGAGCACAGGCTGTCATGCCTAAACAATGAATCTTGGAACACTGGACAAATAATAAAAAAATAAAATAAAATAATAAAAATAAATTGTGTATACTAGCCAAGAGGTAAGTTTGAAAATAACACTTTATTCATTTACTACTATACATATATGGGCTAATTTTGAATTGAGAAACATTTTGATTTCTATGAAGAATCATAAGTTTTGTTACACAATTAACCATATTTTTTAAAAGATTTTATTTATTTGTTTGACAGACAGAGATCACAAGTAGACAGAGAGGCAGGCAGAGAGAGAGGAGGAAGCAGGCTCTCTGCTGAGCAGAGAGCCTGATGTGGGGCTTGATCCCATGACCCTGAGATCATGACCTGAGTCAAAGGCAGAGGCTTTAACCCACTGAGCCACCAGGTGCTCCCACAATTAATCATTCTTAAATTGTAACAGTATTGTATGTGCTTTTGGAAAATATAAAAAATAAATAGGTAGAAAAACATAGAGCTCATTTATGTTGATGTATATTCTTTTTGCACTTGTATATTACAAATACACAGGCAAATGCAAAAAAATAAATGCATGGCAAAATGCAAAATGTAAAAAAAAAATCACTTTTCCACCTAGGGAAAGTAAAAAAGAGTGGAGATGAGAAAGGAAATTAAAGTTTCCACTTTATTAATTGGAAGGTCTCATGGCACTTAGCTCTACTGGTTAAAAAAGAAAAGAAAAATCTCAAAGTCAATTTAATTCTTTGCACTTCTGACTTCATGACATCTATAATGACATAAGATAGCATCAGAACTCATGGTTAGTGCAGTTAATTAGCTCTCATTCTAATTAGTCAATTTTAAACATGCACAAAAACACAAGACCCATATAAATTCCCTCTCAATCTGTACTTGCCAGTTGGAGAAAAGACTACCATTCAGCAAAACACTGGAAACCAGAGCAAAAACAATGATTAAACAGGAATTTTCATCTTGCTGGGCAATAGATCCAGCTTTCAACTTTTATTCCTATGTTAGAAAGTGTCTTTTATTGAGCTTATTTTTATCTTAAAGGTTCATGATGTTTAAATAATTGACTTATATAATCAGGGAAACTTGATTCTTATAGGTAAGTGAATTCCTTCCAAATCCCTATTCACCTACTATACACTTCCCAGTGTTATTCCCTCTCCCTTCCTATGTCTAACTATGTAAATTTATTTCACAATTTTGTCTTCCATTTTCCTTCAGGAAAATAAAGCAGCATTATATTTTAATTTTGTTTATTAGTTACATAGGAGGCATGTGCTTTTATTGAAGCAAAATATATAAATCATAATAATATGGAGGTATTTCTAGGATTTTTTATTATCTTTTAAAATAAAGCTCACAGAGTATCTTCTTAAAGCCTTTGAATAAATATTAGTGACTTTAATTTAACCTTGATTACATTGAAGATGCAAATTATTATCTTAGTCTTTATTATTGTCACAGACAGAAAATACAAAGATAATTTTTGGTTCTACCCATATTTCCCTTTTCATTTACCTCTACTATAAAAGGTTAGAGATAATTAAAGGGAGAAATAATCTCTTAGTTATCCATACTAAGTCTTGAAATACATGAAGATTACAGTTCACATTGAACTAAAGTGATTTTATAAGGATGAGTAAACAAATTACTAAAGTTTATTTCATATTCCTTTGCTACTTTTCAATCTATTACCACAAAGTAAAAAGAAAAAAAAAACTCGTTTATGGATATGTGAGGTAATATCTCTATTTTTATATAAATTTTAGGTTATCACATGAAAAAAAATTCTAAACTGTTTTAATGAGTGTCTTAAAATATCTTTCTACATGTATTGAAGAAGAAATAGTTTGCAAGATATGCCTTACCCCATTAATAACTTCACAATCAGTGAATAACAGAACCAGCCAAAAGAGAAACATTCGGAAGATTCAAGAAAATTGTTCTTATGTTTCCAAAAAAAAAAAAATCATCATGTCTGAGAAATTAATGAATGTGACCCTAATAACAAAATTCTTGCTCATGGGATTCCCTGATGATCAGGTGCTACAGAGACTTTATGCTGTATTCTTCTCCCTGGTTTACCTGATGGCCCTGATGGGAAACCTCCTCATTATCACCCTCATCACCATTGATCAGCATCTGCAAAAACCCATGTACTTCTTCCTGAAAAATCTGTCTTTGATTGATATGTGTTACATCTCTGTCACTGTCCCCAAATCTATCATGAACAATCTGACCAACAACCATTCCATCTCCTTCGTGGGATGTGCCTCACAGGTTTTCTTTGTTCTTGTCTTTGCTGGCACAGAGTTTGCCCTCCTTCTGGTGATGTCCTATGACCGCTACGCTGCCATCTGCTGTCCTCTGCACTATGAGGCCATCATGAATAGAGGTGCCTGTGTGCAGATGGTGACAGCATCTTGGTTCAGTGGGTGTATCTATGGATCCATTCATGTTGCAGGCACATTTTCTGTCCATTTCTGTAAGCCAAACATAGTGCATCAATTTTTCTGTGACATTCCATCACTGCTTACACTTGCTTGTTCTGGGGACCAAACTCTGGAATATGTGTTAATTATTGTTAGTTGTTGTTTTGCTTTTGTGTGTTTTACTTTCATGGTTGTTTCCTATGTTTATATTGTGTCCACTGTCCTAAGAATTCCATCTTCACAAAGCAGGTTTAAAACCTTCTCTACCTGCATGCCCCATCTAACTGTGGTAACATTGTTCCTCTCTTCTGGATATATTGCATATTTAGGTTCAACCTCAAAATCCCCAACATCAATGAACCTCTTAATGTCTGTGTTATATTCTCTGTTACCTCCCAGCCTGAATCCTGTCATTTACAGCCTGAGAAACAGGGACATGAAAGTGGCCCTCGGAAATATTTTTAGTGAAAAATAACACCAAATATATAAATGTTTACAGTATCAATGAATATGATATCTACTAATATCTATCAAATCTTTGCTTTGTACAATTTATTTGATAACCATAAATAAAATTCTTTCAAATATAAATGCACGTAATTTTCAATTATTTGGTTTATACATCTTGTAAATTTAACGGATACACATTTTATCATTGGTGCTGCTCCATAGGATGTATATGTATATGGCTAGTTGGATTTGAATGTCATTGGAGAGCCTTAGCATACGGAGATGCTATCTGCTCACTCATCCATCCTCTCCTGGGATATTCCCTTCTCCAAGGGAGCAGACACATACTGGTGAGGGGGATCTCCCACATCCTGATAAAGTGCTATGCTGGCTGACTATGAAGATATCTTGGAAATAGGTTTCCTGATGGCAGACCTTAACTACCACAGAGAAGGCCAGCACGTCTGGATCAACAAAACCTTTGTTGATTTTTTTTTAATCATGTTCCATTTAAGACAAAAATGCTTTGACAATCCATAATGCTTTCACTTTATCTGTATATCTGACAACAAATCCGGTTGGTAATTCCAGCCCCTTACTTGCTTAAGAGCTGAGAAACAAGTTTATGTCTTAAAAAAACAGTAAAGAATAGGCATTGTATGTTCTGAGGAATTGCCAGTGTGCTCAAAGTCAATTTTAATATTCCTAGCCTCATATTTGTCACATAGTACTGGAATGTGTATTTTTTTAATACAACATTGAACATTGTTAAAAACACCATTTATAAAGTTTATCCACAGAAGAAATTGATTAGATAACTTGGTTATGATGATGTCAATGTATATTATATATCAGAATCAGATATACTGTTTATAAAATAATTTCCCTTTTTATATAAAAATTAAATGTATTCAAAAATATAGACAAAAAATCTATAGGTTTTTAAGAAGTAACATAATAGAGAGTATACACTTTCCAGGGTTTCACTAGGAGTACTAAGTATACAAGAATATGAATGTCAGTCAGACTATAAGGAAAGCCATAGTATATGTAAATAAGAAGCTGTGACAATTTTTTTAAAGGAATCATATGAAATAGATCTGAGGACGAGGACAATCTATGCAAAAATTAGGAGAGATATATATGGAATTAATCGAACCAATTCAAAGGTCATTGCTCCAAATTAGGAACTAAATGAGTCAGTTACAATAGGAATAGATGGTGATTTGGAGAAAATTCTAAATATTGAATGATAATGTTGGGCAAGAAATAATCTAATTCCAGAAATGTAATATATGCATGATCATGTTATTTATAAAATAAATTTAAACATATGTATAAAATGATTGTATAAAAGTTAAAGAAAACTACATCCTAAAATAAAATAGCAAGCATTAAGTGAAGTAAATTCACTTGCATACTGAATTTATATCATTAATGAAAAAGAGAAGACATTAATATTGGAAGAATAGCAAAGAAAGTTTGAGTCATTATGAAAAAAATCAATCTCATTAGGTACCTAAAATATACAAGACCACTTGACTTAAATTTCAGACTGAATACCACTTGACTTAAATTTCAGACTGAATACAGTTACACAGAATTCTTTTCAATGTGTTCTCAGTGTTATATTTGGTCTATTTTTTTAAGACAGAATAATTTTTGACCTACTTTCTGTCTACAATGACCTGTTCTTTTCTGTCTCACAGGAATATTGATTTTTATTGTACACTGTGTCTTCAATTATAAGGTTGACAATTTTTGTTTGAAAGTATTATTTTATTTATTTTTTGAAAGTATTATTTTAAATGGAAAGTTTTATTATTTACTTTTTCTATTGTGAAAATATCTTACAGTATGGGTATACATGACTTAGTATTATTATTTACTTTGTCAAAGTAGTGTGCTGTTTAGTTATTTTTTGGTATGAACATCCATATATTAATTTGTTTACAATATACAAACCCACACACAGGATTTCGACATCCTCTGCTGAAATGTAACTATGCTTTTTTTCCAATGTATTGAGACATAATTACAAATAGCATTGTACATGTTTAAGGTCTACAACATGCTGACTTAGTACTCATATATTGTGATATTATTTCTAACATAGATTTAGCTAGTACCTTCATCTCATAATTTAGCTACTATGTTTTTGCATGGTAGGAATATAAAAGAACTACTGACTTAATTTTCAAGTCGAAAACAGTGCTGTTTACTATACTCAAAATACTGTGCATTAGATCAAAAGAGTTAGCAAGTGGTAATGCAGATGTGGAAGAAAAGATCTTTTGTACACTGTTGGGATAGTAACTAGTACAGCTACAATAAAAATTGTATGGAATTTCTCAAAAATGAAGTATGGAACTATTGTATGAACTGAAAATAACTGTATTTACTTTATAAAATAGATAGATTAAACTTTATTGACTTTTAGAGGTTTGAATCACAGAATCAATTGCTCTGAAAGCATTTATATGAGAATGGAGTGTACCAATAAGAGAGATAGCATTAGTATGTCTTCTCTGGGGAAGTGTTTGTTTATGTCTTCTGTCCATATTTTGACTGGATTATTTGGTGTTTTGGCTGTTGAGTTAGAGAAGTTCTTTATAGATCTTGAATATCAGCCCTTTATCTGTAGTGTTATTTGCAAATATCTTCTCCCATTCCACGGGTTGCCTCTTCCTTTGCTGTATTAAAGCTTTTTATCTTGATGAAGCCCCAAAAGTTCATTTTTGTTTTTGTTTCCCTTGCCTTTGGAGATGTGTCTTGAGGGGGAGATAAACCATGAGAGCCTACCAACTCTGGTGAAACAACCTGAGGGTTTTAGAGGGAAAGGGGTGGAGGGATGGGTTATCCCAGTGCTGGGTACTGAGGGCACGGATTGCAAAGAGCACTGGTTATTACATGCAAACAATCAATTGGAGAACACAACATCAAAAACTAATGTACTATATGGTGACTAACATAACATAATATAAAAGACAGAGAGATAGAGAGAGAGTAAGCATTAGAGAAACTGTGTTCATGATATTAGCTGTTGACCCAAAAGAGACAGCTCTTCAAATATTTAGATACTTAATTGATACTAAATACTTTAGTATCTAAATATGTTATTTTTCCATATTTTGTTTTGCATGTGGATAGAGTTTTTAAAGATTTTTATTTATTTACTTGACAGACAGAGATCACAAGTAGGCAGAGAGGCAGGCAGAGAGAGAGAGAGAGAGGGGAAAGCAGGCTCCCTGCTGAGCAGATAGCCTGATGTGGGGCTTGATTCCAGGACCCTGGGGTCATGGTCTGAGCTGAAGGCAGAGGTTTCAACCCACTGAGCCACTCAGGCACCCCTATATCAGGAGTTTTTGATGAATTGCATGATTTTAAACTACTTTATGATACTCATAATTTATACCTATGTAAAAACTGAAAGACTTATAATGATTTTTAATTTCTGAATTTGGATTTCTTTCATAAAATTTAAAATGTCTATAACGTATAGAAAGTGAAGTGTAAAGGATCACATATGGTCACCAGTTATCTTTTATTTAAAAAACATATATTTTCATTTATTTGAGAGGGAGAGAGTTAGAGAAGGAGCAGGGAGATAGGGAGAAACAGACTCTCTGCCCATCAGGGAGGAATCTGTTATGGAGCTTGATCCATTCCTGGATCATGACCTGAACTGAATACACTCTCAACCAACTGAGCCACCCAGGCGCCCCTCACCAGTCAACCTTTAAGAAAATAATTGCTTCAATGGTATATATATTCCTTTGTTCCCAAAGACATTTATTTGAAATTTCTATTTTATACCTCTATTTTATTTACTTTTTACTAAAATATTTTCTCCATAAGAATGTGTTTGTGCATATATAAGTTGTGTGTCTTAGTAAGCTTAGATTTCCATAACAAAATGCTATTGACTGAGTAGATTAAGCATCATAATTTATTTTATTACAGTTCCAAAGCCTGGAAGTCTAAGGCCAGGGTGCCAGAAATGACAGGTTCTGGTAAAAGCCCTTTGCTTGGCTTAAAGTTTCCTGCCTTCTCTCTAGGTCCTCGTATGGCAGATATATAGAGAGAGACAGAGACAAAGAGAAAGAGAGAGATACATAAAGAGAGAGAGGAAGGGATAACTTTCCTTGGTCTTTTCATAATAATCCAAATCCTATAAAATAATGGTGTACCTGTGAGACCTCATTTAATTCTAATTATTACCATAAAATTCTATATCCAAATATAGTAGCTCTGGGTGTCAAACTTCAAGAAAAAGATTTTGGAGAAACACAATTCACCCCCTAGAATTTTGTGACATAATTTGCTATTAGGCTTAATATTCTGTTTTTAAGATTTTTTAATCAAACCATTTACAGCATCATTTTACGTTCATCATTTAACTCTGGGATCAGTTTATGTTTGGATTTTTTTCGTGGTTTTTTTTTACGGTATCAATTGTCCTACTGATGAAATTTATTGTGTTCCAGGTTTTTACTATTATAAACAAATCTTCAATTATAATACACACAAAGTCTATTTTATAATATATTTAATTCTTTTAGTTTTTTGTTATTGTATTCTGATAGTCACTATACAGTGCATTATTCATTTTAGATGTAGTGTTCCATGATTCATTATTGCATATAATACCCAGTGCTCCATGCAATCTGTGCCTCCTTCATACCCATCACCAAGCTCACCCATCTCAACATCTCCCTCCCTCCTAAAACTCTCCATTTGTTTCCCAAAGTCTATAGACTCTCATGGGTCATCTCCCACTCTGATTTCTCCCCCTTGAATTTTGCCTTCTCCTAATGTCCTCCATGCTATTGCTAATATTCCACAAGTAAGCGAAACCACATGATAATTGATTGTCTCTCTTTCACTTATTTCACTTAGCATAATCCCCTCCAGTCCCATGTAAGTCAGTGCAAAAGCTGGGTACTCATGCTTTTTGATGGCTGAGTTGCACATTCATTTTTTTTAAAGATATAATTTATTTATTTGACAGACATAGATCACGAGTAGGCAGAGAGGCAGGCAGAGAGAGTTGAGGGGAATCAGGTTCCTTGCTGAGTAGAGAGCCCAATGTGGGGCTCAATGCCAGGACCCTGGGATCATGACCTGGGATGAAGGCAGAGGTTTTAACCCACTGAACCACCCAGGAGCCCCTGTACATTTAATTTTTAATGTATGTGTAAGAGTAGATTTCTGGGTATTACTATGTGAAGGTATATATTTTTAAAAGATATTTTCAAAAAAATCCAAACTTTCTAAATTCATAGAAAATGTAAGTATTATATATCTAGTAAGAAAAGTTTATTATATCTGTATTTTCTGACACTGTCAAAAGTGTATATGGTTGGAGACAAGATGACAGGGAAGTAGAAGGAAGCGCCATTGCAATCTGTACCTAAAGTCAGCTGATTACCTACCAAAGAACTCTTATCACCCATGAAATCAGCCTGAGATCATAATTATACACATCTGGATCTCTACAGGGGCAGAAGATGCCAGTGGGAAGGTAAAGCAGAGTGGGAATGTCTGACTGATATCAGAAGATAAACAAAAGGGGGAGGGAGCTACCAGAGGTGACTGATTGGAAAATATACCCCAATATGAGAGTGCCCTGAATCTGGGGACCAGCATTAACTTGGAGACTGGTTGAAAGCACTCAAAAGAGCAAAGGATCATGGGGGCGAAATTGTGGGAATCAGGGTGGCTAGGGACAGGGGCTTAAGTCCCAGGACCCAGGACAGCCTCCCCTGGTGCTGAGCCAGAGAGAGTGTGGCAGAGAAACCAGGTCTTGGTCCCTGAGCCACTAGTGAGACTGAGAACATGTAGGTTCTGGCTCCTGTGAGGGGCTGGGAGTCTTGCCAATGGCAGAACGCTGAGCTGTGTTAACAGAGTCTTGAGACACACATGCCCCTCACACTCCCCTGAAAGAGGTGCTCAAAGGCCCAGCCCAGGGGCGCCTGGGTGGCTCAGTGTGTTAAGCCGCTGCCTTCGGCTCAGGTCATGATCTCAGGGTCCTGGGATCGAGTCCCGCATCGGGCTTTCTGCTCAGCAGGGAGCCTTCTTCCCTCTCTCTCTGCCTGCCTCTCTGTCTACTGTGATCTTTGTATGTCAAATAAACAAATAAAATCTTTAAAAAAAAAGGCCCAGCCCAGCGCTCTTAGAACCAGCGCTCTTAAAATCCCACCATACTATCAGAGCTGCAAATGTACACATGCCCCACACCCTTCCCTGAGAGAGGTGCGTGCAAGACCAGCACTCTTAAACCCAGAAAGACCAGGCACTCCCAGCCTGGGCCTGTGGGAAAATCTCAGTGTGTGGTCACTACTTGGAACTCCTCTGGCAGTCGGGAGATGTCCAGACAGCCACCACTGCTGGGGTTTTGGGTATAAGCAGAAGATCCTGTGTCCTCAGGGACCACATCTTGGAACCTGCTCTGCCAGTGGCCAAGGGGAAATTTATATGAGCTCAGAGGCACCCACAGGAGAGCATATTGAGACTTCTATCTGAGAAGGAGGTCAGGGTGCAGTTTGCTTTCCTATAAATCTCCAAAAACCATCAAAAGCGGTCAAGGCAAGAGAAAAAACGTGCACAAACATAAAAACCTCCAGACAACAAAAGCCTCAAAAAACGGCTTTGTCACAGCCCACCCCCTTGAGGGGGGCAGGAGGACATAACTCATGGAACATCATTGACTGAAAAACCAGGTGGCAGGCCCCTCCCCCAGAAAACCAATCAGGAAAGAAAAAAAAAAGACTACAAAAGAACAATCACCACTACTTCATAGTCACAAGTATTATTTTTAAATTGTTCCCACTATTCTGGTTCATTTTTTTAAATAGATAATTTTTTAAACATATTTATCTTCACAGTGAGCTATCAAGTACATCAAATTTAATAGTAACCTGAACTTTTTGATACATACACTGGTGTTTTCCTTTCATTTCTTTTCTTTTTTTTAATTTTAGTTTAGTTTATTCTAGTCTATTTTTTTTTGAATTTTCTAATATTAATATAGAGTAAAACTTCAAGGTAATCCCCTTTCCCCAATTAATGCCACCCCTATAGGTAAACCAAGTTTTAATCCCCATTTATCTTAGGAAAGTTGAGTTCTTTAACAAAGATATCAAGATACATCCAGGAAGAATAAAAATACCTTTCTTCACCCACACTGAGAATTTATAACCACTCTCCAATCTTTTTCTTACATCACTGTTTCTGTGTTTGTCCTGATAGTATATAAATCTTATACATAGGGTTCTTTTTGATGAGGTTCTTCCTTTATTTGCTTATATAAATATGTTTTGATCTCTTGTCATGTACTTTTATCAGTCTTTTTGTTTGTCTGTTTTTGTTTGTATATTTCATAAATCTTAACTTGGGGCCCATATGGGCTGAACCTTCTCTTTTATATTCCTTTTTTTTTTCTGATCTCACTCTCTCTCTCAATCTCTCTTTTTTTTCTTTTTCTTTTCTTTATTTTTCTCATTTGGGTGGGGAACCCTGATTGCTCAGAAGCTTTCCAGGGTGCACCTTGACTGCACCATGGTCGATACATCCAGCTACATCTGTTCAGTCATCTCTCACCAAAATGACTAGGAGGAATGCCCAACAGAAGAAAATACAGAGGCTGGGCCTTCTGCAACAGAGCTAACGGCTATCAACATAGACAATACGTTGGAAAGAGAATTCAGGCTAACAATTATCCAGGCAATAGCTAGGTTAAAGAAAGCCATGGATGACCAAACTGAATTGATTAGGGCCAAACTGAAAGCAATCAGACAGGATGTTCACAATGTTAGGGCTGAGCTGAAAGCTACCAGAGATGAACTTCACAATGCTCTCAATGAGTTCCAATCTAATCTAAATTCTCTCAAAGCTAGGGTAACTGAGACAGAAGATAGAATTACTGATCTGGAGGACAAACAGATAGAGAGAAAGGATCAGGAGGAAGCCTGGAACAAACAGCTTGGAAACCACGAAAACAGAATCAGGGAAATAAATGATGCCATGAAACATTCCAACATCAGAATGATTGGAATCCCTGAAGGTGAGGAGAAAGAAAGAAGTCTAGAAGATATAGTGGAACAAGTTCTTCATGAAAATTTCCCCAATCTCGGGAATGGAACCAGCATTCATGTACTAGAGGCCGAAAGGTCTCCACCCATGATTATAGATTCCAAAAAAAAAAACACCAAGGCACCTGATAGTCAAATTGAGGATTCATAATTGTAGGTGTAATCTCTTGAAAGCTTCTAGGGCAGAGAGGCTCCTTACTTACAGAGGAAAGCCTATCAAATTAATGTCAGACCTGTCCACAGAGACCTGGCAAGCCAGAAAAGGCTGGCAAGACATATTCAGGGCATTAAATGAGAAGAACTTGCAGCCAAGAATACTTTATCCAGCAAGACTGACATTCAAAATGGATGGAGAGATAAAGAGTTTCCAAGACTGACAAGGCTTAAAAGACTACACAACCACCAAGCCGACACTGCAGGAAATATTAAGGGGGGGTTCTATAAAAGAGGAAAAATCCTAAGAATAGCATTGAACAGAAATATAAAGAAAATCTACAGAAAGAAAGACTTCAAAGGTAGCACGAGGTCCATAAAAATGTATCTATCAATAATCACTCTCATTGTGAAGGGCGAAATGTGCCCATAAAATAGCACAGGTTTGCAGATTGGATAAAACGACAGGACCCATCCATTCGTTGTCTACAAGAGACCCATTTTGAACCTAAAGATGCACCCAGACTGAAAGTGAAGGAATAGAGAATCATCTTTCATGCCAATGGGCCTCAAAAGAAGGCTGGGGTAGCAATTCTCATATCAGACAAATTAGATTTTAAACTAAAGACTGTAGTCAGTGATACAGAAGGACACGACATCATTCTTAAAGGGAATATCCACCAAGATGATCTAACAATTGTAAATATCTATGCCCACAATATGGGAGCAGCCAATTACTTAAGAAAACTGTTAATCAAGATAAAGAGTCATATTGATATGAATACAGCAGTAGTAGGAGATATGAACACACCTCTATCATAAATAAACTGATCATCGAAGCAGAAAATCAATAAAGAATAAAGAGCATTGGATGACACATTGGACCAAATGGACCTCATAGACATATACAGAACATCCCACCCTAAAACAACAAAATACTCAGTTTTCTCAAGTGCACAAGGAACCTTCTCAAGAATACACCAAATACTGTGTCGCAAATCAGGACTCAACCGATACCAAAAGACTGAGATGATTCCCTGCACATTCTCAGATCACAATGCTTTGAAACTGGAGCTCAATCACAAGGAAAAGTTCTGAAGAAACGCAAATAACTGAAAACTAAAGACCACCTTGCTTAAGAATGCTTGGATCAACCAGGAGATCAAAGAAGAACTGAAACAATTCATGGTAGCCTATGAAAATGAAGACATTTCAGTCAAAAACCTATGGGATACAGCAAAGGCCGTCCTAAGGGGAAAATACATAGCCATCTAAACCTCCCTCATAAAAACTGAAAAATCCAGAACACACCAGCTGTCTCTACACCTTAAAGAACACCTTAAAGAACTGCAAATCAGCAAAGACCCTACCATATAGGAGGATTTCAAACCAACTCCACACATAAGTAGGGAACTTATCAAGATTAGAGCAGAGATCAATGATGTAGAAACTAGAGATAAAGTAGTACATATCAATGAAACTAGAAGCTCGTTATTTGAAAGAATCGAAGATCAAAAAACCATTGGTCACACTAATCCAATAGAGAGAGAGAGAGAGAGAGAGAAAGCCCATTTTAATAAAATAGCGAATGAAAAGGGAGAGATCTTATCTAACACCGAGAAAGTGGAAACAATCATCAGAAGTTATTATCAACAGTTTTATGACAATAAGCTAAGCAACCTAGAATAAATGGATGCATTCCTGGAAAACTATAAACTCCCACATTTGAACCAGGAAGAAATTGACAATCTGAATAGACTACTATCTAGTAATGAGATTGAAGCAGTGATCAAAAACCTCCAGAAAAACAAGAGCCCACGACCTGATGGATTCCCTGGGGAATTCTACCAAACTTTCAAAGAAGAAATAACACCTATTCTCCTGAAGGTGTTTCAAAAAATTGAAGCAGAAGGAAAACTGCCAGACTCTTTCTATGAATCCAGCATTACCCTGATCCCCAAACCAGCAAAGACCCTACCATATAGGAGGATTTCAGACCAATATCACTGATGAATATGGATGCTAAGATTCTCAACAAGATTCTAGCAAACAGGATCCAACAGCACATTAAAAATATTATCCACCATGCCCAGGTGGGATTCATTCCTGGGCTACAAGGATGGTTCAACATTCACAAATCAATCAATGTGATAAAACAAATTAATAAGTGAAGAAAGAAGAACCACATGGTCCTCTCAATTGATGCAGAAAAAGCACTTGACAAAATCCAGCATCCATTCCTGATTAAAACACTTCAAAGTATAGGGATAGAGGGAAGATTCCTGAACTTCATATAATCTATCCATGGAAGACCCACAGCAAATACCATCCTCAATGGGAAAAAGCTTACAGCCTTCCCGTTGAGATCAGGAACATGAGAAGAATGCCCACTCTCACCACTCTTGTTCACATAGTATTAGAAGTCCTAGCAACAGCAATCAGACAACAAAATGAAATAAAAGGTATCTAAATTGGCAATGAAGATATAAAACTCTCTCTCTTTGCAGAAGACATGATTCTTTATATGGAAAACCCAAAAGACTCCACCCCCAAACTACTAGAACTCATACAACAATTCAGCAACGTGGCAGGATACAAAGTCAATGTACAGAAATCAGTGGCTTTCTTATACACTAACAATGAAAATACAGAAATGGAAATTAGAGAATCGATTCCATTTACTATAGCAGCAAGAACCATAAGATACCTTGGGAATAAACCTGAGCAAAGAGGTAAAGGATTTGTACTCAAGGAACTACAGAATTCTTATGAAAGAAATTGAAGAAGACACAAAAAGATGGAAGACCATTCCATTTTCTTGGATTGGAAGAATAAACATTGTTAAAATGTCTATACTACCTAGAGCAATCTATACTTTTAATGCCATTCCGATAAAAATTCCACCAGTATTCTTCAAAGAGCTGGAGCAAATAATCCAAAAATTTGTATGGAATGAAAAGAGACCCCGAATGACTAAGGAAATATTGAAAAACAAAAATAAAATGTGGGACATCACGTTACCTGATTTCAAGCTTTATTCCAAAGCTGTGATCACCAAGACAGCATGGTACTGGCATAAAAACAGACACATAGACCAGTGGGACAGAGTAGAGTGTCCAGGTATGGACCCTCAACTCTATGATCAAATAATCTTCGACAAAACAGGAAAAAAAATATACAGTGGAAAAAAGACAGTCTCTTCAATATATGGTGCTGGCAAAGCTGGACAGCTATATGTAGAATTAAACTCGACCATTCTCTTACACCATACACAAAGATAAACTTAAAATGGTTAAATGACCTCAATGTGAGACAGGAATCCATCAGAATCCTAGAGACGGGGGCGCGTGGGTGGCTCAGTGGGTTAAGCCACTGCCTTCAGTTTGGGTCATGATCCCAGGGTCCTGGGATCAATTTCCGCATCAGGCTTTCTGCTCAGCAGGGAGCCTGCTTCCCACTCTCTCTCTCTGTCTGCCTCTCTGCCTGCTTGTGATCTCTCTTTCTCTCTTTCTGTCAAATAATAATAAAAAAACATTTAAAAAAAAAAGAGACGAATATAGGCAGTAACTTCTTCAATATCAGCCACAGCAACTTCTTTCAAGATATGTATCCAAAGGCAAAGGAAATAAAAGGGAAAATGAACTTTTGGGACTTCATAAAAATCAAAAGCTTCCCGATGTTTCTTCTAGTAACTTTACCATTTCAAGTCATGTTTCAGTTTGTGATCCATTTTGTGTTAACTTTTGTAAGTGTTGTCAGACAGGTCCAAATTCATTCTTTATTTTTCAAGTTTTTACTTAAATCTCCACTTAGTTAAATACATTGTAATGTTAGTTTCAGGAATACAATATATTGGTTAAACACTCCATACACAACCAGTGTTCATCCCAAGTCATTCATTCCTTGGTCCCCATCCCATATTTAAGCACTTGATCCATCCACCCACTTCTTCTCTGACATCATCAGTTTGTTCTCTATAGTTAAGTGATTGTCCTAGGTATGTCTCTCTTTCCCCCCCCTTTGTTCATTTCTTCTGTTTCTTAAATTCCACATACGAGTGTAATCATAAGGTATTTGAGTGTCTCCAACAGATTTATTTCACTTACTATGTCTTCTAGCTCCATCCATGTTGTTGCAAATGGAAAGGTTTCATTGTTTCTATAGCTGAATAATATTCCACTATAGATAGTTGATAGATAGATAGATAGATAGATAGATAGATAGATAAAATGATAGGATATATACATATTCTATCATTGTATCATATATATATATATATATATATATGATAGATAAATATAGATAGATAGGTAGATAGATAGATAGATAGATAGATAGGCAGGCAACCTCTGCTTCCTAATACATTCACCAGTCAATGGATGTTTGTGTCCTTCCATAATTTGGCTGTTGTTGATAATGCTTTTATAAACATCAAGGTGCAAATATCCCTTTGAATTATTATTTGTGTGTGTGTGTGTGTGTGTGTGTTCTTTGTGCAAATACCTGGAAGAATGAATGCTGCATGGAAGGATAGTTTTATTTTTTAATTTTTGAGAAACCTCTATATTGTTTTCCAGAGTTCAGCTTCACCAGTCTGCATTCCCAGCAGCAGTGAAAGATGATTCTCCTTTCTCCAAATCCTCATAAACACCTGCTGTTTCCTGTGTTGTTTTCTTGCCATTTTGACTGGTGTGAGGTGACATCTCATTGCAGTTTTGATTTGTACTTCCCTGATGATGGTGGTTGTTGAGCATTTTTTTTTTTTTGCCTATTGTTCATCTGTATGTCTTCTTTGGAAAAAAATGTATATTCATGTATTTTGTTCATTTTTTAACTGGATTATTTGTGTTTAGGGTGTTGAGTTTTATAAGTTGTTTACATATTTTGGATACTAATTCTTTATCATAGTTGTCATTTACAAATATCTTCTACCATTCCATAGACTGCCTTTTAGTTTTATTGATTGTTTCCCTCGCTGTGCACAACCTTTTATTTTGATTAAGTTCTAATAGTTTATTTTTGCTTTTGTTTCTCTTATCTCAGGAGACGTATTTAGTAAGAAATTGCTACAGCTGATGTCAAAGAGATTGCTACCTATGTTCTCCTCTATGATTTTAATGAATTCCTATCTCACATTTACATCTTTCAACCATTTTGAATTTTGTGTGTGTGTGTATGGTATATGAAAATGGCCCAGTTTCATTCTTCTGCATATTGATGTCCAGTTTTCCCAATATGACTAGTTGAAGTGACTGTTTCCCATTGGATATTCTTTCTTGCTTTGTCACCAATTAATTGACCTATGCTTATGGGTTCATTTACTCATTTTCCATTCTGTTCCACTGATCCATGTGTTTGTTTTTGTGCCAGTACTATACTGTTTTAATTACAACAGCTTTGTATTATAACTTAGCTCCAGAGTGATGGGTCCCTCTCCCAGAAACTCAGAACAGATTGTTGCCTACACCATGTCTCTTAACCAGTGAGTTCTGTATGGCTTCAGAAGTGGTGACCAGTATCATTTTACAAGCCAGGCACATCTACTTAAAATTTGTCATTTTCAGGTCAGGGACCAAGCTCTTCCCAGGGAGGTCAAGGATACACTTTACAGAAGAATATTCTGAGGATAGAACAGACAAAACAGAACAGCCCAGGGCACACATCCCACATGGAGATACTCCCTGAGGCTATGGTATCTTCTTCTTCATAAGGTTATTACTTTTAGAAGAAGGAGACATAAGCTTTTGTAACACAAAGAAGAAGGCAGAGATTTAGACAAAATATGAAGGTGGACAACTTTATCCCAAATGAAAGAACAAGATAAGGCCACCACCAGAGATGTAAATGAAACAGATATGATTGAAATGCCTGATGGGAGAACTTAAACCTATGATCATAAGAATCCTAACTAGGCTTGAGAAAAGAATAGAATATATCAGTAAAACCATTACTGCTGAGACAAACGAGATGAAAAAGAACCAATCACCAATAAAAATTCAATAAAAGATATTGGAAGCTGACTTGATAGAATAGACATCTGTCTGGATTAATCTGAAGAAAGAATTAGTGACCTGGAAGATAAAATAATGGATAACAATGAGGCTGAACAAGAGAGAGAAAAAAATATGGAAAATGAGAATAGACATAGGGATCTCATTGATGCCACCAAATTTAATAACATTCATATTATAGGAGTCTTAGGATAAGAAGAGAGAGAAAAGGGGGCAGAACATTCATTTGATGAAAGAATATCTTAAAACTAAGAATGGTATTCTCAACTTGAGGGAGGGGGTCAAAGATGGCAGCAGAGTAGTGGACTTTTTTTCATCTGGTTCCTCAAACCTGGATATCTATCAAACCATTCTGACCAAACATGAATTCAACCTTAGATGTAGGAAGATTTATCTGGATCTCCAGAAGCAGAAAAAATGACTACTTTTTGCAAGGTAGGAGGTGTGGAAAATTGAATCTTCAGAGAAAATACCAGAAGATGCACACATAAGTGAGCCCCCATAAGTCAGCCACGAGAAAATTGTATAACACCAGAGCAAAAAATTGGGACCCTTGAAAATCTGCTCTAGTGCAAGGTATGCCTCTCTGAAAATGGCACAGGAGAGGAATAGGGAAGAATTCTAGGTGGATCATTGTTGTCTTAGGATTCCAGAAGACTCAGAAAGAATGGGGGAACTTAAACTGATAGAGTTCCCAAGTAGTGGAGTGGGTGTACTGGTTGTGCTCAGGGAGTCCAGAAAAACTCTCAGCTCCAGTCACCATAAACCATAAGCCAAGCTGGTAGGAATACCATGCTCTATCCAATGCCCGTGAAAAGGACTAGATGGTGTGGGCTATTTAACATCCTAGGGGAGTTATAGAACTGCTTGTGCCCAGGACATAGGCAGCTATTGGGGTGGCATGGCTGACAAAAGGACATTGGTCATGTCATCCAGAAATGCCCAGCATGACCAGAGAGCTGAAGAAAAGGGTACAGGCACTAGCCAATGGCCTCTAGAAGTTGAGGAGTTATAAAACACAGAGATACTCATGGTTCCCCATGACTCCCTTAGGAGAAGGACAGCTGGTGGGAGCTGTGGGATTTGATAGTTTGGCACACAAAAAGCCCATGATGATGACTGGACAACAGCTCTCAGAGAGGTGTGACCCCTGAAGGGACAGTAGGGCAGTACCTAGTGTGATCTGAAGCTACAGAAGAGGGTGCATGGGCAAGCAAATGATCACTAGCAATTGTAAAGCGACAAAGTGCAGAGACACTCACGGGTTCCCATAAATCCCCTGGTAGAGAAGCAGCAAGCATGAAATGCATGAGTCTATGGAGTTTGGTATTCACAGAGGTAGATACAGTTTTACCTAGAGGATTGTTTTCTGATTTTGTGGTTTTTTTTGGTTTTTTTGGGATTTTTTTGGTGGGGGGGTGTTGTTGAGACATTGTGGCTCTGGGCGAGAGATTCCTTCATAGCCATATTTACTCTGACCTGCAAAAGAGAAGTATAAAGTCACCAGGGACAAAAGCCACAAAGCCAACCAACTCATTAAACTTATCCCTCTGACAAGGGGTGGGACATTTACATTCAGGCAAAAATCTCTGAAAAGCCCAACAGACCTCTCCCCCCAGAAGACAGACTGGAAAAACATGGGGTATGACAAGCTTATTCCCCACAGGACTGTAGAACTCCAGCACTAGGCGAGATAATATAGTGATACCCAGGGTATTCCTTCACAACTTCCTTATATTTCAAGCTAAAATTTAACTTTTTTTTCTTTAAATTTCTTTTCTTATTCTTTCTATTTTTTACCCTGTTCCATTTCAATTAGATTCTTTTTTTTCATTTATTTATTTTCAGCATAACAGTATCATTATTTTTTCACCACACCCAGTGCTCCATGCAATCCGTGCCCTCTATTATACCCACGACCTGGTACCCCATCCTCCAACCCCACCGCCACTTCAAACCCCTCAGATTGTTTTTCAGAGTCCATAGTCTCTCATGATTCACCTACCCTTCCAATTTACCCCAAGCCCCTTCTCTATAACTCCCCATGTCCTCCATGCTTTTTGTTATGCTCAACAAATAAGTGAAACCATATGATAATTGACTCTCTCTGCTTGACTTATTACACTCAGCATAATCTCTTCCAGTCCCGTCCATGTTGCTACAAAATTTGGGTGTTCGTCCTTACTGATGGAGGCATAATACTCCATAGTGTATTTGGACCACATCTTCCTTATCCATTCGTCCGTTGAAGGACATCTTGATTCTTTCCACAGTTTGGCGACCATGGGCATTGCCACTATAAACATTGGGGTACATATGGCCTTTCTTTTCATGACATCTGTATCTTTGAGGTAAATACCCAGGAATGCAATGGCAGGGTCATAGGGAAGTTCTATTTTTAATTTCTTGAGGAATCTCCACACTGTTCTCCAAAGAGGCTGCACCAACTGGCATTCCCACCAACATTGGAAGAGGGTTCCCCTTTCTCCACATCCTCTCCAACACATGTTGTTTCCTGTCTTGCTAATTTTGGTCATTCTAACTGGTGTAAGGTGATACCTCAATGTAGTTTTAATTTGAATCTCCCTGATGGCTAGTGATGATGACCATTTTATCATGTGTCTGATAGCCATTTGTGTGTCTTTATTGGAGAAGTGTCTGTCCATATCCTCTGCCCATTTTTTGATATGATTGTCTGTTTTTTGTGTGTTGAGTTTGAGGAGTTCATTATAGATCCTGGATATCAACCTTTTGTCTGTACTGTCATTTGCAAATATCTTCTCCCATTCCATGGGTTGCCTCTTTGTTTTCTTGACTGTTTCCTTTGCTGTGCAGAGGCTTTTGATTTTGATGAAGTCTCAAAAGTTCATCTTTGCTTTTGTTTCCTTTGCCTTTGGAGACATATCTTGAAATAAGTTGCTGTGGATAATATCAAAGAGATTACTGCTATGTTCTCCTCTAGGATTCTGATGGATTCCTGTCTCACATTGAGGTCTCATATCCATTTTGCGTTTATCATTGTGTACGGTGTAAGAGAATGGTCGAGTTTCATTCTTCTACATATAGCTGCCCAGTTTTCCCAGCACCATTGATTGAAGAGACTGTCTTTTTTCCACTGTATATTTTTTCCTGTTTTGTCGAAGATTATTTGACCATAGAGTTGAGGGTCCATATCTGGGCTCTCTACTCTATTCCACTGTTCTATCTGTCTGTTTTTATGCCAGTAACATGCTGTCTTGGTGATCACAACTTTGTAGTAGAGCTTGAAATCAGGTAACGTGATGCCCCCAGTTTTATTTTTGTTTTTCAAAATTTCCTTAGCTATTCGGGGTCTCTTCTGATTCCATACAACTTTTAGGATTATTTGCTTCAGCTCTGTGAAGAATACCGGTGGAATTTTGATCAGAATAGCATTAAAAGTATAGATTGCTCTAGGCAGTATAAACATTTTAACAATGTTTATTCTTCCGATCCAAGAGCATGGAACGGCCTTCCATCTTTTTGTGTCTTCTTCAATTTCTTTCATAAGAATTCTGTAGTTCCTTGAGTACACATCCTTTACCACTTTGGTTAGGGTTATTCCCAGGTATCTTATAGTTCTTAGTGCTATAGTAAATGGAATCCATTCTCTAATTTCTCTTTCTGTATTTTCATTGTTAGTGTATAAGAAAGCCACTGATTTCTGTACATTGAATTTGTATCCTGCCACGTTGCTGAATTGTTGTATGAGTTCTAGTAGTTTGGGGGTGGAGTCTTTAGGCTTTTCCATATAAAGAATCATGTCATCTGCAAAGAGAGAGAGAGTGACTTCTTCATTACCAATTTGGATCCCTTTTATTTCCCTTTGTTGTCTGATTGCTGTTGTTAGGACTTCTAATACTATGTTGAACAAGAGTGGTGAGAGTGGGCATCCTTGTCGTGTTCCTGATCTCAACAGGAAGGACACAAGCCTTTTCCCTTTGAGGATGATATTTGCTGTGGGTCTTTCATAGATAAATTTGATGAAGTTCAGGAATGTTCCCTCTATCCCTATACTTTGAAGAGTTTTAATCAGGAACGGATGCTGGATTTTGTCAAATGCATTTTATACATCGATTGAGAGGACCATGTGGTTCTTCTCTCTTTGCTTATTAATTTGTTGTATCACATTGATTGATTTGTGAATGATGAACCATCCTTGTATCCCAGGAATGAATCCCACCTGATCATGGTGGATAATCTTTTTAATGTGCTGTTGGATCCTGTTGGCTAGGATCTTGTTGAGAATCTTAGCATCCATATTCATTAGTTATATTGGTCTGAAATTCTCCTTTTTGGTAGGGTCTTTGCCTGGTTTGGGGATCAGGGTAATGGTGGCTTCATAGAAAGGGTCTGGAAATTTTGCTTCTGCTTCAATTTTTTGAAACAGCTTTAGGAGAATAAGTGTTATTTCTTCTTTGAAAGTTTGGTAGAATTCTCCGGGGAATCCATCAGGTCCTGGGCTCTTGTTTTTTGTGAGGTTTTTGATCACCGCTTCAATCTCGTGACTAGATATTGGTCTATTCAGGTTGTCAATTTCTTCCTGATTCAATTTTGGGAGTTAATAGTTTTCCAGGAATGCATCCATTTCCTCTAGGTTGCTGAGCTTATTAGCATATAACTGTTGATAATAAATTCTGATGACTGTTTCTACTTTCTTGGTGTTCATTGTGATCTCTCCCTTTTCATTCATAATTTTATGTATTTGAGCTTTCTCACTTTTCTTTTGGATTAGTGTCACCAATGGTTTATCGGTCTTACTGATTCTTTCAAAAAACCAGCTTCTAGTTTCATTGATACATTCTACTGTATCTCTGGTTTCTACCTCATCTATCTCAGCTCTAATCTTGATGATTTCCCTTCTTACGTGTGGAGTTGGTTTGATTTGTTGTTGATTCTCCAGTTCTTTAAGGTATAGAGACAGCTGCTGTGTTCTGGACTTTTCAATTTTTTTGAGGGAGGCTAGGATGGCTATGTATTTCCCCCGTAGGATGGCCTTTGCTGTATCCCATAGGTTTTGGATCGAAGTGTCTTCATTGTCATTGGTTTCCATGAAGTGTTTCAGTTCTTCCTTGATCTCCTGGTTGATCCAAGCATTCTTAAACAAGGTGGTCATTAGATTCCAGGTGTTTGAGTTCCCTCTGAACTTTTCCTTGTGATTGAGGTCGAGTTTCAAATCATTGTGATCTGAGAATGTGCAGGGAATCATCTCAGTCTTTTGGTATCGGTTGAGTCCTGATTTGAGACCCAGTATGTGGTCTATTCTGGAGAAAGTTCCATGTGCACTTGAGAAGAATAAGTATTCTGTTGTTTTAGGGTGGAATGTTCTGTATATATCTATGAGGTCCATCTGGTCCAAGGTGTCATTCAATGCTCTTGTTTCTTTATTGATTTTCTGCTTCGATTATCTGTCTGTTTCTGAGAGAGATGTGTTAAGATCTCCAACGATTAGTGTATTCATATCAATATGATTCTTTATCTTGATTAACAGTTTTCTTATGTAATTGGCTGCTCTCATATTGGGGGCATAGTTATTTACAATTGTTAGATCATCTTGGTGGATACTCCCTTTAAGAATGATTTAGTGTCCTTCTGGATCTCTAACTACAGTCCTTAGTTTAAAATCTAATTTGTCTGATATGAGAATTGCTACCCCAGCCTTTTTTTGAGGCCCATTGGCATGAAAGATGCTTCTCCATCCCTTCACTTTCAGTCTGAGTGTATCTTTAGGTTCAAAATGGGTCTCTTGTAGAAAAAATATGGATGGGTCCTGTCGTTTTATCCAATCTGCAACACTGTGCCATTTTATGAGTGCATTTAAGCCATTCACATTGGCGGCGAATATTGATAGATACATTTTTATTGACATCGTGTTACCTATGAAATCTTCCTTTCTGTAGATTGTCTCTGTATTACTTTCCAGTGCTATTCTTGGGCTTTTTCCTCCTTTAAAGAAGTCCCCTTAATAGTTTCTGCAGTATCGGCTTGGTGGTTGCATAGTCTTTTAAGCCTTGCCAGTCCTGGAACCTTTTTATCTCTCCATCCATTATGAATGTTAGTCTTGCTGGATAAAGTATTCTTGGCTGCATGTTCTTCTCATTCAGTGCCCTGAATATGTCTTGCCAGCCCTTTCTGGCTTGCCAGGTCTCTGTGGACAGGTATGACGTCATTCTGATGGGCTTTCCTCTGTACATAAGGATCTTCTTTGTCCTAGCTGCTTTCAAGAGGTTCTGCCTACAGTTATAATTCTTCATTCTTACTATTAGGTGTCTCGAGGACTTTTGAGAATCTGTATTCTTTGGGGGGAAACCTTTCCGCCTCTAGTACAAGAACGCTGGTTCTGTTCGTGAGATATGGAAAATTTTCATGAAGAACTTGTTCCACTATATCTTCTAGACTTCTTTCTTTCTCCTCCCCTTCAGGGACTCCAATAATTCTGACATTGGAACGTTTCATGGCATCATTTATTTCCCTGATTCTGTTTTCGTGGCTTCTAAGCTGTTTGTTCCAGGCTTCCTCCTGATCATTTCTCAATATCTGTTTGCCTTCCAGATCACTAATTCTATCTTCTGTCTCAGTTACTCTAGCGTTGAAAGAATTTAGATTAGATTGGAACTCATTGAGAGCATTGTGAAGCTCATCCCTGCTACCTTTCAGCTCTTCCCTAATATTGAAAACATGATCTCTTGTCGTTTTCAGTTTGGCCCTAGTCAATTCCGTTTGGTCACCCATGGCTTTCTCCAACCTAGCTATCGCTTGGATAATTGTTAGCCTGAATTCTCTTTCTGACATATTGTCGATGTTGTAGCCATTAGCTCTGTTGCAGAAGGTCCATCCTCTGTATTTTTCTTCTGTTGGGCATTCCTCCTCCTAGTCATTTTGGTGAGAGATGGTGAACGGTTGTAGCTGGGTGTATCGACTGTGGTGCAGTCAAGGTGCACCCTGGAATGCTTCTGAGCAATCAGGGCTCCCCACCCAAATGAGAGGAAAAAGAAAAGGAAAAGAAAAAAAAAGAGAGAGGGAGAGAAACAGGAAAGAAAGGTGAGATAAAAGAGAAGGTTTAGCCCAAATGGGCCCCACGGTAAGATTTATGAAGTATACAAACAGACACAGACAAACAAAAAGACTGATAAATTTATATGACAAGAGAAAAGAAAAAAATATATATATATATTTGCATATATATATATGCAAATAAAGGAAGATCCTCGTCAAAAAGAACCCTGATATATATACTATCAGGACAAACACAAAAACACAGAAATACTGGTGGAAGAAAAAGATGGGAGAGTGGTTGTAAATTCTCATTGTGTGTGAGGAAGATTGCTTTGATTCTTCCTGGATATCTTGATATCTTTGTTAAAGGACTCAACTTTCCTAAGATAAGGGGACATTATGAATTGGTTTACCTGTAGGGGTGGCATTGATTGGGGAAAGGGGATTACCTTGAAGTTTAACTCTATATGAATATTAGAAAATAAAATTTAAAAAAGGAATAAACTAAACTAAACTAAAATTTAAAACAAAAGAAATTTAAAAAATAGAAATGCAAAAGGAAAACTCAGGTGTATGTATCAAAAAGTTCTGGTTAGAAGGTTATTATGGAATTTGATGTACTGGACATCTCACTGTGATGGTAAATACGTTAAAAATTATCTATATAATAATAAAAAAATTAACTATATAAAAAAATGAGCCAGAATAGTGGGATTGAATTAATAATAAAAATTGTCTTATGAAGTAGTCGTGGTTGTTCTCTTGTCATCTTTTTTTTTTTTTTTTTTTACTTTCCCGGTTGGTTTTCTGGGGGAGGGGCCTGCTGCGTGGGTTTTCAGTCCCTGAAGTTCTCTCAGCTAAGTCCTCCCGCCCCCCTCAAGGGGGTGGGCTCTGAGGAAACTGTTTTTTTCAGGCTTTTGTTCTCTGGAGGTTTTTATATTTTTTTACTTTTGTTTTTCTCTCTCGCCTTGACTGCTTTTGATGATTTTTGTAGGTTTAGAAGAAAGAAAACTGCATGCTGACTTCCCTCTCAGAGAGAAGCCTCAGTCCAGCTGCAGAGCCCATATAAATCCCCCCTTGGCCACTGGCAGAGCAGGTTCCCAGTCGCGGTCCCTAGGGACTCAGGATTTTTTGCTTGTACCCAAAACCATGGCAGCGGTGGCTGTCTGGGCAGCTGCAAACTGCCAGAGAAGTTCCAAGCAGTGATCAAACACTGAGATTTTCCCGCTGGCCTGGGCTGGGAGTGCCTGATCTTTCCTGTCCCAGAGCACAGGGCTGGCGTTTGTGTGCATCTCTCTCAGGGGAGGGCTTGGGGCACAACTCAGACTCTGATGGTACAGCAGTGCACTTGCGTGGGGACTTCAAAAAAGCTGTGCTTCTGTTGGCTGGTGAGGCTCCCAGCCCCTCACAGGAGCCGGGCGCCACGCACTCTCAGGCGTGCTGGTGGTTCATGGACCTAAACCTGGTTTCTCTAATGCACTCTCTCTCGCTCTGCACCAGGGGTGGCTGTCCTGGGTCTGGGGACTTAAGCCCCGACCCTAACACCCCAATCCCCGATTCCTGCAATTTCCCCCCAGGTGATCCTTTGCCCTTTTTGAGTGTTTTCTACCAGACTCCCGAGTTAATGCTGGTCCCCAGGTGCAGAGCACTCTCGTATTGGGATATTACTTTCCAATGGGTCGCCTCTGATGGCTCCCTCTCCCTTTTGTTTATCTTCCGATATCAGTCCGACTTTCCCACTCTTCTTTACCTGCCCACTGGCGTCTTCTGCTCCAGTAGAGATCCAGACATGTATAATTCTGATCTCAGGCTGATTTCGTGGGTGATGGGAGATCTTTGGAAGGTATTCAGCTCACTTTAGGGTGCAGGTTGAATTGGTGCCTCCTCCTACTTCCCCGCCATCTTGTCTCCTCCTTCAATTAGATTCTTATTTTGAAAACTACGTTTTTAAGTCACTTCATAATTTTTATTTCTTTCACATATGTGTTATGTAGATTTATGCCTCATACTAGGCCATTTTTCACTCTATTCAGTTTTATATTGATATTAATAAATATTCTAATTCTTCACAATTTGGGGATATAGTGGTTTTTTTTTGTTGTTGTTGTTTTAAATTTTCTCAGTGTTCCAAGATTCAATTTATGAACCACACTGCATGCTCCTTGCAATATATGCCCTCTTTAATACTCAGCACCAGGCTCATCTAACCCCCAACCCCTTCAATCCAAAACCCTCAGTTTGTTTCTCAAACTCCATAGTCTCTCATGCATCCTCTCCCCTTCTGATTTCCTCCAATTCACCTTTCCTTTCCTTTACTTCTCCTAATGTCCTCTGTGTTATTTCTTACACTCTACAAGTAAGTGAGACCATATGGTAATTGGATTTCTCTGTTTGACTTATTTCACTCAATATAATCTCCTCCAGTCCCATACACTACTGGGTATTTACCCCCAAAATATAGATCAGAAAAGAAGGGCCATATATAACCGAGTGATAATGGAAGCAATGGCCACAACTGTCAAACTATGGAAAGAGCCAAGATGCTCTTCAATGGATGAATAGATAAAGAAGATATGGTCCATAAATACAATGGAGTATTATGCCTCCATCAGAAAGGATGAATCCCCAACTTTTTGTATCAACATGGATGGGTTATAGTGTCTTCTAACATACAGAACAAAGATCAGTTGAGCAAGCAAATCAGGTGGCTTTGTCCACCATGAGAGATTTTAATATCTTTCCCAGCACTGATCCCCTTTTTATTCCTTTTTTATTCTTTTGGATCATCTTGGTTTTGTTAGCATATCTGTGGTAGCTTTCAATCACTTTGGATTTTTGCTAAGGTGAATTTTGCTTGGGGTTTGGTTAATATTTTGGACTCTGTTCATGTGCTCAACTATCCCTTGAGAGAATGATTAGGAGGAGGAACTTCCAACAAAGAATAAAAAATTAACAGAGACAATGTTCTCTGCCAAAGACCAAATGGATATGGATATAAGTAAGATGTCAGAAATGGACTTCATGGTAGCAATTATGAAGTCAATATCTAGGCTTGAAAAAAAAAACAGTGACAATATAGAATCTCTAACGACATAAATAAGACCTAATCAGGCTGAACTTAAAAAATGCTATGAATGAGATGTAATCAAAACTGGATACTCTAACAGCCAGGAAAATGGCATAGATGATTGAATCATTGATCTAAAGAATAAGCTGATAAAAGGAAGGAAGCTGATGAAGACAGAGATAAGCAGTTAGTAGCCCTTGAAAAGAGAGATAAGAGACACCATGAAACATTTCATTGTCAGAATTGTTGGGATTCTTAGGGGGATGGAGAGAGGACTAGAAGGTAAATTTGACATATCCTAACTGAGAACTTCCCTAATCTGGGAAAGGAAACAAGCATCTGTGTCCAAGCGGAGGAGAGGACCTCTCCCCAAATCAAAAATAGATCAACACCCCATAAGTGAAGCTTGCAAACCTTAAAGCCAAGGAATCTATTCTGAGAAAATCTAGGGAGAAAAGATTTCTTATAAAGAGGGATGAATAATATCAAAATTAACCACAGAGACCTGGCAAGCCAGAAAATGCTGGCAAGACACATTCAGGGTACTAAATGAAAAGAACACATGGCAAGAATACTTTCTCCAACAAGGCTGACATTCAGAACAGACAGAAAAACAAAGAACTTCCAGGACTGGCAGAAGCTGAAAGAATATGTGATCTCCAAGTCATCCTTACAAGAAATCTTGAAGGGGAATTTATAGAAGAAAGACCTCAAGAGTAATATAGACCAGAAATTAAAAGAGACTATATATATATATATATATATATATATATATATATATATATATATATAAACATGGACTTTACAGTCATATGATCACACTAAATTCATCTCTTTCAAAAGTTATTCTTGAAAAAAAAATAACATGGATATATCAGGAAGCAAAATGGTGGAAGAGTAGCAGACTAAAACAGCATTAGGTCCCAGGAGTTCAACTAGATAGTTATCAAATCATTCCAAACATCTACAAACTCAACAGAAGATAGAGGAGAGGAAAAGCAGAAATTTGATTTAGGAACTGAAAAATCGACCAATTTCTAGAAGGTAGGACATGCAGAGAAGTGAGTCTGAAGTTATGGGAAGATAGACCATGGGGAAGGGGTGCCTCCCAGTAAATGGTGGAACAGGGGATCACAAAATCAGAACTTTTAGAAGACTGCTTCACTGAGGGACATCACTGCAGAGGCTAATCGTAGATGGAGCCCTTGTAGGGACAGTGTGGTCTCCGGACCCATGGAGTCACAGAAAGACTGGGGGTGTCTGAGTGTGGTAGAGCTGCCAGGTATTGGAGCATGAAAGTCATCTATACAGACAGAGCTGGAGCCAAGGTGAGCCCTCAGCTTAGCATTACCTTAAGCCATGATCCAAGACACAGTCAGCCCTCTTCAATTAGGGACTCCACAAATGCTGGATCTGTAGAGACCCCCTCTTTCCTCCTCTGGGAGGAGAAACACGGAAGCACGTGGAAGAAATCTACTGGGCTTGGAGCTTCTAAGGGGGGCCAAGAACCAGGGTAATAATTGCTCTTTCACAGACCAGGTGAGCATGGAATGCAATCAGTGACCAAGGAGATGGGAGGTATCTGACAGCTTTTCTCTGAGGGTGAACTGAGGAGCAGTTCTGAGCTCTCAGGTCCTAAGTGGACAGAGATTGGGAGGTTGCCATCTTCCTTCCTGTACCCCAATGTGATACTGAAAGTGCTCAGGGAACAAAAGATCCCAAGAGTGAACCTGAGGAGATTACTTAGCCCAGGCCCTGGCAATGGTGGTGAAACTCCACCTCAGGCAAAGACATTTGAGAATCATGGCAAAATGTCCCTCCCACAGAAGATCAGCAAGACCATCCAGCCAAGACCAAGTTTATTGATCAATGAGAGCTGTGGAACTCCAAAGCTAGGTGAAAACAACACAGAATTCATGATGTTTTCCCCAAGATCCTTTAGTTAATTTATTTTATTTTATTTTTTTTATTCTATTTTTTTAACTTTTCCTCTTTACTCTTCTAATTTTTTAATGATTTTATCTTAACAATACCTATTTAAAATATTTTTTAAAATTTTCATTTGTATGTTTTATCCCTTAATTGTATTTAACCTTATTTTTTTTTGCATAGATATAAATTTTTTTCTTTAAAATTTTAGGATATGATTTCTTCTGATAGATCAAAATATACCCTAAATCTAGCACATGGCTTTGCTCTAGTCTCCAGTGCGATCACATTCTCTCCTCTTTTGATTCTTTTCTTTCTCCAACAAACTTAACAATCTCTTTTTTAGGATTTTTTTTAATTTTCATTTTTGCAGTCATATTCCATCCCTTTATCATGTTTATACTTATTTTTTTGCATATATATGTTATTATTCTTTAGAAATTTGGGAAGTAGCTTTTTCTAAGAGAGCAGAAAATATATATATATATATATATATATATATATATATATATATATATATATGAAGTTATGGGAAGATAGACCATAAGGAAGGAGTGCCTCCCAGTAAGTGGTGGAACAGAAAAGCACAAAATAAGATATATAAGATATATATAAATAAGATATATATATATCAGATATATATATATATCTGCACAAAATAAGAGATATATGTACATATATCTCTTATTTTGTGCTTTTCTGTGGAAGAAGATAAAATTAAGAAAATAAAAATTAATATTATATATTAATTTTTATTTTCTTCCATTTCTTCACCCCCAGTTTCAGGTCTCTTCTGATTTAGTTAGTGCATATATTTTCTGGGGTCTTTGCCACACTTTTAGTATTTTATTCACTCACTCATATATTCATATCTGGATAAAATGACAAAGTGGACAAACTCACAACAGCAACAAAAAATGCAAAGACAGTACAGAGAGCTAGGGACCTAATCAATATGGACATTGGCAATATGTCAGAACTAGCGTTCAGAATGATGATTATCAAGGTGTTAGCCAGAATTGAAAAAGGCATGGAAGATATTAGAGAAACCCTGTCCAGAGAAATAAAAACACTTTCTAGAGAAATAAAAGAACTAAAATCTAACCAACTTTAAATTTAAAAAATTATTAATGACATGCAAAAAAAAAAAAGAAAAATAGAGTCTTTTACTGCTAGGATAAAGGAGGCAGAAGAGAATTAGTGATATAGTAGAGCGAATGACAGAGAATAAGGAGCTGAACAAAATAGAGACAAACAACTACTGGACCACAAGGGAAGAACTCAAGAGATAAGTGATACCATAAGACAAAACAATATTAGAATATTTGGGAATCCCAGAAGAAGAAAAAGAGAGAGGGACAGAAGGTATATTGGAGCGAATTATAGTAGAGAATTTCTCTAATATGGCAAAGGGAACAGGCATCAAAATCCAGGAGGGACAGAGAACCCTCATCAAAATCAATAAAATAGGTCCACACCCCATCATATAATAGCAAAACATACAAGTCTTATTGACAAAGACAAAATCCTGAAAGCAGCTAGAGAAAAGAAGTCTGTAACATACAACCATAGAAATATTATATTGGCAGCAGACTTATCCACAGAGACCTGGCAGGCCAGAAAGAACTGGCATGATATAGTCAGAGCACTAAACAAGAAAAATATGTGGCCAATAATACTATATCTAGCTAGGCTGTCATTAAAAATAGAGAGATAAAAAGCTTTCAGAACAAACAAAAATCAAAAGAATTTGCAAACACCAAATCAGCACTAGAGGAAATATTGCAAGTTGTCCTCAAAGCAAAGAGATAACCTAAAAGGGGTAGAACAGAAAAGAACAGACACATCATACAGTAACAGTCATCTTACAGGCAATACAATGGCACTAAATTCATAACTTTTAATAGTTATCCTGAATGTAAGTGGGCTAAATTCCCCAATCAGAAGACACAGAGTATCAGAATGGATAAGAAAATGAGACCCATCAATAGGATGTCTACAAGAAACTCATTTTAGACCCAAAGATCCCTCCAGATAAAATAATTTTAAGACAAAGTCTATAATTGATGAGAAAGGACACTATATCATACTTAACAAGAAGAAAAACAATTTTAAATATGCTACAAACATGGAAGCAGCCAAGTATATGAGCTAATGAATAATAAAATCAAAGAAACACATTGACAATATTGCAATATTAGTAAGGGGTTTTAATACCCACCCACACAGAAATGGACAGATCATCCAAGGAAAAAGAAACAAGGAAATAACTGCTTTAAATGACACATTGACCAGATGGACATCACAGACATATTCATAAAAATCCATCACAAAACAACAGAATACACATTTTCCTCTAGTGCACATGGAACATTCTCCAGAATAGATCACATTCTGTGTCATAAATCAGGTCACAAATTAATGGTACCAACCAGTACCAAAAGTTTGGAATCATTCCTTGCATATTTTCAGACCCCAGTGCTCTATAGCTAGAACTCAATCACAAGAGTAGAGCTAGAAAGAACTCAAATACATAGAAGCTAAAGAGCACACTACTGAAGAATGAATGGGTCAACCAGGAAATTAAAGAATTGAAAAAAGTCATGGAAACAAATATAAATGAAAACAAAACTGTTCAAAATCTGTGGAACACAGCAAATGCGGTCCTGATAGGAAAGTATATAGTGATAGAAGACTTTCTCAAGAAACAAGAAAGATCTCAAGTACTCAAAGTAAGCTACTCCTAAAGGAGTTGGAGAAAGCATCAAACAAAGACTAAATCCAGTAGAAGAAGAGAAATAATAAAGATCAGAGCAGAAATAAATGAAATAGAAAAAAAACAGTAAAACAAATAAAACAAACAAACAAACAAAACAAAACAAAACTAGGAGCTTATTCTTTGACAGAATTAATAACATTGACAAACCCATGGGCAGAATTATCAAAAAGAAAAGAGAAAGGATCCAAATAAATAAAATCATGAATGAAAGAAAAGAGATCACAATCCATACCAAAGAAATACAAACAGTTATAAGAATATATGATGAACAGCAATAAATCAACAATTTTGACAATCTGGAAGAAATGGATGCATTCCTAGAGACATTCAAACTACCAAAATTGAACTAGGAAGAAATAGAAAACCTGAACAGACCCATAACCAGAAAGGATATTGAAACTGTCATCAAATATCTCCCAGGACCAGATGGTTTCCCAGGGGAATTCTACCAAACATTTAAAGAATTAAAACCTATTCTTCTGAAAGTATTCCAATAAATATAAAGGGATGGAAAACTCCAAACACATTTTATGAGGCCAGCATTACCTTGATCCCAAAATCAGACAAAGACCCCACCGAAAAGGAGAATTAGACTAAAATCCTTGATGAACACAAATGCGAATTTTCTCACCAAAATACTAGCCAATAGGATCCAAGAGTACATTAAAAAGGATTATTCACCATGACCTGGTGGGATTTATTCCTGGGCTGCATGGTTAGTTCAGCATCTGCAAATCAATCAATGTCATATAATACATTAATAAAAGAAAGAACAAGAACCATATTATACTCTCAATAGATGCTGGAAAAAGCATTAGACAAAGTATCGCATCCTTTCCTCATCAAAACTCTTCAAAGTGTATGGATAGACGGTCCATACCTTATTATCATCAGAGCCATCTATGAAAAACCCACACTGAATATCATTCTCAATGGGGAAAAACTGAGAATTTTCCCCCTAAGCAACATAAGGAACATGGCAATGATGTCCACTATTATCACTGCTATTAAACATTGTAATATAAATCCTAGTCTCAGCAATCAGACAACACAAAGAAACAAAAGGCATTGAATCAGCAAAGAAGAAGTCAAAGTCTCACTCTTTGCTGATCATATGATACTTTAGAACGCATACAGGAATTCAGTAATGTGTCAAGATATAAAATCAATGCACAGAAATAAGTTGCATTTCTATACACCAACCACAAGACAGAATAAAGGGAAAATAAAAAGTCAATTCCATTCATAATTGCTCCCAAGATACCTATGAATAAACCTGACCAAAGCAGTAAAGAATCTATACTCAGAAGACAATAAAGTACTCAAAAGAAATCGAGGAAGATACAATGAAATGGAAAAACGTTCCAAGCTCATGGATTGGAAGAAAAAATATTGTGAAAATGACTATGCTACCTAAAGCAATGTACACATTTAATGTAATCCCTATCAAAATATCATTGATTTCTTTTTCAAAGAAATGGAAAAAATCCAAAAATTTATATGGAACAAGAAAAGACCCCAAATAGCCAGAGGAATGTTGAAAAAGAAAACTAAAGGCGGTGGCTTCAAAATTCCAGACTTCAGGCTCTATTACAAAGCTTTAATCATCAAGACAGTATGGTAATGGAACAAAAACAGAATATTTTTCAACAGAAATTGATCCTCAACTTTTTGGTCAACTAATGTTTGACAAATCAGGAAAGAATGTCCAATGGAAAAAAGAAAATCTCTTGCAATAAATGGTGTTGGGAAAATTGGACAGCCACATGCAGAATGCAACTGGACCATTTCCTTACACTACACACAACAATAGACTCAAAATGGATGAAAGATCTCAATATGAGATAGGAATTCATAAAAATCCTTGAGGAGAACAAAGGCAGCAACCTTTTCGACCTCAGCCGCAGCAACTTCTTCCTAGAAACATCACCAAAGACAAGGGAAGCAAGGGGAAAATTAACTATTGGGACTTCAACAAGATCAAAAGCTTTTCTTTTTCTTTCTTTTTAAAAAGATTTTATTTATTTATTTGACAGACAGATATCAAAACTAGGCAGATAGGCAGGCAGGTTGGAAGAGAACAGGCTCCCCACTAAGCAGAGATCCTGATGTGGGCCTCGATCCCAGGACCCTGATATCATGACCTGAGCTGAAGGCAGAGGTTTTAACTGACTGAGCCACCCAGGCTCCCATGATCAAAAACTTTTGCACAACAACAAAAAAAAGGGTCAACAGACCCAAAAAACAACTGACAGAATGGGAGAAGATATTTGAAAATGACATATCAGATAAGGGGCTAATATCCAAAATCTGTAAAGAACTTATCAAACTCAATACTCAAAGAACCATTAGTGCAATCAAGAAATGGGCAGAAGACGTGAAAAGACATTTCTGTAATGAATACATACAGATGACCAACAGACACATGAAAAAGTGCTCCACATCATTCAGCATCAGAGAAATACAAAAACAAACAAAAACAAAACAAAAAACAAACAAACAAACAAAACAATGAGATACAACTTCACACCCATAAGAATGGCTAAAATTAATAAGTCAGGAAATGACAGATGTTGGAGAAGATGCAAAGGGGAACTTTCCTACACTGTTGGTGGGAATGCAAGCTAGTTCGTCCACTCTGGAAAACAGCATGAAGATTCCTCAGGAAGTTGAAAATAGAGCTAAACTATGACCCAGCAATTGCACTAATGGGTATTTACCCTAAAGATGCAAATGTAGGGATCTGAAGGGGCATGTTCACCTGAATGTTCATGGCAACAATGTTGACAATCGCCAAGCTATGGAAAGAATTTAGATGTCCATCAACAGATGAATGGATAATGAAGATGTGAGATATTTATCTATCTATGTGAGATAAATATATCACATCTTCAATATCTATATCTATATCTATATATATATATATATATATATATATATATATATGAGTGGATATACAGATGAATGGATAATGGATAATATATATATGCATTATATAATGCAGTCATCAAAATAAAGGAAATATTGCCATTTGCAACAACGTGGTTGGAACTAGAGGGTATTATGCTGAGAGAAATAAATCAAACAGAGAAAGACAATCATCATATGATCTCTCTGATATGAGGAATTTGAGAGGCAGGCCGGGAGGCTTGAGGGGTAGGGAAGGAAAAAAGTGAATCAAGATGGAATGGGAGGGAGACAAACCATAAGAGACTCTTAATCTCACAAAACAAACTGAGGGTTTTTGGAGGGTAGGGGAGTAGGGAAAGGGTGATTGGTTTATGGACATTTGGGAGCGTATGTGGGATGGTGAGTGCTATTAAATGTATGAGCCTGATGATTCACAGACCTGTACCCTTGGGCTAAATAATACATTATATGTTAATAAAATAATTTTTAAAAGTTATTCTCAATATGAATGGGCTAAATACTCCCATAATAAGACACAGGGTTTCAGATTGAATTAAAAGATACGACCCATGTATATGTTGTTTACAACAGACGCGTTTTTTTAAAGATTTTATTTATTTATTTGTCAGATAGAGAGAGCATGTGCCCAAGTGGGCAGAGCGGGCAGAGAAGCAGACTCCCCACCGAGCAAGGAGCCCCAAATGGGACTCGATCCCAGGACTCTGGGATCATGACCAGAGCCAAAGGCAGCAGTTCAACCAACTGAGCCACCCAGATGTCCCACAACAGATGCATTTTGAACCAAAGACACCTCCAGATTAATGTGAGGGGAATGGAGAAAATTTTACCATGGCAACGGACTTCAAAAGAAAAATGGGACAGTGATTCTCATAACAGAAAAATTACACTCTAAACCAAAGACTGTAGTAAGTTAGGTAGAGGGACACTATATCATACTTAAAGTGTTATTCCAACAAGAGGATGTAACAACTGTAGATATCTATGCCCCCAGCTGTGAAATACATAGATCAACTAATAACAAAAAAGTGAATAATACTGATAATGATATATTAATAGTAGGAGACTTCAACACTCCACTCACAGGAATGGATAGATCATCTAAGCAGAAGACCAACAAAGAAAAAAGTGCTTTGACATACTTGACCAAATGGACCTCATAGATTTATGTAGAACATTTCACCCTAAAATAACATATAATAACAGTAAAAAAACAATATTATTAATAATAGCAGTATTACTACTCATTCTTCTTGAGTGCACATAGAACTGTCTCCAAAATTATTCACATATTGGATCAAGAAACAAAATTCAACCAATATTAAATGATTGAGATGATTCCTTGCAAATTTTCAGACCACAATACTTTGAAACTGCAACTCAACCATGAGGAAAAATTTGGAAGGTATTCAGACATTTGTAGGTTAAACAGCATCCTGCTAAAGAATGGATAGGTCAACCAGGAAATTAAGGAGGAACTTAATTCATGCAAACCAATGTAAATAAAAACACAGCAGAATACTGCAAAGGAAGTCCTAGGAGGGTGGTACACAGCCATCAAAGCTTTCTCAAAAAATTATTAAAATCCCAAATGTACAAGCTAAACTTATACCAAAGGACCTGGAGGAAGAACAGCAAATAAAGCCTTAACCAAGCAGGAGAAGAAAAAAAAAAGATTAGAGCAGAAATCAATGCAGTAGAAACCATAAACAGAACTGATAAAAGAAAATAGAAGCTGGTTCTTTGAAAGAATTAATAATATTGATAAATTTCTGGCCAGACTTATCTAAAATAAAAGATAAGGGACCCAAATTAATCAAATCATGAATGAAAGGGGGGGAAATCATGACCAAAACCAAGGAAATAGAGACAATTCTTAGAACTTATTACCACTTATTATATGCCAACAAACTAGTAAACTTGGAAAAAACAGATGCATTCTTGGACATTTATAAATTACCAAGGCTGAAACACGAAGAAATAGACAATCTGAACAGAGTAATAGCAAACAAGGAAATGGAAACATTAATTAAAAAAAAAAGAAAGAAAAAAGAGTCCATGGCTGGCCAGCTTAACAGGGTAATTCTACCAAGCATTTAAATTAAAAAATATATATATATCTTTCTGCTGAAGATGTTTCACAAAATAGAAATGGGAAGAAAATTTCCAAAATCCTTCTACGAGGCCATGATTTCCCTGATCCTGAAACCAAAAACTCAATTAAAAAGGAGAATTACAGGCCAATATTCCTGATGAATGTGGAAGCCAAAACACCTAACAAGATATTAGCCAACATGATCTAACAGTATATTAAAAGGATTATTCACCAAGACCAGATGAGTTTTTTTCCTGGGGTACAACGGTAGTTCAAAATTTGCAAATCAATCAGTGTGATAGATCATATTAAAAAAAGCAAGAGACAAGAACCACAGGATGCTCTAAATCAATACAAAAAATCATTTGACAAAATACAGTGTCCTTTCCTGATTAAAACTCTTCAAAATATAGGGATAGAGGGGGGGGCACCTGGGTGGCTCAGTGAGTTAAAGCCTCTACCTTAGGCTCGGGTCCCAGGGTCCTGGGATCGAGCCCTGCATCCGGCTCCCTGCTCAGCAGGGAGTCTGCTTACTCCTCTCTCTCTATCTGCCTGCCTCTCTGCCTACTTGTAATCTGTCTGTCAAACAAACTATATATATATATATATATATATGGAACATGCCTCAATATTATAAAAACCATCTATGAAAAGCCTACATATAATATCATTCTCAATGGAGAAAAATTGAGAGCTTTTCTCTTAAGATCAGGAACATGTCATGGATGCCCACACTCCCCAATTTTGTTCGGCATAGTATTAGAAATCCTAGCTTCAGCAATAAGACAACAAAAAGAAATAAAAGGTATACAAATGGGCAAAGAATTAGTTAAACTCTCTGTCTTCATATATGACATGATATTTTGTGTGGAGAACCCAAAATACTTCACCCCCAAATTCTTAGAACTTACACAAAAATTTAGCAACATGGCAAGGTACAAAATCAATGCACAGAAATCTTTTGCATTTCTATACACTAACAGTGTGACTGAAAAAAGAGTAATTAAGGAATCAATTCCTTTTACAATAGCACCAAAAGTCATAAGATACTTAAGAATAAACCTAAGTAGAAGGGGCAAGATGGCGGAGAATTAGGAAATGCTGTTTCAACTGTGAGCTGATTATCTACCAGAACATTCTGAACACCCATTAAATCAGCCTGAGATGTAAGATTATACAATTTTGGGTCTCTAGGGGAAGAATACTCTAATGGTGAGGTAAAGCAGAGTTTTCAATCATGGGACTGATATTGGAGGATAAACAGAATGGGGAGGAAGCCTCCAGAAATGACCCTTTGGAATGAAATACATCAGTGTCCGAGTGCCCTGCGATTGAGGACAAGCATTAACCTGGAGTCTGGTTAAAAGCACTCAAAAGGAGCAAAACATCTTAAGGGGTTACTGGTGGTCATGGGGATGGGCTTAAGCCCATGGACCCAGGATGGCCAATGCCTGGGACCACAGATGCCAGAAAGACTGAGGTGAAGCTTCCAGGCTGTGGTCTCTGAACTGCCAGTGCTCAAGTGAGAAAATCTAGGTGGACACCAGACAATGCTCTCTTGAACCCCAGCCTTTTGTGCTCTACAGGCACACTGTGTGACCTCGGCCCGAACTGAGCTCCACACCCTCCCCTGAGAGAGGTACATGCAGGTGCTAGGCAGTGGTATCTAGGACCAGCCTAGAGTCTAAACACTCCCAGTAACAGTGGGGCTAGAAAATCTCAGCGTGCTATCTCTGGGTGTGAAAATCGAATCACGCTATGTCTGTTTGGGATATTTCAGGAAGTCTGGAACTGTCTAGACAGCAACCCAGCAAAGGCAGCCACTGGAAGTGAACTCACTGTACCAATACTGAGGTTTTAGTAGCACTGGGGTACAGAGACAAGGCAGAGCTCCTGCAACCCTTAAGACAGTGGCTGGGGATACGCCCTGCTGGTGTGAGGTGGCAGGGGGTAGTCTGTGTGATCTGGACCACAGGGGAGCAGACTGAGGCTTCTCTCTTAGATGGAGGTCTTGGTGAAGTTTGCTTTCCTCTAAATCTCCAAAGAACCACCAAAAGCCACCAAAGAGAAAACAAAACAAAACAAACAAACAAACAACAACAACAACAACAAAAACCTTTCAGAGAACAAAATCGTGAAAAACCGGCTTCCACAGAGCCCCGCCCATTCATAAGGGGCAGGAGGACTCAACCCAAGTAGGACTGCTTGAAAAACAACTCTGCAGGCCCCTTCTCCAGAAAGAGAGCCAAAAACAAAACAAAACTCAGAAGACAACCACCACAGTGTCCCCATAAAACTGGAAAACCCCAATATCAGGGGGAAAATATATTAAGCTCCCAGTATTGCCCTAAAGCATGTATATATTTCATAGATCGTACTTTTATTTTTAATCCAATCCCAATATTGTACTTTTTAATATTTTTTAAAAATTTTTAACCTATTTACCATCCACAACAGGAGGTTAAATGTAATAAATTTCATAATAACTTTTTAACTTGAACTCTTTTAATACACATACCTGTGTTTTTCTCTTGCTTTTCTATTTTTTGTAATAGTCATATAGAGATAAACTTCAAGGTAATATTTCCCCAGTCAATATTACCCCTATATATAAACCAGTTTTAATCCCCCTTTATCTTGTGAAGGTAAAGTCTTTTAACAAAGATAGCATGATAGCAAGATATATCCAGAAAGAATCAAATTAACCATCCTCACCCACACTGAGGATTTATAATAACCCTCCCATTTTTTCTGTCAGTGTTTCTGTGTATTTGTTTTTGTTCTAATATTACATAAATCTTATTCTTGGGGTTCATTTTGGTTGGGTTCTTTTTTTCTTGTCATTTACTTTTGTTGGTCTTTTTCTTTTTCTTTTTTTTGTATGCCTTTGTATGCCTTTTTTGTTCATATGCCATTCTAATAAAAATTACCTCAGCATTTTTCCAAAAGCTGGAACAACCAATCCTATAATTTGTATGGAAACAGAAAAGATCCGAATTGCTAAGGAAATGTTGAAAAAGAAAAACAAAACTGGAAACATCACGTTGCCTGATTTCAAGCTTTACTACAAAGCTGTAATCACCAAGAAATCATGGTAGTGGCACAAGAACAGACACATAGACCAGTGGAACAGAGTAGAGACCCCAGATATAGGCCCTCAAATCTGGTCTGATAATCATCAACAAAGCAGGAAAAAATATACAGTGGGAAAAAGTTAGTCTCTTTAATAAATGGTTCTGGGACAATTGGACAGCATTGTGTAGAAGAATGAAACTGAGACATGTTCTAACACCATACACAAAGATAAATTCAAAATGGACAAAAAAGCTCAATGTGAGGTAGGAATGCATCAGAATCATAGAAGAGAACATACACAGTAACGTCCTTGACATTGACCACGGCAACTTCTTTCAAAATATGTCTCCAAAGGCAAAGGAAACAAAAGTGAAAATGATCTTTTGGGACTTCATCAAGATCAAATGCTTCTGCATAGCAAAGAAAACAGTCAACAAACAAAGAGGTAACCCACAGAATGGGAGAAGATATTCACAAATGACATTACAGACAAAGGGCTGATATACAAGATCTATAAAAAAACTTCTCAAACTCAACACACACAAAATAGATAATCATGTCAAAAAGTGGGCAGAAGACATGAACAGACACTTCTCCAATGAAGACATACAAATTGTTAACATACACCTGAGAAATAAGTTTATCATCACTGGCCACCAGGGAGATTGAAATAAAAACTGCATTGAAATACCACCTTACAGCAGTTAGAATGGCTAACATTAACAAGACAGGAAACAACGTGTGTTGGAGGGGATGTGAAGAAAGGGGAACACTCTTACACAGTTGATGGGAATGCAAGTTGGTGCAGCCACTTTGGAAAACAGTGTGGAGATTTCTTAAGAAACTAAAAATAGAGCTACCCAAAGATCCTGCAATCGCACTACTGGGTATTTACCCTAAAGATACAGATGTAGTGAAAAGAAGGGTCATCTGTGCCCCAATATACATAACAGCAATGGCTACAGTCACCAAACTGTGGAAAGAACCAAAATACCCTTCAACTGATGAATGGATAATGATATGGTATATACATACATACATACATACATATGTACATACATACATACTGTGGAGTATTATGTTTCTGTCAGAAAGATGAATACCCAACTTTTGTATCAACATGGATGGGACTGGAAGAGATTATGCTAAATAAAATAAGCCAAGCAGAGAAAGTCAATTATCATATGGTTTAGCTTATTAGTGGAGCATAAGGAATAACACTGAGGACTTGGGGAGATGGAGAGGAGAAGAGAGTTGGGGGAAATTGGAGGCATACTTGACCCATGAGAGTCTGTGAACTCTCAGAAACTAACTGACGGTTTTGGAGGGTAAGAGGGTGGGAGTTTGTGAGACTGGTTGTGGTATTATGAAGGGCACATATTGCATGGAGTAGTGGGTATGGTGCACAAACAATGAATTCTGTAACTATGAAAAGAAATAACGATTTTTTAAGAAAAAAATAGAAATATCAAATCATTCAAAAAAATAAATAAGCAAATAAAATGTTTGCAAATATTGAAAAAAGAATAAACATAAGTAAAGAGGTAAAATATCTACACTCTAGAAACTACAGAACATTTATGTAAGAAATTGAGGAAGAAACAAAGTTAGGGAAATATATTCCATGCTCATGGATTGGAAGAATAAACATTGTGAAAATATCTATGCTGCCTAGAATTATCTACACTTTCAATAAAATACCTATCAAAATACCTACTGACTTTTATCACAAAGGTGGAAAAGCAATCCAAAAATTTGTATGGAATCATAAAACCTTCTGAAAAGTCAGAGGAATATTGAAAAATAAAAATATAGTTTGGGGGACATCGCATTGCCTGACTTCAAACTACTTTACAAATTTTGGTCACCAAGACAGCATGGTATAGACTCAAGAACACATATACATCAATGGAACAGAATAGAGAACCCAGAAATAGACCCTCAACTCTATGGTTAACTAATCTTCTACAAATCAGGAAACAATACCCAAAGAAGAGACAGTCTTTTCAATTAAAAAAAAAATTGGACAGCCATGTGCAGAATAATGAAACTGATCCATTCTCTTACACCATAGACAGAGATAAACTCAAAATGGATGAAATACCTCAATGTGAGACAGGAGTCAATTGAAGTCTTATGGGAGAACATAAACAGTAACTCTTCAACATTGGCCACAATAACTTCTTTCAAGACATGTCTCTTGGGGTGCCTGGGTGGCTCAATCAGTTAAGTGTCTGTCTTGGCTCAGGTTATGATCCCAGTGTCATGGGATCTAGTCCTTCATCAGGCTCATTGTCAGCAGAAAGCCTACTTCTACCTCTGCCTGCTCTACCTGCCTCTCCCACTACTTATATTCTCTCTCTCTCTCTTTCTCTCTCTCTCTTTCTCTCTCTCTCTCTGTCTGACAGGTAAGTTCTTAAAAAATGTCTCTAAAGGGAAGGGAAGTGAAAACAAAAATGTAATTTTGGGAATTCATCAAGATAAAAAGAAAGCTTTTCACATCAAAGGAAATAGGTAACAAAACTAAGAGGCAATCCATGAAATGGAGGAAGATATTTATGAGTGACATTATAGATAAAGAGTTGGTATCTAGGGGAGGAGTCAAGATGCTGGAGAATTAGAAGGCTGAGACTACTTCAGCTAGCAGGCAATCAGCTAGATAGCTTATCTAAAGATTGCAAACACCTACAAATCCAACGGCAGTCGAAGAGAAAAAGAACAGCAATTCTAGAAACAGAAAATCAACCACTTTCTGAAAGGTAGGACTGGCGGAAAAGTGAATCCAAGGCGATGGGAAGATAGACCTTGGCGGGAGGGGCCGGCTCCCAGCAAGCGGCGGAGCAACGGAGCACAAAATTGGGACTTTTAAAAGTCTTTTTCAGTGAGGGACATCACTCCAGAGGCTAAACCAGGGTGAAGCCCATGCAGGGTCATCGTGGTCTCAGGGCCCGCAGGGTCACAGAAGGATCGGGGGTGACTGAGTGTCGCAGAGCTTACTGGTATTAGAACGGGGAAGCGGGTACAGAGACAGAGCCGAGGAGTGAGCTCCCAGCTCCGTGTTACCTTGAATTGTTCACAGGCTTGGTGAGCACGGAGCACAGCCGGAGGCCACGGAGACGGGAGTAATTGGGTGCTGTTCTCTTAGGGCGCACTGAGGACTGGGGCCCCGGGCTCTCGGCTTCCCCAGACTGGAGACCGGGAGGCCGCCATTTTCATTCCCGTCCTCCGGAAATCTATGGAAAGCACTCAGGGAACAAAAGCTCTAGAAAGCAAACCCGAGAGGCTTACTCAGCATGGCCCCTGGTAAGGGGCAAAAGACTGGGGCAAAGACATTTGAGAATCATTACAACAGGCCTCTTCCCCAGAAGATAAAGAAGAAATCCAGCCAGGACCAAGTTCACCTACCAAGGAGTACAGTTTCAATACAAGGAGAGCAGTGGATTTCCAGAGGAGGAGAAAGCAAAGCATGGAACTCATGGCTTTCTCACCGTGATTCTTTAGTCTTGTAGTTAATTTAATTTTTTTTTTCTTTTTCAATTATTTTTCTCTTCTTCTGCTAATTTCTTTTAACTTTTACCCTTTTCTTTTTTAACGATTTTAACTAGTTTATCTAATATATATATTTTTCTTTTTTATACTTTTTCTTTATTCATTTTCTTTATTATTTAATTGCTACTTTTTTTTCTGTATTTTTTTATCTGAACCTCTTTTTATCCCCTTTCTCCGCCCACCCCCATGATTTGGAGTCTCTTCTGATTTGGTTAAAGGATATTTTCCTGGGGTTGTTGCCACCCTTTTGGTATTTTACTTGCTCGTTCATATACTCTTATCTGGATAAAATGACAAGGCGTAAAAATTCACCACACACACACAAAAAAAATGATCAAGAGGCAGTATTGAATGCTAGGGACCTAATCAATACAGACATTGGTACTATGTCAGATCTAGAGTTCAGAATGACGATTCTCAAGGTTCTAGCCAGGCTCGAAAAAGGTATGGAAGATATTAGAGAAACACTCTCAGGAGATATAAAAGCCCATTCTGGAGAAATAAAAGAACTAAAATCTAACCAATTTGAAATTTTAAAAAAAGCTATTAATGAGGTGCAATCAAAAATGGAGGCTCTCACATCTAGGATAAATGAGGCAGAAGAAATAATTAGTGATATAGAAGACCAAATGACAGAGAATAAAGAAGTTGAGCAAAAGAGGGACAAACAGCTACTGGACCACGAGGGGAGAATTCGAGAGATAAGTGACACCATAAGATGAAACAACATTAGAATAATTGGGATTCTAGAAGAAGAGAGAGAGGGTAGCAGAAGGTATACTGGAGAGAATTACTGGAGAGAATTTCCCCAATATGGCAAAGGGAACAAGCATCAAAATCCAGGAGGTGCAGAGAACGCCCCTCAAAATCAATAAGAATAGGTCCACACCCCATCACCTAATAGTAAAATTTATAAATCTTAGTTACAAAGAGAAAATCCTGAAAGCAGCCCGGGAAAAGAAGTCTGTAACATACAATGGTAAAAATATTAGATTGGCACAACACTTATCCACAGAGACCTGGCAGGCCAGAAAGAGCTGGCATTATATATTTAGAGCACTAAACGAGAAAAAGATGCAGCCAAGAATACTATATCCATCTAGGCTACCATTGAAAATAGAAGGAGAGATTAAAAGCTTCCAGGACAAGCAAAAACTGAAAGAATTTGCAAACACCAAACCAGCTCTACAGGAAATATTGAAAGGGGTCCTCTAAGCAAAGAGAGAGCCTACAAGTGGTAGATCAGAAAGGAACAGAGACCATATACAGTAACAGTCACCTTACAGGCAATACAATGGCACAAAATTCATCTCTCTCAATAGTTACCCTGAATGTGAATGGGCTCAATGCCCCCAATCAAAAGACACAGGGTATCAGAATGGATAAGAAAACAAAACCCATCTATATGTTGCCTACAACAAACTCATTTTAAACCCAAAGACACCTCCAGATCCTTGGGGGAGGGGCCTGGTGAGGGGGTGGAAAAGAATTTACCATGCTAATGGACATCAGAAGAAAGCAGGAGTTGAAATCCTTTTACCAAATCAATTATATTTTAAGCCAAAGACTATAATAAGAGATGAGGAAGGACACTATATCATACTCAAAGGATCTGTCCAACAAGATGATCTAACAATTTAAAATATCTATACCCCCAATGTGGGATCAGCCAACTATATAAACCAATTAATAACAAAATCAAAGAAACACATCAACAATAATACAATAATAGTAGGGGACTTTAACACTCCCCTCACGGAAATGGACAGATCGTCCAAGCAAAAGATCAACAAGGAAATAAAGGCCTTAATTGACACACTGGACCAGATGGACATCACAGATATATTCAGAACATTTCATCCCAAAGCAACAGAATACACATTCTTCTCTAGTGCACATGGAACATTCTCCAGAATAGATCACATCCTCCGTCCTAAATCAGGCCTCAACTGGTATCAAAAGATTGGGATCTTTCCCTGCATATTTTCAGACCACAATGATCTGAAGCTAGAACTCAGTCACAAGAGGAAATTTGGAAAGAACCCAAATACATGGAGACTAAACAGCATCCTTCTAAAGAATGAATGGGTCAACCAGGAAATGATAATGAAAACACAATGGTTCAAAATCTGTGGGATACAACAAAGGCAGTCCTGAGAGGAAAATATATAGCGGTTCAAGCATTTCTCAAGAAACAAGAAAGGTCACAGGTACACATCCTAAACCTACACCTAAAGGAGCTGGAGAAAGAACAAGAAAGAAACCCTAAACCCAGCAGGAGAAGAGAAATCATAAAGTCAGAGCAGAAGTCAATGAAATAGAAACCAAAAATCAATAGAGCAAATCAACGAAACGGGGAGCATGTTCTTTGAAAGAATTGATAAGACTGACAAACCCTTAGCCAGACTTATCAAAAAGATAAGAGAAAGCACCCGAATAAATAAAATCATGAATGAAAGAGGAGAGATCACAACTAACACCCAAGAAATACAAACAATTATAAGAACATAATATGAGCAACTCTACGCCAACAAATTTGACAATCTGGAAGAAATGGATGCATTCCTAGAAACATATAAACTACCACAACTGAAGCAGGAAGAAATAGAAAGCCTGAACAGACCCATTACCAGTAAGGAGATTGAAACAGTCATCAGAAATCTCCAAACAAACAAAAGCCCAGGATCAGACGGCTTCCCGGGAGAATTCTACCAAACATTTAAAGAAGAACTAATTCCTATTCTCTTGAAACTATTCCAAAAAATAGAAATGGAGGGAAAACTTTCAAATTCATTTTATGAGGCCAGCATCACCTTGATCCCCAAACCAGACAAGGATCCATCAAAAAAGTGAACTAGAGACCAACATCCTTGATGAACACAGATGCGAAAATTCTCACCAAAATCCTAGCCAATAGGATTCAACAGTACATTAAAAGGATCATTCACCACGACCAAGTGGGATTTATTCCAGGGCTGCAAGGTTGGTTCAACATCCGCAAATCAATCAGTGTGATACAGCACATTAATAAAAGAAAGAACAAGAATCATATGATACTCTCAATAGATGCTGAGAAATCTTTTGACAAAGTACAGCATCCCTTCCTGATCAAAACTCTTCAGCGTGTAGGGATAGAGGGCATATACCTCAATATTATCAAAGCCATCTATGAAAAACCCACCGCAAATATCATTCTCAATGGAGAAAAACTGAAAGCATTTCTGCTAAGGTCAGGAACAGAGCAGGGATGTCCATTATCACCACTGCTATTCAACATAGTACTAGAAGTCCGAGCCTCAGCAATCAGACAACAAAAGGTAATTAAAGGCATCCAAATCAGCAAAGAAGAAGTCAAACTATCATTCTTTGCAGATGATATGATACTATATGTGTAAAACCCCAAAGACTCCATTCAAAAACTTCTAAAACTTGTACAGGAATTCATTAAAGTGTTAGGATATAAAATCAATGCACAGAAATCAGTTGCATTTCTCTACACCAACAACAAGACAGAAGAAAGAGAAATTAAGGAGTCAATCCCATTTTCAATTGCACCCAAAACCATAAGATACCTAGGAATAAACCTAGCCAAAGAAGCAAAGAATCTATACTCAGAAAACTATAAAGTACTCATAAAAGAAATTGAGGAAGACACAAAGAAATAAAAAATGTTCCATGCTCCTGGATTGGAAGAATAAATATTGTTAAAATGTCTATGCTACCTAAAGCAATCTACACATTTAATGCAATTCCTATCAAAGTACCATCCATCTTTTTCAAAGAAATGGAACAAATAATCCTAAAATTTATATGGAACCAGAAAAGACCTAGAATAGCCAAAGGAATATTGAAAAAGAAAGCCAAAGTTGGTGGAATCTCAATTCCGGACTTCAAGCTCTATTACAAAGTTGTCATCATCAAGACAGCATGTTACTGGCACAAAAACAGACACATAGATCAATGGAAAAGAATAGAAAGCCCAGAAACAAACCCTCAACTCTATGGTCAACTAATCTTCGGCAAAGCAGGAAAGAATGTCCAATGGAAAAAAGACAGTCTCTTCAATAAATGGTGTTGGGAAAATTGGACAGCCACGTGCAGAAAAATGAAATTGGACCATTTCCTTACACCACACACGAAAATAGACTCAAAATGGGTGAAGGACCTCAATGTGAGAAAGGAATCTATCAAAATCTTTGAGGAGAACCCAGGCAGCAACCTCTTCAACCTCAGCTGCAGCAACATCTTCCTAGGAACATTGCTAAAGGCAAGGGAAGCAAGGGCAAAAATGAGCGATTGGGATTTTATCAAGATCAAAAGCTTCTGCACAGCAAACAAAACCAAAAGACAACTGACAGAATGGGAGAAGATATTTGCAAATGACATATCAGATAAAGGGCTAGTGTCCAAAATCTATAAAGAACTTAGCAAACTAAACACCCAATGAACAAATAATCCAATCAAGAAATGGGCAGAGGACATGAACAGACATTTCTGCAAAGAAGACATCCAGATGGCCATCAGACACATGAAAAAGTGCTCCATGTCACTCGGCATCAAGGAAATACAAATCAAAACCCCATTGAGATATCACCTCACACCCGTCAGAATGGCTAAAATTAACAAGTCAGGAAATGACAGATGCTGGCAATGTTGTGGAGAAAGGGGAACCCTCCTACACTGTTGGTGGGAATGCAAGCTGGTACAACCACTCTGGAAAACAACATGGAGGTTCCTCAAAATGTTGAAAATAGAACTACCCTATGACCCAGCAATAGCATTACTGGGTATTTACTGTGAAGATACAAAGGTAGTGATCTGAAGGGGCACATGCACTCAAATGTTTATAGCAGCAATGTCTACATTAGTCAAACTATGGAAAGAACCTAGATGTCCATCAATAGATGAATGGATAAAGAAGATTTCGTATATATACACAATGGAAAACTTTGCAGCCATCAAAAGAAATGAAATCTTGCCATTTGCGATGATGTGGATGGAATTACAGGGTATCATGCTTAGCGAAATAAATCAAGCGGAGAAAGACAACTATCATATGATCTCCCTGATATGAGGAACTGGAGATGCAACATGGGGGGTTAAGGGGATAGGAAAAGAATAAATGAAACAAGATGGGATTGGGAGGGAGACAAACCATAAGTGACTCTTAATCTCACAAAACAAACTGAGGGTTGCAGGGGGGAGGGGGGAGGAGTGAAGGGGGGGTGAAGTTATGGACATTGGGGAGGGTATGTGCTATAGTGAGTGCTGTGAAGTGTGTAAACCTGGCGATTCACTTACCTGTACCCCTGGGGATAAAAAATATATGTTTATTAAAAATAATAATAAAAAAATAATGAAATAATAATAAATTGTTGGTATCCAAGATCTAAAAAGACTTCTCAAACTCAGCACCCTCAGAAAAAAAAAAAATCCAGTCAGGAAATGGGCATAAGATATGAAAAGACACTTCTCCAAAGAAAGACATGCACATGGGTAAGAGACACATGAAAAAATATTCAACATCACTATCATCAGGGAATTACAAATCAAAACCACATTGAGATATAACCTTACACCTGTTTGAATTGCAAAAATTAACAAAAGAGGAAATAAGTAGTGTTAGTAACAATATGGAGAAAGGGGAATCCTCTTGTACTTTAATGCAAGCTGGTAAAGCTACACTGGAAAACATTAAGGAGGTTCCTCAAGATGTTAACAATAGAAGTACCTTAAAACCTAGCAATTGCACTACTAGGTATTTTCCAAAAAAATACAGACATAGTGAAAAGAAGGGACATATGAACCCCAATGTTCATAGCAGCAATGTCCACAATAACCGAACTGTGAAAGGAGTTGAGACTGTTGAAATAATTTTCAACAGATAAATGGATAAAGAAGATGTGGTTCATAAAGACAATTTACTATAACTCATCCATCAAAAAGTATGAACACCCACTATTTGCATTGGCATGAATGGAACTGAAGGAGATTATGCTGAGTAAAATAAGTCAAACAGAGAATGACAATTATATCATTATCAAATATATCAAATTAAAAAAATTATATCAAAGGATCTAGGAATGTAAAAAATGGACTTTAAGTTGATACACCACATCAACAAGAACTAAGCTACTAGTAAAAATCAAACTTTCTCTGCCTATATTATGTATAAACTTCCACCTTTCAAGAGGCTGAAACATGTACAGGAACACTTATATTTAAGAAGTATCTACTCTCCCTCACTCTGTAGTTATAGGAACATGGTATTGCAGGAGGAATAGAGATATAGAAAAGTGGAAGAAGGGGCACTGGGTGGCTCAGTGGTCTCAAGCCTCTGCCTTTGGCTCAGGTCATGATCTAATGGTCCTGGGATCAAGCCCTGCATTGGGCTCTCTGCTTAGCAGGGAGCCTGCTCCCCACCCACCCTACCCAACCCCTGCCTGGCACCATGAATTTAAAATGGAAAAATAGAAAAACTTTTATTTAACTGGTGTATTTAGATAATTAAGTTTAAGATAATTATTGTTATAGTCTTTAGTATGCCATTTTACTTTCTCCTTTTCTTCCTGAGATAATTTGATTTTTTTAATTTATTTTTTTATTTATTTTCAGCATAACAGTATTCATTATTTTTGCACCACACCCAATGCTTCATGCAATCCATGCCCTCTATAATACCCACCACTTGGTTCCCCTAACCTCCCCACCCCCGCCAATTCAAATCCCTCAGATTGGTTTTCAGAGTCCATAGTCTCTCATGGTTTACCCTTCTTCCAATTTCCCCCAACGTCCTTCTCCTCTCTAACTCCCCATGCCCAACATGCTATTTGTTATGCTCCACAAATAAGTGAAGCCATATGATAATTGACTCTCTCTGCTTGACTTATTTCCTCAGCATAACCTCTTCCAGTCCCGTCCATGTTGCTATAAAAGTTGGATATTCATCCTTTCTGGTGGGGGCATAATACTCTATACTGTATATGGACCACATCTTCCTAATCCATTCATCCGTTGAAGGGCATCTTGGTTCTTTCCACAGTTTGGCGACCGTGGCCATTGCTGCTATAAACATTGGGGTACAGATGGCCCTTCTTTTCATGACATCTGTATCTTTGGGGGAAATACCCAGGAGTGAAATTGCAGTGTCATAGGGAAGTTCTATTTTTAATTTCTTGAGGAATCTCTTCACTGTTCTCCAAAGAGGCTGCACCAACTTGCATTCCCACCAACAGTGGAAGAGGGTTCCCCTTTCTCCACATCCCCTCCAACACATGTTTCCTGTCTTGCTAATTTTGACCATTCTAACTGGTGTAAGTTGATATCTCAATGTGGTTTTAATTTGAATCTCCCTGAGGGCTAGTGATAAACATTTTTTCATGTGTCTGATAGCCATTTGAGTGTCTTCATTGGAGAAGTGTCTGTTCATATCTTCTGCTCATTTTTTGATATGATTGTCTGTTTTGTGTGTGTTGTGTTTGAGGAGTTCTTTATAGATCCTGGATATCAACCTTTTGTCTGTACTGTCATTTGCAAATATCTTCTCCCATTCCATGGGTTGCCTCTTTGTTTTGTTGACTGTTTCCTTTGCTGTGCAGAAGCTTTTGATTTTGATGAAGTCCCAAAAGTTCATCTTTGCTTTTGTTTCCTTTGCTTTGGAGACATATCTTGAAAGAAGTTGCTGTGGCTGATATCGAAGAGATTACTGCCTATGTTCTCCTCCAGGATTCTGATGGATTCTTGTCTCACATTGAGGTCTTTTATCCATTTTGAGTTTATCTTTGTGTACGGTGTAAGAGAATGGTCGAGTTTCATTCTTCTGCATATAGCTGTCCATATTTCCCAGCACCATTTATTGAAAAGACTGTCTTTTCTCCAGTGTATATTTTTTTCATGCTTTGTTGAAGATTATTTGCCCATAGACTTGAGGGTCCATATCTGGGCTCTCTACTCTGTTCCACTGGTCTATGTGTTTGTTTTTATGCCAGTACCATGCTGTCTTGGTGATCACGGATTTAGAGTAATCTTGAAATAAGGTAGCGTGATGCCACCAGTTTTGTTTTGTCGCCCTCGGCCCGCAAGGATGACAATGAGCCTGGTATGGTGTTAATGCTTCATTTCCGTTTATTTAATCAACTTCCTTAGCTTATATACAGCAGGGTGACCAATAAGGGGTCAAGCAATGGGGAGAGCCAATGAGAGTCCTGTTAGTATGCTGATTAAATTTGATACAGCCAATAACTATGTCCTCCTTTAGGCGGGCTTCACCAGAAAGTTCATTGTATACTTGCAGTGTACTTTGCTAGCAGTGAGCCAAGCACCTTCTTGTAATGGCGGGGACTTCCCCGGCCGGAGGCAGTCCCCGACATTGTTTTTGTTTTTCAACATTTCCTTAGTGATTCATGGTCTCTTCTGATTCCATACAAACTTTTTGATTATTTGCTCCAGCCCTTTGAAGAATACCGGTGGAATTTTGATTGGAATAGCATTTAAAGTATAGATTGCTCTAGGGAATATAGACATTTTAACAATGTTTATTCTTCTGATCAAGAGCATGGAATGGTCTTCCATCTTTTTGTGTCTTCTTCAATTTCTTTCATAAATGTTCTGTAGTTCCTTGAGTACAGATCCTTTACTTCTTTGGTTAGATTTATTCCCAGGTATATTCCCGGCCTTTGCTGTATCCAATAGGTTTTGGACCAAAGTGTCTTCATTCTCGTTGGTTTCCAAGAATTTTTTCAGTTCTTCTTTGATCTCCTGGTTGATCCAAGCATTCTTAAGCAAGGTGGTCTTTAGCTTCCAGGTTTTTGAGTTCCTTAGGAACTTTTCCTTATGATTGAGCTCTAGTTTCAAATCATTGTGATCTCAGAATGTGCAGGGAAGAATCTTAGTCTTTTGGTATCAGTTTAGTCCTGATTTGTGACCCAGAATGTGGTCTCTTCTGGAGAAGGTTCCATGTACACTTGAGAAGAATGAGTATTCTGCTGTTTTAGTGTGGAATGTTCTGTATATATCTATGAGGTCCATCTGGTCCAATGTGTCATTCAATGCTTTTGTTTCTTTATTAATTTTCTGCTTTGATGATCTGTCTATTTCTGAGAGAGGTGTGTTAAGATGTCCTACTGTTAATGTATTCATAGCAATATGAATCTTTATTTTGATTAACAGTTTTCTTATGTAATTGGCTGCTCCCATTTTAGAGGCATAGATATTTACAATTGTTAAATAATCTTGGTGGATAGTCCCTTTAAGAATTATGTAGTGTCCTACTTTATCTCTGACTGCAGTCTTGAGTTTAAAATCTAATTTGTTTGATATGAGAATTACTGCACTGGCCTTCTTTTGAGGCCCACTGGCATGAAAGATGCTTCTCCATCCCTTCACTTTCAATCTGAGTGTTTCTTTACGTTCAAATGTGTCTTTTGTAGTTAACATATGGTGGGTCCTGTCGTTTTATCCAATCTGCAACACTGTGTCAATTTATGGGTGCATTTAGGCCATTCATTTTGAGAGTGATTACTGATAGATACATTTTTATTGACATCGTGTTACCTTTGAAGTTTTTCTTTCTGTAGATTGTCTCTATATTTCTGTTCAATGTTATTAATTTTTCCTCATTTATAGAAACCCCCTTAATATTTCCTGCAGTGTTGCCTTGGTGGTTGCATATTCTTTTAAGCCTTGCCGGTCTTGGATACTCTTTATCTCTCCATCCATTTTCAATGTCAGTCTTGCTGGATAAAGTATTCTTGGCTGCATGTTTTTCTCATTTCGTGCTCTGAATATATCTTGCCAGCCCCTTTTGGCTTGTCAGGTCTCTGTGGACATGTCTGTTGTTATTCTGATGGGCTTTTCTCTGTATGTCAGGAGCCTCTTTGTCCTAGTGGCATTCAAGAAATTGTATCTACAATTATGATTCCTCAATTTGACTATCAGGTGCCTTGATGTATTTTTGCAAGCTATAATCTTGGGGGGTGACCATATGGGCTTTAATACATGAACGCTGGTTCCATTCATGAGATTGGGAAAATTATCATGAAGAACTTGTTCCACTATATCTTCTAGACTTCTTTATTTCTCCTCCCCTTCAGTGATTCAAATAATTCTGACATTGGAACATTTCATGGCATCATTTATTTCCCTGATTCTGTTTTCATGGTTTCTAAGCTGTTTGTTCCAGGCTTCCTCCTGGTCCTTTCTCTCTCTCTGCTTGTCCTCCAGATCACTAATTCTATCTTCTGTCTCAGTTATCCTAACTTTGAGAGAGTTTATATTAGATTGTAATTCATTGAGAGCATTGTGAACATCATCCCTGGTGGCTTTCAGTTCTGCCCTAATCAATTCCGTTTGGTCATCCATGGCTTTCTCCAACCTAGCTATTGCCTGGATGTATGTTAACCTGAATTCTCTTTCCGACATATTGTCTATGTTAATAGCCACTAGCTCTGTTGCAAAAGGCCCATCCTTTGTATCTTTCTTCTGTTAGGCTTTCCTCCTCCTAATCATTTTGGTGAGAGGTGACTGAACAGATGTAGCTGGATATATTGACCATGGAATAATCAAGTTGCACCCTGAAACACTTCTGTGTAATCAGGATTCCCAACCCAAATGAGAGAAAAAAGAAAAGATGTAGAAAAAATGAGAGAGATAGAAAGAGAGAGACAGGAAAAAAACGGAAGATGATAAAGAAGGTTCAGCCAAAATTGGCCCCAAGGTAATATTTATGAAGTATACAAAGAAAAACAGACAAACAAAAAGACTGATAAAAGTATATGACAAGAGAAAAAAATATATATATATATATGTGCAAATAAAGGAAGAACCTCCAAGGGGACGCCTGGGTGGCTCAGTTGGTTGAGCAGCTGCCTTCGGCTCGGGTCATGGTCCTGGCATCCTGGAATCAAGTCCCACATCAGACTCCTTGCTCAGCAGGGAGCCTGCTTCTTCCTCTGCCTCTGCCTGCCATTCTGTTTGCCTGTGCTCGCTCTCTCTCCCTCTCTCTCTCTCTGATAAATAAATAAAATCTTTAAAAGAAAAAGAACCCCAAGTGTAAGATTAATATACTATCAGGACAAACACAAATACACAGAAACACCGGTGGAAAAAAAAAAGATGAGAGAGTGGTTATAAATTCTCAGTGTGGGCGAGGAAGTTTGTTTTGATTCTTCCTGGATATATCTTGATATCTTTGTTAAAGGACTCAACTTTCCTAAGATAAAGGGGATTAAAAATTAGTTTACCTATAGGGGTACCATTGATTGGGGAAAGAGGATTACCTTGAAGTTTAACTCTATATGAATATTAGAAAGTAAAAATAAAAAAGGAATAAACTAGACTAAACTGAACTAAAATTTTTTAAAAAATTAAAAAATAGAAATGAAAAAGAAAAACACAGGTATATGTATCAAAAAGTTCATGTTAGAAGGTTATTATGGAATTTGATGTATTAGACATCTTACTGTTTTGGTAAATAGGTTAAAAATAATCTATATATCAAAAAATATGAACCAGAATATTGGGAATGAGTTAAAAATAAAATTTGTCCTATGAAATAGTGGTGGTTGTTCTCTTGTCGTCTTTTTTTTTTTTTTCCTTTCCTTGTTGGTTTTCTGGAGGAGGGGCTTGCCACGTGGGCTTTCAGTCAATGATGTTCTCTGAGTTACGTCCTTCCACCCCCCTCAAGAGGGTGGGCTCTGAGGAAACCGGTTTTTTCAGGCTTTTGTTTTCTGGAGGATTTTACGTTTGTTCACATTTTTTCACTCACCTTTTCCGCTTTTGATGTTTTTTTTTTTTGGTTAAAAGGAAAGCAAACTGACCCTGACCTCCCTCTCAGAGAGAAGCCTCAGTCCATTCCCCTGTGGGTGCTGCAGTTTTTATATAAATTCCCCCTTGGCCACTGGCAGAGCATGTTCTGAGTCATGGTCACTGGGGACGCAAAATCTTCTGCTTGTACCCAAAACCATGGCAGTGGTGGCTGTCTGGTCAGCTCCAGGCCACCAGAGAGGTTCAAAGCTGTGATTGAACACTGAGATCTTCCCACTGTCCTGGGCTGGGAGTGCCTGGTGTTTCTTGGTCTAAGAGCGCCGGGCATCTGTGCACCTCTCTCAGGAGAGGGTGTTGGTCGTGCGTGCATCTCAGGCTCTGATACAATGGCGCTGTCTAAGAGCACCAGGTTGGGCCTTCGTGCACCTCTCTCAGGGGAGGGTGAGGGGCATGCACGTCTCAGGCTCTGTTACCATGGCTCGGTGTACTGCCATCTGGTGAGGCTCCCAGCCCCTCACAGGAGCTGAACCCCATGTGTTTTTAGGCATACTGGTAGCTCAGGGACCAAGACCTGGTTTCTCCACTGCACTCTCTCTGACTCAGTGCCAGGGGAGGGTGTCCTGGGTCCGGTGACTTAAGCCTCTGATCCTAGCTGCCCCGATTCCTACAGCCCGCCCCCCCCCACCCCGTGGTCCTTTGCTCTCTTTGAGTGTTTTCAACGAGTCTCCAAGTTAATGTTGGTCCCCAGATGCAGGGCACTCTCATTTTGGTGCATTACTTTCCAATCGGTTGCCTCTGGTGGCTCTCTCCCACTTTTGATTGTCTTCTGATATCAGTCCAAGGTTCCCACTCCACTTTACCTGCCCACTGGCGTCTTCTGCCCCTGTAGAGATCCAGACGTGTATAATTCTGATCTCTGGCTGGTTTCATGGGTGATCGGAGCGCTTTGGTAGTTAATGAGCTCACTTGAGGGTAAAAGTTGAAATGGCGCTTCCTCCTACTTCCCCGCCATCTTGTCCCTCACTTCTTCTGAGGGTTTTATGCTTTAATGCCTCACATTTGCTTGTGTTATCCACGTGATTTTATTTTTGTGTGTGGGGAAAGAAAGTACCCCAGTTTTGTTCTTCTACATGTAGCTATCCAGTTTCTAAGCATCATGTGTTGAAGAGACTGTCTTTTCCTCACTATATACTCTCCCTACCTAGTTAGATTAATTGACTCTATAAGCATGAGTTTCTTTTGGGTTCTCTATTGTGTTCCACTGATCTATAAGTCCAATTTTTCTTTATGATCCCTCTACTATTTTCATGACTACAACTTTATTAGGGTAGCTTAAAATAAAGGTGCATGATGTCTCAAGATTTGTTAATTTCTCAAGGTTTCTTTGACTATTTGGGGTCTCTAGGGTTCCTACAAATTTTAGGATTATTTATTCTAGTTCTGTGAAAAATTTTGTGGGTATTTTGATAGGGATTGCATTAAATGTGTAGATTGCTTGACTTATCCATCTCTTCTAAGTTGTACAATTTCTTGGCATAAGATATTTTATAATATTCTCTTATAATTATTTGTATTTCTGTGGTATCAGTTGTTACTCCCCTACATTTAGTTCTGATTTTACTTACTGGGCCCTCTCTTGTTTTCTTGATGATTCTGGGTAAGGGTTTATCAATTTTGTTTATCTTTCCAATGAACCAGCCCTGGTTTCATTGATCTTTTCTTTCTTTCTTTTTTTCCCTGTTTTACGTGTTTTCCTTTATTTCTACCTCATCATTATCATTTCCTTCTTTCTATTCACTTTGGGCATTGTTGGTTTTCTTTCTTCTAATTGTTTAAATTATAAGTAAAGTAAGGGTGCTTCCCATTTTTTTTTCTTAATTGATATCTTGTTTCATACTGTTGTGGTTGGGAAAGATGCAGGATATGATTTCAATCTTAAGTTTAGTGAGACTTATTTTGTTGCCTAACATGTGATCTAACCAGGGGATTTTTTTTTAATCCTGGTGAATGTTATGCATGCACTTGACAAGCAGGTATATTCTGGTGTTTTCTAATGGAATGTTTTATCTATATCTATAGGTAAAGATATATCTTTTGGTATCTTTTGGTTGAACGTGTCATTCCGAGACCTGTTTCTTATTGACTTTCTGATGGAGTGTTCTATCCACTGGTGTATGTTGGGTTTTAAAGTCCTCTAGTGTTGTTGCATTGCTCTCACCTTCTCCCTTCATGTTTGTTAAGATTTGCTTTATGAATTTAGGTGCTTGAGGGTCACCTTCATAGATACATAGAGTTTGTATATCTTCTTCTTGGATTGACTCTTCTGTGGTTATATAATGTCCTTCTTTGCTTCTTGTTACAGTCTTTTTTTTTTTTAAAGTCTGTGCTGTCTGAAAGATATATATATATCTTTATATATATATATATATAGATATATATATATAGATATATATATATCTATATATATATATCTATATATATATATATATATCTCCAAAGTTTTTTTTCTTTCTCTTCCATGTGCATGGAATATCTATTTCCATATTTTCACTTACAGTCTATATGCATCCTGAAGTGAGTCTCATTTAGGCAACATATAAATGGGTCTTTTGTTTTTGTTTGTTTTTACCTATTCTGTGGGCCCATGTCACTAGCAGGACACAAAAACTGAAGTGGATATTACTCGGAACTGTGGGTCCTGGGACTCTACGTACTGAGAGCACATGGGCAGATTAGCTGGCATTGAAGTGAGTATAAGCTGGTATCACAGGCTCTTTGGGAGAGTACCTGTAGCTGAGGTCAATTCAGGATTGGGGGCTATACTCTGTGCACACGATGACCTAGCAGAATGGTTGAAGCTCAAGTGGGTGAAAGCTAGGGTGTCCCAAGGTCTTCAGCACTGTGAGTGTCCTGACAGAGTGCGGGATGTGGGTCCTGGGCTTTCCACATAGGGAGTTCCTTGTCAGAGCAGCTCGAATGGAACCAGAGATGACCAAGGAAGTCACATAGTCATCTGTACAGGCATACCCTAGCAAGTTGGAGCCTGCAGGCCTAGAGTGTCCTGGGTAGATTAGCACCTGTGCCACCTTGGTGGGATGTCTGGAAGTGTAGTGAATGCTGCCTACGGTTATCCAAGTGTGTGCCATGTTGGGGCTGCCTTGTTGGCACAGCAGGTTCTAGAGTGGGCTCGACTCAGCAAGGTAGTAAGCTGTATAGGCGTTTCAGACTGTGCTTCTGTCCATACTATAAAAATGGAGGGGAATGTGAGCCAGCATCTCGACACAGAAAGATATCCAACACCAACCCCACTCCATGGCAAGGTGAGGGGATCTTGGGGTGGATACTTCACATTCTAGCTGCTTTCTGAACTTCAGCTTCTTTTACATACCACAGGGCAGACAAATCAGTTTACAACCCCCAGAATTATCCCTCCCACTGCAGTTGGCAGGCTACGAAGAGGTGGTTACTCTGTTATATCTCTGTCTCTCTGTCTCCTGTTGTGTAGAAGTTGTTCAGTCTTCCATCAGTTCTACTTCAGAAGTTGTAGATACACCTATAAATAGGTGTACATTCTGTGTGTCTATGGAGGTGAGTTTAGTTCTTACCTTAGGTGAGGTAAGTTAGGCTCCCATCTTGGAGTCTTACCTTTATAATCTTCCTCAAGTTATTTCACTTCTCCATGGCCCCATTTCCTGACTGTAGAATATTAATGTTATTTCAGGATACAATAGCCTTACATGTCTAAGAAGCCTGGAATACAGTAAGTGCTCATAATGTTTCCCTCTCGTCTCATCCAACACTGTGCTCTCCAAAATAATTTTCCCTTGATTTTTCAGACAAACTGCTCCCCCAACCTCAATTTCTGACATTTCTGAGCAGTTTGAAAAGACTGCCCTGCTCCTAGGCTTGACACCTCACTCTGGCAACTTTACCCTTGCCACTTGCTTGCTTTATCTCCACCTACTCAACTGAGACATGAAGATGCCTGGATCAAGCCTTCTCTATAAATCACCTTTGGTGGGGTGGCTAACTTCAGAATTCAGAATCCAACAAGGGTCATAAATACCTTAGCAGCAAAGAAATGCTGACCCACTGGGACAATCTTCCCAAGGGTTTTAGAAATCCACGGCTAATGGTTCAATTTTGGATAAAAAAAAATTCAGAAGAGGCCCAGTAAGGACATACTGGTTGAGTAGTGTAGGTTTAACTGTGGCTTATGAACAACAAACACATCCTGAACAAAGTTTCCATCAATATGGCAGCAGGAGTCAGACATGAAATGGAAAAGGATAGATGAATATAATAGTTGTTGAGTGGTCAGAGTACAAGATAGAGAACTTTTCTGTGAACATGGAAACAATTCTACAGAGTGGTTATGCTCTTGTTTATCCCTATTTTAAAGATGAGAAAATTGACATTGTTTGGTCTTACCATAGCATGTAAGGGTGCTATAGCATGGTGCATAAAAGGAGTCTATAGAGCTTACTGGGCCTGGGATTCTCATCATAGCTCCACCTCCTTATAGCTGTGTGACATTGAATACATTACTGAACCTCTCTGTTTCTCGGTCACCTGATCTATAACATGGAGATAGCAATGCATATCTCATTAATGTGTTTGAAGATTGAAATAACATTGCAAGCCTAAAACCCTTAGCAGTATTTCTGGTGCACATTAAACCCTCAAGAAACACCATATGTCCTTAATTTTACTATTATAATATTACCAAAAATCTTGAACTACAGACTAGGATGCTTGGATTCAAACCTAAATCATTCTGGATACAAAATTAAAGAATTAGAACCATAACCATGTTTAGAAAAAAAGATCACCATATTCTTTCATTCAAGCTTCTTGGCTTTGTTTACTAATGCCAGGCATGGTGCTGGGCACTGGAAACAAAGAATAAAGAAGATCCTTCTGTTTGGGGAATTATAAGCTAGGAAAATAAAATAAAATGTATTATGTATCACCATTTTATCATCTTCTCTTCCTGGTCATGGCTTTCCCAAAGGACCATAATTTACTTTTTTTTAATGAATGGGCTTGACTCTATGACTTGATTTGGTCAATGGAAAGTGAATGTTCTTGTTGCAAAGACTTTAAATGGCCAAAGTTTGGAGCCAAGTTTTCCCACAAAGGCTGTGAGTTCTCAGGTCCGAAGTGGTCTATGTAGAAATACCTGTGTATAGAAACTCTGGTTCCAATTTACATTTTGTTAGACTAACAACCACCTCAGTGTGTGACCTTGAGGTCTAGAGGAGTCAGTTTGTGTGGACAATGTTGACTATAATGGGAATGTTGTCCTGTCAGCTTCCTTGGGTTGACAGCCACTTTCTCAGAGCCATGGAGACCCCTGCCCACTATCTGGAGAATGCAGTGACTAGTGTGGTTCCATCGTGAGTATGATCTTGAGATGTGCATCACAAAAACCCAGAAACTCTCCTTCTGCATTTAAATAAAGCTGTTTTTTTTAAGCTGATAGATATACTGAAGCTCATGCCACCTCCACTCCAGGAGGTGACTCACACAGCAGCCCAGCTTCCCTCTCATTTCCTCCTGGGGTCGGCATGTGTGATGACCTCTCCCCTTTGAAAATGTAGCCTGGAGGGCAAAACCAGAATGCCCCCAATTTGGACAAAGAAGCTCTGAGTCTCAGGAATCTCAGCCTGTCCCTGACACCTCCATCCACTCCTCCTTTCCAGTAGGGAGGACATTTCCTCAGGCTGAAGGAGCTCAGCCTAGGATTCCTGTGTACCCAGGGCCTGGGGTCTCCTTTCTTCTCACATATCCCTCTTCATGCTGGGCCATGTTGATGGAGCCCTAGTAGGCAACGTCTTCCAATCTTGTCCTTGTATATCAAGTGAAAATCAGGTTTTTTTTTTTAACTTTGTTATTCCACAAACACTGTGAAAGAATTCTTTAGCTTATACTCTTTCTAAGACAGTTATTTATTACTGTTTTGTTTGTGTTAAAAGCTGTTTATATGAATTTGAGCTTTCTACTCAATTCTCTTAAAGTTCTATCTATGGCTTAGATTCCCATGGACAGCTCTCCAAGTGCTTGTCTTTCTCTTGTCTTTGGTTTTGACATCTTTTGCTAACTGGAGATAACGTGGAGATAACGCCCCAAAAGATAAAATCTCACCAACTGATATGTTACAAGGACATCAGGTTGAAGTCAGATCCAGGCTAGAGGACTGCAAGCCATGGAACCCCCATCACCTGGGCACAGTGACCCAGTGTGGGTACTGCACTCTGAATTGCTACAAGTCCTGGCCACATCTTGGCATACAGCTTTGAACTATTGATATTAGGATGTAAGTCCCCAACAGAGGGAACAACATTTACTTTCACAGACCACCCCACACCTGGGCCTTCTACTGGAGAGTGGGATTTGTGCCTGGGTACTAATCTCAAGTTTCTCATGTCTCTGTACAGATGTTCCACTTTTCTGGGTTTGGATTGTTCTTTGTGCTGCATATTTTGACCTTCCATGTGTCTTACAGAGTCACTGAATGTCTTGGCACATGAGGACCCATGGGGCCAGTTCTTCCCTCTCTGGCAATAGGGACACAAGTTGGGAGCCAAGAACATGGTAATAGTGAGTTGGCATGAGGCAGTGAGTTTCCTGAGTCCATTGCACTGTCTGCAACTTCTAGGCACATATGCTTGGAAGGCAGCATGAGTTGTGGTGCATAGGGACTCATGATTGACACTTCCAGCCAGCTCACCTGGACCAGGCAGGGATGTTGAGTTCCACAGGCAGAGGAGTCTTCCGGGAACAGCAAGGAAAAACCTGAGACTGGACTCCCATGATGCATAAAGGTGGGTGTAAGAGGGTGGGTAGTGTGTTTGGCAAGGGGCCTTTGCTGCATGGAGGGCCTGCAAAGGCACAGAGGTTTCAGTGGCTCTCTGTGTGGGTCACCATTTTATAGGCAGGGGTTCTGGTTTGGAAACCATAGTATTAGAGACGGGAGGTGGGCTGAAATGTATGGCTCTCTGAGGGATTTTGGGGGCTGCTCCTTGTTGTGTGTGAAGTCAGATGCCAGTAGCATGGGGAGGGAAGGAGAGTTGGAAACCCCTCTCTCCCTCCCTTTGGAGCACTGGGCAACAGATTTTAGTAACTACCTGCATCAGGACCTTTAAATCACCACAAGACCCCGGACCAATCACCAGTAATCTCACCTGGGGTGCTTCTCACTCTGGCCAATCGCCAGACAGCTGTCCCTGCCCTCATTTCCCTGACCAGTCAGCAAGGGGCACTCAGCTACGATCTTTCTTATGTGGCCAATCACCAGGCAGCTCTCACATCTGGTCTCCTGCCTTCCTCGCAAAGATGCCACTTTGGACCCAGCATCCTAGTCCCATGATTTGATATGCCTCCCTCTAGGGCAGAGACAGTCTGTTTCTCCCCTGGGCCCAGCCTTCCTTTTACTGGTGAGAAATGGGAAGCATCTTTCAAACCACTGGGACTCAAAAGAAGGCCGGGATAGTGATACTCATATCAGATAATTTATATTTTAAACAAAATACAGGAGTCAGAGATATAGAAGGACACTACATCATTCTTAAAGGGACTATCCACCAAGATGATATAACAATTGTAAATATCTATGACACCATGTGGGATCAGCTAATTACATAAGAAAACTGTTAATCAAGATAAAGAGTCATCTTAATATGAATACATTAACAGTAGGACATATTAACACGTCTCTCTCAGAAATAGATAATCAAAGAAAATCAAAAAAGAAGCAAGAGCATTGAATGACACATTGAACCAGATGGACCTCATAGATAAAAACAGAACATTCCACCCTAAAACAACAGAATACCCAATCTTCTCAAGTGCACATGGAACCTTCTCCAGAATAGACCACATACTGGGTCACAAATCAGGACTCAACTAATACCAAAAGACTGAGATGATTCCCTGCATATTCTCAGATGAGAATGCTTTGAAACTGGAGCTCAATCACAAGGAAAAGTTCTGAAGGAACTCAAACACCTGGAAGCTAAAGACCACCTGCTTAAGAATGCTTGGATCAACGAGGAGATCAAAGAAGAACAGAAACAATTCATGGAAACCAATGAAAATGAAGACACATTGGTCCAAAACCTATGGGATAGAGCAAAGGCGGTCCTAAGGGGGAAATACATAGCCAACAAAGCCTGCTTAAAAAAAAAAAAAAAAAAAAAAAAAAAAAACAAAACAAAAAACTGAAAAACCCAGAATACACCAGCTGTCTCTACACCTTAACGAACTGGAGAATCAACAACCAATCAAACCAATTCCACACATAAAAAGGGAAATAATCAAGATTAGAGCTGAGATCAATTAGGTAGAAGCCAGAGATACAGTAGAACGTATCAATGAAACAAGAAGCTAATTTTTTGAAAGAATCAATAAGATCAATAAACCATTGACCACAGTAATCCAAAAGAAAGTACAGAAAGCCCCAAATCATAAAATTATGAATGAAAAGGGAGAGATCAAAACTAACGCCAAGGAAGAAGAAAAAATTATCAGAAGTTATTATCAACCGTTATATGCCAATAAGCTAAGCAACCTAGATGAAATGGATGCATTCCAGGAAAACTACAAACTCCCAAAATTGAACCAGGAAGAAACTGACAACCTGAATTGACCAATATCTAGTAATGAGATTGAAGCAGTGATCAAAAACCTCCAAAAAACAAGAGCCCAGGACTTGATGGATTCCCTGGGGAATTCTACCTAACTTTCCAAGAAGAAATTCCAGGGAATTTATGTGCTCTGGAGCACCCAGAGGGGAACAGATACAGGATAGAGAGGGAGGTCTGGAGGCAGTTTGCTTTCCTCTAAACCTCCAAAAACCATAGAAATCTGCCAAGGGGAAAGAAAACAAATGAACAAACAAACAAAAAAACTTCCAGAGAACAAAAGTCTGAAAAACCGGTTTCCTCAGAGCCCAAACCTGATGGGGGCAGGAGAACTTAACTCCAGCAAGACTCCCTGAAAACCTACAGGGCAGGCCCCTCTCCCAGAAAGCCAACCAAAAAAAGAAAAATAAAAAAAAATAAAATAAAAGCAAGAAGACAACCACCACTACTTCATAGATACATCTTTTATTTTTAATTCGTTCCCACTAATATTGTTCATTTATATATAAATATATATATATATATAAAATATACACACACACATATATATTTCATTTCACTGTAATGGTCAAATAAGTTAATAAGTTATATATATGTACATTTATACATGTATATATATGTATGTATATATACATGTATAAATGTACATATATACATGTATAAATGTACATATATATAACTTATATATGTATATATGCGTATATATGTGTGTACATATATATAAATTATATATATATATCATATTTATAATTTATATATATGTACATATATTTATAACTTTTTAATATATATATTATATAATGTATATAATGTATATATACATTGTACATTAATACATATATAATATAATGTACAATATATATATTATATAACGTATATATGTATATGTACTATATATATACATTACATAATGTATATATATATTATACATACATACATACATATACATATATATGTGTATACATACATATATATACATACATATATATAATTTTTTATATATGTAAGTATATGTGTATGTATGTACGTATATGTTATATATGTGTGTACATGTGTATATATGTATGTATATATACATGTATATATGCATGTATATATATGTATATGTATATATACATATATATACATGTATATTTGTGTGTATATATATATATATATATAACTTTTTAACTTATTTGACCATTACAGTGAAATGTCCAGTACATCAAATTCCATAATAATCTTTTACCTGAACTGTTTGATACATACATCTATGTTTTTCTTTTACTTTTCTATTATTGAATTTTTAAATTTTATTTCATTTTATTTTAGTTTATTCTTTTTTAAAAACTACTCATATAGAGTTAAGCTTCAATGCAATTCCCTTTCCCCAATCAATGCTACCCATATAGGTAAACCAGTTTTTAATCCACCTTAGTTTTAGGAAAGTTGTCAAAGATATCAAGATACATCCAGAAAGAATCAAAATAACCATCCTGGCCCACACTGAGAATTTATAACCACTCATCCAATTTTTCTTCCGTCAGTGTTTCTGTGTATTTGATTTTGCCTGGTAGAATATAAATCTTATACTTGGGGTTCTTTTTGACGAGGTTCTTTTTTTGCTTGTTTGTTTTTATTTATTTATTTTTCTTTTGTCATCAACTTTTGTTGGTCTTTTTGTTTGTCACTTTTTGTTTGTATACTTCATAAATCTTACCTTGAGGACCATTTGGCCTAGGCCTTCTCTTTTATTTTATCTTTCTATTTTTCCCCTGTAAATCTCTCTCTCTCTCTCTCTCTCTCTCTCTCTCTCTTTTCTTTTATTTGGGTGGGGACACTTGATTGCTCAGAAGCATTCCAGGGTGCACTTTGCATGCACAATGGTCAATACACTCATCTACACATCCCTTCAGCCAGCTCTCACCAAAATGAAAAGAAGAAGGAATGCCCAACAGAAGAAAAATACAGAAACTGGGCCTTTAGCAACAGAGCTAATGGATATGGACATAGACAATATGTGAGAAAGGGTATGCAGGTTTACAATTATCCAGGCAATAGCTAGGTTGGAGAAAGCCATGGATGACAAAATGTAATTGATTAGGGCAGAAGTAAAAACCACCAGGGATGATGTTCGCCAAGTTCTCAATGAGTTCAAATCTAATCTAAATTCTCTAAAAGTTAGGGTAACAGAGACAGAAGATAGAATTAGTGATCTGGAGGAAAAACAGATAGAGTAAAAGATCAGGAGGAAGCCTGGAACAAACAGATTAGAATCCATGAAAACAGAATTAGGAAAATAAATGATGCCATGAAATGTTCCAACGTCAGAATTACTGGAATCCCTGAAGGGGAAGAGAAAGGAAGAGGACTAGGAGATATGGATGAACAAATTCTCCATTAAAATTTCCCCAATCACATGAATGGAACGAGGCTTTCTGTACTGGAGGAAGAAAGGCCATCCACGAAGATCATAGAATTGAGAAAGAACTCAAGAAACCTGATAGTGAAAATGATGAATCATAATTGTAGACAGGAACACTTGAAAGCAGCTAGGGAAAAGAAATTCCTTATGTAGAGAGGAAAGCCCAACAGAATAACGTCAGACATGTCCACAGAAACCTGGCAAGCCAGAAAGTGCTGGCAATACGTGTTCATGCCACGAAATGAGAATAACGTGCAGCCAAGAACACTTTATCCATCAAGACTGACACTCAAAATGAGAGAAAAAGAACTTCCAAGGCTGGAAGGTTTAAAAGAGTATGAGATCACCGAGCTGACACTGCAGGAAATATTAAGAGGTGTTCTATAAAAGAGGAAAAATACTAAGAATATCATTGAACAGAAATATATGGAAACAATCTATAGAAATAAAGCCTTCAAAGGCAACACGATGTCAGTGAAAATGTATCTCTCAATAATCACTCTCAATGTGAATAGCCAAATGTGCCCATTAAACTACACAGGGTTGCAGATTGGTTAAAATGACAGGACCCATCCATATGTATCTGCAAGAGACCTATTTTGAACATGAGAATAAATTTAGACTGAAAATAAAGGGATGGAGAAGCATCTTTCATGCCAATGGGCCTCAAAAGAAGGCAAGGGTAACAATTCTTATATCCGATAAATTAGATTTTAAACTAAAGACTATAGTCAGAGATACAAAAGGACACTACATAATTCTTTTTTTTAATATTTTACTTATTATTTATTTGACAGGCAGAGATCACAAGTAGGCAATGAGGCAGGCAGAGAAAGAGGAGGAAGCAGGCTCCCTGCTGAGCAGAGAGCCTGATGTGGGGCTCAATGCCAGGACCCTGGAATAATAGCCTGAGCCGAAGGCGGAAACCTTAACACACTGAGCCACCCAGGCACCCCAACACTACATAATTCTTAAAGAGACAATTCACCAAGAAGATCTAACAATTGTAAATAATTATGCCCACAATATGGGATCAGCCGATTACATAAGAAAACTGTTATTCAATATAAATTGTCATATTGATATGAATACACTAATATTTAGAGATCATGTCATGCCACTCTCAGTAATAGACAGATCATGAAAAAAAATCAATAAAGAAACAAGAGCATTGAATGACACATTGGACCAGATGGACCTCATAGATATATACAGAACATTCCACTCTAAAACAACAGAATACTCATTCTTCTCAAGTGCACATGGAACCTTTTCAAGAATACACCTCTGGGTTACAAATCAGGACTCAACTGATACCAAAAAACTGAGATTATTCCCTGCATATTCTCATATCACAATGCTTTGAAACTGGAGCTCCATCACAAGGAAAAGTTCGGAAGGAAATCAAACACCTGGAGGATAAGACCACCTTGCTTAAGAATGCTTGGATCAGCCAGGAGATCAAAGAAGAACTTAAAAAAATTCATGGAAAGCCATGAGAATGAAGACACTTTGGTCGAAAACGTATGGGATATGGCAAAGGCAAAACTTAGGGAGTAATACAAAGCCACCCAAGTCTCCCTCAAAAAAATTTTAAAAATCCAGAATACACCAAATGTCTCTACACCTTAAAGAACTGGAGAATCAACAATAAATTAAGTCAACTCCACACTCAAGAGGGAAATAATCAAGATTAGAGCAGAGATCAATGAGATAGAAACTAAAGATACATTAGAAAGCAAAAATGAAACTAGAAGCTTTTTTTATGAAATAATCAATAAGATGGATAAATCATTGATGAAACTAATCCAAAAGAAAAGAGAGAAGACCCAAATTACTAAAATTATGAATGAAAAGGAAGAGATCACAACTAACACAATCATCACAAATTATTTTCACCAGTTATATGCCAACAAGTTAAGCAAGCTAGATGAAATGGATACATTCCTGGAAAACTATAAACTTCCAAGTAAGTTTATTGATAACCTGGAAGAAATTGATAGCCTTAATAGACCAATATCTCATAACAAGATAGAAGCAGTGATTGAAAACCTCCAAATAAACAAGAGCCAAGGACCTGATGGATTCCTTGGGGAATTCTATGAAACATTCGAAGTAGAAGTAACACCTATTCTCCTGAAGCTGTTTTGAAAAATTAAAGCAAAAGGAAAAGTTCCAGACTCTTTTTATGAAGCAAGCACTACCCTGATCCCAAACCAGGCAAAGACCACACCAAAAAGGAGAATTTCGGAACAATATCACTGATGAATATGGATGCTAGGATTCTCAACAAGATCTTAGCAAATACGATCCAACAGCGCATTAATAGAATTATCCATAATGGCCAGATGGGATTCATCCTTGGGTTGCAAGGATGGTTCTCATTAACAAATGAATCAAAATGATTAAAAAGAGAGAAGAGAGAAGAAACACATGGCCCTCTCAACTGATGCAGGAAAAAAAAAAAAAAAAGCATTGACTAAATCCAATATCTGTTCCTGATTAAAATGCTTCAAAGTATAGGGACAGAGGGAACATTCCTGAACTTCATAAAATCTATCTATGAAAAACACAAAACAAATATCATCCTCAATAGGAAAAAGCTCGCAGCCTTCCCATTGAGATAAGGAACACAAAAAGGATGCCCACTCTCACCACTCTTGTTCAACATAGTATTAGAAGTCCTAGCAACAGCAATCAGACAACAAAGAGAAATAAAAGTTATCAAAATGTGCAATGAGAAGTCAAACTCTCTCACTTTGCAGATGACATGATTCTTTATATGGAAAACCCAAAAGACTCCACGCGCAAAGTACTAGAATTCATACAACAGTTCAGCAATGTGGCAGGATATAAAGTCAATGTACAGAAATTAGTTGTTTTCCTATATACTAACAATGAAAATACAGAAAGGGAAATTAGAGAATCTATTCCATTTACTCTAGCACCAAGAACCATAAGATACCTGGGAATAAACCTAATCAAAGAGGTAAAGGATCTGTACTCAAGGAAATACAGAACACTCATGAAAAAAGTTGAAGAAGACAGAAAAGATGGAAGATCATTCCATGCTCTTGGATCGGAAGAATAAAAATTGTTAAAATGTCTATACTGCCTAGGGCAATCTATGCTTTTAATGCCATTCTGATCAAAATTCCACCGGTATTCTTCAAAAAGCTGGAGCAAATAATCCTAAAATTTGTATGGAATCAGAAGAGACCCCGAATCACTAAGAAAATGTTGAAAAAGAAAAACAAAACTGGTGGCATCATGCTGCCTGATTTCAAGCTTTACTACAAAGCTGTGATCACCAAGATAGCATGGTACTGGCATAAAAACAGACACATAGGCCAGTGGAACAGAAGAGAAAGGCCAATATGGACCCTCAGCTCTATGGTCAAATAATATTCCACAAAACAGGAAAAAATATACAGTGGAAAAAAGTCTCTTCAATCAATGGTGCTGGGAAAACTGGACAACTATATGTAGAAGAATGAAACTCGAACATTCTCTTACACTGTACACAAAGATAAACTTGAAATGGATAAAAGACCTCAACGTGAGATAGGAATTCATCAGAATCCTAGAGGAGAACATAGGCAGTAACCTCTTTGACATCAGTCACAGCAACTTCTTCCAAGATATGTCTCCGAAGGCAAAAGAAACAAAAGCGAAAATCAACTTTTGGGTCTTCCTCAAAATCAAAAGCTTCTGCACAGCAAAGGAAACAGTCAACAAAACCAAGAGGCAACCCACGGAATGGGAGAAGATATTTGCAAGTGATAGTAGAGACAAAAGGCTGATGTCCAGGATCTATAATGAACTCCTCAAACTCAACACACAGAAAACAGACAATCATATAAAAAAATGGGCAGAAGACACAAAAAGACACTTATCCACTGAAAACATACAAATGGATATCAGACACATGAAAAAATGTTCATCATCACTAGCCCTCAGGGAGATTCAAATTAAAACCACATTGAGATACTACCTTACACCACTTAGAATGGCCAAAATTAGCAAGACAGGACCAATATGTGTTGCCCAGGATGAGGAGACCAGGGAACTGTCTTACATTGTTGATGGGAATGCAACCTGGTGCAGCCACTTTAGAAAATAATGTGGATATTCCTTAAGAAATTAAAAATGAAGAGGGAGATAAGATGGCAGAGAACTAGGAGGATGTACCTTTTCAACATGTACCCTAAAGTGAGCTGATTACCTACCAAGGAACTCTGATCACCCAGGAAATCAGCATGAGATTTGAATTTTCACTTCTGGATCTCTACAAGGGCAGAAGACACCAGTGGGCTGGTAAAGCAGAGTGGGAACATCGGACTGGTATTGGAAGATAAACAAAAGCTGGAGGGAGCCACCAAAAGAGACCCATTGGAAAGTAATACCCCAATAAGAGATTGGTCTAAAACTGGCACCCAGCATTAACTTGGAGTCTGGTTGAAAGCACTCAAAAAGGGCAGATGATCATGGGGGGATATTGTGGGAATTGGGGTGTTTATGAACAGGTGCTTAAGTCCCCGGACCAAGGACAGCCACCACTGGCGCTGAGCCAGAGAGAGTCTGGTGAAGAGACCAGGTATTGGTCCCTGAGCCCCGAGGGAAGTCGGCTGAGGGCGCGTGGGGTGCGGTTTCCATAAGTGGCTGGGAGCTTTGCTAGCTGGCAGAAACACAGCCTTTTTGCATTCCCCACGCGTGTGCCGATCCATGCTATCAGAGGCTGAGACTCACCCCACACCCTCACCCTTCTCTGAGAGAGGTGCACACAGGCACCAGCCAGGAGCTCCTGGTCCCCCAAAAGCCTGAGTACTCCCTTCCCTTCCAGCAGGAAAATCTCAGTGTGTGATTACTGCTCTCAGGCTCTGTTAGCATGGCACCGCATTCTGCCATCTGGCGAGGCTCCCAGCCCCTCACAGGAACTGGATCCCACGCATTCTCAGGGGCGCTGGCAGCTCAGGGACCAAGACCTGTTTCTCCGCCGCACTCTCTCTGGCTCAGCACCAGGGGAGGCTGTCCTGGGTCCAAGGACTTAAGACCCTGTCCCTAGCTGCCCCGATTCCCACAATTTCCCCCCCCACTATCCTTTGCTCTTCTTGAGTGCTTTCAACCAGACTCCAAGTTAATGCTTGTCCCCAGATGCAGGGCACTCTCGTATTGGGGTATTACTTTCCAATCGGTCACCTCTGGTTGCTCCCTACCCCTTTTGTTTATCTTCCCACTCCACTTTACCAGTCCACTGGCATCTTCTGCTCCTGTAGAGATCCAGACATGTACAATTCTGACCTCAGTCTGATTTCATGGGTGATCGGAGTTCTTTGTTAGGTAATGTGCTCACTTTAGGGTACAGGTTAAAAAGGTGCCTCCTCCTAATTCCCTGCCTTCTTAGCTCTTTGTATTCTTCCATTTTTTTAAATGAATGTTTCATAATTTTAATATACAGTGTTAACTTTCTGGGCAAATTTGTTCTTTTTTAAATTTATTTTCTATTTTCTATTTTTCTATTTTCAGCATAACAGTATTCATTATTTTTGCACCACACCCACTGCTCCATGCAATCCGTGCCCTCTATAATACCCACCACCTGGTACCCCAACCTCCCACCCCCGCCCCTTCAAAACCTTCAGATTGTTTTTCAGAGTCCATAATAATTTTGTTCAATTGATGCCATTGAAAAATGAATTTTTATTTATTTTTTGGTTCGTATAAAAACATAATTGATTTTTTTAATAACTTGCCTCTGTCTCTCCTTTGACAAGGTTGTTCTGCACTGACAGTAACAATTAATAAAACTAAAACACAACCTACAGAGTGGGATAACATATTTGTAAATTGCATATCAAATAAGGGTTAGTATCAATTAACTTATAAGATGGAACACCTTCTAAAATAATACAATTAAAAATGGGTAGAAGACATGAAGAGTCAATTCTCTAAAGAAGATACACAGCAGATACCTGAAAAAATGCTCAGTATCACATATCATCAGGTAAATACATCAAAACTAAAATGTGATATTAGCTCATACTGGTGTGAAAGACTAAAATAAAAATTAAAAGAAAGAAAGGTATTGGCAAGAACGTGGAGACAATGGAAATCTCATGCCCTGTTGTTGGGAATGCAGACAGGTGCAGTACTGTGGAAAACAGTATGGAGGTTCTTCAAAAAGTTGAAAATTGGGGCACTTGGGTGGCTCAGTCTGTTAAACATTGGAATCTTGATCTCAACTCAGGTATTGATCTTAGGGTGGTGAGTTCAAATCTTGGGGCTCCATGTTGGCTGCAGGGACTACTTTTAAAAATGCTGAAAATAGAACTGCTTTATGATCCATAAGTGTACTGTTAAGTAGTTACCAAATAAAATAAAATACTAATTCAAATAGATACACTTATCTCTATGCTTATTGCAACATAGAGATATTGCAATTTACAATTGCAAATTTGGAAGCAGCCAAAGTGCCTATGGATAGATGAATGGAGAAAGAAGTTGTGGTATATGTATAAAATGGAATATCATTTAGCCATTAAAAATAACCAAATCTCACCATTTGCAATTATGTGGATGGAGCTGGAAAGTAAAATGGTAAGTGGAATTAGTCTGGCAGGGAAGGACAAATACCATAGAATCTCACTCATATTTGGAATTTAAGAAATGAAACAAATAGGGAAATAAAGAGAGAGAGAGAGAGACCAAAGAATAGACTCTTCACTAGAGAACAAACTGATGGTTACCAGAAAGTTGGTGGAAAGGGGATGAGTGAAATAGGTTGTGAGGGTTAAAGAAAACACTTATGATAATCATTAAGTTATGTATAGAATGTTGAATAACTATATTGTACAACTGCAACTAATACAACAATGTATGTTAACTATACTGGAATTGAAACTTAAAATTTTAAAAATGAGGAACTGAGGTAAAGTTTGATGGCCCTTGCAATATTTTTGCACCTATTTTTGCAACTATTGCAATATTTTGCAACTATTTTATAAGTTTGAACTCTGTTTACACATTAAGATATATTTGAGTAAAACAAAACCAAACTAATAATCCAATACCTGGTTATTGCAATAATTTCTAATTTTAATTTCTAATTTTATTTTCCTTTTTCCATAATTTATTTTCATATCATATTTAATACCAAGTTAATATGTTTATAATTAAATAAAGTAAGGACAATATTAATTCAAAGTATTGAGACCTTATTATTCAGACACACTAAAATTGTATATTTCCAAACACAAACTACATATCTAATTTTTATTTTGAAAAATGCTTCCTTTTGGCAAAAATAAATGGGGGAGGTCGGGGTACCAGGTGGTGGGTATTATAGAGGGCACAGATTGCATGGAGCACTGGGTGTGGTGCAAAAATAATGAATACTGCTATGCTGAAAATAAACAAAAAATAAATTTAAAAAAAATATTTTTTTATTACTCTTCAATAATGGTTTTTAACAAATGATCAAAAAGTTCATTTTCTTTCTATGTTGGATAGCAAGCTAATAGCAAGGACTCTCAAAGCAAAATGCACATCCGATTCACCAAGTTAGTTGAATAAATGAACTTCTTTGAACTACAACCAGAGACCCACTAAGTCAGTAATTAATAATATTTAACAGAAATAATCATATTTAGCAAAGTGCTGAAGTTATTAGTAGCAATTATAAAATAATAACAAGAAGTTTTTTTTTTTTTTAAGCAATGGAAGTAAGAGATAGTTAATAAGGCTTCATAGAAAACATTTAAGAGTTTCTTCTCTTGGGAATTTAAACATATTAGTCACATGACTTAAACATAATTTGTTGTGCTAGGAGGAGGAGGGCCAACAGAAGAAAAATACAGAGGATGGACCGGCTGCAACAGAACTAATGGCTATCAACATGGACAATATGTCTGAAAGAGAATTTAGGCTAACAATTATACAAGCAATAGCTAGGTTGGAGAAAGCCAAGAATGACCAAACAGATTAGGGCTGAGCTGAAAGCTACCAGAGATGATGTTCACAAAGTTAGGGCGGACTTAAAAGCTACTAGGGCTGAGGTTCACAATGCTCTCAATGAGTTCCAATCTAATCTAAATTCTCTCAAAACTAGGGTAACTGAGACATAAGAGAGAATTAGTGATCTGGAGGACAAACAGATAGAGAGAAAGGATCAGGAGGAAGCCTGAAACAAACAGCTTAGAAACCACAAAAACAGAATCACAGAACTAAAGGATGCCATGAAGCATTCCAACATCAGAATTACTGGAATCCCTGAAGGGTAGGAGAAAGAAAGAAGTCTAGAAAGATACAGTGGAACACGTCCTTCATGAAAATGTTCCCAATCTCGTGAATGGAACCAGCGTTCATGTACTAGAGGCCAAAAGGTCTCCACACAAGATTATAGATTCCAAAAAAAACATCAGGTCACCTGATAGACAAATTGAGGAATCATAATTTTAGGTATGATCTCTTAAAAGCTTTTTGGACAAAGAGGTTCCTTAATACAGAGGAAAGCCCATCAGAATAATGTCAGACCTGTCAGAGAGACCTGGCAAACCAGAAAGGGCTGGCAAGATATATTCAGGGCATTAAATGAGAAGAATATGCAGCCAAGAATACATTATCCAGCAAGACTGACATTCAAAATGGATGGAGAGATAAAGAATTTCCAAGACCGGCAAGGCTTAAAAGACTATGCAACCAACAAACTGACACTGCAGAAAATAGTAAGTATTTTATATAATAAGATATTATTTTATAATATCTATAAAAGAGGAAAAATCCTAAGAATAGCATTGAACAGAAATAAAGAGACAATCTACAGAAAGAAAGACTTCAAAGGTAGCACGATGTCAATAAAAACTTATCTATCAGTAATCACTCTCAATGTGAATGGACTAAATGCGCCCATAAATGGCACAGTGTTGCATATGGGATAAAATGACAGGACCTATCCATCTGTTGTCTACAAGAGACCCATTTTGAACCCAAAGATACACCCAGACTGAAAGTGAAGGGATGGAGAAGCATCTTTCATGCCAATGGGCCTCAAAAGAAGGCCAGTTTAGCGATTGTCATATCAGACAAGTTAGATTTTAAACTAAAAACTGTAGTCAGAGATACAGAAGGACAATACATCATTCTTAAAGGGACTATCAACCAAGATGATCTAACAATTGTAAATATCTATGCCCCCAATATCTGAGCAGCCAATTATATAAGAAAACTGTTAATCAAGATAAAGAGTCATATTGATATGAATACATTAATAGTAAAAGATCTTAACATGCTTCTCTGAGAAATAGACAGATCATTGAAACAGAAAATAAAAAACAAAACAGAGCATTGAATGACACATTGCACAGAAGGACCTCACAGATATATACAGAATATTCTACCCTAAACCAACAGACTACTCATTCTTCTCAAGTACACATGGAACCTTCTCCAGAATAGATCACATACTGGGTCACAAATCAGGACTCAACCGATACCAAAAGATTGAGATTATTCCCTGCATATTCTCAGATCACAATGCTTTGAAACGGGACTTCAATCACAAGGAAAAGTTCAGAAGGAACTCAAAAACCTGGACACTAAAGACAACCTTGCTTAAGAATGCTTGGATCAACCAGGAGATCAAAGAATAACTGAAACAATACATGGAAATCAATGAGAATGAGACACTTCGGTCCAAAAGCTATGGGATACAGCAAAGGTGGTCCTAAGGGGGAAATACATAGCCATCCTAGCCTCCCTCAAAAAAATTAAAAAATCCAGAACACAGCAGCTGTCTCTACACCTCAAAGAACTGGAGAATCAACAACAAATCAAACCAACTCCACACAGAAGAAGGGAAATCATCAAGATTAGAGCTGAGATCAATGAGGTAGAATCCAGAGATACAGTTGAACATATCAATGAAATGAGAAGCTGGTTTTTTGAAAGAATCAATAAAATCAATATACCATTGGCCACACTAATCCAAAAGAAAAGAGAGAAATCCCCAATTCATAAAATTATGAATGAAAAGGGAGAGTTCACAACTAACACCAAGGAACTAGAAACAATCATCAGAAGTTATTAACAACAGTTATATGCCAATAAACTAAGCAATCGAGATGAAATGGATGCATTCCTGCAGAACTATAAACTTCCAAAATTGAACCAGGAAGAAATTCACAACCTTAATAGACCGATATATAGTAACGAGATTGAAGCAGTGATCAAACACCTCCCCAAAAACAAGAGCCCAGGACCTGACGGATTCCCTGGGGAATTCTACAAAACTTTCAAAGAAGAAATAACACCTATACTCCTGAAGCTGTTTCAAAAACTTGAAGCAGAAGGAAAAGTTCCCAACTCTTTCTATGAAGCTAGCATTACCCTGATACCCAAACCAGGCAAAGACCCTACCAAAAAGAAGAATTTCAGACCAATATCACTGATGAATATGGTTGCTAAGATTCTCTACAAGATCCTAGCAAACAGGATCCAACAGCACATTAAAAAGATTATCCACCATGATCAGGTGGGATTCATCCCTGGACAAGAAGGATGGTTCAACATTTGGAAATCAATCAGAGTTATAGAACAAAATAATATGAGAAAAGAGAAGAACCACATGATCCCTTCAATCGATGCAAAAAAGCATTTAACAAAATCCAGCAAATATTCCTGATTAAAACGCTTCAAAGTATAAGGATAGAGGGAACAGTCCTGAACTTCATCAAATCTACCTATGAAAGGCCCACAGCAAATATCATCCTCAATGGGAAAAAGCTTACACCTTCCCACTGAGATCAGGAACACACAAGGATGCCCACTGTCACCACTCTTGTTCAACCTGGATTTAGAAGTCTTAGCAACAGCAATCAGACAACAAAGAGAAATAGAAGGTATCCAAATTGGCAATGAAGAAGTCAAACTCTCTCTCTTCGCAGATGACATAATTCCTTATACAGAAAACCCAAAAGACTCCACCCCAAAACTATTAGAACTCATACAGCAATTCAGAAACATGGCAGGATACAGAGTCAATGTACAGAAATCAGTGACTTTCTTATACAATAACAATGAAAATACAGAAATGGAAATTAGAGAATCGATTCTATTTACTATAGCACCAAGAACCATGAGATACCTGGGAATAAACCTAACCAAAGAGGTAAAGGATCTTTACTCGAGGGACTACAGAACACTCATGAAAGAAACTGAAGAAGACACAAAAAGATGGAAGACAATTCCATGCTCTTGGATCCGAAGAATAAACATTGTTAAAATGTCGATACTGCCTAGAGCAATCTATACCTTTAATGCCATTCTGATCAAAATTCCACCGGTATTCTTCAAAGAGCTGGAGCAAATAATCCAGAAATTTGTATGGAATCAGAAGAGACCCCAAATCGCTAAGGAAATGTTGAAAAAGAAAAACAAAACTGGCGGCATCACGTTGCCTGATTTCGAGCTTTACTACAAAGCTATGATCACCAAGACAGCATGGTACTGGCATAAAAACAGACACATAGACGAGTGGAAAAGAGTAGAGAGCCCAGATATGGACCCTCAACTCTATGGTCAAATAATCTTCGACAAAACAGGAAAAATATACAGTGGAAAAATGACAGTCTCTTCAATTACTGGTGCTGGGAAAACTGGACAGCTATATGTAGATGAATGAAACTCGACCATTCTCTTCCACTGTACACAAATATAAACTCAAAATGGATAAAAGACCTCAACATGAGACAGTAATCCATCGGAATCCTAGAGGAGAACATAGCAGTAATCTCTTCGATATCAGCCACAGCAACTTCTTTCAAGATATGTCTCCAAAGGCAAAGGAAACAAAAGCGAAAATCAACTTTTGGGACTTCCTCAAAATCAAAAGCTTCTGCACAGCAAAGGAAACAGTCAAGAAAACAAAGAGGCAACCCACGGAATGGGAGAAGATATTTGCAAATGACAGTACAGACAAAAGGTTGATATCCAGGATCTATAAAGAACTCCTCAAACTCAACACACACAAAACAGACAGGCATATCAAAAAATGGGCTGAAGATATGAACAGACACTTCTCCCATGAAGACATACAAATGGCTATCAGACACATGAAAAAATTTTCATCATCGCTAGCCCTCAGCGAGATTCAAATTAAAACCACTTTGAGATATCACCTTACACCAGTTAGAATGGCCAAAATTAACAAGACAGGAAACAACATGTTTGGAAAAAGATGTGTTGGTGGGGATGTGGAGAATGGGGAACCCTCTTCCACTGTTGGTGGGAATGCAATTGGTGCAGCCTCTTTGGAGAACAGTGTGGAGATTCCTCAAGAAATTAAAAATAGAACTTCCCTATGACCCTGCCATTGCACTAGTGGGTATTTACCCCAAAGATACAGATGTTATGAAAAGAAGGGCCATCTGTACCCCAATGTTTATAGTAGCAATGGCCACGGTCGCCAAACTATGAAAAGAAGCAAGATGCCCTTCAACGGACGAATGGATAAGGACAATGTGGTCCTTATACACTACGAGTATTATGCCTCCATCAGAAAGGATGAATACTCAACCTTTATAGCAACATGGACGGGATTGTAAGAGATTATGCTGAGTGAAATAAGTCAAGCAGAGAGAGTCAATTATCATATGGTTTCACTTATTTGTGGAGCATAACAAATAGCATGGAGGGCATGGGAAGATAGAGAGGAGAAGGGAGTTGGGGAAATTGGAAAGGGAGGTGAATCATGAGAGACTATGGACTCTGAAAAACAATCTGAGTGGTTTGAAGTGGCAGGGGGTGGGAGGTCGGGGTACCAGGTGGTGGGTATTATAGAGGGCTTGGATTGCATGGAGCACTTGGTGTGGTGCAAAAATAATGAATACTGTTATGTCAAAAATAAATAATAAATAAATAAATAAATAAAACAAAATAAATAAATAAATAAGATAAATTTTTAAGAGGATGTACAGATGAGATATTCAGAAATAACTCTACAGACAAAGGGCTGTGATATCCGAGATCTATAAAGAACTCTTCAAACTCAATACTCCAAAAAAGATAATCATGTCAAAAATGGGCAGAAGACATGAACAGACACTTTCCAAAGAAGGCATACAAATGGCTAACAGACACATGAAAAACGATTTATCATCATTAGCCATCAGGGAGATTCAAATTAAAATCACATTATACCAGTTAGAATGGCCACAATAAACAAGACAACAAACAGCAAAAGTAGGAGAGGATATGGAGAAAGGGGAACCCAATTACACTCTTGGTGGGAATGCAAGTTGGTGCCACCACTTTGGAAAACAGTGTGTACATTCCTTAAGAAATTCAAAATAGAGCTACCCTATGACTCTACAATTGCACTGGGTATTTACCTCAAAGATAGATGTAATGAAAAGAAGGGCCATATGTACCCCAATGCTCATAGCAGCAATGGCCACAGTCACCAAACTGTGGAAAGATCCAAGAAGCCCTTCAATAGACAAATGGATAAAGAAGATATGGTCCATATATACAACAGAGTATTATTCCTCCATAAGAAAGAGTGAATACCCAATTTCTGTATCAACATGGACAGGACTGGAGCAGATTATGCTGAGTGAAATAAGTCAAGTAAAGAGAGTAAATTATCATATGGATTCACTTACTTGTGGAGCATAAGGAATAACACGGAGAACATTGGGAGACAGAGAGCAGAAGTGAGTTGGGGGAAGTTGGAGGGAGAGACAAAGCATGAGAGACTGTGGACTCTGAGAAACAAACTGAGGATTTTGGAGGGGAGGGGTATCGGTGGTTGGGTGAGCCTGGTAGTGGGTATTAAGAAGGGCACTTATTGCAAGGAGCACTGGATGTGGTGCATAAACAATGAATCTTGGAACACTGAAAAAATAAAATTAAATTAAATAAGAAAAAGAAAGTGTCACATCTGAGAAATCTTCTAGTCCTTCAACCGAAGGCTAGAAAAACAGATATGTTATAATGACAGAGAATTCTCAAAGGAAGATACAATTTTCTGTTAATTTTGGACAAGCAACTGGTAAGCTAAACTCTTTTTGTTGGGGAAGAAGAAATTCAACTGTCAGATATACTTTTTGGAATCATCTGATAAGTAATCCATTGTCAGACAGTTGAAGAGTTGGAATTAAAGTATGAATTTCAAGTTTCTATTGGTAAAATGTTCAATAGTCTCTGTTCCAAAACAAACAAACAAACAAAAATACTAATATTGTAGGTACTAAAAACTTAAGGGCAGACAACAAAAACAATGAAATTCAATGGCCAATTTTTCACACATCTTCCTCTTTTTGTCTATTGTGCATTTCCCTAGACAAACAGTTAGAATAAGCTGATTAATGTCTTAATTATTTTATTGTTCTATATGCATTCTTCAATTTCAGCACATATGGCTTCTGCATATATGATCCAGATGTCCATTTCCTTTACTTTCTTGTTTTAACTTACTTCTTAATGTGTTCCTTTCAGGGCTTTGTTCTATTGGCTACTCTTCATTTGGAGTTTAGCTTCTAGCTAACCCAGAAGGAAAGCATTTCCCCCCTCCACATTTGAGCAGTCCCATGGATAATCTGTAAAATAATACATTTTAAAAAATTGCAATGACACCAATCAATATCTATTTTTTTCTTATTTATAGGTTTATGTATTATTCATTTTATGTCTCTGTTCATTGAAAGCACACCGAAAACGATTTCTCTCTCTCTCCTCTTTTTTTTTAATTCCTAACATTAAGCTTTGTATCTAATATATATGTAATATTTCTTGACCTTTTCAGTTAATAATAAATAATTCTGGAACAGTAACTAACAGTCTGGGAAATATTTTAAAGTTTGAGATAAATGTCTGAAGTATTAAAAAGTAAAATATAGACAATAGAACATAATGGAAGAAACATATGCAGACAAAATGGTTAAAACATTCTGAAATTATAGTGACTTTTAAACTAGACTTTTATTTAAAAATCAACCACTGGACGGGACTGGAAGAGATTATGCTGAGTGAAATCAGTCAAGCAGAGAGAATCAATCATCACATGGTTTCACTTATTTGTGGAGCATAACAAATAACATGGAGGACATGGGGAGTTAGAGAGGAGAAGAGAGTTGGGGGAAATTGGAAGGGAGGTGAATCATGAGAGACTATGGACTCTGAAAAACAATCTGAGGGGTTTGAAGTGGCGGGGGCGTGGGAGGTTGGGGAACCAGGTGGTCGGTATTATAGAGGGCATGGATTGCATGTAGCACTGGGTGTGGTGAAAAAATAATGAATACTGTTATGCTGAAAATAAATAAATTTAATTAAATAAGTAAATAAAAGAAATAACAAAACCAAACTTAAAAAAAAATTCAACCACTGGAAATGTGCCACAATAATCTGACTTTCTACATATGTATGTATTCAAAAAACATTAGGTCTTGTTAAATAATTAATTTATAACTTTCCCATACGTGAATGAAACTTTCAATATATATGAGTGCATGACCTCAAGATAATATAAACATTGAAAATCAGGATCTTTGTTTATATTCCTTTCTTTATGTCCATAAGCTTAGAAAAAAGATATTTTCTTATGTTGGATCATTTTATATAGAGTAAATGTGAAGTAATTATAGCTAATAGATGCTGCTTCCAGTCAGTGAACAGGAGACAAATTAGGCACAAACAAGTCAGCTGCAAGAGATTGGGAGCAGGGTACAACAGTCAAAAAGACTGCTGCCCCAAGTAACTCCTCAGTCTCGCTTTTATTAGATAGAAACAGTAACCAACAGAAGAGTCAATGAAGGTCAAATATTAGTCCTATGTCTTGTAGATAAACAAGAGGGAGGGCAGAATATGTCTGTATAAGAAGTATAAAATTTATAGGTGACCAAGCACATTCAAAGGACTTATCTAAGTAGCCATAGGTGTTCTCAGGGGGGAAAGGGGAGATAACGGAAAAATGAAGCAGGCGACATTCTGTCTTGAGCAGCCCGGGCATCCCAGCTACTCAGCTTCAAGGCCATATATCGTCCTCTCCCCCAGAGGCCTGTTGCAGTATCTGTTTTTCTTAAGGCTGTATCTAAATGTGCTTGGTAACTAGTAAAATTTCCCAAGGGTTATATTTTAAGTAATATATTGTTCTGAGGGGCAGCTGCAAATATCAAATAAGAATGGCTAGGGTTCCTAATATGTTATTAGGAATCTTAAAACTATAAAGACATAGAACTTTGGGTTGTCTATAAGAAAGCAAAATGATTATGCATGACACAGTAATAGTGTGATATAAATACCTAGTATTTTAGAACAATTTTCTTTTTCTTTTTTTTAAGATTTTATTTATTTGACAGACAGAGATCACAAGTAGGCAGAGAGGCAAGCAGAGAGAGAGGAGGAGGAAGCAGATTCCCCACTGAGCAGAGAGCCCGATATAGGGCTTGATCTCAGGACCCTGGGATCACGACCTGAGCCAAAAGCAGAGGCTTTAACCCACTGAGCAACCCGGGCACCCCTAGAACAATTTTCTTAATCAACTTACATACACCTGGTAGCAAGTTGAGTTTGAAGCTCAGAATTAGACATAACTCATATGAAGACTAATTGTGTTCACACATTACTTATGAAACCCCTTTACCTTAAAAAAAGGATGAAATTTTTGCAGAAGCATGTAAGATATAGTCTATTTTTAATTAAATAATTGTTTATGTCAGTATTATTCTTATTCAATGTGTAAATTGATTTTTTAAATATTTATTTGTGCCAACAGGCAGTGAAGAGAATCAAGCATGACCAATGTCACCTTGGTGGCAGGATTTCTCCTTGTGGGGTTTTCTAATATCCAAGAACTGCAGATATTATATTGGGTACTCTTCCTCATGATTTACCTGGCTATCCTAATGAGTAACCTTCTCATCATTACTCTCACTACCCTAGAACTGCAGATACAAACACCCATGTACTTTTTTCCTGAAGAACTTATTTTTCCTGGATGTGTTCCTTGTGTCTGTTCCAATCCCCAAATTCATTCTCAACAGCCTAACTTACAACAATTCCATTTCCACTTTAGGATGTGCCTTTCAGCTACTTTTAATGACTTCCTTTGAAGCAGGTGAGGTAATAGTCCTCACTGCCATGTCCTATGACTGCTATGTAGCTATATGCTGTCCCCTGAACGATGAGGTAACCATGAATGCTGGTGCCTGGTTACTGATGGCAGGTGTTTCTTGGGCCATTGGGGGGCTCTTTGGAACTCTGTACACCACTGGCACATCTTTTATGCCATTCTGTGGCTCCAATGTGATCCCACAGTTTTTTTGTGATGTGTCCTCATTGCTAAGGATTTCTTGTCCTGAAACACTCCTGGTAGTTTACACAAGTATTGGAACAGGTATTCTTAGGCATGTCTTGTTTCATCTGTATTGTGATCTCTTATGTTTATATTTTCTCCACTGTGCTAAAGATTCCAACCTAGAAGGCCAATCAAAAGCTTTCTCCACGTGCTTTCCCCATCTCATTGTCTTTACTCTTTTTATTATAACTGCTTGTTTTGTCTATCTCAAACCATCTGCAAATCCACCCTCAGTTATTGACAGGCTGCTTTCTGTAATCTACACTGTGGTACCTCCAATACTTAACCCTATAAGCTATAGCCTGAGGAACAAGGATATGAAACAGGCTATTATGAGATTGCTGCACAAAACTTGTGGCCATTAGTCAGACTCCATTTAACACTGTCTGAAGTCAGTGCTCTAGTGCCTTACTGATTACAGTAGGATTTCTCATCAGAATTTCTCATTCTTAACTGCAATGGCTTGAGAGAAAAGGGTAATGTATTCACATATATGTAAGGAAATAAATGCTCAAGTGCTAAATTGACTGTTTCAAAAGTTGGATAATAACATTATAGCCAGCTAACACATATGTGTCAGGTTTCTCATTCTGTGATCTTCTATGACAAAGAATGTCTCCATTTGTGGTATAACTTTCTAAAAAAATTTCCTTCTGTTTTTCATGGCGTTTATAATTTTTGTCATTGAATAACTCATTTTCTCTATTTTATTCACTGGAAATTTTTAAAAAAATGAGACAACTTCAACAAGTACAGTACTATAAAGACCATGTGAGGTGAGATAAAAACTTACACTTTACTTTCCCAATACATCAGACCGTCTAGTGTTGAAGCAAAACAGAAAAATAATAAAAAAATAATAATGCAGTAGGCTAAGAAGCATTCTAAAGTTGTACTTACATCTGTAAGCAATACTCAGGAGAGACACCTAAAATAAAGACAAAATCCTGGAGGGAGATACATCCCAGCACAATTCCTAAAGATAAGTAGTGGTCAACTGTTAAAAACAAGATTTTTTGCATTTCTACTTGTCTATAATTCAGAAAGTTCTTTACCTCTCTTTGTGTCAGGATGAAAATTTCTAAACTGAATAAAAAGAAGCTATTAAATATAATTGTAGCAGAAGTTTCTCAGTTGGTAAAGGACTTTCTTTTGTCTTTTTCATGAAGGCCTACAATATATTTTTATTACCTTATATGTAGTCTACACAGAGATTTTTTTAAAGATTTTATTTACTTATTTATTTTAGAGAAAAATCACACAGAGATAGAATGAGGTGGAGAAGCAGACGCCCCACGGAGCAGAGAGCCAAATGTGAGAGTTGATCCCGGGACCCTGAGATCATGAATTTAGCTTAAGGAACATGCTTAACCAACTGAGCCAGCCAGGTGCCCCTCTACCTAGAGATTCTCTGTCTTATGAAATAACCTTCTTGACTTTACATATGACATTATTCTATTGTTTATTATTTAAGGGAAAAAAGGCAAACATTTCTTAGATATTTTCAATCATGTTTTCCTCTTTTAAAAAAAATTTCTTTTCCGTGTTCCAAAATTCATTGTTTATGCACTACACCCTGTGTTCCACACAATACGTGACTCTATAAATCTTAATACTAATGTTTTTTTATCACTTGAATTAAATAGATGATTGATATTGTTTCTCTGGCACATATGATCTCATTTAATCATGCCCCCGAATATCTTCTGACTAGCTTTGATTGTTACCATGCCAATATTGATTGTAAATGTATACATAAATTTTATCATAAGTGATTAAATATAACTCATATATGTTATTAATTAATTTTCCCCATGGGATACATAGAAAAGTCCTCATTTCTTTTTGTTCTCTACCCTTAAGGAAAGATATGGTGAATGTAATTAGATATATTTGATGTATATTGCATCAACTGCCAGAGTTACCTGGGAAATCTTAAAAAAAAAAAGATTCTTAGACTGCCCATGGTAAAATGTATATTGGCAAAATGATATTGTCTCTAATATGTAAGAAATTGTATGCTTTATGGAAAATCCCTAGAGTTACCTTAGTTCTCTCACTATCTATAGTGCATCTTTATCAACAGATAAAACACCAACTAAAAAGCAATCTTTTTCTTTAAAAGACTGACAGCTGGTAAAAATAGAAGGAATAATTGTGTCACAAGATAGCTAAGCAAAAATCAGTAATGGACAATAAAACCTTCAGGAGAAAAGTTGTAAGAGAATACGGTATTGTCATAATGACAGGTGATGACTTCGACTGAATATTTCAAGCTGAAGAAATATGAAAATGATCTGAAGAAAAACTTTCTTATTTTCTTATTAAGCAGATCATAAAACCCTCATATGAGGGATGCCTTCTGTATTCCCAGCAGGAAGGAATATCCGTACCTCCAAAGATGAAGGAATGCAGAGAGCAATCTGAACAAATAGACCTTACTATTTTTCCCATTTGCTTCACTTAGCTCTGACTCTTTCTCCTATCTTATATTTCCATGACTTTCTTTTCTTTATCATACCTAGCATAAAAACTCATTTCCAACCACCTCTTTGAGCCTTCATTTCTTTTTGAAAGCTCTCATGTGACATAAAACTTACATTAAATATTTTTTTTAAAAATATTTTTTTTCTTGTTACCTGGGTACCAGGCAAGAACTAAAATGGTAAGGGTAAAATATATTTATTGCCCCCCTAGAGTTCTGACACCTGAAAAATAGATAACTGTGACACCAGAAGAAGTAAAGAAGTTAATGAATTCATAAAACTCCTCAACCACAATCATGCAGAACAGAAATTAATTACATCAAAGTAAATGAACTGGGAGCAGGTGTAAGATAATAGAATGGCAGGACCTAAATTCATCTCATCCCACATTCACAACACAAGGAAATAACTGGAGACCGATCTGAAGACTGGCAGAACAATGTCCACAACTACATGTACAAACAAAGCTGCATTTGAGAGGTTAGGAAGGGTATAAGCAGTGGTCAGGAGCTGCCAACAGGAGGAAGATAATTATGGTCATGGAGATGACGGTATCAGGAAGAACATACGGAGGAAACAAATACCCATAAAATCTGGCTTTTAAAATCATAGGGGCTGAATTCTATGTTTTGGTATAATAAGTGGAACTTAGAGCCTATAGTTTTAAAAATTATCTGACTCAGCACTGGGTGAGTCAGGAAGCGGACTGATAGATGGGCCTCAATCCTTCAAAAGGCAACAACCCTAGGAGAGGCAACATAGAAACAATATCTTGCACAAGGTAAACAAGATTCTATTTATACTGAAAATGCATGGATGCACAAACATTCATCATGCAAATGGATGTCCAAAAAATGACAGAGTAACAATATTTATAGAAAATAAATAGACAATAAATCAGAAAATATAACAAGACATAAAGAAGGACCCTATAATCAACACAGACGGGACTGGAAGAAATTATGCTGAGTGAAATAAGTCAAGCAGAGAGAGTCAATTATCATATAGATTTACCTACTTGTGGAGCATAAGTAATAACACGGAGGACACTGTGAGAAGGAGAGGAGAAGGGAATTGGAGGAAATCAGAGGGGAAGAAGAACCATGAGAGACTGTTGACTCTGAGAAACAAACTGAGGGTTTTGGAAAGGAAGGGGAGTGGGTAGTTGGGAGAGCCTGGAGGTGGGTATTAAGGAGGGCAAGTATTGTACGGAGCACTGGATATGGTGCATAAACAATGAATTTTAAAACCCTGAAATAATAAAATTAAAATTAAAAAATAAAATATGGAAAATAATCTGTATATACTTATGTTTTAAATATGTTCATAGTATTATGTTACTAATTATTTTTATATTAAGATCTTGCATTTTAATACCCCAAAGAAAATTTAAAAATTTTTTTTATTTCTTTCCAGCGTAACAGTATTCATTATTTTTGCACCACACCCAGTACTCCATGCAATCCACGCCCACCCTAATACCCACCACCTGTTTCCCTTAACCTCCCACCCACCACCCCTTCAAAACCCTCAGATTGCTTTTCAGAGTCCATAGTCTCTCATGGTTCAGCTCCCCTTCCAATTTTTCTCAACTCTCTTCTCCTCTGCATTTACTCTTGTCCTCCATGCTATTTGATATGCTCCACAAATAAGTGAAACCATATGATAATTGACTCTCTCTGCTTGACTTATTTCACTCAGCATCATCTCTTCCAGTCCCTTCCATGTTGCTACAAAAGTTGGATATTCATCCTTTCTGATGGAGGTATAATACTCCATAGTGTATATGGACCACATCCTCCTTCTCCCTTCATCCATTGAAGGGCATCTTGGTTCTTTCCACAGTTTGGTGACAATGGCCATTGCTGCTATAAACATTGGGATACAGATGGACCTTAATTTCACTACATCTGTATCGTTGGGGTAAGTAGTGCAATTGCAGGGTCATAGGGAAGTTCTATTTTTAACTTCTTGAGGAATCTCCACACTGTTCTCTAAAGTGGTTGCACGAACATCCATTCCCACCAACAGCGTAATGGAGTTCCCCTTTTGCCACATCCTCTCTAACACGTGTTGTTTCCTGTCTTGCTAATTTTGGCCATTCTAACTGGTGTAAGGTGATATCTCAATGTGGTTTTAAGTTGAATCGCTCTGATGGGTAGTGATGATGAACATTTTTTCATGTGTCTGATAGAGATTTGTATGTCTTCATGGAAGAGGTTTTTGTTCATATCTTCTGCCCATTTTTTATATGATTGTGTTTTGTGTGTGTTGATTTTGAGGAGTTCTCTATAGATCCTTGATATCAACCTTTTGTCTGTACTGTCATTTGCAAATATCTTCTCCCATTCCGTGGGTTGCCTCTTGGTTTTGTTGACTGCTTACTTTGCTGTGCAGAAGCTCATGATCTTGAGGAAGTCCACAAAGTTCATTTTCGCTTTTGTTTCCTTTGCCTTTGGAGACATATCTTGAAAGAAGTTGCTGTGACTGATATTGAAGAGGATACTGCCTATGTTCTCCTCTAGGATTCTGATGGATTACTGTCTCATGTTGATGTCTTTTACCCATTTTGAGTTTACCTTTGTGTACAGTGGAAGAGAATGGTCGAGTTTCATTCTTCTACATATAGCTGTCTAGTTTTCCCAGAACTATGGATTGAAGAGTCTGTCTTTTTTCCACTGTATAATTTTTCCTGTTTTGTGGAAGATTATTTGACCATAGAGCTGAGGGTCCATATTGGCCTCTGTCCTCTGTTCCACTGGTCTATGTGTCTGTTTTTATGCCAGTACCATGCTGTCTTGGTGATCACAGCTTTGGAGTAAAGCTTGAAATCAGGTAATGTGATGCCGCCAGTTTTATTTTTATTTTTCAACATTTCCTTAGTGATTTGGGGTCTCTTATGATTCCAAACAAATTTCAGGTTTATTTGCTTCAGCTCTTTGAAAAATACCAGTGGAATTTTGATTGGAATGGTATTAAAGGAATAGATTGCTCTAGGCAGTATAGACATTTTAACAATGTTTATCCTTCCGATCCAAGAGCATGGAATGGTCTTCCATTTTTTGTCTCTTCAACAATTTCTTTCATGAGTGTTCTGTAGTTCCTCGAGTACAGATCCTTTACCTCTTTGGTTAAGTTTATTCCCATGTATTTATGGTTCTTGCTGCTATAGTAAGTGGAATCGATTCTCTAATTTCCCTTTCTGTATTTTCATTGTTAGTATATAAGAAAGCTACTGATTTCTGCACATTGACTTTGTATCCTACCACATTATTTAATTGCTGTATGAGTTCTAGTAGTTTGGGGATAGAGTCTTATCGGTTTTCCATATAAAGAATCATGTCAACTGCGAAGAGAGAGAGTTTGACATCTTCATTGCCAATTTGGATACCTCTTATTTCTCTTTGTTTTCGGATTGCAGTTGCTAGGACTTCTAATACTATGTTGAATAAGAGTGGTGAGAGTGGGCATCCTTGTCGTGTTCCTGATCTCAATGGGAAGGCTGCAAGCTTTTTCCCATTGAGGATGATAATTTGCTGTGGGTCTTTCATAGATGGATTTGATGAAGTTCAAGAATGTTCCCTCTAACCCTATACTTTGAAGCGTTTTAATCAGAAACAGATGCTAGATTTTGTCAAATGCATTTTCTGCATCAATTGAGCAGCCTATGTGTTTCTTCTCTCTTCTATTATTGATTTGTTATATCACATTGATTGATTAGCAAATGTTGAACCAAGATTGTAGCCCAGGATGAATCCCACGTGATCATGGAGGATAATCTTTAATGTGCTGTTGGATCCTGTTTGCTAGGATCCTGTTGAGAATCTTAGCATCCATATTCATCAGTGATATTGGTCTGAAAGTCTCCTTTTTGGTAGGGTATTTGCCTGGTTTGGAGATCAGGTTAATGCTGGCTTCATAGAAAGACTCTGGAAGTTTTCCTTCTGCTTCAATTTTTTGAATCAGCTTCAGGAAAATAGGTTTTATTTCTTTCAATGTTTGGTAGAATCCACCAGGGAATCCGTCAGGTCTGGGCTCTTGTTTTTTGGGAGGTTTTTGATCACTGCTTCAATCTCATTACTAGATATTGGTCTATTCAGGTTGTCAATTTCTTCCAGGATCAATTATGGGAGTTTATAGTTCTCCAGGAATGCATCTATTTCATCTAGGCTTCTTAGCATATTGGCAACTTCTGCTGATTCTTTGTACTTCCTTGGTGTTAGTTGTGATCTCTCCCTTTTCATTCATAATTTTATGAATTTGGGTTTTCTCACTTTTCTTTTGGATTAGTGTGGCCAATGTTTTATCGATCTTATTGATTCTTTCCAAAAGCCAGCTTATAGTTTCACTGATACTTTCTACTGTATCTCTGGTGTCTACCTCATTGATCTCAGCTCTAATCTTGATTATTTCTCTTCTTATGGCTGGAGTTGGTTTGATTTGTTGTTGGTTCTCCAGTTTTTAAATTGTATGAGAGCTGGTGTATTCTGGATTTTTCAACTTTTTTTTTTTTTTTTTTTTTTGGAGGCCGGCTTGGATAGCTATGTATTTCCTCCTTAGGTCGGCCTTTGCTGTATCCCATAGGTTTTGGACTGAAGTGTCTTCATTATCATTGGTTTCCATAAATTGTTTAAGTTTTTAATTGATCTCCTGGTGGATCCAAGCATTCTTAAGCAAGGTGGTCTTTAGCTTCCAGGTGTTTGAGTTCCTTCGGAACTTTTCCTTGTGATTGAGCTCCAGTTCCAAAGCATTGTAATCTAAGAATATGCAGGGAATAATTTCAGTCTTTTGGTATCAGTTGAGTCCTGATTTGTGAACCAGTATGTGGTCTACTCTTGAGAAGGTTCTATGTGTACCTGAGAAGAATGAGTATTCTGTTGTTTTAGGGTGGAATGTTCTGTATATATCTATGAAGTCCATCTGGTCCAACATGTCATTCAATGCTCTTGTTTCTTTATTGATTTAATACTTTTATGATCTGTCTATTTCTGAGAGAGCCATGTTAAGATATCCTACTATTAATGTATTCATATCATTATGACTCTTTATCTTTATTAATAGTTTTCTTATGTAACTGGCTGCTCTGATATTGGGGCATAGATATTTACAATTGTTAGATCATCTTGGTGGTGGGTAGCCCCTTTAAGGATTATGTAGTGTCTTTCTGTACCTGTGGCTACAGTCTTTAGTTTAAAATCTAAATAATCTGATATGAACATCCCTACACTGACCTTCTTTTGAGGCCAATGGCATAAAAGTTGCTTCCCTAACCCTTCACTTTCTGTCTGGGTGTATCTTTAGGTTCTAAATTGGTCTTTGTAGAGAACAGATGAATGGATCCTGTTGTTTTATCTAATATGCAACCCTGTGCCATTTTATAGGCACATTTAGGCCATTCACATAGAGGGTGATTGTTGATAGATACGTTTTTATTGACATCATGTTACCTTTGAAGTCTTTCTTTCTGTAGAATGTCTCTATATTTCTGTTCAATGCTATTCTTAGGATTTTTCCTCTTTTATAGAACCTCCCTTCATATTTCCTGCAGTGTTGGCTTGGTGGTAGCATAGTCTTTTAAGCCTTGCCATTCTTGGAAACTCTTTATGTCTCCATCCATTTTGAATGTCAGTCTTGCTGGATAAATTATTCTTGGCTGCATGTTCTTCTCATTTAGTGCCCTGAATATATTTTGCCATCCCTTTCTGGCTTTCCAGGTCTCTGTGGACTGGCATGATGTTATTCTGATGGGATTTCCTCTGTAATAAGTAGCCTCTTTGTCCTAGCAGCTTTCAAGAGATTGTGTCTACAATTATGGTTCCTCAATTTGACTATCACGTGCCTTGATGTTTTTCTGGAATCTATAATCTTAGGTGGAGACCATTCTGCCTCTAGTATATGAGCACTGGTTCCATTTGCAAGTTTGGGTGAATTTTCATGAAGAACTTGTTCCATTATGTCCTCTAGACTTCTTTCTTTCTCCTCCCATTCAGAGATTCCAATAATTCTCCCATTGGAACATTTTATGGCATCATTTAGTTCCCTGATTCTGTTTTCGTGACTTCTAAGCTGTTTGTTCCAAGCTTCCTCCTGATCCTTTCTTTCTATCTGTTTGTCCTTCAGATTACTAATTCTATCTTCTGTCTCAGTTACCCTAGCTTTTAGAGAATTTAGATTAGATTGGAACTCATTACGAGCATTGTGACCCTCATCCCTGGTCACTTTAATTTCTGCCCTACCATCATAAACTTCATCCATGGTGGTTTTCAGTTCTGCCGTAATCAATTCCATTTGGTCATCCACGGCTTTCTCCAACCTAGCTATTGCCTGGATAATTGTTAGCCTGAATTCCCTTCTCGACATATTGTCCATGCTGATAGCCATTAGCTCTGTTGCAGAAGGACCATCTTCTGTAATTTTCTTCTGTTGGTCATTCCTCCTCCTAGTCATTTTTGTCGGAGATGTATGAATGGTTGTAGTTGGATGCTTTGACTGTGGTGCAGTCAAGGTTCACCCTGTAACACTTCTGAGCAATCAGATTCCCCACCCAACGAGAGAAAAAAGAAAAGAAAAAGAAAAAAATAGAGAAAGAGAGAGATCAGAATAAAAGGGAAGATAAAAGAGAAGGCTCAGCAAAAATGGGCCCCAAGGTAAGATTTATGAAGTAGACAAACAAAAACAGACAAACAAAAAGGCTGGTAAAAGTATATGACAAGAGAAAAAAAATATATATATATATATATGCAAATAAAGGAAGAATGTTGTAAAAAAAACAAGTATAAGATTTATATACTATCAGGACAAACACAAAAACACAGAAATACTAGTGGAAAAAAAGATGGGAAAGTGTCTGTAAATTCTCATTGTGGGTGAGGAAGTCGTTTTGGTTCTTTCTGGATGTATCTTGTTGTCTTTGTTAAAGGACTCAACTTTCCTAAGATAAAGGGGATTAAAAGCTGGTTTACCTATAGAGGTAGCATTGATTGGGGAAAGGGGATTACCTTGAAGTTTAAATCTATAGGAATATTAGAAAATAAAATTTAAAAAGGAATAAGCTAGACTAAACTGAACTAAAAAAAATTTTTTTTAAATGCAAAAGAAAAACACAGGTATATGTATCAAAAAGTTCAGGTTAGAAGGCCATTATGGAATTTGATGTACTGGACATCTCACTGTGATGGTGAATGGGTTAAAAATTATCTATATAAAAAAATGAACCAGAACAGTAGGAACGAGTCAAAATTAAAACTTGTATCTATGAAGTAGTTATTGTTCTCTTATAGTCTTTTTTTTTTCCTAGTTGTTATTCTGTGGGAGGGTCCTGCCAGGTGGGTTTTCATTCAGTGATGTTCCTTGAGTTAATTTCTCCCCTCCCCCTCAAGGGTGTGGGCTCTGAGGAAACCGGTTTTTTCAGGATTTTGTTCTCTGGAGGTTTTTATGTTTGCTCACTTCTTTTCTTTTGCCTTGACTGCTTTAGATGTTTTTTGTAGGTTTTGAGTAAAGCAAACTGCACCCGATCTCCCTCTCAGAGAAAAGCCTCAGTCTGCTCCCCTGTGGGTGCTGCAGAGCCCATTGAAATTCCCCCTTGGCCCCTGGAAAAGCAGGTTCCGAGTCATGGTCCCTTGGGATGCAGGATCTCCTGCTGTACCCCAAACCACAGCAGTGGCAGCTGTCTGGGCAGCTCCAGACTGCCAGAGAGGTTTCAAGCAGCAATCACACTCTGAGATTTTCTTGCTGGCCTGGGCTGGGAGTGCCTGTTCTTTCTGAGTCTAAGAGTGCCAGGCTTGCATGCACCTCTCTCAGGGGATGGTGGAGCATGTGTGTCTCAGTCTCTGATAGCACAGCACAGGCCCAAGAACACCAGGCTGGGCCTTCACACACCTCTCTCAGGGGAGGGTGTGTGGCATGCATGTCTCAGGCTCTGATAGCAAGGTGCGAGTCTGAGAGCACCAGGCTGGGCCTTCACGCACCTCTCTCAGGGGAGAGTGTGGGGTACGCACATCTCAGCCTCTGTTAGCACAACACCATGTTCTTCCATCTGTTGAGGCTCCCAGCCCCTCACAGGAACTGGACCCCATGCGTTCTCAGGTGCGCTGGTGGCACAGGGACCAAGACCTGGTTTCTCCACTGCACTCTCTCTGGCTCAGCTCTAGGGAGGCTGTCCCGGGTCCAGGGACTTAAGCCCCTGTCCCTAGCCTCCCCAATTCCCACACTTCCCCCCCGCGATCCTTTCCTCTTTTGGAGTGCTTTCAACCAGTCTCCAAGTTAATGCTGGTCCCCAGATGCAGGACACTCTCGTATAGGGGTATTACTTTCCAACTGGTCGCCTCTGGTGGCTCCCTCCCCCTTTTGTTTATCTTCCAATATCAGTCCAACATTTCCACTCCACTTTACCTGCCCACTGGTGTCTTCTTCCCCCATAGATATCCAGACATGGACAATTCTGATCTCAGGCTGATTTCATGAGTGATCGGAGTTCTTTGCTAGGTAATGAGCTCACTTTAGGATACAGGCTGAAATGGCAACACCTCCCTGCCATCTTGTCTCTCCCCTATGTTACTAATTTTTCACAGTAGTAAAATTACTGACATTAAAAGTGGGCTTTTAACATAAAAAACAAGGATACTATATAATCATTAAGTGAATTATCCAACAAGAACATATAATATTGTAAATATTATGCAAGAAAGGAGCTTCCAAATATGTAAAACAGTTAATAGCAAACATAAAAGAAATAAACAATAGTAAAATAATGATAGATAACTTTAACAACACACTTATGTCAATACACAAATCATCCAATCAGAAAATCAACAAAAAAAGTGATTTTGAAGACTCAGTGGATTTAATGATATATATAAAACCTTCTATCCTAAAACAGCAGAATATAGGTCCTTTTCAAGTGAACATGGAACATTCTCCAGAATAGATCAGATATTAGCCCACAAAAAGTCTCAATATATTCAAAAATACTGAAGTCATACTCGTGCATCTTTTTTGACCACATCATTATGAAACAAACAGAAAGCAAACAGAAGAAAAAAAAAATCTGTGAAGACCACAAATTAAATAATATCCTACTAAACTATATTAAATATTAAAGATTTAATTAGAGATTAAATACTATCCTACTAAACAATGAATGGTTCAAAAACAATCTCAAAAAAGAAATAAAAAATTACATGAGTGTAAACATTAAAACACAATGGTACAAAAGCTTTGGGATGCAGCAAGAAAAGTTCTAGAGGGAAGTATATAGCAATACAGACCTTCATCAAGAAGAAAGAAAAACCTCAAATAAAAAATCTAAACTCACACCTAAAGGAACTAGGAAAATAACAACAAATAAAAACCAAACTGATCAGAAGAAAGGAGAGAATAAAGTTCAGAACATAAGTAAATGATTCAAAACAAACAAAGCAATAGAATATATCAGTGAGAACAGTAGCTGGTTCTTTGAAACTATATAATTTATAAACCTCTAGTCAGACTCAGTAGCAAAGAGAGAGAGAGAGAAAGTATTTGAATAAACAAAATCACAACTGTATGAGTAAAAATAACAATCAATACCACAAGAATAACTAACAATTGTAATAAAATATTACAAAATCATATATGTCAAAAAATGGGTAATGTAGAAGAAGTGGAGGAATACTTAGAAACATATAATTTACCGAAACTAAAGCAGTAAGAAGTAGAAAATCTAAGCAGACCTGTTATGAGCAAGGAGGTTATATCAGTAATCAAAAATATCTCAACAAATCAAAGTCCAGAAGCAGAGATCTTCACAGGTGAATTCTACCAGACCTTTAAGGAAGAGTTAATACTTTTTCTTCTCAAACTATTCCAACAAATGGAAAGAGAAAAACTTCCAATTTCATTCTATGAGATCATATTACCATGATATCCAAACTAAATAAAGACACCACAAAAGAGAGAGAGAACTGCAAGCCAATATCTCTGATGAATACAAATGCATAAGTACTAAAAAACCAACCAAACAAAAATGCTTGCAATCTGAATCCAAATAATATGTTTAAAAGTAATCATTCACTCAATCAAGTAAAATTTAATTCTGAAATGCATGGGTGGTTCAATATTCACAAATTAATCAACATGATACTTCACATAAATAAGAGAAATGGAAGAACCATATGATCTTTTCACTGGATGCAGAAGCAATCAGTTGACATAGGAAAACATCCATTCATGATTTTAAAAAAAGTAGGGTTAGAGGTAACATATTTCCACATAATAAATACCATCTGTGAAAAACTCACAGTTTTCCCCCTATAGCTAGTGACAAGACAATATGTTCATTCTCACCACCTTTTTTCAACATAGTACAGGCAGTACTAGTCAGAGCAAGTAGACATCAAAAATAAATAAAAGGCATACAAACTGCCAAGTAAGTAGTAAAACCTTCATTATTTTCAGATGCTATGCTACCATAAAATTCAGCCAAAAACCACTTCAATTCAACCAAAAACTATTAGAACTTATTAATGAATTCAGTAAAGTCACAGGATACAAAATCAATGTGCAGAAATTTGATGCATTTCTATTCACTAATACTGAAGAACCAGAAAGTGAAATTAAGAAAGCAATCCCATTTACAACTGCACAGAAATAATAAGATACCTAGGACTAGACATAGACAAAGAAGTGTAATCTGAAATCTATAAAGCATTAATGAAGGGAACTGAAGATGACACAAAGAGATGGAAAGACATTGCATGTTCATGGATTGGAGGAATATCTGTTAGATCTTCTTGTTGGATCTTACTGTAGGATTATTAAAATGTCTATAGTACCTAAGGTAATCTTCATATTTAATGTAATCTTTATTAAAGTACTAATAAGGTGCCTGGGTGGCTCAGTAGATTAAGCCTCTGCCTTCAGCTCAGGTCATGGTCTCAGGGTCCTGGGATTCAGGCATGCATCAGGCTCTCTGCTCAGCTGGGAGCCTGATTCCTCCTCCTCTTTCTCTGCCTACCTCTCTGCTGACTTGTGATCTCTCTCTGTCAAATAAATAAATGAAATCTTTTTTTAAAAAAATTACTAATAAAATTTCTTTACAGAATAAAACAAAAAAAATTCCAAATTTGTATAGAACCACAAAAGATGATGAATAGGTAGAGTAATCCTGAAAAAGAAAAGCAAACCTGAAAGTATCACAATTTGACATTTTAAATGTTATTACAGGGCGCCTGGGTGGCTCAGTGGGTTAAGCCTTTGCCTTTGGCTCAGGTCATGATCTCAGGGTCCTGGGATCAGGTCCCATGTGGGGCTCTCTGTTTGGCAGGGAGGCTGCTTTCTCCTCTCTCTCTCTCTGCCTGCCTCTCTGTCTACTTGTGATCTCACTCTGTCAAATAAATAAATAAAATCTTAAAAAAAAAAACAACTTAGGGGCACCTGGGTAGCTCAGTGGGTTAAGCCTCTGCCTTTAGCTCGGGTCGTGATCTCAGGGTCCTGGGATTGAGCCCCGCATCAGGCTCTCTGCTCAGCAGGGAGCCTGCTTCCCTCTCTCTCTCTCTCTGCCTTCCTCTCTGCCTACTTGTGATCTCTGTCTGTCAAATCAATAAATAAATCTTAAAAAAAAAGACTTAAAAAAAGTGTTGTTACAGCCTTGTGGTAACAAAACCATAGCTACTGGTACAAAAAGAGATACAAAATTTTTTTTTTAAAGAATTTTATTTATTTATTTGACAGAGAGAGATCACAAGTAGGCAGAGAGGCAGGCAGAAAGAGAGGAAGGGAAGCAGGCCCTTGCTGAGCAGAGAGCCCGATGTGGGACTCGATCCCAGGACCCTGAGATCATGACCCGAGCTGAAGGCAGTGGCTTAACCCACTGAGCCACCCAGGCTCCCCAAGAGATACAAAAATTAATAGAACAGAAAACCCAAAGTAAACTCACAATTATATGGCCAAATAATCATCAAAAATTAATCATCAAAAATTAGGAAAGACACCATTTTCAACAATGGTGTTGGAAAATTCGATGGCTATATAGAATTTGGATGGCATTTGGATCACTTCCTTTCACCATACATAAAAATAAACTCAAAATGGATTAGAGACTTCAGTTTCTACCCTGACAGGATAAAAATCCTTGAAGAGAGTACAGGTAGTTTTATCTCTGATATTGGCCACAGTATCATTATTCTAAATGTCTCCTAAGGCAAGAGAAAGTAAAACAAAGATAAATTATTGGGATTACATTAAAATAACAAACTTCTGCACAGTGAAGGAAACAATCAGCAAAAGTAAAAGACAACCTAATGAATGGGAGAAGTTATTTGCACCTTGCACATCCAACTAAGGTTTTCCATCCAAATCATATAAAGAAGTGATACATCTTAACACTCAAAAAGCAAATAATTCAATCTTAATATGGGCAGAAAACGTGAACAGACATTTCTGCAAAGAATACATACAGATGGCAAACAGACATATGAAAAGATGCCCAACATCACTTCTCATCAGGAGAATACAAATTTCAGAATGGTTAAACTTAACAACACAAGAAGCAACAGGTCTTGGCATAGATGAAGACAAAGCGGAACTCTCCTACACTCTTGGTAGGAATGAAAACTGGTGCAGTCATTCTGGACAACAGTATTAAGATTCCTTGAAAACTTAAAATTAGAACTACCCAGCCATCCAGAAATTGCACTACTAGGTATTTACCCAAGGGATGAATACTTACTGAAAGGGATATATGCACTCCAATGTTTATAGCAGCGTTACCAACAATAGTCAAATTATGGAAAAAGTACAAATGTCCATCAAATGGTGAACGGATAAGGAAGATAATATGACATCTTCATTACACACACACACACACACACACACACACACAAATGTATATATAAATGTGTATGTAAATCTTCCCATTTACTATATATATGGGAAGATTTTATACTTTTGTGTGGTTGAGTTTTATATATATATATATCTTTTATATATATAAATATATAAATAAATACATAATAAATATAATATAATATAATAAATATAAATAAATATACAAAAATGTATATTAAAGATATATATATATATATAAAAACTCAGCCACACAAAAGGATGAAATCTTCATTTATATATATATATATATATATATAAAACTCAGGGGGTGTCTGGGTGGCTCAGTGGGTTAAAGCCTCTACCTTCAGCTCTGGTCATGATCCCTGGGCCCTGGGATTGAGCCCTGCTCAGGGGGAGCCTGCTTCCCTTCCTCTCTCTCTGCCTGCCTCTCTGCCTACTTGTGATCTCTGTCTGTCAAATAAGTAAATAAAATCTTTTAAAAAAAACCTCAGCCACACAAAAGGAAAAAATCTTCCCATTTACTATGACATGGATATTAAGTGAAATAAGTTAGCATAAGACAAATACTATATGATCTCACTTATATGTCAAATTTAAGAACAAAATAAATGAATTTTGGGGACAAAACAGAGAGGCAAACCTGGAGACAATCTCTTAATTATAAAGAACAAACTTACGGCTACTAGATGGGAGATAGGTGGGGGGATGGATAATATAGATAATAGAGAAGAAGGAGTACACTTGTCATGATGAACACCATGTGATGTATAGAATTGTTGAACACTATGGTGTACACCAGAAACTAATATAATATTGTATATTAGCTATACTTCAATTATAATTAAAGAAACTTAAGAAATTAAAATACAATTTTTCAGAAATTGTTAGAATCCATTGAATATTTGCATTTTCTAAGAACTTGCACAAAGAGGAAAGATCTGCATAATATATCTAAGCCTAGAGAAATATCCCTTTCCTCTTCCATGTAAATCTTCATTTAATTATAGTTATTTAAATCAAATCCTTGAAAATAATTTGAAACCCCCATTTAGAAAGATCTTCTCTTCTCGACCTAGCCATAAGTACCCGAGAGAGTATTAAATTGTCACCATATCCCATAAGATTCTTGTACACATAAGCAATTACTTAATAGAAAATTGCTTACAGTATGGAGCTCATTAAGTGGAAGATTCAGATTGAAAAAATGTAAAACACCTACACTAAAGTTGAATGTAGCTAAGAGAGGATTGGATCAGAAGGAAAGGAAAAAAAAATAACATAGACTAAGAACAAATTTCAAAAGCTGTGGAAGATCGAGCTCTTCAAACAGTACTGAATAATGAGAGAAAATTGTGAAAATTTTAATATAACAAAATGAAAAAGAAGAAGGGAGATAAAGATTGCAATAGAAATACAGTATTTTAAAATTGATAATATTATGGAATAAAAAAGCAGGGAAAATATAAGGTACAAAGACAGAGTTTAGGGATTTTATATATATACACCAAAAAGAATTGTAACTGGGTAAGTGAATGGGGTTATTCTGTACTTCTGTGTTCTATCCAATACCTGGTCACTGAATGGGTGAATTTGTTATCACAGATTTGTTCCACAATATATAACCATCATAGGACTTAATTAATAACTAAAATTTCCTGATACTCAGAAACGATGTAAATGAAGTTATTTTTGCTAAATATTGCATTTTTGTGTGAAAAATCAATTGTTTTTTTAAGATTCAAAATCATTTTTTCAAATGTAGGAAATTAAAATTCTTTTTAAACTGTCATTAAATTGTTAAAAACTCAAATTCTTTTTTAAAAAAGAATCAACTGGTTAGTTAATTGGAAAACTCAAAATGTTATTTATTTAAAAACAGTGAATCAAAAACTATTTATCTTAGATTGTATAAACTTTGTCATTTGCCAATAGTTCTCTTAGTTTTCCTATTTAGAATCAGTACTAAGAATGCTCAAATATACAGCAATATAAGCAAATTTTAAAATGTGGGGCTTGGGCGCCTGGATGGCTCAGTGGGTTAAGCCGCTGCCTTCGGCTCAGGTCATGATCTCAGGGTCCTGGGATCGAGTCCCGCATCGGGCTCTCTGCTCAGCAGGGAGCCTGCTTCCTCCTCTCTCTCTCTGCCTGCCTCTCTGCCTACTTGTAATCTCTCTCTGTCAAATAAATTAATAAATAATCTTTAAAAAAATCTTTAAAAAGAATAATAAAAAATAATAAAATGTGGGGCTTAATCACCACATTCAATTAAGTAAGTATTGTTAGTTCATGATATCTGACACATTCAGCAATATAATTTGAAACCAAATCTGATAGTGCCATTTTGTAATATGGTGATGATGTTCAGTTTATTCTCTAATCTGTAGCAATCACAATTTGATTTTTAAATTTTGAAAATGTAAAATAATATAATTATTTATTGACATTACCTACTAATTTAAGATAAAATTATTTCATACTAATAGATTTTAGAATACTATTGACCAATGATTCTACTTGAATATAAATAAAAATATAATTTATTTGAACCTTTCAGATACCATAGAGACCTATTTAAAAAGTCTCTGAAAGCAACAGCTCCTACATGCTAAGGCTCTGCTGTTGAAGTCACAGAACTTACAGTCCCAACTCCACCTGGGATAGCTTCTCTAGCTTCCATGTTTTTCAGTTTACTCATCTATAAAACTGGTATAATAATAATAGAATCAAAGTAATACAATTTACAAAGATCATGTTAGATAATAAGTTAATGACTTCCAAGAAAGCCTTCACTGTAGGTTGGTTACTGTTGCTGTTTCATAAATTTATATCTATATGTCAGCTTCTTGACTACATTTTTAGTTACATATCTAAGATATTAACAATGTCCATGAGTTCTTTGATCAAGAAAAATTCTTACATATATTGATTGGATATGAATGATACAGATGTTGGATATAAAAACCTTTTAAAATTTCTTTTCAGTGTTCCAGAATTCATTGTTTATGCACCACACCCAGTGCTCCATGCAACACATGTCCTCCATAATACATGGTGGTGGTTATTATATAGGATATAATAACTTTAAGAAATATGTGAAAATCATTATGTAGTGTATTTGCTGATGAGAAACTTTTCTCTATATTTCTCAATGAACTATCTCATCCTTAAATTCTAATTTAAGATATGATTTTTTTTATTAGAATAATTAATTAAATCTAGATCCTTTAATATTTAATAAACAGGAGAGAGTCATGTGATCACCCTGCTTTTCATATTCCATATATACTAGATTCTGCTCAGATTAGAGTCCTCAGTAAGTGATGCTTTCTGTAAGTTTGTGTGCAATGAAGAATCACAGGGCTGACCCAAGATGACTGAATTAGAATGTATATTTTGATATCACCCTCAAGTAATCCACACATCCATTGGAATTTGGGATTACTGCTCTAGAGGACTTTGAAGTCCCATTCTGCCATAAATGAGGTACCTACATTAAGGACCCATTTTCTTTGTAGACCCACTTGTAGTATAAATATTCTTGTTGACTTTAGATACATGTAATTAATCTGCTAAGATTTGTGAAATTAATATTTCTTTTGGAGGGTGTAAAAGTGTAAAATTTCGTCATATTAAGATGAGGAAAAGGGACATTCTTTCATTAGGGAATGTAAAGACTAAAGATGCCAAAGTCTACTTGGACTTTGTTCAGATTTTCCTTCTCAAGTGTAAGTTTCAGTCACTTGCATGTTTGACAGTAAGGGCTGCCAATTTATCTTCTAATTTATAGATTCTCTTCTTAAAAAGAAGCATTCAGAAATGGATTATACAGTTTAAAGTAATTTATTTAATGGTTAATATAAGTGAAAAGTGATGATCTTAATGATAAAGAGAAAAATATTTTGTATATCTGAAATAAAAAATGACTTAACTAATATTATTTACTATATAGTAAAAATGATCACCATCATCGTTATTTTTCTGGGAATTAAGGACTGCACTTGTCATGAGCACCAGATGTTATATGAAAGTATGGAATCACTAAATGCTACACCTGAAACTAATATCACACTCTGTGTTAACTGGAATTTAAATAATTCTTTTTCAGAAAATAACTAGTTTCAAAGTAATTTTTTGCTTTTAGGCTGTTCTCAGTATAATCAGTCCAAATCAGTACCAAGATGTCTTAGAGGCAGGAAGCAGTTGCCTTAAATGCCTTGTCCAATATGGAAAAACTTTTAGTGTAAAAGAAAGTATCACATTAATAAGTTTAAACATGAAATTTTCAAGGTCAGAGAAGACAAAATTAAATTTACAATAATTTAAAACATTTTATTGTTTATTTCTGAACATTATTTTTAAGGTCAGAGTTTAAAATTAGAAGACCAGTTCAAAAGCTGTGTCAAACGTGAAAGTGACTAGAACCTACGTTTGAGACACAAGACAAAAATAAAAGAAAAATACATATTTTCATTTAATGACCAGCCAGAAAGAATCTAGTTACAAATTAGTAAATTGTATCAACATGAAGCACTTATTATTTTGTGTGTTTGGTGTAATCTGTGGTTGTGCTTGAGCAAGTCCAGAAAAGGATGATGCAGGTCAAAAGATTGGGTTTTAATCTTATATCTGAAGTGTAACAATGCGTGCAATCTTTGCAAAAATGCTAAAATGCTTCACACGTAAGTCTCTTCAACCACCAACTGCTAATAAATAGCACATATATCTCCATATTATTAAATTACTTGATATTAACCAAATACAGAACAGGCACCCAACATATGTTAGACTGTCAGTCTACATTCAGTTACTGAAGCATACTCATGAATCCTTTTTATTACTCTAGGACTGTGTGTTTGGATCAAAAGCCTCAGTGTGTGGCCTCTGTTTACCAGTATACCTCAATATGTCTTCAATGGGCCCAGACAATGCAACTCTCCGCCAGGATTTTCTCCTCCTTGGATTTCCAGGGTCCCAGGTCCTTCAGCTCTCTCTTTTTATGCTTTTTCTGGTGATGTACATCCTCACAGTGAGTGGTAACATGACTATTTTGATGTTGGTTACTACCTCCCACCAGCTACATACCCCTATGTACTTCTTTTTGAGCAATCTTTCTTTCTTGGAAATTTGGTATACCACAGCTGCTGTCCCCAAAGCCCTGGCCATCCTTCTGGGGAGAAGTCAAACCATATCATTTACTGGCTGCCTTTTGCAGATGTACCTTGTTTTCTCACTGGGCTGCACAGAGTATTTCCTACTAGCAGCCATGGCTTATGACCGCTATCTGGCCATCTGCTATCCTCTACACTATGGGGCCATCATGAGCAGCCTGCTCTCAGCACAGCTAGCCCTAGCATCCTGGCTGTGTGGTTTTATGGCTATTGCAGTGCCCACAGCCCTCATAAACACCCTGTCCTTCTGTGGCCCTCGCACAATCAACCACTTCTTCTGTGACATTGCACCCTGGATCACCCTAGCTTGCACCAGCACACAGGCAGTGGAAATCGTGGCCTTTGTGATTGCTTCAGTGGTCATACTGAGTTCATGCCTCATCACCCTGGTTTCCTACATCTTCATCATCAGCACCATTCTCAGGATCCCTTCAGCCAGTGGCAGGAGCAAAGCCTTTTCCACATGCTCCTCACATCTCACTGTGGTGCTCATCTGGTATGGGTCTACGATCTTTCTTCATGTCCGCCTCTCAATCAAAGAGGCCTTGGATCTGACCAAAGCCGTGCATGTGCTGAACACCGTGGTGACTCCTGTTCTAAACCCCTTCATCTACACTCTCCGTAACAAAGAAGTAAGAGAAACTTTGCTGAAGAAGTGGAAGGGAAAATGAACAGATCTTAATAAAACAGAACTCTAAATTATCTTCTTATCTCCCCAGTTAAGAATAGGGAGGGAAAAGGAAAATGTTCCTTGATATAGGAGAGAAAAAAAAAACTGAAGGGGAAGAAAAAAAAAGCTGCATATACTTGTTCTACTTTTTAAATATATGATAGGAAATGGAGTTCTCAATATAAGTACACCAGACTCTTTCAGGGGAAAAAAAATGTGTACACTGAGTTAGATTTGTCCTTCACTTTCTTTTTTTCATTTTTTAAAAAATTATTGTTATTTTTTATTATGTTATGTTAGTCACTAGACAGTATATCATTAGTTTCTGGTTGCAGTGTTCCAAGATTCATTGTTTATCTATAACACCCAGTGTTCCATGCAATTTGTGCCCTGTTTAACACCTTAATTTTCTTTTTTTATTTAAATTTAATTAACTGACATATAGTACATCATTAGCTTTTGATGTATTGTCCAATGATTTTCGAGTTGTGTTTAATACCCAGTGGTTCTCACATCACATACCCTCCTTAATACCCACCTGGTATTAACAAGTAGTAACACTTTGTTACTACAATCCCCCCACTTCTGTAACTCTCAGATAGTTTTCAGAGTCCAGAGTGTTTTATGGTTTGTCTCCCTCTCTGATTTCTTCCCATTCAGTTTTCCTTCCCCTCAGCTATGGTCCTCTGCCCTATTCCTTATAATCCACATATGAGTGAAACCATATGATAATTATCTTTCTCTACTAGACTTATTTCACTTAGCATGATCTGGTACAATTCCTTCCATGTTGATGCAAATAGTAGGTATTCATCCTTTCTGAAGTCTGAGTAATATTGTGTTGTATATATGAACCAGATCTTCTGTATCAATTCATCAGTGGAAGGGCAGCTCATCTCCTTTCACAGTTTGGCTATTTTGAACATCACTGCTATGAACTTTGGGGAGCATGTTCCCCTTCTTTTCACTACATCAGTTTCTTTGGAATAAATACCTAGTAGTGAAAATTCTGGGTCATAGTGTAACTCTATTTTTAATTTTTTTAGTAACTCCTGTTCTGTTTCCAGAGTAACTGTATCAGCGTGCATTCTCATCAACAATTTAAGAAGGTTCATCTTACCCCAATTCCTTGCCAACATTTTCTGTTTACTGCCTTGTTAATTTTGGCCATCTGGTATAAAGTGGTATCTCATTGTGATTTTGATATGTATTTCCATGATGACAAGGGTTGTTGAACATTTTTTTAATGTATTATCCATTTATATGCCTTCTTTGGAGAAGTGTGTGTTCATGACTTCTATACACTTCATGATTGGATTATTGTGTGTGTGTGTGTGCGTGTGTGTGTGTGTGTGTGTGTGTGTTGAGTTTGAGAAGTCCTTGACTTTCATATATAAAACTAGGTACTCATGAGAAGAGTGTATTACTAACTAAACTTTAAATTATTGTCCCTTTTAAATTTTGCCTTGATCATGTAAGTAAAAACTTTTGATAACTGTACTTGGAAAATATGAAGTATGAGAAAAAGGAAAATTTTGAATTGATAAAAAGATAACTGAAATTAGAGTGTACTATTATTTCAGCATACTGTTTTCTGGATAAAATACAGTAAAACAGGTATATATAAAATGATGACTATCATGTGTCACATTTGTTTAACAAGGATAGTTAACAAAGCAATCTAAAAAACAGGTGTTGAAATGTGAAAAGTAGATAAAAAGGACTGCAAGAGGATTTTAAAAAAACAATAGAAGTCCCTTACATAACGTTTTGTCTCTAGAAAAGAAAAGAAAAATAAAATACTAATTCTAATTGTTATAATGTCACCAAGGTTAGAATATTCAGTGGCTTCAGTGGAAAAACAACTACAGGAAAAAAAAAAGTGATAATTATTTGATTTCCCCTGATCCTGTTTCTTAAGGAGCAAGATACTTTTTACCATCAAACTATCAAATATTCATTTACCTCTCCTTATCCCATTTTCCATGCCTGCATATTAGAAGCAGCAAAGAAGGGCTTGGCAGGCTGACCCGGTCTGGATGCATTCTACATTGACTTACACACATAAAAATATGTGCTTCTCAAAGGAGAAAAGCCTGTGGAACTGAGTAGAAGCTACCCCTTAGATTCTCTCTCTTTTTTTTTAATTAACATATAATGTATTATTTGATTCAGGGGTACAGGTCTATGATTCATCAATCTTACACAATTCACAGCACTCCCCATAGCACATACTACCCCAAAGTCCATCAGTCAGCAACTCAATCCCTCTTACCCCTTCCCTTCCAGCAGGCCTCAGTGTATTTACTGAGAATATGAGTCTCTTATACTTTGTCTCCTTCTCTCATTTCAACTTGTTTCATTTTCCCTCCCTTTACCCTAAGATATTTTTCAAGTTCTTCATATCAATGAGATCATATGAAACTTGTCTTTCTCTGATTGACTTATTTTTCTTAGCATAATATCCTCTAGTTCCATCCACATCCTTGCAAATGGCTAGATTTTGGGGTTTTGATGATTGCATAGTATATAATTTTATCCAGGCTTATTCCATTGTTTGGCTATTGTGGACCTTGCTGCTATAAACATTGGGGTGCATGTGCCCCTTCAGATCACTACATTTGTATATTTAGGGTAAATAAGCAGTAGTACAATTGCTACCCTCTATATTCTGTTTATTTGTGGTATTTGGAAACTTTTTTGGATTCCCACTCAAAAGTGAAGAGGGAGGAGGATAAAAGAAGAAGACTATATATTTGAATGGAGTATGATAAAATATTTCATTGTGAGAGAGAAATTTTTGAAAACTATGTTGAAAGTTTGCCACTTGAAGTACCATAATTAAATGATGTACATGTAATCCAATTTATTTTAGTTACTGTGAGCATGTGTTTCAAATACAAAAAATTTCTAAGCTTTGAAAATTCAAAAAAAACCACAAAAGATTGCACAGAAATGTTTTTGTTTGTGGTGATGGTATCATATGTATAGGAACATGTACAAAGTAATCAGTTTGTATATATTAGATGTATCTTTTTTGTTTTTGTATCAATTATACCTCAGTAGAGCTAAAAAATTCCTAATATTACTTTTTGGGGATTTCTAAGAACCACTATTTTTAACAAGAATCAGAATTCTAGCAATTCGGGATCTCTTCTGATTCCATAAAAATTTTAGGATTATTTGATCCAGCTCTTTGAAAAGTACCAGTAGAATTTTGATCAGAATGGCATTAAAAGTATAGATTGCTCTAGGCAGTATATCGTGGTGCTCTAGTGAATGGAATCGATTTTCTAATTTCCCTTTCTGTATTTTCATTGTTAGTGTATAAGAAAGCCACTGATTTTTCTACATTGACTTTGTATCCTGCCATGTTGCTGAATTGCTGTTTGAGTTCTAGTAGTTTGGGGGTGGACTCTTTTGGGTTTTCTATATAAAGAATCATGTCATCTGTGAAAAGAGAGAGTTTGACTTCTTCATTGCCAATTTGGATACATTTTATTTCTCTTTGTTGTCTGATTGCTGGTGCTAGGACTTCTGATACTATGCTGAACAAGAGTGGTGAGAGTGGACAACCTTGTAGTGTTCCTGATCTCAACATGAAGGCTGCAAGCTTTTCCCATTGAGGATGATATTTGCTGTGGGTCTTTCATAGATAGATTTTATAATGTTCAGTAACGATCCCTCTATCCCTATACTTTGAAGCGTTTTAATCAGGAACAGATGCTGGATTTTGTCAAATGCTTTTTCTGCATCAATTGAGAGGACTATATGATTCTTCTCTCTTCTCTTATTGATTTGTTCTCTCACATTGATTGATTTGCGAATGTTGAACCATCCTTGTAACCCAGGGATGAATCCCACCTGGTCATGTGGATAATATTTTTAATGTGCTGTTGGATCCCTATGACCCTGCAATTGCACTACTGGGTATTTATCCCAAAGATACAGATGTAGTAAAAAGAAGGTCCATCTATACCCCAATGTTTATAGCAGCAATGACCACGGTCGCCAAAATGTGGAAAGAATCAAGATGCCCTTCAACGGATGAATGGATAAGGAAGATGTGGTCCATATACACTATGGAGTATTATGCCTCCATCAGAAAGGATGAATTCCAACTTTTGCAGCAACATGGACGGGACTGGAGGAGATTATTCTGAGTGAAATAAGTCAAGCAGAGAGAGTCAATTATCATATGGTTTCACTTATTTGTGGAGCATAACAGATAACTTGGAGGACATTGGGAGATGGAGAGGAGATGGGAGTTGATGGAAATTGGAGGGGGAGGTGAACCATGAGAGACTACGGACTCTAAAAAAACAATCTGAGGGTTTTGAAGGAGCAGGAGTTGGGAGATTGGGGCATCCAGGTGGAGGGTATTAAGGAGGCAAGCTTTGCATTGAGCACTGGGTGTGGTGCGAAAACAATGAATTCTGTTATGCTGAAAATAAATAAAAGACAACAACAACAACAACAACAACAACAAAGAATCAGAGTGCTACTTTCTGAGTACAAATACCAATTCTGCTTCAGTGGGTGAACCCCCAACTCTCAAAAAATAAAAAAATAAAAGCAGTTGCTACTATCAATCTCAATGAAAATTCTATTTAATGCTTTGCTCTAGTTGTGCTGCACACCTCGCTGTATCCAAACTAAGGAAATAGTCTTCAGCTTCTGAAGTCAATGAGCCAGTTTGACATGATATTATAACAAAGATATAACGATAAGTGAAGGAAATCTGTGAGAATAAGTAAAATATATGCAGTAACTCCACTTTTTTTTATGGTGATAAAAAACACTAAGCATAATTTGTGTGATATATTATCATGTGAATATACTTGACAGCTGTCTATTTTACTTTGTTTTCTTTCTTTATTGTTTTTAAAGTGATTTTTTTCCAAGTTTAAACTCCAGCCAGGTAACATACAGTGCAAATGTGTTTTAAGTGTAGAATTTGATTCATCACTTACATACAGTACTCAGTGCTCATCACAACGGCCCTCTTTAATACCTATCACTTCTCTAATCATGCATTTGCCCACCCCCCTTCCAGTAATCATCAGTTTGTTCTCTATAGGTAACAGTCTGTTTCTTGTTTAATCACTCTTTTTTTTAATCCCCCCATGCTCATTTGTTTTGTTTCTTAAAATCCACATATGAGTGAAACCATATAGTATTTGTCTTTCTTTTTTTTATTTAATTAAATTTATTTATTTTCAGCAAAACAGTGTTCATTATTTTTTCACCACACCCCATGCTCCATGCAAACTGTGCCCTCTATAATACCCACCACCCGGTACCCCAACGTCCCACACCCCCCGCACCACTTCAAACCCCTCAGATTGTTTTTCAGAGTCCATAGTCTCTCATGATTCACCTCCCCTTCCAATTTCCCTGAACTCCCTTCTCCTCTAAAACTCCCCATGTCCTCCATGCTATTTGTTATGCTCCACAAATAAGTGAAACCATATGATAATTGACTCTCTCTGCTTGACTTATTTCACTCAGCATAATCTCTTCCAGTCCCGTCCATGTTGCTACAAAAGTTGGGTAATCATCCTTTCTGATGGAGGCATAATATTTCATAGTGTATATGGACCACATTTTCCTTATCCATTCGTCCATTGAAGGGCATCTTGGTTCTTTCCATAGTTTGGCGACCATGGCCATTGCTGCTATAAACATTGGGTACAGATGGCCCTTCTTTTCATGACATCTGTATCTTTGGGGTAAATAACCAGGAGTGCAATTGCAGGGTCATAGGAAATTCTATTTTTAATCTCTTGAGAAATTTCCATACTGTTCTCCAAAGAGGCTGTACCAACCTGCATTGCCACCAAGAGTGTAAGAGGGTTCCCCTTTCTCCACACCCTCTCTAACCCATGTTGTTTCCTGTCTTGCTAATTTTGGCCATTCTACTGGTGTAAGGTGATATCTCAAAGGGGTTTTAATTTGAATCTCCCTGAGGGCTAGGGATGATGAACATTTTTTCATATGTCTGATAGCCATTTTTATGTCTTCATTGGAGAAGTCTCTGTTCATATCTTGTGCCCATTTTTTGATATGATTGCCTGTTTTGTGTGTGTTGAGTTTGAGGTGTTCATTGTAGATCCTGGATATCAACCGTTTGTCTGTACTGTCACTTGCAAATATATTCTCCCATTCTGTGGGTTGCCTCTTTGTTTTCTTGACTGTTTCCTTTGCTGTGCAGAAGCTTTTGATTTTGATGAAGTCCCAAAAGTTTATTTACGCTTTTGTTTCCTTTGCCTTTGGAGACATATCTTGAAAGAAGTTGCAGTGGCTGATATGGAAGAGGTTACTGCCTATGTTCTCCTCTAGGATTCTGATGGATTTCTGTCTCACGTTGAGTCTATCTGTCTCATTTTTCTGTCTCATTTTGAGTTTATCTTTGTGTACAGTGTAAGAGAATGTTCGAGATTCATTCTTCTACATATAGCTGTCCAGTTTTCCCAGCATCATTTATTGAAGAGACTGTATTTTTTCCACTGTATATTTTTTCCTGTTTTGTTGAAGATTAATTGACCATAGAGTTGAGGGTCCATATCTGGGCACTCTACTCTGTTCCACTGGTCTGTGTGTTTGTTTTTATGCCAGTACCATGCTGTCATGGTGACCAGAGCTTTGTAATAAAGCTTGAAATCAGGTAACCTGATGCTCCCATTTTTATTATTGTTTTTCAACATCTCCTAAGCGATTCGGGGTCTCTTCTGATTCCATACAAATTTCTGTATTATTTGCTCCAGCTCTTTGAAGAATACTGGTGGAATTTTGATCGGAATGACCTTAAAAGTATATATTGCTCTAGGCAGTATAGACATTTTAACAATGTTTATTCTTCCGATCCAAGAGCATGGAACGGTCTTCCATCTTTTTGTGTCTTCCTCAGTTTCCTTCATGAGTTTTCTGTAGTTCCTCAAGTACAGATCATTTGCCTCTTTGGTGAGATTATTCCCCAGTATCTTATGGTTCTTGGAGCTATAGTAAATGGAATCAATTCTCTAATTTTCCTTTCTGTATTTTCATTGTTAGTGTATAAGAAAGCCACTGATTTCTGCACATTGACTTTGTATCCTTCTACGTTGCTGAATTGATGTATGAGTTCTAGTAGTTTGGGTGTGGAGTTTTTTGGGTTTTCCATATAAAGAATCATGTCATCTGCGAAGAGAGAGAGTTTGACTACTTCATTGCCAATTTGGATACCTTTTATTTCTCTTGTCTGATTGCTGTGGCTAGGACTTCTAATTTCTAATTTCTCTTGTATGATTGTTGTTGCTAGGACTTCTAATACTATTGAACAAGAGTGGTGAAAGTGGGCATCCTTGTCGTGTTCCTGATCTCAACGGGAAGGCTGCAAGCTTTTTCCCATTGAGGATAATATTTGCTGTGGGTCTTTCATAGATAGATTTTATGAAGTTCAGGAATGTTCCCTCTATCCCTATACTTTGAAACATTTTAATGAGGGATGGATGCTGGATTTTGTCAAATGCTTTTCTGCATCAATTGAGAGTACCATGTGGTCCTTCTCTCTTCTCATATTAATTGGTTCTGTCACATTGATTGATTTGCAAATGTTGAACCATCCTTGTAACCCAGGGATAAATCCCACCTGATCATGGTGGATAATCTTTTTAATGTGCTGTTGGATACTATTTGATAGGATCTTGTTGAGAATATTAGCATCCATATTCATCAGTGATATTGGTCTAAAATTCTCCTTTATGTTAGGGTCTTTGCCTGGTTTGAGGATCAGGGTAATGCTGGCTTCATAGAAAGAGTCTGGAAGTTTTCCTTTTGCTTGAATTTTTTGAAACAACTACAGGAGAATAGGTGTTATTTCTTCTTTGAAAGTTTGGTAGAATTCCCCAGGGAATCCTTCTGGTCCTGGGCTCTTGTTTTTTGGGAGGTTTTTGATCACTGCTTCAATCTCATTACTATATATCGGACTATTCAGGTTGTTGATTTCTTCCTGATTCAATTTTGGGAGTTTATAGTTTTCCAGGAATGCATACATTTCATCAAGGTTGCTAAGCTTATTGGCATATGACTGTTGATAATAACTTCTGATGATTGTTTCTACTTCCTTGATGTTAGTTGTGAACTCTCCCTTTTCATTCATAATTTTATGAATTTGGGCTTTCCCGATTTCTTTTGGATTAGTGTGGCCAGGGACTTATCGATCTTATTGATTCTTTCAAAAAACCAACTTCTAGTTTCATTGATATGTTCTACTGTATCTTTGGTTTCTACCTCATTGATCTCAACTCTGATCTTGATGATTTCCCTTATTATGTGTGGACTTGGTTTGATTTGTCCTTGATTCTCCAGTTCTTTAAGGTGTAGAGAAAGCTGCTGTGTTCTGGATTTTTCAATTTTTTTGAAGGAGGCTTGAATGGCTATGTATTTCCCCCTTAGGACCGCCTTTGCTGTATCCCATAGGTTTTGGACTGAAGTGTCTTCATTTTCATTGATTTCCATGAATTGTTTCAGTTCTTCTTTGATCTCCTGGTTGATCCAAGCATTCTTAAGCAAGGTGGCCCTTAGCTTCCAGGTGTTTGAGTTCCTTCGGAACTTTTCCTTGTGATTAAAACCTCCAGTTTCAAAGCATTGTGATCTGAGAATATGCAGGGAATAATCTCAGTATTTTGGTATCGGTTAAGTCCTGATTTGTGACCCAGAATTTGGTCTATTCTTGAGAAGGTTCCATGTGCACTTGAGAAGAATGAATATTTTGTTGTTTTAGGGTGGAATGTTCTGTATATATCTATAAGGTCCATTTGTTCCAATGTGTTATTCAATGCTCTTGTTTTTTTATTGATTATCTGCTTCGATGGTCTGTCTATTTCTGAGAGAGGCGTGTTAAGATCTCCTACGATTAGTGTCTTCATATCAATATGACTCTTTATCTTGATTAACAGTTTTCTTATGTAATTGGCTGCTCCCATATTGGGAGCAGAGGTATTTACAATTGTTAGATCATCTTGGTGGATACGCCCTTTAAGGATTATGTAGTGTCCTTCTGTACTTCTAACTACAGTCTTTAGTTTAAAATCTAATTTATCTGATATGAGAATCATATCAGCCTGCTTTTGAGGCCCATTGGCATGAAAAATGCTTCTCCATCCCTTCACTTTCAGTTTGGGTGTATCTTTAGGTTCAAAATGGGTCTCTTGTTAACAACATATGGATGGGTCCTGTCGTTTTATCCAATCTGCAACCATGTGCCATTTTATGGGCACATTAAGCCATTCACATTGAGAGTGATGATTGATAGATACGTTTTTATTGACATCGAGTTTCCTTTGAAGTATTTCTTTGTGTAGATTGTCTCTATATTTCTATTCAATGCTATTCTTAGGATTTTCCCTCTTTTATAGAACCCCCCTTTATATTTCCTGTAATGTCAGCTTGGTGGATGCATAGTCTTTTAAGCCTTGCCGGCCTTGGAAACTCTTTATCTCTCTATCTATTTTGAATGTCAGTCTTGCTGGATAAAGTATTCTTGGCTGCATGTTCTTCTCATTTAGTGCCCTGAATATATCTTGCCAGCCTTTTGTGGCTTGCCAGGTCTCTGTGGACAGGTCTGATGTTATTCTGATGGGCTTTCCTTTGTAAGTAAGGAGCCTCTGTGCCCTAGCACCTTTCAAGAGATTATACCTACAATTTTAATTCCTCAATTTGACTATCAGGTGTCGTGATTTTTTTTTGGAATGTATAATCTTGGGTGAATACCGTACATCCTCTAGTACATGAACGCTGGTTCCATTCACAAGACTGGGAAAATTTTCATGATGGACTTGTTCCACTATATCTTCTAGACTTCTTTCTTTCTCCTCTCCTTCAGGGATTCCAATAACTCTGAGGTTGGAACGTTTCATGGCATCAATTACTTCCCTGATTCTGTTTTCGTGGTTTCCAACCTGTTTGTTCCAGGCTTCCTCCTGATCCTTTCTATCTGTTTGTCCTCCAGATCATTAATTCTATCTTCTGTCTCAGTTACCCTAGCTTGAGAGAGTTTATATTAGATTGGAACTCATTGAGAGTTGTGAACCTCCTCCCTGATAGCTTTAAGCTCCGCCCTCACATTGTGAACATCCTGTCTGGTTGCTTTCAGCTCGACCCTAATCAATTCTGTTTGGTCATCCATGGCTTTCTCCAACCTAGCTATTGCCTGGTTAATTGTTAGCCTTAATTCTCTTTCCGACATATTGTCTATGTTGATAGCCGTTAGCTCTGTTGCAGAAGGTCCATCCTCTGTCTTTTTCTTCTGTTTGGCATTCCTCCTTCTAGTCATTTTGGTGGGAGACGAATGAACAGATGTAGCTGGATGTATTAACTGTGGTGCAGTCAAGGTGCACCCTGGAACACTTCTGAGAAATCAGGATTCCCCACCCAAATGAGAGACAAAAGAAAAGAAAAAGAAAAAAGAAAAAGAAAAGAAAAGAGATAGGGAGAGAGACAGGAAATAAAGGGAAGATGAAAGAGAATGTTCAGCCCAGATGGGCCCTAAGGTTAGATTTATGAAGTAGACAAACAAAAATAGACAAACAAAAAGACTGATACAAGTATACTACAAGAGAAAAAAATAAATATATGCAAATATAGGAAGAATGTCATCAAAAAGAACCCCAAGTGTAAGATATATATACTATCAGGACAAACACAAAAACACAGAAACACTTGTGGAAGAAAAAAATTGGAGAGTGGTTATAAATTCTCAGTGTGTGTGAGGAAGGTTGTTTTGATGCTTCCTGGATATATCTTGATATCTTTGTTAAAGAACTCAACTTTCCTAAGATAAAGGGGGATTAAAAATTAGTTTACCCACTTAAGCCACCATGTTGCATCACCACTTCCTCATATCAGGGAGATCATATGATAGTTGTCTTTCTCTGCTTGACTTATTTCACTAAGCATGATACGCTCTAGTTCCACCCATGTTGTGTAAACCTGGTGATTCACAGACCTGTACCCCTGGGGATAAAAATATATGTTTATAAAAAATTAAAATAAATAAATAAATAAATAAAATCGCTGACAAAAAAAATTAGTTTACCTATAGGGGTAGTATAGATTGGGGAAAGGAGATTACTTTGAAGTTTAACTCTATATGAATATTAGAAGATAAAACTAAAAAGGAAGAAACTAGACTAAACAAAACTAAAATTTAAAAAAAAGAAGGAATTCAAAAATTAGAAATGCAAAAGAAAATCATAGTTGTATGTATCAAAAAGTTCAGGTTAGAAGTTATTACAGAATTTGATACACTGGACAGCTCGCTGTGATGGTTATTAGGTTAAAAAAATTACCGATATATATTAAAATAAATGAACCAGAATAGTGGGAATGAATGAAAAATAAAAGTTTTCCTATGAAGTAGTGGTTGTTCTCTTGTAGTCCTTTTTTTTCTTTTTTTTTCTTTTTTTTTTCTTTTTTTTTTTCTCCTTCTTGGTTTGTTTTCTGGGGGAGGGCCTGTCACGTGGGTTTTCAGTTAATGACGTTCCCTGACTTAAGTCCTCCTGCCCCCCTCAAGGGGGTGGGCTCTGAGGAAACTGTTTTTTTTTTTTTTCCAGGCTTTTGTTCTCTGGCGGTTTTTATGTTTGTTTACGTTTTTTTCTCTCACTTTGACTGCTTTTGATGGTTTTTGTAGTTTTAGAGAAAAACATACTGCACCCTGATGTCCCTCTCAGAGAGAAGCCTCAGTCTGGTTGCAGAGCCTAAATAAGTTCCCCCCTTGGCTGCTGGTAGAGCAGGTTCCAAGTCACAGTCTCTTGGGGACGCAGGATCTTTTGCTTGTATCCAAAGCCAAGGCAGTGGCGTCTGTATGGGAGCTCCCGACAGTCAGAGAGGTTCCAAGCAGCAATCGCACACTGAGATTTTCCCGCTGGCCCGGGCTGGGAGTGCCTGGTCTTCCTGGGTCTAATAGCGCCCAGCTTGCGTGCACCAATTTCAGGGGAGGCTGAGGTTCACAGGCGGGTCTCAAGCTCTGAGAACGGGGCACAGGTCTGAGAGAACCAGGATGGGCCTTCGCGCACCTCTCTGGGGGGAGTTTGGTGCAGGCTCTGAAACAATGGCATGTATCAAAAGGCACCAGGTAGGCCTTTATACCTCTCTCAGGGGAGTATCTCAGGGTCTATAGCAGGGCTCTCGCATTCTGCCATCTGGCGTGGCTCCCATCCCCTCACAGGACAGACCCTATGCGTTCTAGAGCATGCTGGTGGCTTAGGGACCAAGAGCTGGTTTCTCCCATGCACTTTCTCTGCTTCTGTGCCAGGGGAGGCTGTTCTGGGACCGGGGACATAAGCCCCTGTCCCTAGACGTCCCAATTCACACAATATCCCCCCGTGATCCTTTGCTCTTTTGTAGTGCTTTCAACCAGTCTCCAAGTTAATGCTGGTCCCCAGACACAGGGCACTCTCGCTCATATTGGGGTTTTACTTTCCAACCGGTCACCTCTGGTGGCTCCCTCCCCCTTTTGTTTATCTTCCGATATCAGTCCGCCATTACCACTGTGCTTTACCTGCCCACTGGGGTCTTCTCCCCCTGTAGAGATCCAGACGTGTGTGATTCTGATCTCAGGCTGATTTCATGGGTGATTGGAGTTCTTTGGTAGGTAATAAGCTCACTTTGGGGTACAAGTTGAAAAGGTACCTCCTCCTACTTCCCCGCCATCTTGGGGGTCCAGTATTTGTCTTTCTTAAACTAACTTATTTTACTTAGCATAATACTCTCTAGTTCTACCCATGTCATTGTAAATGGTAAGATTTAATCCTTTTTTTAATGACTGGATAATATTTCACTGGGCATATATACCACATCTGCTTTATACATTTGTCAGTTGATGGACATTTGTGTTCTTAAAATAATTTGGCTATTGTTAATGCTGCTACTGGAGAAAACGGGAACCCTCTTACATTGTTGGTGGCAATGCAAGTTGGTGCAGCCACTTTGGAAAACATTTTGGAGATTCTTCAAAAAATGAAAATAGAGATATCCTATGACCCTGCAATTGTACTACTGGGTGGTACAGTGTACTGGTAGTACTGGTAGTATCAGGGAACATGGGCCACTTCGAATCAATGTTTTTTGTATTTGTGGGTAATTTCTAGTAATGTAATGCTGAATCTTAGGGTGGTTTTATTTTTAACTTTTTGAGGGAACCCCAACACTGTTTTCAGAATGACTCTACCAGCTGGCATCCCCACCAATAGTACAAGAGGCTAGTCCTTTCTTCACATCCTTGCCAACATCTGAAGTTTTTAGAGTTGCTAATATTAGCCATTCCAACAAATGTGAAGTGATATTTTATTATAGTTATTTTTTTTTAATTTTTTATAAACATATAATGTATTTTTATCCCCAGGGGTACAGACCTGCCTGTGAATCGCCAAGCTTACACACTCCACAGCACTCACCATAACACATACCCTCCTCAATGTCCAAAACCCCACCTCCCTATACTGGACCCCCTCCCCCCAGCAACCCTCAGTTTGTTTAGTGAGATTAAGAGTCACATATGGTTTGTCTCCCTCCCAACCCATCTTGTTTCATTTATTCTTTTCCTACCCCCCAAACCCCCCACATTGCATCTCCACTTCTTCATATCAGGGAGATCATATAATAGTTGTTTCTCTACAACTGACTTACTTAGCTAAGCATAATACCCTCTAGTTCCATCCATGTCATCGCAAATGGCAAGATTTCATTTCTTTTGATAGATGCATAGTATTCCATTGTGTATATATACCACATCTTCTTTATACATTCATCTATTGATAGACATCTAGGTTCTTTCCGTAGTTTGGCTATTGTGGACATTGCTGCTATAAACATTCAGGTGCACGTGTCCCTTCAGATCACTACATTTGTATCTTTAGGGTAAATAACCAGTAGTGCAATCCTGGGTCATAGGGTAACTCTATTTTCAACTTTTTGAGGAACACCAATGCTGTTTTCCAAGTGGTTGCACCAGCTTGCATTCCCACCAAGAATGTAGGAGAGTATCCCTTTCTCCACATCCTCACCAGCATCTGCCATTTCAAAACTTAATTTTAGCCATTCTTACTGGTGTGAAGGTGGTATCTCATTGTGGAATTGATTTGTATTTCTCTGATGCCGAGTGATGTGGAGTACTTTTTCATGTGCCTGTTGTCCATCTGGATGTGTTCTTTTCAGAAATGTCTGTTCATGTCCTCTGCTCATTTCTTGATTGGATTATTTGTTCATTGGGTGTTGAGTTTGCTAAGCTCTTTATAGATTTTGGATACTAGCCCTTTATCTGATATGTCATTTGCAAATATCTTCTCTCATTCTGTCAATTGTATTTTGGTTTTATTAACTGTTTCCTTTGCTGTGCAAAAGCTTTTGATCTTGATGAAATCCCAATAGTTCATTTTTGCCCTTGCTTCCCTTGCCTTTGGCGATATTCCCAGGAATAAGTTGCTGCAGCTAAGGTCAAAGAGTTTGCTGCCTGTGTTATCCTCAAGGATTTTGATGGATTCCTTTCTCAAATTGAGGTCCTTCATCCATTTTGAGTCTATTTTCATGTGTGGTGTAAGGAAATGATCCAATTTCATTTTTCTGCATGTGACTGTCCAATTTTCCCAACACAATTTGTTGAACAGACTGCCTTTTTTCTGTTGGACATTCTTTCCTCCTTTGTCGAAGATTAGTTGACCATAGAGTTGAGGGTCTATTTCTGGGCTCCCTATTCTATTCCATTGATCTATGTGTCTGTTTTTGTGCCAGTACCATACTGTCTTGATGATGACAGCTTTGTAATAGAGCTTGAAGTATGGAATTGTTATGCCATCAACTTTAGCTTTCTTTTTCAATATTCCTTTGGCTATTTGAGGTATTTTCTGGTTCCATATAAATTTTAGGTTTATTTGTTTCTTTTCTTTGAAAAAAAATGGGTGGGATTTTGAGAGGAATTGCAATAAGTGTGTAGATTGCTTTAGGTAGCATAGACATTTTCACAATATTTATTCTTTCAATCCAGGAGCATGGACTATTTTTCCATTTTCTTGTGTCTTCCTCAATTTCTTTCATAAGTACTTTATAGTCTTCTGAGTATAGATTCTGTGCCTCTTTGGCTAGGTTTATTCCTAGGTATCTTATGGTTTTGGGTGCATCTGTAATTGGGATTGACTCCTTAATTTCTCTTTCTTCTGTCCTGTTGTTGGTGTAGAGAAATGCAACTGATTTCTGTGCATTCATTTTATATCCTTACACTTTACTGAATTCCTCTACAAGTTCTAGCAGTTTTGGAGTGGAGTCTTTTGGGTTTCCCACATATACTATCCTATCATCTGCAAAGAGTGATAGTTTGACTTCTTCTTCGCCAATTTGGATGCCTTTAATTTCTTTTTGTTGCCTGATTGCTGAGACTAGGACTTCTAGTACAATGTTGAATAGCAGTGGTGATAATAAACATCCCTGCTGTGGTTCTGACCTTAGCGGAAGGGCTTTCAATTTTTCTCCATTGAGAATGATATTTGCCGTGAATTTTTCATAGATGGCTTTGATGATATTGAGGTATGTGCCCTCTATCCCTACACTCTGAAGAGTTTTGATCAGGAAGGGATGCTTTACTTTGTCAAATGCATTTTCAGTATCTTTTGAGAGTATCATATGCTTCTTGTTCTTTCTTTTATTAATGTATTGTATCACATTGATTGATTTGTGGATGTCGAACCAACCTTGCAGTCCTGGAAGAAATCCCACGTGGTTTTGGTGAATAATCTTTTTAATGTACTGTTGGATCCTATTGGCTAGTATTTTGGTGAGTATTTTCGCATCTGTGTTCATCAAGGATATTGGTCTATAGCTCTCTTTTTTGATGGTATTCTTGTCTGGTTTTGGGATCAAGGTGAGGCTGGCCTCATAAAATGAGTTTGGAAGTTTTCCTTCCATTTCTATTTTTTGGAACCATTTCAGGAGAATAGGTATTAATTCTTCTTTAAATATTTGGTAGAATTCCCCTGGGAAGCTGTCTGGACCTGGGCTTTTGTTTGTTTGGACATTTTTGATGACTGTTTCAATCTCCTTACTGGTTATAGGTCTGTTCAGGTTTTCTATTTCTTCCTGGTTCAGTTGTTACTGTTTATACATCTCCAGGAATGAATCAATTTTTTTCCAGATTGTCAAATTTGTTGCCATAGAGTTGTTCATAGTATGTTCTTATAATTGTTTGTATTTCTTTGGTGTTCGTTGTGATCTCTACTCTTTCATTCATAATTTTATTTATTTGAGTTCTTTCTCTTTTCCTTTTGATAAGTCTGGCTAGGAGTTTATCAATCTTGTTAATTCTTTCAAATAACCAGCTCCTAGTTTCGTTTATTTGTTCTTTTTTTTTTTTTCGTTTCTTTTTCCTTGATTTCTGCTCTGATCTTTATGATTTCTCTTCTCGTGCCGGGTTTAGGCTTTCTTTGTTGTTCTTTCTCCAGCTCCTTTAGGTGTAGGGTTAGGTTGTATATTTGAGACCTTTCTTGTTTCTTGAGAAATGCTTATACTGCTACATATTTTCCTATCAGGACTGGTAATCTGTGTCCCACAGATTTTGAACAGTTGTGTTTTCATTATCATTTGTTTCCATGAATTTTTTCAATTCTTACTTAATTTCTTGGTTTATCCATTCATTCTTTAGAAGCATGCTGTTTAGTCTCCTTGTATTTGGGTTCTTTCCAAATTTCCTCCCGTGAATGAGTTCTAGCTTCAGAGCATTGTGGTCTGAAAATTTGCATGCAATGATCCCAATCTTTTGATACTGTTTGAAGCCTAATTTGTGATCCAGGGTGTGATCTATTCTGGAGAATGTTCCATGTGCACTAGAGAAGAATGTATATTCTGTTTATTTGGGATGAAATGTTCTGAATATATCTGTGATGTCCATCTGGCTCAGTGTGTCAGTCAAGGCCTTTATTTCCTTGTTGATCTTTTGCTTGGATGACCTGTCCATTTCAGTGAGTGGAGTGTTAAAGTCTCCTACTATTATTGTATTATTGTCGATGTGTTTCTTTGATCTTATTATTAATTGGTTTATATAGTTGGCTGCTCCCACATTAGGGGCATAGATATTTAAAATTGTTAGATCTTCTTGTTGTACAGACCCTCTGAGTATGATATAGTGTCCTTCCACATCTCTTGTTATAGTCTTTGGCCTAAAGTCTAATTTTCTGATGTGAGGATTGCCACTCCAGTCTTCTTCTGATGTCCATTAGCATGGTAAATTGTTTTCCACCTCTCACTTTAAATCTGGCGGTGTCTTTGGGTCTAAAATGAGTTTCTTGTAGGCAGAATATTGATGGGTTTTGTTTTTTAATCTATACTGATACCCTGTGTCTTTTGATTGGGGCATTTAGCCCATTAACATTCAGGGTAACTATTGAGAGATATGAGTTTAGTGCCATTGTATTGCCTATAAGGTGACTGTTACTGTATATTGTCTGTTCCTTTCTGATCTACTACTTTTAGGGCCTCTCTTTGCTTAAAGGACCCCTTTTAATATTTCCTGTAGAGCTGGTTTGGTGTTTGCAAATTCTTTCAATTTTTGTTTGTCCTGGAAGTTTTTTATCTCTCCTACTATTTTCAATGATAACCTAGCAGGATAAAATATTCTTGGCTGCATGTTTTTCTCGTTTAGTGCTCTGATTATATCATGCAAGTTCTTTTTGGTGTGCCAGGTCTCTGTGGATAAGTCTGCTGCCTATCTAATATTTTTTTACCATTGTATGTTACAGACTTCTTTTACTGGGCTGCTTTAAGGATTTTCTCTTTGTCACTAAGACTTGTAAATTTTACAATTAGATGATGCAGTGTGGACCTATTCTTATTGATTTTGAAGGGGGTTCTCTGCACCTCCTGGATTTTTATGCTTGTTCCCTTTCCATATTAGGGAAATTCACTATAATAATTCTCTCCAATATACCTTCTGCCCCCCTCTTTCTTCTTCTTCTGGAATCCCAATTATTCTAATGTTGTTTATTCTTATGGTGTCACTTATCTCTTGAATTCTCTCCTTGTTGTCCAGTATTTCTTTGTTTCTCTTTTGCCTAGCTTCTTTATTCTCTGTAATTTGGTCTTCTATATCACTAATTCTTTTTTCTGCCTAATTTATTCCAGCAGTGAGAGCCTCCATTTTTTATTACACCTCATTAATAGCTTTTTTTTAAAAAATTTCAACTTGGTTAGATTTTATTTCTTTTATTTCTCCAGAAATGACTTTTATCTCTCCAGAGAGGGTTTCTCTGATATCTTCCATGCCTATTTCAGCAAGGCTAGAACCTTGAGAATTGTCATTCTGAACTCTAGATCTGACATATTACCAATGTCTGTATTATTAGGTCTCTAGCCTTCGGTATTGTCTCCTGTTTTTTGTTTTAGTTTTTTTTGTTTGTTTGTTTGTTTGTTTGTTTTGTGGTGAGATTTTCCGCCTTGTCATTTTGTCCAGATAAGAATATATGTAGGAGCAAATAAAATACTAAAGTGGTAGCAAAGACCCCAGGAAAATGTGCTTTAGCCAAATCAGAAGAGACCCCAAATCATGGGGGGGAGAAAGTTCAGAAAAAAAATTAAAAAAGAAAAGAAAACAAATTTTAAAATACATAAAAAAGAAAATAATATATGTATTAGACTGGTAACTAGAACTGGGTCACTCACTTAATTTTGGGAGTATTTTGGTCTCTTAGAAGAAACTATCCAAATTTTAAGGAATTTTAAATTTAAAAATTTTTTTTAAAGATTTTATTTATTTATTTGACAGAGATCACAAGTAGGCAGAGAGGCAGGAAGAGAGAGATAGGAGGAAGCAGGCTCCCCACTGAGCAGAGATCCCGACGTGATGCTCAATCCCAGGACCCTGAGATCATGACCTGAGCTGAAGGCAGTGGCTTAAACCACTGAGCCACCCAGGCGCCCCTTAAATTTTAAAATTTTAAAGAATGAAAATTTTAAAGAATGAAAAACATATATAAGGGTAAACACCATGAAGGGATGGAATATGCCTATAAAGATAAAAAAAATTAAACTTCTAAAAAAGTATTTGATAAAGTAAGTTGGTTGGGAGTATAAAGAAAAAGAAAGTGGAGAGATTTTGCTTGGGCTGGAGAATAGAACAATCCTGGAGCTAGATTTAGGGCATATTTTGATTTATTAGAAGAAGCTGTACCCCAAATTTTTTAGAAGAAAAAACCCTATGTGTATACAAAAAATAAAGTCTGATTCAATGAAGGATAAAATATGACTATAATAAGGAATATTCAAAAAAGATTGTTATTACTTTTTTATGAAAGTATTGTTAAGATAAACTAGTTAAAAAACGTTAAAAGAGGAAAGGGTAAAAGTTTAAAAAATGTAGAAGAAGAAAAAACAAAGAATTAAATTAACTGCAAGACTAAGGAGTCATGGGGAGAAAGCCATGAATTCCATATTTTGCTTTCTCCTCCTCTGGAATTCTGCTGTTCTCTTTGGTATATAAACTTGGTCCTGGCTGGATTTCTTGTTAATCTTTTGGGGGAGGGGCCTGTTGTAAAAATTCTCAAGTGTCTTTGCCTCAGGCGGAATTGCACCACCCTTATCAGAGGCAAGGCTAAATAATCCACTCGGGTTTGCTTTCAGAGCTTTTGTTCCCTGAATGCTTTCCATAGATTTCCGGAGGACAGGAATGAAAATGGTGGCCTCCCTATCTCTGGCCCGGAGAAGCAGAGAGCTCAGGGCCCCACTCCTCAGTGTGCCCTCAGAGACAAGCGCTCAATCACTCCTGTGTCCCTGGCCTCTGGCTGTGATCTGAGCTCATCCAGCCTGCGACCGGTTCAAGGTAACCCCGAGCTGAGAGCTCACTCCTCAGCTCTGTCTCTGTAGCTGGCTTCCCAGCTCTAATACCTATGAGTTCTGTGACACTCAGACACCCCTAATCCTTCTGTGACCCTGCGGGACCTGGAGCCATGCTGACCCCACATGGGCTTCACCCCAGTTTAGCCTCTGGAGTGATGTCCCTCAGTGTAGCATATTTTTAAAATCCTGATTTTGTGCTCCACTGCTCCACCACTCGCCAGGAGCTGCCACCGCCCCCCTCCCCGTGGTCTATCTTCTCGTTCCTTTGGATTCACTTCTCCACTGGTCCTATCTTTCAGAAAGTAGTCAATTTTATGTTTCTAGAATTGTTGCTGCTCTTCTCTTTGGTCTCCTGTTGGATTTGTAGGTGTTTGCAATGGATTGATAAGCTATCTAGCTGATCTCCTGCTACCTGATGCAGTCTCAGCCATCTAATTCTCTGCCATCTTGACTCCTCCCCCCTATCTTATTATACTTTTGATTTGTGTTTCCCAGATGATGAGTGATGTTGAGCAACATTTATTTATTTATTTATTTATTTACTTACTTATTTACTTATTTATTTAGTATTCCAAGATTTCTTGTTCATACACCACACCTAGTTCTCCATGCAATACATGCCCTCCTTAATACCTACCACCAGGCTCACCCAATCCCCCCTCACCTCCAAAACCTCCAGTTTGTTTCTCAGAGTCCACAGTCTCTCATGAATCATCTCCTTCTCAATTTACTCCAATTCACTTTCCCTTTTCTTCTAATGTCCTCCATGTTACTTCTTATGTGTTACAAGTAAGTGAAACCATATAATTAACTTTCTCTGCTTCAGTCCCATCCATGTTGATACAGGAGTTGGGTAATCATCCTTTCTGATGGCTGTGCAATATTCCATTGCATATAGATAGAACATATCTTCTTTATCCATTCGTCTGTTGAAGGGCATCTTGGCTCTTTCCAAGTTTGGAGATTGTAGTCATTGTTGTTATGAACATTGGGATACATATGGCCCTTCTTTTCACTGCATCTATATATCTCTTGGGTAAATACCAAGTAGCATTGTATATATACAATGATTATATATATACATATATACACACACACACACACACACACACACATTATTGAGACCTACAGAACATTTTTAACATAACAGTGTGATACTGACAAAAAGTGGAAAATAGGTCAACAGAATAGAAAGAGCAGAAATAAAGCTATGCTTATATTGCCAATTAATCTATGTAAAAGAGGTAAGTATATACAATGGGCAAAAGAGAGTGTCCTCAGTAAATGGTGCTTGGAAAACCGGACAACTAAATGAAACATAAAAAAGGAAGGAAATAAATAATAAATAATATTAAAACTGGGCTACTTTCATAAATAATGCTACAATAAATACACTGCAGTGCATGCATCTTTTGAAATTAATGTTTTTGTTTTCTTTGTGAAATACCTAGTTGTGAAAATACTGGGTTGTATAGTAATTCTATTTTTATTTTTTTGAATAACCTCTACAATATCTTCCACAATGGCTGCAACAAATTTGCACTCCCATGTTGGTAAAGAGAACCATAATTTATCATCTATCTATTATCTGTCTATCTATCTATCACCATCATCTATCATCTTTATGGAGTGAGAGCAATAATGGAATATTACTTAGTTATAGAAAAGAATAAGACCTTTCTACTTGTGCCAATATGGAACTTTAGGGTATTAAGTTTAGTGAAATATGTCAGACAAAGGTGGATACTATTTGAATTCATTTATATGTAAAATATAAAAACAAAACAAATTAAAAAAAAACAGAAAGAAACTCATAAATACAGATATTATACAAAAGGCTTCTGTTGAGGAGGGGTAGATGAGCAAAATAAGTAAATGGCATGGAAAATATAAGCTTCCTTTTATGGGATTAAAAAAAATCATGGGGATAAAGGCATAGCCTAAGGAATAGAGTCAAATGTTTTATAATATTCTGTGGTCACAAATGGTTGCTACAATTGTGGTGAATAGGGCATAAGGTATAGACTTGTGGAATCAATATGTTTTACACTCAAAGTTAACATAATATTGTGTGTCACCTGTGCTTTAGTAAAAGAAATAAGACTAGATTTTCTGGGAGTGATGCAAAAACAATGAATCTTGGAACACTGAAAAAATAAAATTAAGTTAAAAAATAAAATAAAAACTGCAGAGGAGGCTCTTTGACCCTCAAAAAATAAAAGTAAAATAATAATTAAAAAAAGAAATATTGTCTGTCTCCTACTCTCTGTGGAAAGATGAAATCTCTTTTTAGAACTCCATAATAACCATTACTAAAACCAGAATGGAAATCAGCATTTCTTCTACTGGCAATAGTTCTGAATAAAATATTTATTTCATAGCTCTAACAAATGTCCAGCTGTCTTTATCTTTGACAACATTATCTTTCTATTTATTTACATGATTTATAATTACTTTAATAGTTTTTTGTAATTTTCAGCCTACGTATTCTGTATACATGTAAGTATATACCTGATTACTTCATATCCTTTAAAATGATGTTAAATGGTACAGTGTTTTCAGTTTTAGTATATGTATGTTCATTCTTAATATGTAAACATAAGGATGTCTCTTTGTACTCATGTTAATTATGAGGTTTTGTTCTTATGTTTCTGTTTTTGTTTTCTGAAGACTCCTGAGTTTTTTGCATGAGCAATAATTCAAGAAGGAAAACTTATACTTCTTCCTTTATACACTATATTCTTTTAATTCCTTTGGTTATTGCTAGAAAAATGCAATATTTCGTTGAATAAGGATGTGAAAGTGGGCATCCTTGACTGGGTTCCTAACAGGGGTGGAAAGCATTGAGTCTTTATTACTTGTGGTGTCATATATACAATCTTTGTAGATGTCCTTGAAGTGAAAGTAATTTCCTTTTTCTATTGCTGAAATTCTGATCATGCATGGGAACTGAATTTTATCAATTGTTTTTAATTTTTTGCTCATTATCAAGGTGAATTATATGACTGATTTACAACCAGCATCACATACCTAGCAAAAATCTCATTGCTCATGATGTATACATGCTTTTTAGACATTTTTTTAGATTTTATTCATTAGTATTTTATTAAAGATATTATATCTGAATGTATAAGACTTATTTGTCATAAGAAATTTTGTAGTTTTATTTTTTAGGTTCTTTGAATTTTGGGTGCTCTTCATGCTTAATAAATATTTTATTTTACTAAAAGATGTATAAAATTTGTTATAATTCTTATTTAAAATTTTGGTAAAAATTTTCAGTAGGCCTACTTTTTTTTGGACAGGAATCTTTTGATTGTGAATAAATATCTTTCATGTTTATGTTAATATTCGTATTATCTATGGGATCTCCACTGAGTATTGTTAGTTTAAAAAAAGAAAAAAAAGAAAAATCAAGAACAGATTCACTTCTGTTAAGCCCACACCAAGAAACCAAGACTGAACTTAACCTAACTGCAGTTTTAAACTTTCCCAGGAATGTCATCTTAACTAGTCAATCTGGATATACATCATCAGCACTAGTGAGGTAGTCTGCCTGATAAACTTCTACATTCCCCTCAAGAAAGGATAATTTGGCTAAAACAATCCACCATTTGCTGTTAATTTCCTTGTCTCCCCCCTTCTACCTATAAAAGCCTTACATTTTGTATACATACTTTCTGTTTGTTAGATGGAATGCTGCTCAATTAATGAATCAGTATATAAAGCCAGTAAGATCTCCAAATGTTCTCAGTTGAATTTTGTTTTTCAACATATTTGGCAGTAGCTACAGAATCAGGGGAAAATTACAATAGATATGGGGATACTAAGAAACAAGGTGTGCTCCTCATGAAGCCTTTGAATTCTCTTTTTCCACCATTTTCAAGACCCTTGAGTAAATTTCTGCTAGTTCTTATTTCTAAACTTTGTTTCAAGCTCTTGATCTAATTGACAGTCCACAATTCCCTGTTTCTGGGGAAAACCCAGCCCTTGGATCAGTATCCAGATTCTATATTGGAAACTGTTGGTGGTTTATTGTGCTGTCCCCATTTATTTGGAACTCCAGTCTGCAGTCCCCATTTGTTGAGGTCTACTGGTTTAGTCCTATCGCCAGTTGCCAGTTCCAAATTTGGAATTATTGGTAGTGTAAACAAGACTTCTATTTTCCATTCCACAATAACATCTCTTAGGCTACTGCTGGCTGTTAATGTGCACATGGGCTATTTCTAAGGCCCATTTGGGCTGAACCTTCTCTTTTATCTTCCTTTTTTTCCCTGTCGCTCTCTCTCTTTTTTTCCTTTACTTTTTTTTTTTTCTTTCGTTTGGGTGGGAATCCTGATTTCTCAGAAACATTACAGGGTGCACCATGGTTGATACATCCAGCTACTTCCATTCAGTCATCTCTCACCAAAATGACTAGAAGGAGGAATGCCCAAAGAAAAATACAGAGGATGGGCATTCTGCAACAGAGCTAATGGCTATCAACATAGACAATATGTCAGAAAGGGAATTCAGGCTAAGAATTATCCAGGCAATAGCTGGTTGGAGAAAGCCATGGATGACCAAACAGAATTGATCAGGGCAGAACTGAAAGCGACCAGGGATAATGTTTAAAATGTTAGGGCAGAACTGAAAGCCATCAGGGATGAGGTTCTCAATGCTCTCAATGAGTTCCAATCTAATCTAAATTCTCTCAAAGCTAGGGTAACTGAGACAGAAGATAGAATTAGTGATCTGGATGACAAACAGATAGAGAGAAAGGATCAGGAAGAAGCCTGGAACAAACAGCTTAGAAGCCAAGAAAACAGAATCAGGGAACTAAATGATGCCATGAGACATCCAATGTCAGAATTATTGGAATCCCTGAAGGGAAGGAGAAAGAAAGAAATCTAGAAAATACAGTGGCACAAGTTCTTCATGAAAAATTTCTCAATCTCGTGAATGGAACCAGCATTTGTGTACTAGAGGCCAAACGGTCTCCATCCAAGATTATAGATTCCATAAAAAACATCAAAGCACCTGATATTCCAATTGAGGAATCATAATGGTTGATACAATCTCTTGAAAGACGTTAAGACAAAGAGGCTATTTACTTACAGAGGAAAGCCCATCAGAATAATTTCAGACCTGTCCACAGAGACCTGGCAAGGCAGAAAGGGCTGGAAAGATGTATTCAAGGCACTAAATGAGAATAACATGCAGCCAAGAATACTTAACATTCAAAATGGATGGAAAGATAAAGAATTTCAAAGACCAGCAAGGCTTAAAAGACTATGCAACCACCAAGCCAACACTGCAGGAAATATTAAGGGGGGGTTCTATAAAAGAGGAAAATTCCCAAGAATAGCATTGAACAGAAATAGAGAGACATTCTACAGAACGACTTCAAAGGTAACACTATGTCAATAAAAATGTATCTATCAATAATCACTCTCAATGTGAATGACCTAAATGTGCCCATAAAACAACACAGGGTTTCAGATTGGATAAAAAGAGAAGACCCATCCATATGTTATCACAAGACAGGACCCATCCATATGTTGTCACATATGTTTGAATGTAAAGATACACCCAGACTGAAAGTGAAGGGATGGAGAAGCATCCTTCATGTCAATGGGCCTCAAAAGATGGCCGGGTTAGCAATTCTCATATCAGATAAATTAGATTTTAAATTAAAGACTGTAGTCAGACATACAGAAGGACACTAAATAATTCCTAAAGAGACTATCCACCAACATGATCTAACAATTGTAAATATTTATGCACCCAATATGGGAGCAGCCAATTACATAAGAAAACTGTTAATCAGGAGAAAGAGTCATATTGATAGGAACAAATTAATAGTAGGAGATCTTAACACGCCTCTCTCAGGAATAGACATATCACCCAAACAGAAAATCAATAAGGAAACAAGAGCATTGAATGACACACTGGACCAGGTGGACCTCATAGATATATACAGAACATACCACCCTAAACCAGCAGATTATTCATTCTTCTCAAGTGCACATAGAACTTTCTCAAGAGTAGACCACATACTGGGTTACATATAAGGACTCAACTGATACCAAAAGACTGAGATTGTTCCCTGCATATTCTCAGATCACAGTGCTTTGAAACTGGTGCTCAATCACAAGGAAAAGATCAGAAGGAATTCAAACACCTGGAAGATAAGACCACCTTGTTTAAGAATGCTTGGATCAACCAGGAGATCAAAGAAGAACTGAAACAATTCATGGAAAACAATGGTAATGAAGACACTTCGGTCCAAAACCTATGGGATACAGCAAAGGCAGTCCTAAGGGGGAAATACATAGCCATCCAAGGCTCCCTCAAAAAAATTGAAAAATCCAGAACACACCAGCTGTCTCTACACCTTAAGGAACTGGAGAATCAACAACAAATCAAAGCAAGTCCTCACATAGGAAGGGAAATAATCAAGATTAGAGCTGAGATCAATGAGGTAGAAACAGAGATACATTTGAACGTATCAATGAAACTAGAAGCTGGTTTTTTGAAAGAATCAATAAGACTGATAAACCATTGGCCGTACTAATCCAAAAAAGAGAGAGAGAGAGAGAGAGAGAGAGAGAAATCCCAAATCAGAAAGAACTGTGGAAAGAACCAAGATGCCCTTCAATGGACAAATGGATAAGGAAGATGTGGTCCATATACACTATGGAGTATTATGCCTCCATCAGAAAGGACAAATACCCAACTTTTGTAGCAACATGGACGGGACTAGAAGAGATTATGCTGAGTGAAATAAGTCAAGCAGAGAGAGTCGATTATCATATGGTTTCACTTTTTTGTGGAGCATAACAAATAGCATGGAGGACATGGGGAGTTAGAGAGGAGAAGGGAGTTGGGGGAAATTGGAAGGGGAGGTGAACCATGAGAGCCTATGGACTCTGAAAAACAATCTGAAGGTTTTGAAGGGGTTGGTGATCGGAGGTTGGGGTACAAGGTGGTGGGTATTATACAAGGCATGGATTGCATGGAGCACTGGGTGTGGTGAAAAATTAATGAATACTGTTATGCTGAAAATAAATAAAAATAAATTAAAAAAAAAAGACACGGGGTATCAGAATTGATTAAAAAAATCAATATGCTGTCTACCAGAAACTAATTTTATATCCAAAGACACTTCCAGATTTAAAGTGAGGAGGTGGAAAATAATTTACCATGAAAATGGACATCAAAAGATAGCTGGGATGGCAATCCCTATAATTTGATTTTAAACCAATTAGATTTTAAACCAAAGAATATAAAAAGAGATGAGTAAAGACACTATATCATACTCAAGTGGTCTGTCCAACAAGAACATTTAACAACTTTAAATATCTATGCCCCTAACATGGGAGCAGGCAACTATATAAACCAGTTAGGGACTTGAACACTCCCCTCACTGAAATGGAAAGATCATCCAAGCAAAATATCAACAAGGAAATATAGGCAATAATGACACACTGGACCACATAAATATCATAGATATGTTCAGAACATTCCATTCAAAAGAAATAGAAAACAGATTCTTCTCTAGTTCACATGGAACGTTCTCCAGAATAGATCACATCCTGGGCCATAAATAAGGTCTCAACTGGTATCAAAAGATTGGGATCATTCACTGCATATTTTCAGATCACAATGCTCTGAAGCTAGAACTCAATCACAAGAGGAAATTTGGAAAGAACCAAAATACAAGGAGACTAAAGATCATCCTTCTATGGAATGAATGTGTCAACTAGGAAATTAAATAATTGACAAAATTCAGGAAACAAATGGTAATGAAAACACAAAGTCTCAAATTCGGTGGGACACAGCAAAGGCAGTCCTAAAAGGAAAATATATAGTGGTAGAAGCTTTTCTCAAGAAACAGGAAAGGTCTCAAATACACAACCAAACCCTAAACCTAAAGGAGTTGGAGAAAAACAATAAAGAGATCCTAAACCCAGCACAAGAAGAGAAATCATAAAAATAAGACCAGAAATAAATTAATAAAAACAAAAAAAAAATAGAACAAATCAAAAAAGCTAGGAGCTGGTTCTTTAACAGAATTAATAACATTGATAAACCCTGGGCTAGGCTTATCAAAAAAAAAAAAAAAAAGAAAAAAAAGGACTTAAATAAATAAAATAATGAATGAAAGAGGAGAGATCACAACCAACACTAAAGAAATACAAACAATTATAAGAACCCATTATGAGCAATCCCACATCAGCAAATTTGACAGTCTTGAAGAAATGGATGCATTTTCAGAGACATATAAACTACCACAACTGAACCAGGAAGAAATAGAAAACCTGAACAGACCCATAACCAGTAAGGAGATTGAAACAGTGATCAACAATCTCCGAACAAAAAAGAGCCCAGGGCCAGATGGCTTCCCAGGGGAATTCTACCAAATATTTAAAGAAGAATTGGGGCGCCTGGGTGGCTCAGTGGGTTAAGCCGCTGCCTTCGGCTCGGGTCATGATCTCAGGGTCCTGGGATCGAGTCACATATCGGGCTCTCTGCTCAGCAGGGAGCCTGCTTCCCTCTCTCTCTCTGCCTGCCTCTCTACCTACTTGTGATCTCTCTCTGTCAAATAAATAAATAAAATCTTAAAGAAAAAGAAGAATTAATTCCTATTCTCCTGAAAATGTTCCAAAAAATAGAAATGGAAGCCAAATTCATTTTATGAGGCCAGCCTCACCTTGATCCCAAAACCAGACAAGGATCCCATCAAAAAAGAGAATTACAGACCAATATCCTTGATAAACACAGATGTAAAAATTCTCACCAAAATACTAGCCAATAGGATCCAACAGTACATTAAAAGAATTATTCACCACTACCAAGTGGGATTTATTCCAGGGATGCAAGTTTGGTTCAACATACACAAATCAATCAGTGTGATACAATACATTAATAAAAGAAACAACAAGAAGCATATGATACTCTCAATAGATGCTGAAAAAGCATTTGACAAAGTACAGCATCCTTTCCTGATCAAAACGCTTCAAAGTGTAGGGATAGAGAATACATACCACAGTATCATGAAAAACATCTATTAAAAAAACACTGTAAATATCATCCTCAATGGAGAAAAATTGAGAGCTTTTCTGCTAAGGTCAGGAACGTGGCACTGCTATTAAACATAGCTCTAGAAGTACTAGCCTCAACAATCAGAAAACAAAAAGAAATTAAAGGCATCCAAATGGGCAAAGAAGAAGTCAAACTATCACTCTTTGCAGATGATAGGATACTATATGTGGGAAACCCAGCCCTCCAATCCAAATATGCTAGAACTTATAGAGGAATTCAGTAAAGTGTCAGGATATAAAATCAATGCACAGAAATCAGTTGCATTTCTCTACACCAACAGCAAGACAGAAGAAAGAGAAATTAAGGAGTCAATCCCATTTACAATTGCACCCAAAACCATAAGATACCTAGGAATAAACCTAACCAAAGAGGCACAGAATCTATACTCAGAAAACTATAAAGTACTCATGAAAGAAATTGAGGAAGACACAAAGAAATGGAAAATTTTTCCATGCTCATGAATTGGAAGAACAAATTTGTGAAAATGCCTATGCTACCTAAAGCAATCTACACATTTAATGCAATCCCTATCAAAATCCTATCCATTTTTTTTTCAAAAGAAAATGGAACAATAATCCTAAAATTTATATGGAACAAGAAAAGTACTCGAATAGCCAAAGGAATATTGAAGAAGAAAGCCAAAGTTGATGGGATCACAATTCCAGACTTCAAGCTCTATTACAAAGCTGTCATCATCAAGACATGGTACTGGCTGAAAAAGAGACACATAAATCAATGGAACAGAATAGATAGCCCAGAAATGACCCTCAACTCTATGGTCAACTAATCTTTGAAAAAGCAGGAAAGAATGTCCAGTGGTAAAAAGGTAGTCTCTTCAACAACTGACGTTGGGAAAATTAGACATCCGCATGCAGAAAAATGAAACTGGACCATTTTCTTACACCACGCATGAATAGACTCAAAATGGATGAAGAACCTCAATGTGAAAAAGGAAGCCATCAAAATCATTGAGTAGACCACAGGCAACAACCTCTTCAACCTCAGCTGCAGCAAATTTTTCCTAGGAACATCGCCAAAGGCAAGGAACAAGATGAACTATTGGGACTTTATCAAGATCAAAAGCTTTTGCTCAGCAAAGAAAATAGTTAACAAAACCAAAAGACAACTAACAGAATGGGAAAATATATTTGCAAATGATATATTGGATAAAGTGCTGTATCCAAAATCTATAAAGACCAGGAGGGATACAAACCATAAGAGACTCAATCTCACAAAACAAACTGAGGGTTGCCGGGGTAAGGGTTGTAGGGAGAGGGTGGTGGGGCTATGGACATTGGGGACGGAATGTGCTATGGTGAGTGCTATGAAGTGTGTGAACATGCAGATTCAAAGACCTGTACCCCTGGGGCTAATGATACATTATGATTTTTTTTAATGGAGATAAAAAAGAGAATATTACAGTGTTTGGGGCACCTGTGTGGCCTTTGAGTCATGTTATGATCACAGGGTCCTGGGATCAAAAACGTATTGAGCTCTTTACTCAGTGGAGATTCTGATTCTCCCCTATACTCTCCCTCTGTGTTCTGTCTCTCTCTCAAATAAATGAATAAAATATTTTAAAAAGATATATTGCATGGTGTAAGATAATGGTAGAGTTTCATTCTTCTACATATAGCTGCCCAGTTTTCCCAGAACCATTTATTGAAGAGACTGTCTTTTTTCCACTGTATATTTTTTCCTGTTCTGTCGAAGATTATTTGACCATAGAGTTGAGGGTCCATATCTGGGCTCTCTACTCTGTTCCACTAGTCTATGTGTCTGTTTTTATGCCAGTACCATGCTGTCTTGGTGATCACAGCTTTGTAGTAAAGCTTGAAATCAGGTAACGTGATGCCCCACATTTTTGTTTTGTTTTGTTTTGTTTTTCAACATTTCCTTAGCGATTCGGGGTCTCTTCTGATTCCATACAAATTTCTGTATTATTTGCTCCAGCTTTTTGAAGAATACCGGTGGAATTTTGATCGGAATAGCATTAAAAGTATAAATTGCTCTAGGCAGTATAGACATTTTAACAATGTTTATTGTTCCGAAGCAAGAGCATGAAATGGATAAAAAACCTCAATGTGAGACAGTAATCCATCAGAATCCTAGAGGAGAACATAGGCAGTAATCTCTTCGATATCAGCCACAGCAACTTCTTTCAAGATATGTCTCCAAAGGCAAAGGAAACAAAAGCGAAAATGAACTTTTGGGACTTCATCAAAATCAAAAGCTTCTGCGCAGCAAAGGAAACAGTCAAGAAAACAAAGAGGCAACCCACGGAATGGGAGAAGATATTTGCAAATGACAGTACAGACAAAAGGTTGATATCCAGGATCTATAATTAACTCCTAAAACTCAACACACACAAAACAGACAATCATATCAAAAAATGGACAGAAGATATGGACAGACACTTCTCCAATGAAGACATACAAATGGCTATCAGACATATGAAAAAATGTTCATCATCACTAGCCCTCAGGGAGATTCAAATTAAAACCATATTGAGATATCACCTTACACCAGTTAGAATGGCCAAAATTAGCAAGACAGGAAACAACACGTGTTGTAGGTGATGTGGAGAAAGGGGAACCCTCTTCCACTATTTGTGGGAATGCAGGTTGGTGCAGCCTCTTTGGATAACAGTGGGGATTCCTTAAGAAATTAAAAATAGAACTTCCCTATGATCCTGCAATTGCACTACTGGGTATTTACCCCAAAGATACAGAAGTAGTGAAAAGAAGGGCCATATGTACCCCAATGTTTATAGCAGCAATGGCCATGGTCGCCAAACTGTAAAAATAACCAAGATGCCTTTCAACCGATGAATGGATAAGGAAGATGTGGTCCATATACACTATGGAGTATTATGCCTCCATCAGAAAGGACAAATACCCAACTTTTGTAGCAACATGGACGGGACTGGAAGAGATTATGCTGCGTGAAATAAGTCAAGCAGAGAGAGTCAATTATCATATGGTTTAACTTATTTTTGGAGCATAACAAACAGCATGGAGGACATGGGGAGTTAGAGAGAAGGTGGTTTGGGTAAATTGGAAGGGGAGGGGAATCATGAGAGTTATGGACTCTGAAAAACAATCTGATGGGTTTGAAGGGGCTGGGGATGGGAGGTCGGGGTACCAGGTGGTGGGTATTATAGATGGCACAGATTTCATGGAGAACTGGGTGTTGTGAAAAAATAATGATTACTGTTATGCTGAAAATAAAAAATATAAATTAAAAAAAAAGATATATTACAGTGTTTAAGATATAGATTAGGTAATAAAATCCAAGGATCTCATAGGGGGTTGGTTTTCTTTCAAAGAAATATTCAGTCAGTTCAGAATTAAGAAAACTTTGGACTGCATGTGGAGTTTGTAAATAAATGTCTACTTCTAGGATTAAATCTACCAAAGATTCTGCAAACTTTGCATCTGAAGTTATATCCTTAAAGCATTTGTGATAGGCATAGGTAACTGAATAAAATTGTGTGCTATAACAAGCAAAAGACATATATTTATTTCAATGTCCTTTCATGAGTACTCCCAATGCTTTATTATTTCTTTCATGCACAAATAAGTTGATAGGTAGAATAGTTAACTAGCCCTAGGGAAGGAAGTTCTTGCAGTGCTTGTTTTAGTCTTATAAGCTGGTGCAACCACTCTGGAAAACAACATAGGTGTTCCTCAAAAAAGTTGAAAATAGAGCTACTGTTCAACCCAGCAATTGCACTCCCAGGTATTTACCCTAAAAATACATATGTAGTGATCCAAAGGGACACATGCACCTGAATGTTTATAGCAGCAATGTCCACAACAATCAACCTATGGAAAGAACCTAGATGTCCATCAACAGATGGATAAATAAAGAAGATGTGACATATATATATAATGGAATACTATGCAGCCATCAAAAGAAATGAAATTTTACCACTTAGGATGGTGTGGATGAAACTAGAGGGTATTAGCTTTGTGAAATAAGTCAATCAGAGAAAGACAACTATCATATGATATCCCTGATATGAGGAAGTGGAGATGCAACGTGAGGGATTTGGAGGATAGGAAGAGTAAATGAAACAAGATGGGATTGGGAGGGAGACAAAACATAAGAGACTCTTAATCTCACAAAACAAACTGAGGGTTGCCATGAGGAGGGGTGTAGGGAGAAGGTGGTGTGGTTATGGACATTTGGGAAGGAATGTGCTACGGTGAGTGCTGTGAAGTTTTTAAACCTGGTGATTCACAGACCTGTACCCCTGGGGCTAATAATAAAAATATAAATAAAAAATGTAATGTGGCAATTTAGGAAAGACAACAGACATTAGGTTAAAACTAAAGAAATATGAATAAAATATAGACTTTAGTTACTAATGTATACCAATATTAGTTCATCAGTCTCAAAAAATGTACCATATTAATATTAAATATGGAACACCTAGGTGCCTCAGTCAGTTAAGTGCCTTTTCTCAGATCACGATTTCAAGGACCTGGGATCAAACCTCACAGAAGACTCTGCTCAGCAGTGATTCTGCTTCTCCATCTCCCTCTGCCTCTTCAACCCATTCACTAATTCTCTCAAATAAATAAATAAAATTTTTAAAATATTATTAATAGGAGAAATAGTATTAAGTGTGCACCTTCCTTTTTTTGTATAGGTTTTTTTTTTCCTGTACAATGATTTTTAGTGAAAAATATAAGTATCCCAATGCTACAATGACTTTATAGCTCATTGGATTCATCTTTCCAAAAGTAAGTTGATATGTCATAAAATATATTAAGCCTGCCAATTTCATTTTATTGTGTACGTTGGTGCTTGTCATACTAATATATTTACTAATCTGTTTTGAGGTATTTAAATTATATTCAGTTTTGTATTATAGAAATGAACATAAATAACTCAGTGATGAGGTCTCTAAAGACTTATTTCTTAATAATGACTTCCCTGAATTTTCTTACATTTGAGTAATTGGATATTTTATTTTATTTTATTTTATTTATTTTTTTAAAGATTTTTTATTTACTTATTTGACAGACAGAGATCACAAGTAGGCAGAGATGCAGGCAGAGAAAGAGAGAGAGGCAGAAGTAGGCTTCCTGCTGAGCAGAGAGCACGACGCGGGACTCAATCCCGGGACCCCGAGATCATGACCCGAGCCGAAGGCAGCGGCTTAACCCACTGAGCCACCCAGGTGCCCCAACTGGGTATTTTAGTAGTAAAATCAATGCAATGTGTTTTTGCTATTCTGCCATTAAAATAAGTTAATATAAAACTTATACATCAGATAATTAACTTTTCCAGGAACCAAAATGCTATTAGAAATGGTTTTATTTTTTGAGAATAGGAGGATTTAGGATCCAAATGAAAGCACTTAAAAACAAATAGAAAGCTATATCCAGTGCCTTGCACAGATGCTTCAAGAGAACCATGATACTTTTCCTTGGCAAGACAGCAAGAATATATTATGAAACTACTTTCTGCATAAACATACTAGGATGATAAATACATTTTCCCAGCTTTACTGAGGTGTGATTGACAAATTTGTATGCATTTAAGGTGTACAATATGATGTCTTGATATATGTATACATTATGATATGTTAATTAGCTTATCCATCACCTGGTGTAGGTAACTTTGTGTGTGTGTGTGTGTGTGTGTGTGTGTGTGTGTGGTGAGGGCAAGTGAAATCTATTCATTTACCAAATATTAAGTTTGCAACATAATATTGTCTACTCACCATGTTCTATATTAGATTATTAACTTGTACTCATGTTATATCTGAACACTTCCATGTCTCTTCCCCCCAAAAAAACACTTTGGTAACCATTATTCTATCTTCTGTTACCATAAGTTCAACATTTTTTTTCATTCATGTATAGATAAGATCATGCAATGTTTGCCTTTGTATGTCTGACTTATTTCACTTAATATTTTATCCTATAGGTTTTATCATGCTATCAAAATGACAGGTATCCTTTTCTTTTTAAAGCTAAATGATATCCCATTATTTACATACACGACATTTTCTTTATCCATTCATTAATGGACACAGGTTTTTTCCATATCTTGACTAAGGTAATAATGCTTTAGATAATTATGATGCAGATATCTCATCAAGACATTGGCTCATTTCATTTAAATATACACCCAAAAGTGGTATTGTTGCATGATAGGGCAGATCAATCTTTGATATTTTAAGGAATCTTTTAGTGTTTCCATAATAGTTGTATGAATTTCCACTCCTACCAACAATGTACGTGCATTCCTTACTTTCCTTACTTTGTTAATCTCAGTAACACTTAAAATTTTTCACAGTAGCCTTCCAAACTAGTGTGAAGTGATATCTGCTAGAGGTTTGGCTTAACATTTTCCTGGTGATTAGTTTGGTTGAGAACATTTTCATATTCCTATTGGCCATTTTATCTTTTTGGGGGGATATGCCTTCAAGTTTTTTGCCCATATTTTAATTGTTACTATTAACTATTTTTTTTTTGCTACTAACTTGTTTTAAGTTCCTTTTATGTTTTGGATGTTAACTCCTTATAATAAAAATGTTTTGCAAATCTTTAGTCCCATTTCATAGATTCTCTTCATTTGTTGATTGTTTGCTGTGCAGAAACTTTTCAGTTGGATGTAGTCCTACTTGTTTATTTTTGCTTTGTCTATGTTTTGTGTATTAAAACTACAAAATCATGAGAATAATATTGAAGAGTTTTCCTCAGTCTTTCTTCCCAAGGAGTTTTGCTGTCTCAACACTTAGTTCTTTAATGTATTTTAGGTGGTTATTCTGCGTGATGTAATATAAAAGTCTAATTTCATTCTTTTACATCTGGATACCTAGTTTTCTCAGCACCATGTTTTGAAGAGACCATTCCTTCCTATTATGTATTGTTGGTGTCTTTTATTGCTGTGTTCCTTTTGCTAGTCCATTGACATATATGTTATTATTTTATATGAGTACTATATTGTTTTGGTTAATATAGCTTTATAATATCATTGAGGAAGTATAATATCTTAAGCTTTTTTCTTAAAGTTTGCTTTAGCTATTCAGGGTTTTTTGTTTTCCACAGAAATGTCAAAATTATCTATTGTATTTCTTTGAAAATTCTATTCAAATTGCCATAAGCATTATTTTGAAGCTGTAGATCATGTGAGGTATAATAGACATTTAAGGTATATTATTAATGTAAGGTTTTTAAATCTAAATAGAAGCTATCTTTCCATTTATTTGAGTCATCTTTAAATTCTTTCATTAATATTTCATAGCTATCAATTTACAGTTCTAATCTTAGATAAACTTACTGCTAAGTGTTTTATTAGTTTGATGCTATTAAAATTAATTTTAGATAGTTTATTGTTAGTATAGAAATCAATTTATTTTTGTATATATAAACTCTGTCCTGCAACTTTACTGTATATACTTGTTTTTAATATTTTTTGAGTATTCAAAATATTCTGCATATAAGATTACATTTTCTGCAGAGATAATTTTGCTCCTTCTTTTCATTCTTTTTTTTGTCCTTTTGTTTATCTCTACTTCATTCCCATTTTCAGAAATACTACCAATTTTTGAATGTTTAGAATTTTTTCCAGAATAACTAGGCTGTTTCTCAGCTTTTCTTTTCTTGTGTTCAGGAAGCCAAAAAACCACATTTTCACATCTAGGGTTAGAGTTAGTGTATGTGCCTGGTATTCTATTTTTTGTTTTATTTAAATTTCAGTTAGTTATCATAAAGTGCTATATTTTTTTCAGGTGTACAATGTAGTGATTCAATACTTCCATACAACACTCAGTGTTCATCCCAACTACTGTCCTTTTTAATCTCCATCACCTATTTCACCCATCTACCCACCTACCTCTCTTCTTGTAACCATCAGTGTGTTCTTTGTAATAAAGAATCTGTTTTGCGGTTTGTCTTCTCTCTCTTTCTCTCTTTTATTTCCTCCCTTTGCTCATTTATTTTGTTTCTTAAATTCTACATATGAGTGAAATCATTTGGAAATTGTCTTTCTCCAACTGATGCATTTCATTTAGTATAATACTCTTTTAATCTTTTTTCTAATTTACATAATTTTATTTCTTTTTCATGACTGAGTGCCTTGAATAAGACTTTAGTACTGTGTTAAATATAAGTGACAAGAGTGGGCACAACAGTCTTGTTCCTAATTTCAGTGGAAAAGATTTCAGCTATTTGCTGTTGAATATGATGTTAGCTATGAGCTTGTCATATATGAGCTTTATGATGTTGAGAATAATTCCTGCCAAACTTAGTTTGTTGAAAGTTTTTTCATGAAATCATATTGAATGTTTAATATTTCTTTCTAAATCTATTAAAATGATAATGAAATTTTTATCCTTCACTTTCTTCATGTGTTCATCTCACTTATTGATTTATATGCGTTGAAACATCCTTATACCCTAGGGATAAATTCCACCGATCATAGTGTATGATCTCTTTACTACACTGCTAAATTCACTTTGCTCATAAGTGTGAGTTTTTAAATTTATGCTCATCATAAATATTTGTCTATAATTTTTCTTTCATGTAGTGTTCTTATCCAGATACTACACATACCAAGGTGTCAAGGTGAAGTCTGTCTTAAAAAAATAAATTTGGAATTATTTATTTCTATTCATTTTTAAAGAGTTTAAGAGCATTGACTATAATTCTTGAAAAGTTAGCTAGAATCCACTAGAGAAGTCATCTGGCACCAGTTTTATCTTTCTTGGGAGATTTTTTAAAAATTAATTTATTTTTTAAATTTATTTTTAGTGTTTCAGAATTCATTGTTTAAGCACCACACCCAGTGCTCCATGTAATACGTGCCCTCCATAATACCCACCTCCAGGCTCATCTAACTTCCCACTCCCCTCCCCTCCAAAACGCTCAGTTTGTTTCTCAGAATCAAAAGACTCTCATGGTACATTTCCCCCAATATCCTCCATCTCCCCTCTCCTCTCCATCTCTCGTAGAAGATTTTTAATTATATTAAATCTCCATTCTTCTTTTATGCTTTCTTCTTTATGATTCAGTCTTGATTGATTTTATGTTTCTAGGAATTCCTCAATTTCTTCAAAGTTTTCTTATTTGTTAGCATACAATTCTTTGTCCTATTATGATTCTTTATATTCCTGTAATATTATTTGTTAACATATTATCTTCACGTTATAATTTTAATTAATTTACTCTCCCCCTTGGTTAGTCTAGCTAAAGGATTTTTAAGTTTATTTGTCTTTAAAAACAAAACAAAAGCAAATAAAGACCCTCAGCTTTACTTATCTTTTTCATTGTTTTCAAGTCTGTATTTCACTTTTTCTGCTCTATTATTTATTTCCTTCTTTATTCTATTTGGGGACTTGGATTTTTGTTTGTTTGTTTGTTTTTATTGAGTCATTTTTAGATTTTATTTATTTTTATTTTTTTTGTTACCATCATACATTTTCCTTATTTCTTTTCAGTGTTCCAGAATTCATTGTTTATGCACCACACCCAGTGCTTCATGCAATACGTGCCCTCTATAATACCTATGACAGTGTCACCCAACCTCCCAGCCGCCTCCCCTCCAAAACCTTCAGTTTGTTTCTCAGAGTCCATAGTTTCTCACAGTATGACCCCCTCCAATTTCCCCCAACTCACATCTCCTCTCCATTTCCCCACATCCTCCGTGTGATTCCTTATGCTCCACAAATAAGCAAAACCATATGATAATTGACTCTCTCTGAGTAACTTATTTCACTCAGCATAATCTCTTCCAGTCTTGTCCATGATGATACAAAAGTTGGGTATTCATCCTTTCTGATGGAGGCTTAATACTATGTAGTGTATATAGTCCACATTTTCCTTTCCCATTTGTCCTTTGAAGGGCATCTTGGTTCTTTCCACAGTTTGGTGACCATAGCCCTTGCTGCTATGAACACTGGGGTACAGATGACCCTTCGTTTCACTAAATCTATATCTTTGGGTTAAATACCCAGTAGTGCAATTGCTGGGTCATAGGGAAGCTCTATTTTTAATTTTTTTTAATATTTTTTATTTGACAGAGAGAGAGGGATCACAAGTAGGCAGAGGGGCAGACAGAGAGAGAGAGGGGAAAACAGGCTACCCGCTGAGCAGAGAGCCCGATGTGGGGCTCGATCCCAGGACCCTGGGATCAAGACCTGAGCCGAAGGCAGAGGCTTAACACACTGAGCCACCCAGGCGCCACTATTTTTAATTTTTGAGGAATCTCCACAGTGTTTTCCAAAGTGGCTTCACCAATTTGCATTCCCACTAACAGTAAGTGGGTTCCCATTTCTCCACATCCTCCCCAACACATGTAGTTCACTGTATTGTTAATTTTGGCCATTCTAACTGGTGTAAGGTGGTATCTCAATGTGCTTTTGATTTGAATCTCCCTGATGGCTGGTGATGATAAACATTTTTTCAAGTGTCTGTTAGCCATTTACATGTCTCCATTAGAGAAATGTCTATTCATATATTCTGACCGTTTTTTGACATGATTATCTGTTTTGTGTGTGTTGAGTTTGAGGAGTTCTGTATAGATCTTGGATATCAGCCCTTTGTCTGTACTGTCATTCTCCCATTCCATAGGTTGCCTCTTCATTTTGTTAACTATTTCCTTTGCCGTGCAGAAGATTCTGATCGTGATGAAGTCCCAAAATTTCCTTTTCACTTTTGTTTTCTTTGCCTTTGCAGACATATCTTAAAAGAAACTTCTTTTAAGTTGCTGGGATCAATGTCAAAGAGGTTGCTGCCTATGTTCTCCTCTATGATTCTGATGGATTTCTGACTCACATTGAGGCCTTTTATCAAGTTTGAGTTTATTTGCATATGGTGTAAGTGAATGGTCGAGTTTCATTCTTCTACATATAGCTGTCCAATTTTCCTAGCAACATTTATTAAAGAGACTCTCTTTTTTCCACTGTATATTTTTTCTGCTTTGTTGAAGATTAGTTGTCCATAAAGTTGAGGGTCCATATATGGGTTCTTTACTCTGTTTCACTTGTCTATGTGTCTGTTTTTGTGCCAGCACCATGCTGTCTTGGTGATCACACCTTTGTAATAAAGCTTGAAATCAGGCAACATGATGTCACCAGTTTTTTTTTTTTTTTCAACAATTCGGGTTCTCTTATGATTCCATACAAATTTTAGGATTGTTTGCTCCAGCTCTTTGAAAAATGCCCATGGAATTTTGATTGGAATGACATTGAAAGTGTAGATTGCTATAAGCAATATAGATATTTTAACAATGTTTATTCTTCCGATCCAAGAGCATGGAACGGCCTTCCATCTTTTTGTGTCTTCTTCAATTTCCTTCATGAATATTCTGTAGTTCCTTGAGTACAGGTCATTTACCTCTTTGGTTAGGTTTATTCCCAGGTATCCTATGGTTCCTCATGCTATAGTAAATTGAATCAATTCTCTGATTTTCCTTTCTGTATTTTCACTGTTAGTATATAAGAAAGCAACTGATTTTCGTACATTGACTTTGTATCTTACCACAGTATTGAATTGCTGTATTAGTTCTAGTACTTTGGGGGTGAAGTCTTTTGGGTTCTCCATATAAAGTATAATGCCATCTGTGAAGAGAGAAAGTCTGACTTCTTCTTTGCCAATTTGAATGTCTTTTATTTCTCTTTATTGTCTGATTGCAGTTTCTAGGACTTCTAGTACTGTGTTTTACTAGAGTTGCAAGAACGGGCATCCTTGTCGCGTTCCTGATCTCAAAGGGAAGTCTGTTAGCTTTTCCTCATTGAAGATATTTGCTGTGGGTTTTTCATAGACAGCTTTTATGAAAGTGAGGAATGTTCACTCTATCCCTAAACTTTGAAGCATTTTAATCAATAACTGATGTTGTATCTTGTCAAATGCTTTTTCTGCATCAATTGAGAGGACCATGTGGTATTTCTCTCTTCCCTTACTGATTTTTTCTATCACATTGATTGATTTGAGAATATTGAACCACCTTGATACTCAGGGATAAATCCAAACTGGTCATGGTGGATAATCTTTTCAATGTGCTGTTGGATCCTATTAACTAGGATCTTGTTGAGAATCTTTGATCCGTATTCATCAAGGATATTGGTCTGAAATTTTCCTTTTTGGTGGGGTCTTTGCCTGGTTTGGGGATCAGGGTATTGCTGGCTTCATAAGGAGAGTCTGAAAGTTTTCCTTCTGCTTCAATTTTTTGAAAGAGCTTCAGGAGAATAGCCATTAATTCTTCTTTCAAAGTTTGGTAGAATTCCCCAAGAAATCTGTCAGGTAATGGGCTTTGTTTTTTGGGGGAGGTTTTTGATCACTGCTTCAATCTAGTCAAGTCTAGTGACTTCAATATCTAGTCACTAGATATTGGTTTATTCAGGTTGTCAATTTCTTTCTTACTCAGTTTTGAAGTTTATAGGTCTCCAGGAATGCTCTGTTTCTTTTAGGTTGCTTAATTTATTTACTTATCACTGTTGATAATAATTCCTGATGATTGTTTCTATTTCCTTGGTTTTAATTGTGATATCTCCCTTTTAATTCTTAATTTTATTAGTTTGGGTCCTCCCTCTTTTCTTTTGGATTAGTTTGGTGTATGGTTTAAAATCTTATTAAAATTACTGTTCTTATTGATCTAACTGATTCTTTCAAAAAATCAACTTCCAGTTGTTGATGCATTCTACTGTATCTCTAGTTTCTATATCTATTGATCTATGTTCTAATCTTGATTATTTCCTTTCTTGTTTGTGGGGTTGGCTTAATTTATTGTTAACTCTCCAGTTCTTTAACATGTAAAGAAAGGTGGTGTATTCTGAATTTTTTTTGAGGGATACTTATATGACTATGTATTTCTCCCTTAGGACCGCCTTTGTTATATTCCATAGGTTTGGACCAAAGTATTTTATTCTCATTGGTCTCCATGAATTGTTTAAGTTATTTTTTTATTTTTTTTTAATTTCCTGGTTGATCCAAACATTCTAAAGCAAGGTGGTCTTTAGCTTCCAGGTGTTTGAATTCCTTCCAAACTCTCCCTTGTGGTTCATCTCCAGTTTCAAAGCATTGTGTTCTGAATAATCTTAATCATTTGGTATCAGTTTATTCCTGTTTTGTGATGCAATATGTGGTCTATTCTGGGGAAGGTTCCATGTGCACTCGAGAAGATAAGTATTTTGTTGTTTTAGGGTGGAATGTTCTGCATATATCTATGAGTTCCATCCGATCCAATGTGTCATTCAATGCTCTTGTTTCTATATTGATTTTCTGCTTGGATGATCTGTCTATTACTGAGTGTCGTGTTAAGATCCCCTACTATTAATGTATTCATACCAATATGACTCTCTATCTTGATTAACAGTTGTCTTATGTAGTTGGCTGCTCCCATATTGGGGGATTAAATATTCACAATTGTTAGCTCTTCTTGGTGGATAGACCCTTTAAGAATGATGTAGTGTCCATCTCTATCTCTTACTACAGTCTTTAGTTTAAAATCTAATTTATCTGATATTTATCTGATATGAGAATCTCTACCCCAAACTTCTTTTGAGGCCCATTGACATAAGAGATATTTCTCCATCCTTTTACTTTCAGTCCAGATGTAGCCAGATGGGTCATGGCACCATTTATTTCCCTGTTTACATGGCTTCTAAGCTGTTTGTTCCAGGCCTCCTCTTGATCCTTTTCCTCTATCAGTTTTTTCTCTAGATTAGTAATTCTATCATCTGCCTCAGTTACCCTAGCTGTTAGAGAATTTAGATTGGAATGGAACTCATTGATAGCATTTTTAACTTCTTCCCTGGTGGCTTTAACTTCTTCCCTCATCAATTCCATGTTGTAATTAATGGTTTTCTCCACCTAGCTATTGCCTGGATAATTGTTAGCCTGAATTCCCTTTCAGACATACTGTTTATGTCCATATCCGATAGCTCTGATGGAGACGGCATGGTCTCTGAATTTTTCCTCTGTTGGGCATTCCTCCTCCTAGTCATTTTGGTGAGAGATGGCTGAGGGGGTGTGTAGCTGAATGTATCAAACGTGATCCAGGCAAGATGCACCCTGGAACGTTTCTGAGCAATCAAGAGTCCCCACCAAAAAGATAGAAACAAGAAAGAGAGAGAGAGAAAAAAAGAAACAGCTAGATTTGGCCCCCAGGTAAGATTTATAATGTACAGCAACAAAAACAGACAAACAAAAAAGACTGACAAACGTAAATAACAAGAATAAAATAACCCAGCCAAAATGAACCCCAAGTATAAGATTTATTATACCAGAACCAAAACAAATACAGAGAAACACTGAGAGGAGAAAAAGAGAGGAGGGTAGTTATAAATCCTCAGTGTGAACAAGGGAGGTTATTATGATTCTTTCCTGGGTGTATCTTGGTATCTTTGCTAAAGGACTCAACTTTCCCAAGATATAGGGGGATTAAAACTGGTTTTTATGTATGGGTAGTACTGATGGGGTAAAAGGATTACCTTGAAGCTTATCTGTATATGATTATTAAAAAATTTAAAAAGCAACAGAAAAACATAGGTATATGTGTCAGAATAGTTCAAGTTAAAAGGTTATTATGGAATTTGTTGTATTGAACCTCTCATTATGATGGTAAATAAGTTAAAAATTAAAAAAAAGAATGAGAATAGTGGGAATTAATTAAAAATAAAACTTGTATCTATGAAGAATACAGGTTTTAACACAATACTGGGAGCATAATATCTTCTTTTCTCCTGATTTTGGGGTTTTACAGTTTTATCCCTGTGGTGGTTGTCCTCTTGTGTTTTTTGTTTGTTTGTTTGTTTGCTTTGTTTTGTTTTGTTTTTTGGGGATTTTTTGTTTTGTTTTCTTTGTTTTGTTTTGTTTTGCTTTTCTTAGTTTTTTGGCTGGTTTTCGGGGTTAGGAGACTGCCATGGTTTTTGTTTGTTTGTTTTTAGTTTTTTGTTTTGTTTTGTTTTTGGCAGTCTTTTTTGGGTTGAGTCCTCCTGCTTCCTACCAAGGGGTTGGGCTCTGAGGAATCCTGTTGTTCAGGCTTTTGTTCTCTGATGGCAGGGTTGGTTTTTTTGTTTGTTTGTTTTGTTTTGTTTTTCCCCTTGGTTGTTTTTGACATTTCCTTGGAGGTTTAGAGGAAAGCAATCTGCACCCAAACCTCCTTCTCAGAGAGAAGCCTCAGTCTGTTCCCCTTTGGGTGGCCCAGAGCACACTCCCCTGTGTCACCTCTCACTGGCAGAGCATGTCTCCTCTCACTGTCCCAGGGGTTGCAGAAGCTCCCGCTTTTCTCTATATTCAGGTGCTATTAAAACAGAGAGCAATATTGATTCAGAGAGCCCACTTCCAGTGACCGTCTTTGCTGGGGATGTTTTCTGGGCAGGTCGAGACTGCCTGAAATATCCCAAACAGAGAGAGCAATTAGATTTTCATGCCTGCCCAAGCTGGGGGTGTTCAGACTCTTTCTGGTCCTAGAGTGCACTGCCTAGTGCCCACAGGGACCTCTCTCAAAGAAGGGTGTGGAGCAGGACTCAGATCGTGGTCGTGCAGTGCACATGCAGTGTGCAAAAGGCTGTGCTTCTAGAGAACACAGGCTGATGTGTATCTAGACTCTCTCAGTGTGCACCAACCCTCTGAGGCTCTCAAAGGCACTGGTGGCTCAAGAGCAACATACTGGATGCTTCACCGCACTCTCTGGCATGGTGCTGGTGGTGTCTGTCCTGGGTCCGTGAGCTTAAGCCCAGTGCCCATAATCACCTGATTCCACCAGTTTCCCCTTAAGAGTTTTTGCTCTTTTTGAGTGAATTTACCAAGTCCAAGTTAATGCTGGTCTCCAATCACAGGGCACTCTCGTCTTGGGGTATTGGTTTCCAGTGGATTGCTTCTGGTGGCTCCCTCCCCTTTCTGTGTATCCTCAGATATCAGTCGGATTATTCAAACTCAGCTTCTTTAACTAACAACTGTACTCTCCTGCCCCCATAGAGATCCAGAAGTGTATAATCTTACATATCAGGCTGATTTCATGGGTGCTCAGAGTATTCTGGTAGATAATCAGCTCACTTAAGGGGACCTGTTGAAATGGCATCTCCTACTTCTCTGCCATCTTGCCCCCTCCCCTCTGCTTTTTTTCCCCACTTTTTTTTCTAGTTCCTGGAATATAAAGTTTGGTTGTTTATTTGAGATATTTATTTTTTTCTTAATGCATATATAACACACTATAAATTTTCTTTTATGAAATTATTTTGCTCCAACCAATAAGTTCCGGTATATTGTGTTTCCATTTTGTTTTTTTTTTCAAGATATTTTAAAATTTCGTTTTCAACTTTTTCTCCAACTTATTGTTTGTTCAAGTGCATGCTTTTTAACCTCCACATATTTGAGATTTTCCATTTTTTCTTCTGTTATTGACTTTAATTTTCAAGCCATTGGATAAGAAAAGCTGCTTGATAAAAATTTAACCTTGTTGAATTTTTTAAAAAAATCTTGTTGAAATTTTAAAGCTCATTTTTCTTTTTTACCTAATGTATGATCTATCTTGGAGAATGATTTATATGTTCCTGAGAATAATATATGTATTCTATTACTGTTCCATGAAGCACTCTGTATATGTCTTCTAGGTCTATTTGGTCTAAAGTTTAGTTCATTCCAGACAAAACTGCCTTACTGATTTTCTGTGTGGATCATCTGCCCATTGTTGAATATGGGGTATTGATCTTCTCCATTATTATTGCATTACTCTTTCTCCCTTCATATCTTTTAATATTTGTTTTATATATCTCAGTGTCCCAATGCTAGGTGCAAATATATTTACAACTTTCATATCTTTTTTTTTTTTTTTTAAGATTTTATTTATTTACTTGACAGAGAGAAACCACAAGTAGATGGAGAGGCAGGCAGAGAGAGAGAGAGAGAAGCAGGCTCCCTGCTGAGCAGAGAGCCCGATGCGGGACTCGATCCCAGGACCCTGAGATCATGACCTGAGCCGAAGGCAGCGGCTTAACCCACTGAGCCACCCAGGCGCCCACAACTTTCATATCTTTTTGATGAACTAACCATTTTATCATTACATAGTGACCTTCTTTGTATTTTTACAATTTTTGACTGAAAGTCCATTTTACATGATATAGTATAGTTACCCCTGCTATGCACGTAGTACCTATTTTGTCTCAGACTGCTAGCATCCTCAACATCAACAACTGTGTGATTCTTTGCAGTATTAGCATCAGGCATCTGTGGTGCCTAAATTTGCTACTGAAGTCCTCTCTACACCTCCAGTTTCAGCTTGGAGGGAGATGTTTTAACAGCAGCAGTGTCATAGACCTGCAGTATGCACACGCTCTGTACAAGGGGAGACTGCAGTCATGTGTATGTTGGCAGGAGTTATCTTTGGGTGTCCACATGGCTGTGAGGGTCAAGACTTAGTGAAGGGGAAGAGTTTGGGAACCTGGAGTTGGCAAAGGGGAAAACCTGTGGATTTTTTAATAGCAAGAGATACAAGGAAATCTTCCATGGATGTACTGGCTGTTGAGTCCTTCAGCAGGGAAAGCAGACCACTGGGGCCTGTGAAGTGATCCTACTGATAAAAGCTGTAGGGGTTTTGTGGGTCCTTGAGGATTGTTTAAGTCCTCAGCAGAGATGGCTGCTTTGGTTTTATGCACAGCAGGCTATGGAGCCCTGCAGTAGCTCATGCAGTGTGACTGAAACTGATAGCCCCTTTCTTTCTTCTTTGTTTCTAGCCATCTTCAGATAGTTCCATACTAATAGTGTCCCAAGCAATCTCCACAGGAGAAGCCAAAATAGACTCTTTGTGCAGTGCTCAAAAAAACTGGTGAATCTGGTTGCTCACCTTGCTCTTCCTTCCCAGGCAAGGGGTACACTGTCTAACTCTTGGCATTTTTCCCTCTTGGCATTGAGTGGTATGTCTTGAAAATGGAATAACTCAGCCAAAATGAAACCGTCATTCCTGTCCTTTTATACAGCTATTCTCAGGGATTTTGTTGCTGCAGATTCCTAAGTGGACTCCTGAGTTTTCCCATAGCTAGTTTATTCACAGATTTTATTGGGGGAGAGGATTGAGTTTGGGATCTACTCCACTATCTTGCTGACATCACCCAGTATAAACGCATTACTATTTTTAAGACTTCACTTCACAAATAAAGTGTTAATTAAGATGTTGTGTCAAGGATATCCAGTCTCAGCATGAGTCTTCATCAGAGCATTGGGAGATCCAGCTACAATGAACAGATAAGAAAAGGAAATAAAAAACCCAAATTGGTAAGGAAGAAGTAAATCTGTCATTATTTTCAGATGACATTATACTATATATAGAAGCCCCTTAAGCCTTAAGAAAACTACTGTAACTGATAAATAAATTTAGTAATTTATTAAGTTCATGGAATATAAAATTGACCTATAAAAAGACACTACATTTATATAAACTAAAAATGACAGGCATAAAGGTAAATTAAAAAGACAATTCCATTCACAATTGCATCAAAAAGTCTAAAATGCCTAGGAATAAACTTCACCAAGGAGGAGATAGACCTGTATTATGAAAAGAATACAATGATGAAAAAAAATGAAAGGAAATTGGAAACTTTACAAATAAATGGAAAGACATTCCATGTACATGGATTATTAGTTAGGTCAATATTGTTTAACTTTCCATACTATACAAAGCAATCTTTGGATTATATTTCTAACATACAGTATAATATTAGTTTCAGGTATACACTTTAATGATTCAACACTTATGTACAACATCTGGTGCTTATCAAAACACATGCACTCCTTAATCTCCATTATCTGTTTAATCCATTTCCTCATCCCTATGCACTCTGGTAACCAGCAGTTTGTTCTCTAGCCTTAAGAGCCTGTTTCGTGTTTGTCTATTTTTTCCTTTATGATTTGTTTCTTAAATTTGTTTTCCCTCATTTGATTTGTTTCTTAAATTCAACATATGAGGGTGCAAGATTTTTACCAATTATTACAGAAGTTTGTAAAAAGTTGTGTTCAATAGGTCATCACATTTCCTTACAATAAAATATACATGTATATACAAAGAGAATAAATTTGTATATACATGTATATTTTATTGTAAGGAAATGTGATGGCCTATTGAATACAAATTTTTCAAAAATAAAATATATCACTATATAATTATGCTTTTACAGTGTGAGAAGAAAGTGGCACAATGCAAACTCTTTTCTTGACTAACAAATGTATTTATTCATATAAGAAAATCTCCTGGTGCAGATAACAACCATGACTCTTCTAAAACACGTGTAGGTATTTGGGTATTAGTATGTGCTAATCAAATATTAACAAAATTATTTAACAACATACCCACTATAAGAAAAATCAATACTCACATTAAACTTTTATTCAGCATTTCCAATATTCTAGGCACCATTCTGAGGATTAATATGTACCAACTCATCAAGATATCTAAACTCCATTTAGTTCACTGGAAATAAAATTCTGTAGGATTTACCAGTTTAAACTCAATACTTGGGATAATTGACTATAGTAGTGCTGTTCATATAAATAAACTTTATTAGAATTTTTGCCGAGAAATAGAGTTATGCTGCTAATTAATGATTCAATATATTACTAAAAATTAAAAGTTTTCCATTTGAAGTTTGATGCTTATATTTATATCAGAGTATAGCTTAGTATGCATTATTTTTCTATATTTGTTTGTTTTCCCAAGTTCATTGAGATGTAATTTTCACATAACATTGGGTAAGTTTAAGGTGTACAATGTGATTATTCAATAAACTTGTACATTACTATATGATTAACCTACATGTCACATAATTGCCATTTATTTTTTGTGGTAAGAAGATTTAATGTCCTCTGCCCATTTTTAATTAGATTATTTGGTTTCTTGGCTGTTGAGTTGAATAAATTTGTTATACATTTTGCATATGAACCCGTTATCAGATATATCATTTGCAAAGAAAAATCTCCACTCAGTAGGTTGATCTATTATTTTGCTGATGATTTCCTTCACTGTGCAAAAGCGTTTTAGTTTGGTGTAATCTCAAAAGTTGTTGTTTTTTTTTTTCTCCTCTGTTTTTTCTCCCTTAGGAGATATAGCAAAAAAAAAAAAAATGTACGGTTGATGTCAGAAAATATTAGTATCTATGTCCTGTTTTAGGAATTTTATGTTCCTAGGTTTCATATTTAGTGTATTTCTGTATATGGCATAAGAAAGTGATACAGTTTCATTCTTTTGCCTATAGCCCTCTGGTGTCCCCAGGACCAGGTGTCTTTTCCCCATTGTATATTCTTGCCTCCATTGTCCTAGATTAGTTTATCATGTAGCTATACTTGTGGTGAGCATAACATTACATAGAAACTTGATTAATGAATATGTTGTACACCTGAGACTAATGTAATATTGTCAACTATATTCGCATTTAAAAAAAATAAAAAGAGAAAATTTAGGGGGGACAAGATGGCTGGGAAGTAGGAGGAGGTGCCTTTTCAGCCTATACCCCAAACTGAGCTGATTACCTACCAAAGAACTCCAATCACCCATGAATTCAGCCTGAGATCAGAATTATACACGTCTGGATCTCTACAGGAACAGAAGACACCAGTGGGCAGGTAAAGCAGAGTGGGAACAGTGACTGATATCGGAAGATAAACTAAAGGAGGAGGGAGCCACCAGAGGCGACCGGTTGGAAAGTAATACCCCAATACGAGAGAGAGTGCCCTACGTCTGGGGACCAGCATTAACTTGGAGACTGGTTGAAAGTACTCCAAAAAAGCAAAGGATCCCAGAGGGAAATTGTGGGAATCAGGGCGGCTAGGGACAGGGGCTTAAATCCCCGGTCCCAGGACAGCCTCCCCTGGTGCTGAGGCAGAGAAAGTGCAGCGGATAAACCAGATCTTAGTCCCTAAGCCTCCAGCGTGCCAGAGAATGTGTGGGTTCTGGCTCCTGTGAGGGGATGTGAGGCACTCCGATGGGCAGAACGCGCCAGCCCTGCTACAAAACCTGAGATATGCGTGCACATCCCTCATGCTCCCCTGAGAGAGTTACAAAGGCCCGGCCGGTGCTCTTTGACGCGTGCCATTGTTTCAGAGCCTATGCCATGCGCCCCAAACTCTCCCCTGAGAGAGGTGTGTAAAATCCCAGCCTGGTGCTTTCAGACCTGCGCCCCGTTCTCAGTACCTGAGATGCGCGCGACCCATAGCTGCCCCTGAAAGAGGTGCACGCAAGCCAGGCACTCTTAGACCCAGCAAGACCAGGCACTCCCAGCCCAGAACAGCGGAAAAATCTCAGTGTGCAATCTGCTTGGAACCACTCTGACAGTCGGGAGCTCCCATATAGCTTCCACTGCCTTGGCTTTGGGTACAAGCAAAAGATCCTGCGTCCCCAGGGTCTGCAACTTGGAACCTGCTCTGCCAGCGGCCAAGGGGTAACTTATTTAGGCTCTGCACCCAGACTGAGGCTTCTCTCTGAGAGGGAGATCAGGGGGGACAAGATGGCTGGGAAGTAGGAGTAGGTGCCTTTTGTTTTCCTCTAAAACTACAAAAACCATCAAAAGCGGTCAACGCAAGAGAGAAAAAAGGTGAACAAACATAAAAACCGCCAAAGAACAAAAGCCTGAAAAATACCAGTTTCCTCAGAGCCCACCCCCTTGAGGGGGTGGGAGGACTTAAATCAAGAAACATCATTGACTGACAAACCAAATGGCAGGCCCCTACCCCAGAAAACAAACCAAGAAAGGAAAAAAAAAGAAAAAAAAAAAGGACTACAAGAGAACAACCACTACTTCATAGGACAATTTCTATTTTTCACTCATTCCCACTATTTGGGTTCATTTTTTGTTTTTTTACACATAGGTAATTTTTTTAACCTATTTACCATCACACCGAGCTGTATAGTACATCAAATTCCATAATACCCTTCTAACCTGAACTTTTTGATACATACACCTATGTTTTTCTTTTGCATTTTTATTTTTTGAATTCCTCTTTTTAAATTTTAGTTTAGTTTAGTCTAGTTTATTCCTTTTTATTTTTATCCTCTAATATTCATATAGAGTTAAACTTCAAAGTAATCCCCTTTCCCCAATCAATACTACGCCTATAGGTAAACCAATTTTTAATACTCTTTATCTTAGGAAAGTTGAGTCCTTTAATAAACATATCAAGATACACCCAGGAAGAATCATAACAACCTTCCTCGCACACACTGAGAATTTGTAACCGCTCTCCCATCTTCTCCCATCTTCTTCCACCAGTGTTTCTGTGTTTTTGTGTTTGTCCTGATAGCATATAAATCTTACATTTGGGGTTCTTTTTGACGAGGTTCATCCTTTATTTGCATATATATATATATTTATATATATATATATACTCTTGTCATATACTTGTATCAGTCTTTTAGGTTGTCTGTTTTTGTTTGTCTAGTTCATAAATCTTACCTTGGGGCCCATCTGAGCTGAACCTTCTCTTTCATCTTCCCTTTCTTTCCTGTCTCTCTCTCTCTCTCTTTTTTTTTCTTTTGTCTCTCGTTTGGGTGGGGAATCCTGATTGCTCAAAAGTGTTCCAGGGTGCACCTTGACTGCACCACAGTTGATACATCCATCTACATCTGTTCAGTCATGTCTCACCAAAATGACTAGGAGGAGGAATGCCAAACAGAAGAAAAATACAGAGGATGGACCTTCTGCAACAGAGCTAACGGCTATCAACATAGACAATATGTTGGAAAGAGAATTCAGGCTAACAATTATCCAGGCAATAGCTAGGTTGGAGAAAGCCATGGATGAACAAAAGGAATGGATTAGGCCTGAACTGAAAGCGACCAGACAGGATGTTCACAATGTTAGGGCGATGCTTAAATCTACCAGGGAGGAGGTTCACAATGCTATCAATAAGTTCCAATCTAATCTAAACTCTCTCAAAGCTAGGGTAAAGGAGACAGAATATAGAATTCATGATCTGGAGGAAAAACAGATAGAGAGAAAGGATCAGGAGGAGGCTGTAACAAACAGCTTAGAAACCATGAAAACAGAATCAGGGAAATAAATGATGCCATGAAACATTCCAACATCAGAATTATCGGAATCCCTGAAGGGGAGAAGAAATAAAGAAATATAGAAGATATAGTGGAACAAGTCCTTCATGAAAATTTTCTGAATCTCTCAAATGGAACCAGCGTTCATGTACTAGAAGCTGAACAGTCTCCACCCAAGATTATACATTCCAAAAACACACCAGGGCACCTGATGATCAAATTGAGGAATTATAATTGTAGGTATAATCTCTTGAAAGCCGCCAGGGCAAAGAGGCTTCTTACTTACAGAGGGAAGCCCTTCAGAATAACGTCAGATCTGTCCACAGAGACCTGGCAAGCCAGAAAATGCTGGCGAGATATCTTCAGTTCACTAAATGAGAAGAACATGCAGCCAAAAATACTTTATCCAGCAAGACTGACATTCAAAATGGATGGAGAGATAAAGAGTTTCCAAGACCAGCAAGGCCTAAAAGACTATGCAACCACCAAGCCGACACTGCAGGAAATATTAGGGGGGGTTCTATAAAAGAGGAAAAATCCTAAGAATAGCATTGAACAGAAATATAGAGACAGTCTACAGAAAGAAAGACTTCAAAGGTAACTCGATGTCAATAAAAACGTATCTATCAGTATTCACTCTCAATGTGAATGGCCTAAATGCTCCCATAAAATGGCACAGGGTTTCAGATTGGATAAAACTACAGGACCCATCCATATGTTGTCTACAAGAGACCCATTTTGAACCTAAAGATACACCCAAACTGAAAGTGAAGGGATGGAGAAGCATCTTTCATGCCAATGGATGTCAAAAGAAGGCTGTGGTAACAATTCTCATATCAGATAAACTAGACTTTAAAGTAAAGACTGTAGTCAGAAATACAGAAGGACACTACATAATCCTTAAAGGGACTATCCACCAAGATGATCTAACAGTTCTAAATATCTATGCTCCCAATATGGGAGCAGCAAATTACTTAACAAAACTGTTAATCAAGATAAAGAGTCATATTGATATGAATACACTAATTGTAGGAGATCTTAACACGCCTCTCTCAGAAATAGACAGATCATCAAAGCATAAAATCAATAAAGAAACAAGAGCATTGAATGACACATGGGAACAGATGGAACTCATAGATATATACAGAACATTCCACCGTAAAACAACAGAATACTCATTCTTCTCAAGTGCACACAGAATCTTCTCCAGAATAGACCACATACTGGGTCACAAATCAGGACTCAACTGATACCAAAAGACTGATATTATTCCCTTCATATTCTCAGATCACAGTGATTTGAAACTGGAGCTCAATCACAAGGAAAAGTTCCAAAGGAACTCAAACATCAGTAGTTAAAGACCACCTTGCTTAAGAATGCTTGGATCAAGATCAAGGAAGAACTGAAACAATTCATGGAAACCAATGAGAATTAAGACACTTTGGTCCAAAACCTATGGGATACAGCAAAGGCAGTCCTAAGGGGGAAATACATAGCCATCCAAGCCTCCCTCAAAAAAATTGAAAAATCCAGAACACAGCAGCTTTCTCTACACATTAAAGAACTGGAGAATCAACAACAAATCAAACCAACTCCACACATAAGAAAGGAAATCATCAAGATTAGAGTTGAGATCAATGAGGTAGTAAACAAAGATACAGGAGAACGTATCAATGAAACTAGAAGTTGGTTTTTTGAAAGAATCAGTAAGATCAATAAGCCACTGGCCACATTAATCCAAAAGAAAAGAGAGAAAGCCCAAATTCGTAAAATTATGAATTAAAAGGGAGAGTTCACAACTAACACCAAGGAAGTAGAAACAATCATCGGAAGTTATTATCAACAGTTATATGCCAATAAGCTAAGCAACCTAGATAAAATGGATGCATTCACGGAAAACTATAAACTCCCAATATTGAACCAGGAAGAAATCGACAACCAGAATGGACCTATATCTCGTAAGGAGATTGAAGCAGTGATCAATAACCTTCCAAAAAACAAGAGCCCATGACCTGACGGATTCCCTGTGGAATTCTACCAAACTTTCAAAGAAGAAATAACATCTATTACCCTGAAGCTGTTTCAAAAAATTGGAGCAAAAGGAAAACTTCCAGACTCTTTCTATGAAGCCAGCATTACCCTGATCCCCAAACCAGGCAAAGACCCTACCAAAAAGGATAATTTCAGACCAATATCACTGATGAATATGGATGCTAAAATTTTCAACAAGATCAAAGCAAACAGGATCCAACAGCACATTAAAAAGATTACCCACCATGACCATGTGGGATTAATCCCTGGGCTACAAGGTTGGTTCAACATTCGCAAATCAATCAATGTGATACAACAAATTAATATGAGAAGAGAAAAGAACCACATGGTCTCTCAATTGATGCAGAAAAAGCATTTGACAAAATCCAGCATCTGTTCCTGATTAAAACGCTTCAAAGTGTAGGGATAGAGGGAACATTCCTGAACCTCATCAAATCTATCTATGAAAGACCCACAGCAAATATCATCCTCAATGGGAAAAAGCTTGCAGCCTTCCCATTGAGATCAGGAAGAAGACAAAAATGCCCACTTTCACCACACTTGTTAACATAGTATTAGAAGTCCTAGCAACAGCAATCAGACAACAAAGAGAAATAAAAGGTATCCAAACTGGCAATGAAGAAGTCAAACTCTCTCTCTTCGCAGATGACATGATTCTTTATATGGAAAACCCAAAAGACTCCACCCCCAAACTACTAGAACTCATACAGCAATTCAGTAACGTGGCAGGATACAAACTCAATGTGCAGAAAGCAGTGGCTTTCTTATACACTAAAAATGAAAATACAGAAAGGGAAATCAGAGCATTGATTCCATTTACCAGGAACCATAAGATACCTGGGAATAAACCTAACAAAAGAGGTAAAGGATCTGTTCTTAAGGAACTACAGAACACTCATGAAAGAAATTGAAGAAGACACAAAAAGATGGAAGATCATTCCATGCTCTTGGATTGGAAGAATAAACATTGTTAAAATGTCTATACTGCCTAGAGAAATCTATACTTCCAATGCCATTCCGATAAAAATTCCACCTGGATTCTTCAAAGAGCTGGAGCAAATAATCCAAAAATATGTATGGAATCAGAAGAGACCCAGAATCACTAAGGAAATGTTGAAAAACAAAAATAAAACTGGGGGCATCATGTTACCTGATTTCAAGCTTTATTACAAAGCTGTGATCACCAAGACAGCATGCTACTAGCATAAAAACAGACACATAGACCAGTGGAACAGAGTAGAGAGCCAAGATATGGACCCTCAACTCTATGGTCAATTAATCTTCGACAAAACAGGAAAAAATATACAGTGGAAAAAAGACAGTCTCTTCAATAAATGGTGCTGGGAAACTGGAAAGCTATATGTAGAAGAATGAAACTGAACCATTCTCTTACACTGCACACACAGATAAACTCAAAATGGATAAAAGACCTCAACGTGAGACAGGAATCTATCAGACACCTAGAGGAGAACACAGGCAGTAATCTCTTCGATATCAGCCACAGCAACTTCTTTCAAGATATGTCTCCAAAGGCAAAGGAAACAAAAGCAAAAATGAACTTTTGGGACATCATCAAAATCAAATGCTTTTGCACAGCAAAGGAAATAGTCAAGAAATCAAAGAGGCAACCCACGGAGTGGGAGAAGATATTTGCAAATGACAGTACAGACAAACGGTTGATATCCAGGATCTACAATGAACTCCTCAAACTCAACACACATGAAACAGGCAATCATATAAAAAAAATAGGCAGAAGATATGAACAGAGACTTCTCCAATAAAGACATACAAATGGCTATCAGACACATGAAAAATTGTTCATCACCACTAGCCCTCAGGGAGATTCAAATAAAAACCATATTGAGATATCAACTTACACCAGTTAGAATGGCCAAAATTAACAAAACAGGAAACAACATGTGCTGGAGAGGATGTGGATAAAGGGGAACCCTCTTACACTGTTGGTGGGAATGCAAGTTGGTGCAGCCTCTTTGGAGAACAGTGTGGATATTCCTCAAGAAGTTAAAAATAGAACTTCCCTATGACCCTGCCATTGCACTCCTGGGTATTTAACCCAAAGATACAGATGTCGTGAAAAGAAGGGCCATCTGTACCCCAATGTTTATAGCAGCAATGGCCATGGTCACCAAACTATGGAAAGAACCAAGATGCCCTTCAATGCACTAATGGATAAGGAAGATCTTGTCCATATACACTATGGAGCATTATGTCTCCATCAGTAAGGACAAATACCCAACTTTTGTGGCAACATGGACGGGACTGGAAGAGATTATGCTAAGTGAAATAAGTCAAGCAGAGAGAGTCAATTATCATATGGTTTCACTTTTTTGTGGAGAAAAACAAATAGCATGGAGGACATGGGGAGTTAGAGAGGAGAAGGGAGATGGGGGAAATTGGAAGGGGAGGTGAATCATGAGAGACTATGGACTCTGAAAAACAATCTGAGGGGTTTGAAGTGGCGTGGGTGTTGAAAGTTGGGGTACCAGGTGGTTGGTATTATAGAGGGCACAGATTGCATGGAGCATGGGGTGTGGTGAAAAAATAATGAATACTGTTTTTATGAAAATAAATAAATCAATTTAACAAAAAAAGAGAAAATTTAACATATATTCTCTTAATTTTTAGTTACACAATACTGTACTTTTATAACCACAATAAGGTGGAGTAGATCCCCAGAATGTAGCCATTGTCTAATTGAATGTTTCTACCATTTGACCAATATCTATCTAGACATATATCCAGAAGAGGAACTCTTAGGTAATATAGTAGTTCTATTTAATTTTTTGATCAATCTCTATATTATTTTCTGAACTGAATGGCTAATTTACATTCAAAACAACAGGGCACAGGGTTTGCTTTTCTCCACATCTCTATCAATACTTGTTATTTCTTGTCTTATTTATGATGGGCATTCTAACAGGTAATGAGGTTATACCTCATTATAGTTTTGATGTGCTTTTCCCTGATGATGGGTGATGTTGAACATTTATCTGTTGGCATTTGTGTATCTTCTTTGCAAAAATAAAAAACAACAAAAAATGTATTCAGTTTCATCACCTGCTTTTTTTTTTTTTTTTTAAAGGATGAATAAATTTACAGTTGTAAATGCAAACCGTTTTCCAACTCAAGGCAATTAACCCACGGTGTTCTGGCAGGAAAACATCGGGTAAGAAAGGAAAGTGGGTCCTAAGGCTCGGACCTTCCCAACCCTGTTAGACCGGCAAGACAGAAATGACAACTCGTTCAGGACTCTTGCCAGCCTCTAGAGAAATCCTGGAATAGGCAGCTCCTACACATTAATACCCTGCACAGATCAAGAACCTCACGGCCTTGCGGGTTCTCCAATCAATGGATTTATCTTCCAGAAACGTGTTCTCAACCTCAGCCACGAACTGACCGAGCCACATGTGCTAAGGGCTTAAATCAAAGATATGTACAGGGTATTAAACATATACCAAGGGAACAGTTAACTTAGATACAAGGTCAAGATCAGCAACAAGTTCTACAATCCAGTGCTGATATCAGATACAAGCTTCAAGGACAAATTTCTTTTCAAAGGCTGATTCCAGTTTCACGAGGCCGGCATGAGGTGTGCACATCTGCCGGGGCAACTGCTACTCCGGGTTCGCTCATGCAGCAGGTGCTACGCATCTGCCCGCAGTCCGTTTAGAAGCATTTGCGGTGGACAATGGAGGGGCCCGACTCGTCGTACTCCTGCTTGCTGATCCACATCTGCTGGAAGGTGGACAGCGAGGCCAGGATGGAGCCCCCGATCCACACCGAGTACTTGCGCTCAGGGGGCGCGATGATCTTGATCTTCATCGTGCTGGGCGCCAGAGCGGTGATGTCCTTCTGCATCCGGTCAGCGATGCCGGGGTACATGGTGGTCCCGCCGGACAGCACCGTGTTGGCGTAGAGATCCTTCCGGATGTCGACGTCACACTTCATGATGGAGTTGAAGGTGGTCTCGTGGATGCCGCAGGACTCCATGCCCAGGAAGGAAGGCTGGAACAGCGCCTCCGGGCAGCGGAACCGCTCGTTGCCGATGGTGATGACCTGCCCGTCGGGCAGCTCGTAGCTCTTCTCCAGGGAGGAGGAGGACGCGGCCGTGGCCATCTCCTGCTCGAAGTCCAGGGCCACGTAGCAGAGCTTTTCCTTGATGTCACGCACGATTTCCCGCTCGGCGGTGGTGGTGAAGCTGTAGCCGAGCTCAGTAAGGATCTTCATGAGGTAGTCCATTAGGTCCCGGCCAGTCAGGTCCAGACGCAGGATGGCGTGGGGCAGGGCGTACCCCTCGTAGATGGGCACAGTGTGGGTGACCCCGTCCCCAGAGTCCATGACAATACCAGTGGTGCGGCCAGAGGCGTACAGGGACAGCACAGCCTGGATGGCCACGTACATGGCTGGGGTGTTGAAGGTCTCGAACATGATCTGGGTCATCTTCTCGCCGTTGGCTTTGGGGTTCAGGGGGGCCTCGGTCAGCAGCACGGGGTGCTCCTCGGGGGCCACGCGCAGCTCGTTGTAGAAGGTGTGGTGCCAGATCTTCTCCATGTCGTCCCAGTTGGTGACGATGCCGTGCTTGATGGGGTACTTCAGGGTCAGGATGCCCCGCTTGCTCTGGGCCTCGTCACCCACGTAGGAGTTTTTCTGGCCCATGCCCACCATCACGCCCTGGTGCCGGGGTCGCCCGACGATGGGCGGGAACACGGCCCGGGGGGCGTCGTCCCCAGCGAAGCCCGCCTTGCACATGCCGGAGCCGTTGTCGATGACGAGCGCGGCGATCTCCTCTTCCATTGCGGTCGGCGGAGGTGGCGGCGGTGGACGCGAAGGACGAGCGGGAGGAGAGCGCGGAGCACGGGCCGGCGGCGGCGAGTGAGGTCATCACCTGCTTTTTTAATTGGAATATTTCATTTTGAGTTGTACTTCTTTTTATATTGTGAACACCAATTAGATGTATGGCTTGTAAATACTTTCCATCAATTTGTAAGTTGCCTTCATTTTGTTGATTATTTTGTCGTGAAAAAGCTTTGACTTTGGGGTGCCTAGGTGGCTCAGTGGTTTAAAGCCTCTGCCTTTGGCTCAGGTCATGATCTCAAGGTGCTGGGATCAAGTTCTTCATCAGGCTCTCTGCTCAGCAGGGAGACTGCTTCCTCCCCTCTCTCTGCCTGCTTCTCTACCTACTTGTGATTTCTGTATGTCAAATAAATAAATAAAATCTTTAAAAAATCTTTGACTTTAATGTAACTCCACTTACTTATTTTTACCTTTGTTACTTTTTTTTTCTTTTGCTGTCATATGCCAAAAATTATTGTCATGACCAATGAAAATAAGTTTTGTCCTATGTTTCCTACCAGGAGCTTTAGGATTTTAAGTATTATGTTTAAGTCTTTAGTCTATTTTGAAATTGGTTTTTCCACACTGTATAATTTTTTTTTGCATGTGGCTATTCAGTTTTCACACCATCATTTATTGAAGAGACTATCCTTATTGAGAATTGTTGACTCTTGTCAAATAATAGTTAATCATACATGAGTTTTGTTTAGTTCTATTTTTTGGGATCTCTGTTGTGTCCCATTGATCTAAGACTCTATGATTATGTGAATACCCTAATATTTTGATTACAATCTATTTGAAGTGTAGTTTGTAATCAGCATGTATGACGCTTCTTTCTTTATTCTTCTCTTTATAATTGCTTTGGTTATTCTGTCTTTTGAAGTTATATATATATATATATATATATTTATATATATATATATTTATATTTATATAATTCTAATCAATTCTAATCAAGATTCCAACGACATTTTTGACAAAATAGGAAAAGAAATCCTAAATCCTAAATATATATATAAAATATATAAATATATATTATATATAATATATATATATTATATAATTATATTATATATAATATATATTTTATATATATAATTATATTATTATATATATAATATATATTTATAATAATATTATATATAATATATTATATATAATATATTAATATATAATATATTAATATTATATTATTATATTATTATATAATATTATTATATTATATAATATATTATTATATAATATTAATATTATATATTAATATATTATATATAATATATTATATATAATATTATAAATATTATTATATATATAATTATATAATTATAATATATATAATATATATTATATAATTATATAATATATAATATAATATTATTATGAATATATATTATATATATAATAATATATATTATTAATATTATAATAATATTATATATTATATATATAAAATATATATATTTATATATTTTATATATATATTTAGGATTTAGGATTTCTTTTCCTATTTTGTCAAAAATGTCGTTGGAATCTTGATTATATATTATATATTATATATAATAATATTATATATATAATATAATTAATATATATTAATTATATTATATATTATATAATAATAATATAATAATATAATAATTATATATTTATATATATAAATATATATATATTTATATATATAAATATATATATATTTATATATATAAATATATATATATATATTTAGGATTTCTTTTCCTATTTTGTCAAAAATGTCGTTGGAATCTTGATTAGAATTGAATTTAAATTAAAAAAAGAAAAAATTGCATTGAACCTACAGATGGTTTTGGATGTTTTGAATATTTCTTGTTTTCCTTTTAAGATTGTATTTGTTTATATGAGGAGGGAGGGCAGATGGAGAGGGAGAGAGAAAACCTCAAACCCAATGCCCAAATGTGGGGCTCAATCCCACAACCCTGAAATCATGACTTGAGCTGAAACCAAGAGTTGGATGCTTAACTTACTGAGATACCCAGGCTTTCTCTGAATATTTTATCAGTCAATATTAATTATCCAAATCTTAAATATGGCATATCTTTCCACTTGTTCATTTATTCTTCAATTTATTTCATGAAAGTCATATAGTTTCTAGTGCACTGATCATTCACATCCTCGGTTAAATTTACTTCCAAGTATTTATGGTTTTTATTATTGTGAATGGTATTGTTTCCTTCATTTCTTTTTTACATATGTTATTACTCATATCTAGAAATTCACCCAATTTCTATACAGTGGTGTTACACATCGTGAAGTTTCACTGAATTTATTTGTTAGCTATTTTGCTTTGGGGGGAAAATTTAGGATTTCTCTTCATATAAAATTATATCACTTCAAATAACAATTTTAATTTTTCCTTTATAATTTGAATGTCTTAAATTTCTCTGGGTAGGCCTTTCAGTGCTATGTCAAATAAAAGGGACAATAGTGGGTACACTCATCTTATTTCTAAAATTAAAGGAAAAATATTCAACATTTCTTGACTGATTATGCTTTTAGCTGTAAGCTTGTCATATATGTCCTTTATAATGTTGAAGTATTTTTTTTCTTATATAGACAGTTTGTTTAGAGTTTTTATCATGAATAAATGATTTGCTTTATTGAATGTCTTATTCTGAGTCCATTGAAATGATCACATCATTCTTACATTTTATACTGTTAGTGTGGAACATCAAATATTTTGATTTGTATATGTTGTGCCATCTTTGCACCACAGCAATAAATACTTCTTGATCATGCTGTAGATTCTTCTATTGTGTTGGTGAATTTGCTTTCTTGGTATTTTTTTGAGAACTTTTGATTTTCTCATCAATGGCACTGATCTATAGTTTTAGTTATTATTTACATAGTATCCTTTTTCATGTTTCAACATTATTTAAATTCTAGTTAGTTATCATACAGTGTTATATTCATCTCAGGAGTAGATTTAATGATTCATCAGTTACATATAATACCCAGTACTCATCACAAATACTCTCTTTAGTATACAACACCCATGGAGCTCATACTTGTCCACCTCCCTGTTATCAATCTGCAGCTTTTTTTTCCATAGTAAAGAGCCTTTTATAGTTTAACTGCCTTTTTATTTTAATTTTCCCTTCCTATATGTTCACTTGTTTTGATTCTTAAATTACACGTATGAGTGAAATCATATGGTGTTTGTCTTTCTTTAGCTGACCTATTTTACTTAGTATAACACACTCATAGTAAACATTTGGGCACTTTCTATAATTTGGCTATTGTTGATAATGCTGCTATAATCATAAGGGAACGTACAACTCCTTCAAATTAGTATTTTTGAATCCTTTGGGTAAACACCAAGTAGTGCAAATGCTGAGTTATAGGCTAGTTCTCTTTTTAAATTTTTGAGGAACCCCCATACTGTTTTCCAGAGTTGATGCAATAGTTTGCATTCCTATCAAAGTGTAAGAGGGTTCCTTTTTCTCTACCTCCTCACATCCTCATCCTGTTTCCTGTTTTGTTATTTATAGCCATCATGACATGTGTGAGGTAAGGGTATCTCACTGAAGTTTAGATTTTTATTTCCCTGATAATGACTGATGTTGAGTATCTTTTTATGTGTATTTTAGGTATCTGGGTGTTTTTATTTTATTTTATTTTATTTTATTTTCTCATCTTTCCAAGATTCATTGTTTATGAACCACACCCAGTGATCCATGCAACATGTGCCCTCCTTAACACCCACCACCAGGCTTACTAATCCCACATACCCCTCTCTTCCAAAACCCTCTGTTTGTTTCTCAGAGTCGACAGTCTCTTATGGTTCAACTCTTCCTCTGATTTCTCCCAATTCACTTTTCCTTTCCTTCCCCTAATGTCCTCCATTTTGTTCCTTATGCTCCACAAGTAAGTGAAACCATATGATACTTGACTTTCTCTGCTTGGCTTATTTCACTGGTGTTTTCTTTAGAAAAAATTATCTATTATGTCTTTTGTCCATTTCTTAACTGGATTATTTGCCTTGGGGTGTTGAGTTTGATGAGTTATTTAAAGGTTTTGGATATTAACCCTTTTTCATATATATCTTTGCAAATATCTTCTCCTACTCTATAGACTGTCTTTTAGTTTTATTGATTGTTTCCTTTGCTGTGAAGAATGTTTGCATCTTATTCAATTCCAATAGTTTATTTTTACCTTTGTTTCTGTTGCCTTAGGAAACATATCAAGAAAGTACTTATTAAGGGTGATGGGAAAGAAGTTACTGCCTGTGTGCTCTAGGATTATCTTATATTTTGGTCTTTAATCCATTTTGAATTTATTTTCCAGTATGGTGTAAGAAAGTTGTCCCAATGTGGTAGACCCTTCCTCCTGAAGATCAGAACTAGGACCTACCACATAAGGTTATTTATAAACAATTTTTAAGTTATTTAGTTATTTATAAATAAATAAAAATAAATAAATACATAAATACATAAGCTCGATTAATCTCTAGATACACTTATCAAGAAAAAAGAGAAAAAAATCAAACAAATGAAATCATGAATGTAAGAGGAGATATAAACTAACACCACAGAAATAAAAACTGTTGTAAGGAAGTATCATTGAAAATTATATGCCTCACAATCTAGAAAACATATACATATTTTATGAAACATATAACTCACAAAAACTAAAAAAAAAAAATAGGAGAGACAAAATTTGAACAGACTGATTACAGCAAAGTAATTGAATCAGTAATCAAAACACTCCCAACAAAAGACCAAGACTAGATCGTTGCACAGACCAATTCTACCATACATTATAAGAAGAGTTAATACTTCTTCTAAAACTGTTACAAAAATTCAAAAGGAAGAAAATCTTCTAATTTCATTCTAGGGATCCATTATTACCCCTCATACCAAAACCAAATAAAGACACCATTATAAAAAGGAAATAGAGACAAATATATCTAATGAACATAGATGCAAAAATTCACAACAAAACACTAGCAAACCAAATCCAACAGAATATTAAAAAATATTTACCATGATCAAGTGGGTTTCATTACTGGGTTACCAGTGTGGTTTAATATTTAAAACTTAATCAATGTGGTACAAAAAATCAATAAAAGAAAGGATAAGAACTATAAGATCTTTTATATAAATTCAGATAAAAAGCATTTAACTAAATAAAACATGCATTCATGATAAAAAAAAGATCTTAATAAAGTAGGATTAGAAGGAACATACTTCAACATAATAAAGATCATACATGGAAAACCCACAGCTAACATCCTCCTTAATGAGGAAAAACAGAGACTTTCCCCTTAGGTCAGGAACAAGTTAGGATATCCACTTTCACCCCTTTTTTTCAGCATAGTATTGGAAGTCCTAGCTACAATAATCAGACAACAAAAATAAATGAAAAGTAACCAAATTGAGAAGGAAGAAGTCAAACTCTTCTATTTGCTGATGACACTATATGCTAGAGAACCCAAATGTGTCAACAAAACACTGCTATAATTGATAAAAAAAAATCAGTAAGGTCTCAGTATACAAAATCAATGTACAGAAATACTTTGCATTTTTGAACTTCAATAGCAAAGCAGCAGTAAGAGGAATTAAGAAAATGATTTCATTTACAATTGCACCACAAAGATGATACCTAGGAATAAACCTAACCAAATACATGAAAGACCTGTACTTTGAAAATTGTAAAATACTGATGAAAGAAACTGAAGATGACACAACGAAATGGAACAGCATCCCATGCTCGTGGATCAGAAGAACAAATATTGTTAAAATGCTTATACTAATAAAGTAATAAAGTAATCTAGACATTTGTTGCAATCCCTATCGAAATACCAAGACCATTTTTTCATAGAATGAGAACATACTATCTAAAATTTTTATGGAATCACCAAAACAAAATAAAAACAAACAAAAAAACATACACACACAACAAAAAAACACCAGAAACAAACAAACAAAACCCCACCTGAATAGCCAAAGCAATCTTGGAAAAGAAAAAATACTGGCGGCATCACAGTTTTGAACTTCAAGTTATATTATGAAGCTGTAGTGATCAAAACAGTGTGGTATTGGTGCAAAAAATAAACAGTTCAGTAGAACAAAATAGAAAACCCAGAAATAAACCCACAATTATATGGTCAGTTAATCTTTAACAAAGTAGGAAAGAATATCCAATGAGAGAAAGGCACTCCGTTCAAGAAATGGTGTTAGGAACCTGACATAAAGATGTGAAAGAAGGAAACTGGGATGCCTTCCTACACCATACACAAAAGTCGCTCAAAATGAACTAAAGACAAAATGTGAAACCTAGAAGAGTAAAAATTATAGAATATAGCACCATCAGTAACTTATCTGACACCTGCTGTAGCAAGTTTTTTTTTTTTAATCTTTGAAAAACATTGGGGTACATGTATTCCTTTGAATTAATATTTTTTGTATACCTTGGGGTAAATAACTAGTAGTGCAATTGCTGGGTTGCATTGCAGCTCTATTTTTTTAACTTTTTGAGGAACCTCCATACAGTTTGCCACAATCACTGCACCAATTCAATTTCCCACCGACAGTGCAAAAGGGTTCATTTTTCTCCAAATCCTCACCAAGACCTGTTTTGTCTTGTGTTGTTGATTTTGGCCATTCTGAGCTGTGTGAGGTGATACCTCAATGCAGTTTTCATACGGATTTTTTTGATTGTAGGCGATGAACAGAATTTCATGTTTCTGTTGACTATTTGTATGTCTTGTTTGGAGAAATGTCTATTCATGTCTTCTATAGTTTTTATTGGATTATTTGCATATTATTTAAAAAGTTCTTTACATATTTTGGAAACTATTCCATTAATGTATATGTTATTTGCATTTACCGTCTTCCATTCTGTAAGTTGCTTTTTAGTTTTGTTGGTAGTTTCTTTTCCTTCAGTGTTCAGACACATTTGGTTTTTTGTTTTGTTTTTTACTTCTGATTTTTAATTTTTTAAATTTCTTTTCAGTGTACCAAAGTTCATTGTTTATGCAACACACTCAGTGTTCAATGAAATACATGCCCTCCATAATACGCACCACCAGATTCACCCAACTTCCCACCCCGGCCCCTACAAAACCCTCAGATTGGTTTTCAGAGTCCATAGTGTTTCATGGTTTACCTTTCCTTCCAATTTCCCAGGGGAAAGAGGAGAACTCCCCTCTCCTCTCCATCTCCCCGTGTCCTCCGTCTTATTTCTTATGCTCCACAAATAAGTGAAACCATATGATAACTGACTTTCTCTGCTTGACTTATTTCACTCAGCATAATTTCTTCCAGTCCCGTCCATGTTGCTACAAAAGTTGGGTATTCATCCTTTCTGATGGAAGCATAATACTCCATAGTGTATATGAACCACATCTTCCTTATCCATTCGTCCATTGAAGGGCATCTTGGTACTTTCCACAGTTTGGCGACCGTAGCCATTGTTGCTATGAACATTGGGATACAGATGTCCCTTCTTTTCACTACATCTGTATATTTGGGGTAAATACCCAGTAGTGCAATTGCAGGATCATAGGGTAGCTCTATTTTTAATTTTTGAGGAATCTCCACAAGTGGCTGCACCAACTTGAATTCCCACCAACGATGTAAAAGGGTTCCCCTTTTTCCACATCCTCTCTAAAAATTGCTTCCTTTCCTGTTAATTTTGGCCATTCTAACTGTTGTAAGGTGGTATCTTTATGAGGTTTTGAGTTGAATTTCCCTGATGGCTAATTATGATGAACATTTTTTCATGTGTCCGTTAGCCATTTGTATGTCTTCTTTGGAGAAGTGTCTGTTCATGTTTTCTGCCCATTTTAAGTCATGATTATCCATTTTTGAGTGTTGAGTTTGAGGAGTTCTTTATAAATCTTCACTATCAACTCTTTGTCTGTAGTTTCATTTGCAAATATCTTCTCCCATTTCATGGGTTGCCTCTTTGTTTTGTTGACTGTTTGTTTTGCTGTGCAGAAACTTTTGGTCTTGAATAAGTCTCAAAAAAATTTTTTTTAATTTCTCTTGCCTTTGGAGGCATGTCTTGAAAGAAGTTGCTCTGACTGATGTCGAAGAGATTACTGCCTATGCTCTCCTCTAGAATTTTGATGGATTCCTGTCTCATGTTTAGATCTTTCCTCCATTTAGAGTTTATCATTGTGTATGGTGTAAGGGAGTGGTCAAGTTTCATTCTACTGTACACAGTAGAATATACAACACCATTTCTTGAAGAGACCGTCTTTTTCCCACTGTATATTTTTTCCTGATTTTTTGAACATTATTTGACCATAGAGTTGAGGGCCCACATCTGGGCTCTCTACTCTATTCCACTGGTCTATGTGTTTGTTTTTATGCCAGTACCATGCTATGTGTGGCCTAGTGGACCCAAAGCTCGCTGAAACTACCTCTTGGTTATAGTAGCAGCATCCTGCTCTGGTCTGTCCTTTCAATGAGGAGGAGGAGTGTGAAAAATATCATTCTCCAGTCACTCTGACCAAGAGAGAATTCCAGCAGATTCCCCACATTTTGCTGGGGTTCTCAGGTTGGATCATTTATAAATTAGCTGCTCTTTTAAACTATGTTTTTCCCCCTTATCTGGGCCCAAGGATAGAGAAATATGTTCCCTGTCCCTCAGTACAATCCCTTCCCACTGCACTTTACAGTGTAGGGTGTGGAACTTACCTTAGTTAACATGTCTCCACCCCTCTCATTATTCTCTTTTGCAATTCTAACTTTAATTGTACAGAAGTTGTTCCCTCAGTCCTCAGTTCTTAAGGAGGGATTGCTCTATTAACAGTTATAATTTTGTATGTCCATGGATGAGAGGAGTTCAGGGTTTTCCTATATTGCCATCTTAAACTGAAACTCATGTAATATCTAACTTAAAATTATATAGCCACTAACCACATTTTTCCATAACTACAACAACATAAAATATTTCACACATATAAAAACTGAAAGAATTTTTCTGTCAGCAGATCTGTGAATCTGAATTAAAAACATAGTGATTAGGGAAAGGAAAAAAAGGTATATATACTAAAAGATATGAAGGAGAGAAGAAGAACAATATTCCTTTACATCTATTTTTATTTTTACCATAAAAATGGTAAATATAAAAATAGATGTAAAGGAATATTGACTAAATAAGCAATATAGGTCACAGTTGGTGGAGGTATGGGTACAACTAAAAACCATGATGAAACTAATACAAATATAGAAATTAGTGTTCTAAAAACATAACATCTCCTGGAAAGTATAAAGAAAATAATTCCCAGTGGCCTCTATAAAGTCAAGAATACATGTTGTAATGTCAAACATATACACCAAAATCCATATAAAAGAATGCAGAGCTATTCTGGCAATGAAGAGAAAAATTGGGATTATAAAATACACTAATCAAAAAGAGGGAAAGAAGCAGAAAACAAATGCACTAAACAGAAAGTAAATGCCAAGTAAGCAAACAGAAATATATCCAGAATTATATCAAATACAAATAATCAAAATGCTAAAATTAAAATACCAAAAATTTATCAAAAACAAAATTATTTACATTTACATATTTTCAAGTGAAAACCAAAAGAAGTTATCAATATAAAAATGTAAAATTATGTACCTCGTAAGACTATGCAAAAGAAAGCTGGCATACTTATTCTATAACAATAAATAGGAAATAAAGCAAGCAACAGTTTCTTTGTTAGATAAAGAAGACACTTTCTTAATGACAGAGGGACCCTTCTACCACAAGGTATCATAAAATAAATTCCCTGTGCACAATGTAGTTTCATTGCAGACATCACTTCATCTGACAGACTTAAAAAAAGAATGTGACAATGTGTGGTATTTTAAATCAAAAGTCTAGATAATAGAACTGATAGAAATGTCAGCATAGAGAAAGATCAGGGAAAGCAAACTGACAGAGACACATCCTGTTTCCCTCCTCACAGTATTACAGACTATCCCTACTCCCTCCTAATGGCAGAGTTCATAGCAATGTGTTTGCAGGGCCAGCTTATTTCAGCATCCCCGAACAGACTCTTGCTCATTAAATTTGTAATTTTAGGCTATTCTAATCCATTGTCCAGTCACTCAATGCACCTACAACTGTCACATATTATTTTAAGGTATTTATTCAAAGTGATATATTGACAATAATTTTCATCATTATAAGAGGAAGTAGGCCATTTTACTTTTAAAAATATTACCATAACAAGTTATATCCTCTGCTTCTCCAGCATTCTTTAGAGTATATTTGATTTCTACTTGGCCATGTGACTATTATTACATGTAATCAATTCCCATTCCTTCTCTTTTTTTTGACAGCCTTATATAATTGGCTAATATTTAAGAACATCATGTTCATTATAAACATAAAATAAGTGCTTAAATAACCCCCTGGCTGTTTCAAAAGATCATCAAAACTGATCTAATATCACCTGTGTAGTTTTTTTCTGAAATAGAGAAAAGAGGCATATATGCTAAATATGAAATTTGTGTTTGAATTCCAATGGACATTTGAAACTATGAAGGTATTTAGTAGAGAGACAGAGATGATGTTTCCTTGTAAATACATCACATGCCTAAGTTGCATCTGTATATGGGAATTCATAAAGAACATCAAAATGATGAGTAGAACATATTTTCAAATAATTTGAATTATTTCAGAAAGAAATCACTGAGGAGCTTAATATATTTATTAGAATCAAATGTAGTGAAATGAAGCGCCATCTGTATCCATCCCAATGTTCATAGCAACAATGGCCCTGGTCGTCAAACTGGATAGAGCCAAAATGTCTTTCAACAGACAAAGGGATAAAAAAGATATGGTCCATATATACAATGGAATTTTATGCCTCCATCAGAAAGGATGAATATCCAACTTTTGTATCAACAGGGACGGTACTGGAGGAGATTATGCTGAGTGAAATAAATCAAGCAGAGTCAATTAACATATGGTTTCACTTCTTTGTGGAACATAATGAATAACATGGAGGAAATTAGGAGAAGGAAGGGAAAAGTGAATTGGGGGAAATCAGAGGCAGAGACAAGCCATGAGAGACTGTAGAGTCTGAGAAATGAACTAAGGGTTTTGGAGGGGAAGGGGTTGAGGGGTTTGGTGAACATGGTGTTGCATATTAAGGAGGGCACTTGTTGCATGGAGCACTGGGTGTGATACATAAACAATGACTCTTGGAACACTGTAAAAATAAAATAATGTTTAAATATAAGCAAACAAAGGATCAAATGTCATCCCATAGTTTATTTACAAAATTCCTCTCCCTCACAGTGTAGAGGGTTAATTGAACCTTTATGACCTTTGTTTTGACTTGGTCTTTGAATCCATTTCCTGCTACTATGTTCACTTTTTTGGGGGAAAGAGTTTTTCATTGTCCAGGTATATATAATTGCTTTTATAACAATGTCCATCCGTGTTTTGAATATCGTTTTGTCTCTGTAAGACATTTCCAGTATCTCTTGTTACTTAAATTTACTACTCCTTGAAGATATTATCTCGGGATACAACTTGGTGTTATAGACAAATGATGATACATTAAAATTAGTAATCAGTGCAGTGTTGTTTTAATTACTCCCCTGAAATCCATATTAATCTAACTGTGACAAACTGGGTCCTATAAGCTATTCACTTGGGTCCCCTGTTTTTGAGTCAGGAAACCCTTTGAGAGATCTTAAGTATAATTAATAACACTTAAGCAAACGTAAAAGTCTGTTGACTGCAACTTAAATGAACTATTGCCTGTTTTCCATGTTTTCTAGTAATATAACATGGGTCACTGTTTGAACATGATGCTCTGCAAAGAACTAAAGTAAGTATTTGTAGACATTCAGTCTAATTTTATAGCGACCATGAAATTATGCCCTACATAGAAATATTTCTGAAGCAAACAACTTCTTTAGTTATTTTTTAGGTACATTGTGAGAAAAATAAAATCCACCCATGGTTTAAAATACAGTCCCAAAGAGGGGATATTAATTCCATGATAAATGTAGTTAAATTTTTTGATTGCTTCTTAATTGATTTATTTTACATCAGATATGTATGAATTGGAGTTTAGAACAAAGTCAGCAAAATCTAGGTTAATATATGCGGTTACTGGTGTGGTAGGAATACTTAATATATCTGGGAAATCTTTTTTTTTTAATATCTCATTTATTTAATTAACATCAAGGCTCAATTAGCAAGGTTGTTTAAAATGGGTTTTCAAGACTTCTCAATTGTAAAACTGGTCTATGCTGCTTTAAAAAATGACTCAGAAATGTAGCTTTATTTGATGTGTACATTCTGTCCATCATATATAAGAATCTGTGATAGATTCCTTTATTTTCCAACTGTATTGAAAATATATGCATTAATTTGATACCCAAAAACATTTACAGCAATTCTATTTCTGAGCATATATCTAAAAGAATTGATAGCAAGTTCTCAAAGAGATATTTGCGCATGAGTATTTATATTAGCATTATTCACAATAGCCAAAAGGTAGAGGAAACTCAAATGCACATCAACAGATAAATGAGTAAACACAATATGGTATTCCATTGTAGAATATTATTCAAACTTTAAAAATAAGGATTTTTTTAATTTTTTTCTTTAAAGAAGATTTTTTACACATGTTACAACATGAATGAACCTTGAGGACATTACACTAAATAAAATAACCCAGTTATAAAAAGTCAAATATTGTATGATTCCACTTATAAGAGTTATCTAGGATAATCAAGCTTATAGAATCAGAAAGCATAACTGTGATTGCCAAGGACTGTGGGTAGATAGAGAAAAATTTTTAATGGGTATAGAATTTCAGCATTATAAGATAAGAACGTTCTGGAGATTGCAAAACAAGGTGAATATAATTAACACTAATGAACTGTACACTTGGAAACAATTAAGATAGTAAAATTTAAGCTATTCATAGTTACCAAAATTAAAGAATTTAAATTTTAAAACCTCTTTTACTGACATTTGTCTCTTAAATAATTGAGTGAGTTATAGTTATTTCAAATGTTCCAGTTTGTGGATATGGTATAGATAAGGAGATAGGCTAGAGCAAGAAATAGAAGAGAAATATAAAATATTTATATTGTCAAATCTTTCTTTCTAATTGCTGAGCTATAAATCATATTTATAAGATTGTACATCAAAAAAACAAATAAATCCCCATAAAATAGTGAAATTATTACTAGGACACCTGAAATAAGAGTGAGTAGAAGAAATTGGAGTTAAGCAGCAATAATCCTAGAGCTCTTCCTGAAGTAGTTAGTATTGTACGAAAGATCTCTAAGAGGCAAATATTGACAAAGAACCAGGCAATATAGCCTGCCAAGAAAATGTGCAGGAAATGGAAAAATTAGGCTTAAACCCCTGCCTCCTATATCCAGGGTCCACATATTACCAAATAAGCTGTTCCTTACTTTCTTCTCTTTTTTTTTTAAGATTTTATTTATTTGACAGATAGCGAGAGATCACAAGTAGGCAGAGAGGCAGGCAGAGAGAGGGGAAGGAAGCTCCCCAATGAGCAGAGAGCCCAATGTGGAGCTCAATTCCAGGACCCTGAGCTGAAGTCAGAGGCTTAAACCACTGGGCCACTCAGGTGCCCCAGCTGTTCTTTACTTTCCAGAAGACTTTGTTATAAAGTGATTCTCAATGCTTCATTTTGATATACCTTTTGTAAGATCCTTTTTGTTCTGTTTCTTTTGTTTGTTTTTATTTGTTAATTTTTATTTTTTATTTAAGTTCAATTTATATACCATATAGTGTATTAATAGTTTCAGAGGTAGAATTTAGTGAGTTGCTTATAACACGCAGTGCTCATCACATTACATGTGCTCCATAATTCCCAACACTCATTCACCCCATTCCTCGACCCATGCCCCTCCATCATCCCTGTTTGTTTCCTAGAGTTAAGAGTCTCTTACGGTTTGTATCCTTCTCTATTTTTATTTTATTTTTCATTCCCTTTCCTATCTTTGTCTGTTTTGTTTCTTAAATTCCACATGTGAGTGAACTCATATGGTATTTGTCTTTATTTGACTAACTTATTTTGCTTAGCATAACACCCTCTAGTTCCAGTCACATCATTGAAAATGACAAATCACATTCCTTTTATGTCTGAGTAATATTCCACTGTGTGTGTATATATATACAATCATCTGTTGATAGATATATGGGTTCTTTCCATAGTTTGTAATATACTATGGTTTATTAACAATTTTCAAGCACACAACTCATTACTATAGGAGAGCTTGAAATCCGGCTGATAGAATGTTTATGGAAGACTTTGTTCAATGGCCCCATTATTTCCTTCTTACTTCATGGAAAAAAAATCCCAATTGGATTTTGGACTCTATGAGAGATTAAACAAGGAGAGTTATGAGTTTAAAGTTGAATTTGTAAAATTATATTTTTCCAAACTTAGAAAATAAAATGCTTTTGAAGTGAATGTGTGGTTAATATTCTCAGAAATAGCCATTGTACTGGCCTCAGGTGTTCCAGGGTGATCAACTGTCCCAGTTCTCCTGAGATAGAGTTTTCTAAGATGTGAGACTTCCAGTGGCAAAACAGGGGCAGTCCCAGTCTTGGCAGTCTTGCTGAGGTAGGGCCATAATTTGTACTCTGTTATTTACACACTTCCCTAACGCCCATCACCTTTTATCTTTTTACACTGAATTCTATTTCTCATCACACTGATTGTTTATTACTGTCTCTCGTTGATATCTTCAAAATCTTTAAAAATTTAAAAGTGGCCATTTTCATCTATTTCCTCTACTTAACCTGTGAAAATGAAACATCCTCCTTGAACCAACCTTGAATTAGAATACCTGTGACTTAAACTTTCCTAATGGAAAGTGTCCTAAAGTAAAAAGGCATTCAATAATGTGAGAGAAGACAATAAATTGTACCACTCTAGTCCAATTGAACAGGGTTGCTGCTGTGGTGACTTCATAGCAACCTGCCTTATCCATAGCAGGGCATAAATTTAAAAGAGTGCTGATGTTGTTCATGCCAGCAATAAAGATGAAGACATTTGAAAACAGTGATCATGATGATGATGTCCTTTATACTTGGCAGAATATATTGTGATCTGAGATTTGCATCAGCATAACATTATCTTATAAATGACAACATGAGTGAGTTTTTTCATTGGATTCTCTGGATCCAGATCTCCATGTCACCAATGTAAGATTGTATGACAATGAATAAGTTTGTTAATTATGCCATATTTCACTGACTTCATGATATTTAAAATACAGACATTAACTTTCTTAATTCTTCACTAATCCTGTTCTCAGAATCAAACAAAATAGCTGAATAAATGACATATAAATAAAACATCAATATGAACTTCTGATAAATGCTCTGAGCTCTAGGAGTCAGAAAACACAAAATGACCTCAATTCTGTCCCTCTAGGAAAAGATAGGTAATGTTAATTTGTTAGAGTTCCTGCATCCTGCCAAACAATTAAAATTAACTTGTCTAAATTATTTCTATAGATAGTTTTATTTATTATATAAATTTTATTTTATTCTGGTAACTGTTCTTACGAGCACATCCTTATGTTAGATTTAATTAAATTTATATTTTCTGCAATCAATTGGTGCTTATAAACCGAATTTCAGCTCAAAATGGACAATATAATGCCTCCCTTTATTCTCTATGTTGCCTTTAGGGCTATCTTTCTAAAAATTGGAGAAAAACACACATCATTCTCTGTCTCAGAAATTTTCAAATTGTCCATTTGCCTACAGAAAAACAATAATTTATAACATAATAATCTGAACAAGTTCGATTTTGTTCACACAATAATTCTGTGCATACCGTCATTGTCTTCTAGTGAAACTACTTGCCATTTCTCAGATACATTTGTATATCATGCCTCCTTAATTTTGCTTGGAAATTATTTCCCCTCTTCTCTATCCTTTCACAGTTACTGAAAATTATTTACCTCCAGAATAATACTACATTTAATTTTTTGATGAGATGTTCCATAATCCTATCCAAGAGAAGATTAACATGCTATATATTTTTAAGGATTTTATTTATTTATCTGAAAGAGGTACAATGAGAGAGGAATCACAAGCAGGGGCAGTGGAAGGGGGAGAAGCAGGCTTCCTGTAGAGCAGGGAGCCTGTTGGGTGGCTGGATCCAAAGACACTGGAATCATGACCTGAGCCAAAGACAGACACTTAACAACTGAGCCACCCAGGTGCCCCTACACGCAATTGTTGTATATCTAATAATTTCCCCATGCCCCTGTGTATGCTGATTAAATGTTTTACCACTAACCCTGAGAAAAGTGAAGACATATATTGCATTCCTGCTTCGTTTTAATTAAATATAATAGCATAATGACTAGTATGAAGAGTGATCTTTAAATAATTATTGAATAAAATCATTTTAATTATGATCAGATTTAATTGAATTATCTTTTATTTTGTCAACATAATCTGCTTATTCTTTTATTATAATAATTATTCAATAATTTCAAATGTAGTATTGGAATTTTTGTTCCATTAATCATTAAAAATTGCCTCATAATTAATTTAAAAATTCCAGATGTTAAAGCTATGTTTTAAAAACAGACTATAGTGTGGAGGGAAGGCAAGATGGTGGCAAGATAGTAATGTCCCCTAAAGTGAGCTGATTATCTACCAGATCACTCTGAACACACATGAAATCAGCCTGAGATGTAGGAATATACACTTCTAGATCTGTACAGGGGTAGAAGACACCAGTGGACAGGTACAGTGGAGTGGGAACGTTGGACTGATATCATAAGATAAGCAAAAGGGATAGGGAGCTACCAGAAGTGATCCATTGGAAAGTAAAACACCAATACAAGAGTGCCCTGTAATTGGGAACAGCATTAACTTGGAGTCTGATTAAAAGAACTCAAAAAGAGCAAAAGACCTTAAGGGGAAATTGGTGGAATCATAGACTAGATTTGGATTCCAAATAATAATCATTAACACATTTAATTGGCAGCTCATTGTGGTTTAAATTTTGGGTTATGGCTTTGCATGCATTGTTTAATCCTCAGAACAACTCAAAGCTTACCGCTGTTTTAATTCTCTATTAAACTAATGAGGATAGATGGAAACTCAGAAAATGCACTTTAAAACTCCAATGTCATAGAGAAAAAAATGCCAGAATCAGGAATTATTTTTTATGTATTAACCTATTTATAACTAAAATGTAGTGATTTTGTACTTCCAAATTTAAGTCAATGGAAAATCTGAGTTGGATTAAACATAAAAGCTAAAACAATATAAATAATTTAGATGAGAGAAATAGAAAAGGACATGATCAAGAGTCAAAGATTTTCAACTTATAAAACCTGGAAAAATGTGTTTCCCTGCTGATGTGAGCAGATATTTATTTATTATTCATTCATTCATTCATTCATTCATTGTATACTTTGGCCTTTTAGGGCTGATGGTAGCATCCAAAACAGGCATGACTTACTTGCAGAATATCAATAGAAACCATTGACCACACTGGATTCCTGTGGATTAACAAAAGTATCTATTTCTACTGTAGGTCAATAATGCTTATTCTGAACAAAGTTATTATTGTCAATATATAGCTTCTTCTCTCCATGAACTGGATGATGGTCCCCTTTTGTATTTGTCCTATCTACACACAGTAATGGTCCCAGTTCATAGAACCAACACAGAACAGGACTGAACCAATGTCATTAGCACTCGGTAAGGTATATGATGTTCCAAGAAGAGATGAGAAAAGAAATCTCCAGGTACCCTCACTATTTTGTTCTTAACTCAGAGATAGTGAACCACAGGTGAATTACCCAGTATTTTTGCAAAGTTTCACCATTTTATAAAATTCTGTTTTGTATCTTAGGACTGAATTTCTCCCTTACATCCAGCTTCACAAAAATTGATCATTAACAATTAAATATATAAATAGAATTTTTACATGGATAGGTAAAAATTATCCAAATGAAAATTGAAGGTTTCTTCTTCATTACCAAAGAAGGTTAAGTTTATATTTGAGTGTATATTTCAGTGAGTAAGATCACATAGACTGGAAGAGGACTGTTACCTTATAGATTCATCCAAAAGTATTTGATAACAGATCTCTGATTCAAATGAAATAACCAGACCAGGGCCTTTTAATATAATTTAAAGTATATTTAGCACTCAGTATTTCAAAATTTAGTTATTACTCATTTTAATATGACATTTAAAATATTATTTTTAAGATTTATTTATTTATTTGATAGAGAGCATACACAAGGGGAAGGTCAGAAGGAGATAAAGAAGCAGGCTCCCCATGCAGCAGAGAGCCAGATGTGAAGTTAGATCCAAGGGCCCTGAGATCATGATCTGAGCCAAAAACTGATGCTTAACCAACCAAGCCCCACAGGTGCCCTAATATTAAAAATATGTTAATTGAACTTCAAGTAGCAACTATCTCATCTTTATTTCCCTGTTTCAAGTCATGTCTCATTCAGAATAAAATCTCATGTTCTTTAAAGTATTCAGTTTTCATGTATGCTTGCCATACTATTGGTATTTTACCCAAAAGTATATAGCAGAAAGGTTAAGAACAATTTGTTAAACATTAGACAGTCTAGGTGAGATAAAAGAAAAAAATGTTTAGTATTTGTGTCGCCTGCTCCTGGGCTCCCATAGAAACTACACTTTCATCAAGTTCAGGATGGATTCACCAAACTTCAAAACCTGGGCTGTATTTCTGCCTTGAGCACACACGGTACATCTGCTTCATTAGCAAATAACCTAAATAAATAAATAAACAAATAGGCGCCTGTGTGGCTCAGTGGGTTAAAGCCTCTATCTTCAGCTCAGGTCATGATCTCAGGGTCCTGGGATTGAGCTCCACATTGGGTTCTCTGCTCAGATGGGAGCCTGCTTCCTCCTCTCTCTCTGTATGCCTTCCTTTCTGCCTACTTATGATCTCTGTCTTTCAAATAAATAAATAAAATATTTAAAAAATCAAACTAAAGATATAAATAAAAATCTCCCTAAATTCTGTTCCCATACCTCCTAAGCTTGCAAACTTGGTTACTAAAAACAAAATAAAGTTTGTGATTTTCTTAAATACCCTTCCTTATGATAATTTGCAATTCCTGATGTAACTATATATATCCCTGTATTAAGTATTCATTCTGTCCAGAGCACTCTTTCCTTTGTGAAGATTGTGTATCCCAGACAGCTGTCCTCACTTGGGCTCAAATAAAACTATCTCTCTCTCTCTCTCTCTCTCTCTCTCTCTCTCTCTCTCTCTTTCTTAGCAGTTCTAAAATCTTTGTTCATTTTGCATCAAATAGAAACAATCCTGGCTCTTCCTCTTATGAGATATGCATTCTTGGCCTCTGTTATTCTTCTGTCACTCCACTGTTTTCATATCAACTGTATGCAGATGAAAATGTCAAAGTCCCATCATGTTTGTTATGAAACGATTATAGATATAAGCAATGACAAGTGTTACATTATTATACTATCAGAAAATAAGAAATGGGGCACCTGGGTGGCTCAGTGGGTTAAGCCTTTGCCTTTGGTTCAGGTCATGATTTCAGGGTCCTGTGGTTGAGCCCTGCATCTGGCTCTCTGCTCAGCAGGGAGCCTGCTCCCCCCATCCCTGCTACTTGTGATCTCTCTCTCTGTAGTATACATAAATAAAATCTTAAAATAAAGAAAATAAGAAATAAATCTAGGGGTTCTGAAGGTGGCTTATAGATTTCATAAAATATTTTTCTATTGGTCTCAATAGCTACACATAGATTAGTCAGTAAATTTAGCATATTATTAGTCCATTGAATTTAGGAAATTAATAATTCAGGTTTCAGAGCTTAGAGGAAAAAGCAGACTGCCTATAGCCTCAAAATGATTTTTCTTTCTTCTGTTTGGGTAACAGGGGTAGAGTATGATCTCTGAAAATTCAAAGAACTATTATGAAACATACATTTATCAATAAATTTAAAGACATTTTGGATACTTTTACTAGATGTACCAAGTCAGAATAGTCCTCACAGTCATATATACATGTAAAAACCTGGTTATGCATGAAAACAGATCTATCCAAAAAAGGAATATAGTTGAGAAAATACTGAAGGTTTTTGGTGGGAAGTAATAAAATGAACAAGAACTTTCCTCCACAGAAAGGAGAACTCTCTTACACTGTTGATGGGAATGCAAGCTGGTACAGTTACTCTGGCAAAAAGTATGGAGACTCCTCAAGAATTTAAAAATAGAGCTATCCTATGACCCAGAAATTTCACTACTAGGTATTTACCCCATAGATACAGATGTAGTGAAAAGAAGGGTCATATGCACCCCAGTGTTCATAGCAGCAATGTCCACATTAGCCAAAACTAGAAAAAGAGTCCAGACATCAATCAAAAAATGTGTGGACAAAGAAGAGACTGTGTGCATGTGCACATGGGCACGTGCACACATACACACACACACACACACACACACTCTCTCTCTCTCTCTCTCTCTCAGGATTATTGCTTAGCCATCAAAAAGCATAAAATCTTACCATATGCAATGACATGGGTGAAACTAGAGGGTATTATGCTAAGGCTGTATAATATCTAATATTTTTTTCCATTTCGTATCATTTTTGGAAATAAAGAATTTTTACAAGAACTTTGAAGCTTATGGAGCTTTAATGGCAAATTTACAGCTATACTAAAATAAAGATGCACTCCTAGATCTTCTAAATTTATGTCCAATCTTTTCACCATTGTATGACAGCACAAAAAATTAGTTCATGCAATTTTGGAAATGTGATTCTGCAATTGAAGAGAAAATATCAGGCAAGCAATTGATTAAATTCTTCATTTTAGACACCAGTGAATTATTCAGGGGTCCCTGAATATGCAGTCTCAGGATATTCTGTTGGACATGTTCCCTCTGAACTCTTTCCACTATTATTAGCCCTGTCAGTTTCTTTTGTTCTTGATATTTCTGCTCACATATGTTTCAAGAAAGATAGCATGTAGTTAACTACTAGTGAGATATGCAGTTCTTGTATTCTATTTCATATATATGTGAATTATACTCAAATAAGTTTCAACTCAAAATGGTAATATTGAAATACCTGAATATATTTACTTTTCTTACCCTTTTTTTCTCAACCAGTGGCTCCCATTCAAAGGAGTCATTGATTGAAGAGCATGCATCAGAAAATTGCATCCTTCTGAAGAATAGAAGATATTGCCAGGAAGTCAGAACTCTATCAAAATGGAGTTCTTGCTACTGAGTTGTATCACATCATCACACACATCACTAAATTCATACACACACACACACACACACACACACACACACACACACACACACCACACCTCCTAATAAAGCACCAAGATCATCTTAATTCACAATTGCTCACTTTCTGCAATATCTGTCATCAAAGCAAGATGAATAATAGCATCGTAGCTGAGTTTATGATTCTGGGCCTCACCCAAAATCCTGAACTGCAAAGAGTTCTCTTCATTGTCTTTCTCTTCATGTACACTGTGGCCTTTCTTGGAAATGCACTTATTGTCATTGCCATCATCTATAACACCACTTTGCATACACCCATGTATGTTTTCCTTTCGGCACTGGCTATTGTGGACATCGTATGCACAACAAGCATTATACCAAAGATGCTGGTGACCATGCTAACAGCAGGAAGGAGTATTTCCTATGAAAGTTGTATGTCCCAGCTCTTCTTCTTCACGTGGTCCCTAGGAGCTGAGATGGTTCTCTTCACCACAATGGCCTATGACCGCTATGTGGCCATCTGTTTCCCTCTTCACTACAGAACTATTATGAACCATCATATGTGTGTGACCTTGCTGAGCATTACCATGGTGATTGCAGTAACCAATTCCTGGGTGCACACTGGTCTTATCCTGAGGCTGACATTCTGTGGTCCAAACACCATTAACCACTTCTTCTGTGAGATACCCGCACTGCTGTCTTTGTCCTGCAGCCCCGTTAGAATCAATGAGATTATGGTATATGTTGCTGATATTACCCTGGCCATAGGTGACTTCACACTCACCTGCATCTCCTATGGTTTTATCATTGCTGCCATTTTCCGCATCCGCACAGCAGAAGGGAAAAGGAAGGCTTTTTCAACATGCTCGTCCCATCTCATAGTGGTGTCCCTTTACTACTCCCCTGTAATCTACACCTATATCCGCCCTGCTTCCAGCTACTCATTTGAAAGAGACAAGGTCATAGCTGCACTCTATACTCTTGTGACCCCAACATTAAACCCAGTTGTGTATAGTTTCCGAAACAAGGAGATGCAGACAGGGATTCAGAAAGTTTTTCCATTTCTGAAACATTAGTAGTTTCAAAAGGGAATGTCAGCTTTGTACTCCAGAATCATTTCCTAGAACATCTCATATTTTACTGGTCATTTATAGATATTTCCTTCCCAGATTTCCTATTCCTTCTTAAGAGTAACAATGTTTCTTTCCATTATGAATCATTGTCTTAGCTCCTGATTTCTAAAATGCACTTACTTTCTTACCATCACACTACTGATTTACACTTACTACTTTACATATTTCTAACACACTTTCTTTTATGAAAGCTTTCACTATTAATCACAGTAAATGTAAAGTTTTTATCTCATTCTTATTCTATTCCCAGATTTCTCAGTGTCTCCACAATTTTATAATTTTAATTTTAGACAATATCTATAATGTAATATACATACCATCTCACATAAATATATATCATGATATATATCCCAACATCTTTCTAAAAATATGTACATTTTCTCCTTCTTATATAGGCATATACATAAGCATTTTCCTGTAAGCACATGCAAGCATTAAATATATTAACATATATATGCTATATATCTATTGAGAAAGAAACTGCTCTTAATATTATAAAATTAATAAGTCTGTGAATCAAATCAGGTCTCTCATTCTGTAATAAGAAAATATATTGCATTACTTTGTGACATTTTGTGATGCATACAGTACAATTTTCCCTTGAAATCAGTTATAATTAGTGTTTCACTGTAACATTTTAAAAAACACAGGTATTTTGTCATACTAATCTTCTTGAAACAATCTAATTCATGTCTTCATTGACTTACTTAGAATTTACTTCATGAAAACAATAATCATATATTATTGTTAGCATGTTTTACATAGCCTGTGAAGAGGAATTCTAAATAAATACATAACAGACAATAATAGGAAGATCCTTCTAATGCCTTATAGCTGAAGACAATATTGTGTGAATGTGTAAGTGAACAAGTTGGATTTATTGCATGATGCAACAGGACATCAAAGAAGAAGCTAGAAATGATTTATTTGGGATTTTTTGGGATACTTAATGAAAAATCACACAAGGATGATTTTTCCCTAGATTGGATCAGAAAATGAGAGAAATTTGTTTAGGAGGTGTATAGAATAAAAATTGTTAAGCTGTGATAGGTAAATAAGTAGCAATAGATCATATTAACTAGAAGAAGAACATACCTATCATTTCTGAGTTTTGGATTTCATTCATATTTTTTCCATGCTGAGATATGTCATGGAGAAGATTTGTTTCTATCTTGCTCTATAATAGTGACTTTCTGATGTTTATATTCTGTGTGTGTGTGTCTGTGTGTGTTTTTATGATGATGATCAGAAAAACTTCATGGTCTATCTGCTCACCCAGACAAGCTGAGAAGACATTAGCCAGAAGCTTTTTTTTTTTCTTCCATTCTCATTTCTTAAAAAAAAATTAAAGATTTTATTTTTTAACACAGAGAGACAGAGAGAGATCACGAGTAGGCAGAGAGGCAGGCAGAGAAAGAGAGCAGGAAGCAGGCTACCTGCTGAGCAGAGAGCCCAATGTGAAGATTGATCCCTGGCCCCTGGGATCATGACCAGAGCCAAAGGCAGAGGCTTTAACCCACTGAGCCATCCAGGTGCCCCAAATTTTTATTTACCTTTTTAATTTATTTTTCAGTGTTCCAGAATTCATTGTTTATGCACCACACCAAGTGCTCCATGCAATATATGCCCTCCATAATACCCACCATCAGGCTTACCAAACCCCCCACCCTCCTCCCTTTCAAAACTCTCAGTTAGTTCCTCAGAGTCCACAGTCTGTCATGGTTCACTTCTCCCTCCAATTTCCCCCAACTCCCTTCTCCTCTACACCTCCCCATGTCCTATGTGTGATTCCCTATGCTCCATAAATAAGCAAAATCATATGATAATTGACTATCTGTGCTTTATGTATTTCACTCAGCATAATCTCTTTCAGTCCTGTCCATGTTGATACAAAAGTTGGATATTCATTCTTTCTGATGGAGGCCTAATACTCACAGTGTATATGGACTGCACCTTTATCTATTCATCCATTGAAGGGCATCTTGGTTCTTTACAGTTTGGGAACTGTGGCCATTGCTGCTATAAACATTGGGGGTACAGATGGCCCTTCTTTTCACTACATCCTAACTTTGGGGTAAATGCCCAGTAGTACAATTGTGGGGTCATAGGAAAGCTCTATTTTTACTTTCTTAAGGAATCTCCAAGGATTCCAAGGAAAACAGTGTTTCCCAAAGTGCCTGCACCAACTTGTATAATCAAGTTTTGAAAAAAGTTGGACAATCATTTGAAGCACTCAAATGTATTTTCATTCTGAATTTTTATTTATTTATTTTTAATTTTTTTTATTTATATATATATATATATATATATATATATATATATATTTATTTCCAGCATAACAGTATTCATTATTTTTGCACCACACCCCGTGCTCCATGCAATCTGTGCCCTCTATAATACCCACCACCTGGTACCCCAACCTCCCACCCCCCGTCCCTTCAAAACCCTCAGATTGTTTTTCAGAGTCCATAGTCTCTCATGGTTCACCTCCCCTTCCAATTTCCCCCAACTCCCTTCTCCACTCTAAGTCCCCATGTCCTCCATGCTATTTGTTATGCTCCACAAATAAGTGAAACCATATGATAATTGACTCTCTCTGCTTGACTTATTTCACTCAGCATAATCTCTTCCAGTCCCGTCCATGTTGCTACAAAAGTTAGGTATTCATCCTTTCTGATGGAGGCATAATACTCTATCCCCAGGGGTACAGGTCTGTGAATCACCAGGTTTACACACTTCACAGCACTCACCAAAGCACATACCCTCCCCAATGTCCATAATCCCACCCCCTTCTCCCAAACCCCCTCCCCCCAGCAACCCTCAGTTTGTTTTGTGAGATTAAAAGTCACTTATGGTTTGTCTCCCTCCCAATCCCATCTTGTTTCATTTATTCTTCTCCTACCCACTTAAGCCCCCATGTTGCATCACCACTTCTTCATATCAGGGAGATCAGAGCGTATCATGCTTAGCGAAATAAGTCAAGCAGTGAATTTTTATTTTAAGTGGAAAATTTTCAAAGGAAACTAGTTCTGGACTCCCATTTCTCAGAATTTGTTTCACTGTTCTATATTATTCTTGTTTATCATTATATTATGCATTGCATTTTGTAATATGTATATTTTGGACTATCTTGCATGATTACTTTTTTTTAAGATTTTATTTATTTATTTGACAGAGAGGGATCACAAGTGGGCAGAGAGTCAGGCAGAGAGAGGAGGGAAGCAACTCCCCGCCAAGCAGACAGCCCAATGCAGGGGTCGATCCCAGGACCCCGAGATCATGACCCAAGCTGAAGGCAGTGACTTAATCCACTGGGCCACCCAGGTTCACCCAATGAGCCAATCACCTCTTGCATGATTTCTAACTAACCCATTATACTGGCATGTACAGCTCATGCAACATAGAAGAGAATAAATTCTGTAGCTAAAAATCTAGAGTGCTTATGTGTTTGTTATCCAAAAGAGAGTAAGTACTGTGTAAAGTTGAAATTGTATCTTCCCCATATTTCTTGCACAGTATCGTGTACCTCTTAGTATTGCAAACATCCATCTTAAATTATAAGCCTATTGAGGATTTTGGGTTTTTTTTTCTCATTTTAAAAATAAGAGATGAGTGGTTTCAGTATTCTGTGTCTTTTATATACTGATATGTGAAGGTGGGATGGGGAGAACTATGGTATAAAATGGATTTCATTTTCATTGTATGAAGTACTTGATATAGTGTATAACAAATATTCAACAATGATTTGGGCTACTTGCCTTAGAACACTTTTTTTTTTAAGACAGGCATTCTGAGTTGGGACCTCAAGTGGATTATTTTTAAATTTCATTGGACAAATATCCTAGTCCACTGAACACAAATGTAGACAAACCCTTTTTAATTTTCTAATATTCAGCTACAGATAATACATAATACTACTTCTGTCGTTTTGAAAGAGTAAATAGACTTATGTCCCATGCAATAGATGTGTGGTGTGCAACAGTTAATAATGACTATATTCTTGCAAGGGTACCATCCAAGAACGGGTATCCTTCAAGTTTGTTTTTGTTGTTGTTGTTTGGGTTGTGTGTGTGTGTGTGTTTGTTTTCCTGCTATACCTAATTTTCCCTAGGCTTCTGTATTCCTAGGCATCTGAGTCATGGCCCAGGCAGAAAGAAGGCTAAAGTTGGAGGTATCAAAATGCATGGGAATCTTTCTCCTATTTCAGCTTTATTGAGGTATAATTAATAAATAAACTTATAAGATATCCAGAGTGTATGTCATCATTTTGTAAAATACGAATCACTCAATATCCATGCACTTACATCACACTGGCCATATCTATAACACTGCAACACCTCAAGCTGCAAGCACTGTGTAGCAAATTTGGAGATCAGGCACTTGGCATCCCTGAACAAATTTGTAGTTAATATACATAGAAAAGGGAAGGAGGTATTTATATTATTCCAGTTACCAGTAGTATCTACCAACAAATATGTCATAGGCACAGATTTAGGATCACAAAATTAATGGTAGTGTAACATTTTATTGAGAAAGGGAGAATACCAAGACTGAGACAATAGCAATACCAGCTGCAAAATGCCACTTGGCACAGTTATAAGGTTTGACTTTAAAATTATGTCTTTAAAATATTGACTACCATTAATATTTATTTTATATTTATATATTGTATAATATAAAATATTTAAATATTAATAAAATTGCAATTTCAGAGAAAAATGACTAACATTTTAGTAAGCTTTAATATAATTAACTTATTAATGATGTACACATTTTGATCACAATCATACGTAATAAAACTAAATCATTTTTTATAGGAGCAATATAAGTAAATGCATTTTCTAGTTTTTGACACATTATTTAATATTGCATAATTAGTGAAGAGAAGACCTGGCTCTGCTGTGATTATTTCTTACACCAAGCCCTACCCTGCTGCCATTCACTGGATCTGCCTTTTCTAGTGTATTATACTGTAATATTTATATTCATTGACTATCAGAGCTAAAAATGACATCTCACAACATAATTCATTCCAAAATGGGAAAATACATTAATTGTGATGCTTACTAAACCATATACTTCTCAGTATATTTCTACAAATATATCAACATGCTTTTGAAATTCAATCTTACAAACAAGTCTGAAAGAACTGTATGCTTGTTTTACTTAAAATGGGTAATCAACATATTTGGACTATTTCTTTTGACAATTTAAAAACAGGTTAGAGAATTATTCCTAGTTGTAACTATGCATACAATGAGATTTTAGAGATCGCTTGCTTACATAATTTTATCCAACAAAATCTCATAATGGTAGGCATATTTCCAAACACTGAGTCCTAATGTTTAAAAAACATATCACTAGATTTTTTTCTCAAAAAATAAGTTAATTTCACATTTGCCTTAAAGATGCAACCTCAGTTATCATATATTTTCACTTACTTGTGGAGAAAAGGAATAACACAGAGAACACCAGGAGAAGGAAAGGAAAAGTGAATTGGGGGAATTTGGAGGGGGAGATGAACCATGAGAGACTGTGGACTCTGAGAAACATACTGAGGGTTTGGGAAGGGGAGAAGAAGGTTAGGTGAGCTTGGTGGTGGTTATTAAGGAAGGCATGTGGAGCACTGCATGAGGTGTATATACAATAAATCTTGAAACATTGAAAATAAAATAAAATAAATGAAAACTCTAGGGTTGTCTGGATGTCTAAGTCATGTTAGACATGTTAATCCTCCTACTCTTGATTTTGGTCATGATCTGAGAATTCTGGAATAGAGACCTGCAGCAGGCTCAGTAAAGAGTCTGCTTAAGGATTATTCCTCTTCCCTGTCCTTACTCCCACTCATGCATGCTCTTTTCTCTGTAAAATAATAAATAAATATTTAGGTGCAACTTCTACATTTTAAGAACAGTATGTGTGTTAAGTTAACTTTGAACTTTGAACTAGGAATGTTGCAAACATCTCTAAAAGTTTATAGCATTTTTGAAAAAAAAATCTTGTATTATAATTGATCCAAATGAATTTAAAACAAAGTAACTTGATTGTTTTTATTCATGTGATACAACATAAATGCAAAGAATTTCAAAACGTTTTTATGTGTTTTCAGTTAACTTATGTGATTTCAAGATAAAATACATCAAATCATCCATATAAACTTCTAATTTTTAACAACAAAAATTTTACAAGATTAAAAAAAATACAAGAACTCATGGTATAGTTTACGTTTAAACTCTGCTTAACTTAACTTACTACAGTAACAATGAACACTACCATCCCTGTGATTGTGGTATCTAAAAACTATTTCCTATAAAAAGAATCACAAATCCTTAGAGTAATGATAAGCTACAGGCAAGGAGTAGGATTTGTGTATAACATTCTGGGAATTTGTGGTCACACTAGAAAACATGAACGTGACTAAATAGGGTCATGGCAAATGAATCTAGGCAACAAGTTATGTCCTTCTACTTCCTACGACTGGACTTTTGTGTACTAATATGATAGTGATTTAATAAATTTAACACAGCAGATATGTTTAAGTCAATGATTTTCGAATTATCCCAAAATGTTTTGGTGAACATTAGAAGGTTTTAGGGAACAAACTCATTAAAACTATTAAAGGAAAAAATAGCATTTTTCACTTCCTATATAATCTGTATATCAGGAAGAGAAGGCTGCCAAATGATTGGATTATGTATGGTGAGTTGGTTGTCTTCAAGAAAGATTTCAGCTAAGAAATGAAGAAGGAAAATACAATGTCAATAACATCACTTTGCATATTCTAATGACTGCATAAATCTAGGCAATGATTATTAGAGTTTGCTAAAAATTTCAAAATAGAAACAACCACATATATGTATCATCATTCCAAAAAATGAAATCATCAAATGTTTATATATAACAATAAATTACTAGTAATTACAAGGTTTAGAGGAAGATGACATCAATAATATGCATCCAGCAAAATCCAGACTACAAGAGTCTCTTCCTAACAAACTACCACTTTCTTCAACAATAATAAAATGACAAAATTACAAATAAATACATAAAAATATAAAGGCAAACTCAGAACAAAAGTATTTAAAAGGGTTATCAATCAATTGCAAAGGACCTTTTATTTATATCTTAATTCAGGAAAACACAATTTATAAGTTAGGAGTCAATTATAAAATATCAACTCAAGGACACTGTGAACACGGCAGAGTAGGAGGAACCTAAACTTGCCTTCTCCCACAGATATAACTAGATAACACTTAAAGCGTAAATAACTCAGAAATGGATCTGATGACTAGCAGAATGAAATCCACAACTAAAGATAGATAAGAGGACACATTAAAGATGGTAGAAAAGGTAGACATATGGTGGAGAGTTAAAAGGGTCCTGGCCAACTGACATAGATATTCCAGGGGCATGGACAAGGGAAAAAAATGTACTATCACACCAGGGATGCAACATGAATTCCATAATATTTGGCTTTGAAATCAAGGAGTTCCAAATTTCTTGAATTCCTACAACCAGCATGGCTTAAAGGCTGGAATTTTAAGTACCAATAGACTTGGCTTTCTTCCAAAATCCAGGGGGCTTTTGGAAGCTGAGATTCTACCCTTTAAAAGACAGCACAAAAAACAGCCAATGTGGGGTGCCTGGGTGGCTCAGTGGGTTAAAGCTTCTGCCTTCGGCTCAGGTCATGATCCCAGGGTCCTGGGATCAAGCCCCACATCGGGCTCTCTGCTCCAAGGGGAGTCTGCTCCCTCCTCTCTCTGTCTGCCTCTCTTCCTACTACTTGTGATCTCTGTCTGTCAAATAAATAAAAACTTAAAAAAAAAAACAGCCAATGTAAACAGCATAGAAGTAGATTTTGAAAAACACCTGGAATATATGGGAAAAAGAGTTATTTACTTGTTTCAGATTCAGATTTTTTCAGATTCAGAGTGTGTACCAGAGAGTCAAGGATCTCAGGGAGACCCTTTCAGGAACGTAAGAACTGACAGCAGCCATTTCTGTCCGTTGTCCTTCATAATAAACATAGGGCTACCTACAGGAACAAGTGCTGTGATGACATTCAGTAAATAATTTTTCTTACACAACGTCCTGCCCTTCTGCCATTCACTAGATCTGCCTTTTTTGGTCATACTTGCCTTATTCCTGGCACTGTGGGTTCCCTACCCCAAGAAGACCTGTAAAAATCTTTCAAAACAATGTCTCCCTACCCAAGTGTTTTGAGAGAATTTGGTCCTTTTCTTTGGTCAACACTCAGAGAAAATGAGTGCACCTAATCAATACCCATCCAGTGTTTGCTGAATGGTAACAGCCACTGTGGTGCTTACAGCCTCTGTAAGCCCTTTGTGGAAGAAGACCAGCACATAAGTGGTAAGGGCACCATAGCCCCATGTATGGGCACTTTGTGAAAAAGGCCCAGCCAGCCCTACTTTCTGTAGAAACTTCATGCTCCCCATGGAAGTGGGCCCACCAGAATGAGCTTTGTGTAGTGGCAGCCCTCATCTCCAAAGCAACTACACATCCCTTGTGAAAGAACCAGAGTCACTTTGTAAAAAGTGTGCATCGTTCCCACTACCTTCAAGAGCAGGAGACATAGCTGACTTCCATAACACCCAAAAATGGACACAAAGTGCTAGACAAAATGAGGAAAAAGAAGAAATTTTCCCAAATGAAACAACAGGATGAAATCATAGTAACAGACCTGAGTGAAACAGATAAAAGTTTTATACCTCATAAAGACTATAAAGTAATGATTATAAGGGCACTCACTGGACTTGAGAAAGAAAAAGTAGAGAACGTCAAGAAATCAACTGAACATGTGATATAAAATTATGCAAAATGAGAATAGACTTAGGGAACTCATTGACTGGATCAAGTGTAATAGCGTTTACATTATGGGAAACCCAGAAGGAGAATAAGAAAAAGAAGAGGAGAGAAAAGAGTAAGAAAATTCATTTGAAAAAAATAATAACTGGAAACTTCCTAAATTGGGAGAAAGAAACATATCCAGATTCAAAATGGATAGAGAAGCACCCCAAAAAATTGACCGAAGGAAATTCACACCAAGACACTTAATAAAGATTGTAAAAAGTAGTGAAAAAGGGACCCTTGGGTTGCTCAGTGGTTTAAAGTCTCTGCCTTCAGCTCAGGTCATGATCCCAGGGTCCTAGGATTGAGCCCCTCATCGGGATCTTTGCTCAGTGTGGAGCCTACCTCTTCCTCTCTCTCTGCCTGCTTCTCTGCCTAGTTGTGATCTCTGACTTTCAAATAAATAAATAAATAAATATCCAAAAAGTTGTGAAAAAGAGAAAAATAATTAAAAGCAGCAAGAGAAAAGAAAGAAGTTACATATAAAGCCCTGTAAGGCTATGAGCAGATTTTTCCAACAGAAACATTGTAGGCCAGAAGAGAATTGCATGACATAGTGAAAGTGATGACAGGAAAAAATCTGCACACAAAAATACTCCATTGAACTAAGTTATAATTCAGAATAGAAGGAGAAATAGAGCGTTTCTCAGACAAACAAAAAGTAAAAGAGTTGATGACCACTAAACCAGTCCTGGAAAGAAATGTTAAAAGGACTCTGTATAGAAATGGAAGGCATCAAGAAATAATATGAAGGGGCACCAGGGTGGCTCAGTGGATTAAAGCCTCTGCCTTCATCTCAGGTCATGATCCCAGAGTCCTGGAATCGAGCTCTGCATCAGGCTCTCTGCTCAGCAGGGAGCCTGCTTTCTCCTCTCTCTCTGCTTGCCTCTCTGCCTTCTTGTGATTTCTGTCTGTCAAATAAATAAATAAAATCCTTTACAAAAGAAAAAGATATGGAAATTAAGAAACACAAAAGCAATATAAATATTTCTATAAGCATCAGTCAAGGGGTTCACAAAATAAAAAGATATAAAATACAGCACCATACATCTAAAATGTGAGAAAGAGTTAGACAGAAGTAAGTAGTTTCAAGCTTAAGCAACCATCAACTTACTATAGGCTGCTATACACAGATGAAGGTATATACAAACCAAATGGTAACCACAAATCCAAAACAATAATACATATGCACAGAGGAGAAATAAATCCAAGTGTATCTCTAAATAAGGTTTGCAAATCATGAAATAGAGTAAGAAAAGAAAGAATCAGAGAATAACTACAAAACAGCCACAAAACAAGTAGCAAAATGGTAATAAATACACACATATAAAAACTACTTTAAATGTAAATGGACTAAATATTACAATCAAAAGACATAGGATGACAGGATATATATATTTTAAAAACCAACAAGAAATCAAGACTCATCTATATGCTCATTTCAGACATAAAGACACCAGAATATTGAAAGTGAGAAGTGAGGGGATGGAGAAAGATTTATCATACAAATGCAGGTCAAAGGAAAGCCAAAGGAGCACTACTTATGTTAGACAAAGCACTTAAATAATGTAAAAAGAGACAAAGAGAAACACTATATAATAATAAAGGCAATGATCCAACAAAAAGATATAACAATTGTAAATTTTTATGCACTCAATATAGGAGCACCCAAATACATAAAATTGTAACTAGATGACTGTGTGGCTCAGTCTTTTAAGCATCTGCTTTTGGCTCAGGTGGTAATCCCAGGGCCCTGGGATTAAGTCCTGAATTGGACCCCTTCCTGAACAAGGTATCTGGTTCTCCCTCTTCATGCTACTCCCCTGCTCATGCTCTCTATGGTAAATCATCATCATCATCATCATCATCATCATCATCATCATCATTTTAAAGAAATGAAAAATATTAAAAAATAAAATCAGATAGTTAAAAACAGACATAAAGTAACTAATTGATAGTAATGGAGTTATAGTAAGGGAATTTAGCGCCCCACATACACAAATGGACAGAGCACCGAAATAGAAAATTAACAAGGAAATAGTGACTTCGAATGACACACCAGAACAGATAGATTTAAAAGGTGAATTCAAAACATTCTATCCTAAAGCAGAATAATGCACATTCTTTCCAAAAGCACATGGGACATTCTCCAGAATAGATGGGTTACAAATCAGCCCTCAACAAATTTAAAAAAATCAAAGTCATAGCATGCATCTTTTCTATACAGAACATTATGACACTATACATCAATCATGAAGAAAATTCTGGAAGTATGACAAATGTGGCAGTTAAGTGACATACTACTAAACAACGAACAAATCAAAGAAGAAATTAAAAAAAAAGTTATACAGAAGCTAATGAAACTGGAAAAAAAATGTCCCAAACCATTGGGATGTAAACAAAAGCACTATTAAGAGGGAATTCTACAGGGCGCCTGGGTTGCTCAGTGGGTTGGGCCTCTGCCTTAAGCTCAGGTCATGATCTCAGGGTCCTGGGATCGAGCCCCACATCGAGCTTTCTGCTCAGAAGGGAGCCTGCTTTCTCCTCTCTCTCTTTCTGCCTACTTGTGATCTCTCTCTGTCAAATAAATAAATAAATAAAATATTTTAAAAAGATAGTTTTCCTACAATACAGGCCTAACTCAAGAAGCAAGAAACAGGGCGCCTGGGTGGCTCAGTGGGTTAAGCCGCTGCCTTCGGCTCAGGTCATGATCTCAGGGTCCTGGGATCGAGTCCCGCATCGGGCTCTCTGCTCAGCAGGGAGCCTGCTTCCTCCTCTCTCTCTCTCTCTGCCTGCCTCTCTGCCTACTTGTGATCTCTCTCTGTCAAATAAATAAATAAAATCTTTAAAAAAAAAAAAGAAGCAAGAAACACACAAATACCTAAACTCAGTCCTAAAGGAGCTAGATAAAGAAGAGCCAACAAAACCAGAATCAGGAGAGGAAGGAAATAAGAGTATTTCCAGAAATAAATGGTATAGAAAATATGAGAAACAATAGAACAGATCAACAAAACCAGGGGCGGGTTCCATGGAAAGATAAACAAAATTGATAAAACTCTAACCAGGACTCAAATGAACAAAATCAGAAAGGATAGAATAAACATAGCAACCAACATCCCAGAAATACAAACAATTCTAAAAGAATGTTTGAAAAATTTGCCAACAAATTGGCCAACTTAGAATAAATGGATAAATCTCCAAAAAATGAACTATCAAAACTAAACCAGGATGAAACAGAAAATTTGAACAGACCAATTATCACCAATAAAACTAAATCAGAAACAAACAAAACAAAAATTTCCAACAAATGGAAGTCCAGGACCATAGAGTTTCTCAGAGGAATTTTACCAAACATTCATAGAAGAGTTAACATCTATTGTTTTCAAATTATTCTAAAAAATAGAGAAGGAAAAACAGTTTTTAAACCATTCTGTGAAATCAGCATTACCCCGATACCAAAACCAGACAAAAACACCACGAAAAAGGATACCTACACTCTAATTTTCCTGATGAAGAGATATATAAAAATCCACAATTAAATATTAGCAAACCAAACCAACAATACATAAAAACATATTCACCAGGATAAAGTGACATCCATTACCTTGATGCAAGTCTGTTTAATAATTTCAAATAATTTAATATGGGGCACTTGAGTAGCTCAGTGAGAGAAGCTTAGAGCTTTCAGTTTGGGTCATGATCTTGGGGTCCTGGGATCGAGCCCTGCATCGGGCTCTCTGCTTGGAAGGGAGCCTGCTTCCTCCTTCTCTCTCTGCCTGCCTCTCTGCCTACTAGTGATCTCTGTCTGTCAAATAAATAAATAAAATCTTTAAAATAATAATAATAATTTAAAATGACACATCATATCAATAACAGAAAGTATTTTTAAAAATTACCATTTAAATAAATCCAAGAAAAAATATTAGACCAAGTACATCATTCATTGGATAATAAAAATTCTCAACATAGTATGTTTAGAGGGAACATAATTCGACACAATAAAGGCCTTATATGAAAACCCTATAACTAACACCATATTCAATGGAGAAAAACTAAGAAAATTTCCCTTAAGGTCAAGAAGAAGACAAGAATTTCCCATCTTATCATTCTTATTCAACATACTACTGGAAGTTCTAGATACAATAATTAAACAACAAAAATAAAAGACATCCAAACTAATAAGGAAAAATCAAAACATTAACTATGTGAAGATGGCATGATACTATATATAGAAAACCCTAAAGAATCCACCAAAAACACACAAATGACTAAAAGACACATGGATAAATGTTCAACATAACTAGACATTAGGGAAATATAAACCAAACCTACAATGAGATATTACCTTACACCACTTAAAACGCCAAAAATTAACAAGTCTGGATAACAAATGATGAGAATGTGGAGAAAGGGAAACCTTTTACACTGTTAGTGGGAATGCAATCGGTACAGCTACTCGAAAACAGTATAGAAAGTTCCGCAATAAAAGTTAAACATAGAACCACCTAATGACCCAGAAATAGCACTACAAGGTATTCACCCTAAAGATACAGACATAGTGAAAAGAAGGCATACCTGCACCCCAAGGTACATAGTAGCAATGCTAATGATAGCCAAATTGCAGAAGGAGCTGAGATGCCCTTCAACAGATGAGTAAATAAACATACTTGTGTTTCATATATACAAAGGAATGCTACTCAGCCATCAGAAAGGATGGATATCTACCATTTGCATCAGCATGGATAGAACTGGAAGGTATTATGCTAAGTTAAATAAGTCAAGCAGAGAAAGACAATTATCATAATTCAGTCATATATGAGCATAAGGAATAGCGGGGAAGACCACAGCGGAAGGGAGGGAAAACTAAATGGGAAGAAATCAGAGAAGGAGACAAACCATGAGCGTGTCTACACTCCAAGAACCAAACAAGGTTACAGAATGGAGGGGTGTGTGGGATTTTGTAACTGGGTGATAGGTATGATATGATTATGAGCACTGGGTGTTATATGTAGCTAATGAATCAGTAAGGACTACTTAAAAAATCAATGATGTACTATATGCTGGTTAATTAAACATAATAATAAAAATCCACCAAAAATCTAATAGAAGTAATAAATTAATTCAGCAAAGTCACAGGATATAAAGATAATACACAGAAATCTGTTGTATTTCTACACACCAATGATAGAGTAGCAGAAAGAAAAATTAAGAAAACAATCTCTTTACAACTGCACCAAAAAAATAAGATATCAAGAATAAACTTAAGGAATGGGACAGGATGGCGGGGAAGTAGGAGGAGGCACCATTTCAACCTGTACCCTAAAGTGAGCTGATTACCTTCTAAAGAACTCAGATGACCCATGAAATCAGAGGGAGATAAGAATGATACACATCTGGATCTCCACAGATGCCAGTGGGCAGGTAAAGTGGAGGGGAACGTTGGACTGATATCGGAAGATAAACAAAAGGGGAGGGAGCCACCAGAGGTGACCTATTAGAAAGTAATACCCCTAATATGAGAGTGCCCTGCATCTGGGGACCAGCATTAACTTGGAGAGTGGTTGAAAGCACTCCAAAAGAGCAAAGGATAGCGGGGGGGGGTGGAAATTGTGGGACTCAGGGCGGCTAGGGACAGGGACTTAAGACCCCAGACCCAGGACAGCCTCCCCTGGCGCTGAGCCAGAAAGAGTGTGGCGGAGAAACCAGGTCTTGGTTCCTGATCCACCAGCCCACCGGAGAATGCATGGGGTACGGGCCTATGAGGGCCTGGGAGCCTCGCCAGATGGCAGAACACCCAGCCATTCTACAGAGCCTGAGACACGTGCACCCCTCACCATCCCCTGAAGAGAGGTGCCCAAAGGCCGAGCCTGGTGCTCTTAGAACTGCGCCATTGGATCAGAGCCTAAGACACCAAACATCCCAAACCATCCCCTGAGAGAGATGCGTGAAGGCCCAGCCTTGTGCTGTCAGACCCGAACTGGGCTATCAGAGCCTGAAAAGCATTCACGACCCACACCCTCCCCTGAGAGAGGTGTGCACAAGCCGGAGCTCTTAGACCCAGAAAAACAAGGAACTCCCAGCCTGGACAGTGGGAAAATCTCAGTGTGTGATCACTGCTTGGAACCTCTCTGGCGGTCTTAAGATGACCAGACAGCTTCCGCTGCTGTGGTTTTGGGTACAAGCAGAAAATCCTGTGTCCCCAGGGACTGTGACTCAGAAGCTGCTCAGCCAGTGGACAAGGGGGAATTTAAATGGGCTCTGCAGCACCCACAGGAGAGCAGACTGAGGCTTCTCTCTGAGAGGTAGTTCAGGGTACAGTTTGCTTTCCTCTAAACCTAGAAAAAAACATCAAACGTGGTCAAAGAGATAGAAAAAAAAAAGTGAACAAACAAAAACCTCCAGAGAACAAAAGCCTGAAAAAAACCAGTTTCCTCAGAGCCCACCCCCTTGAGGGGGGCGGAAGGACTTAACTTAGGGAATATCATTGACTGAAAACTCACGTGGCAGGGCCCTCCCCCAGAAAACCAAACAGGAAAGAGAAAAAAAAAAGACTACAAGAGAACAACCACCACTACTTCATAGGACAACTTTTATTTTTAACTCATTCCCACTATTCTGGCTCATTTATTTTTACTATCTAGATAATTTTTTAATCTATTTACCATCACAGTGAGATGTCCAGCACATCAAATTCCATAACAACCTTCTAACCTGAACTTTTTGATACATACACCTGTGTTTTTCTTTTGCATTTCTATTTCTTAAATTTCTTTTTTTTTAATTTTAGTTTAGTTTAGTCTAGTTTATTCCTTTTTTATTTTTATTTTCTTATATTCATATAGAGTTAAACTTCAAGGTAATCCCCTTTCCCCAATCAATGCTACCCCTATAGGTAAACCATTTTTAACCTCCCTTTATCTTAAGAAATTTGAGTCCTTTAACAAAGATATCAAAATACATTCAGGAAGAATCAAAGCAACCTTCCTTGCACACACTGAGAATTTATAACCACTCTCCCATCTTTTTCTTCCACCAGTGTTTCTGTGTTTTTGAGTTTGTCCTGATAGTATATAAATCTTATACTTGGGGTTCTTTTGGACAAGGTTCTTCCTTTATTTGCTTAAAAATTATATATATATATAAAAATATATAATTATATATATATAAATAAATTATATATATATTTATATATTATATATATTTATATATACATGTCTTTTTGTTTATATATTAAATATATATATTTAATATATATAATATATTTATATTATATATATTAAATATATATATTTAAATATAATATATTTATATTATATATATTAAATATATAAACAAAAAGACATTTTTTTTTCCTCTTGTCATATACTTTTATCAGTCTTTCTGTTTGTCTATTTTTGTTTGTGTACTTCATCAATCTTACCTTGGGGCCCTACTGGGCTGAACCTTCTCTTTTATCTTCCCTTTTTTTTTCCTGTCTCTCTCTGAATCTTTTTTTTTCTTTTATCTCTCGTTTGGGTGAGGAATCCTGATTGTTCAGAAGCGTTCCAGGGTGGACATTGACTGCACCATGGTCGATACATCCAGCTACATCTGTTCAGTCATCTCTCACAAAAATGACAAGAAGGAGGAATGCCCAACAGAAGAAAAATACAGAGGATGGACCTTCTGCAACAGAGCTAACGGTTATCAACATAGACAATATGCCGGAAAAGGAATTCAGGCTAACAATTACCCAGGCAATAGCTAGGTTGGAGAAAGCCATGGATGACCAAACAGAATTGATTAGGGCAGAACTGAAAGCCACCAGAGATGATGTTCACAATGTTAGGACAGAACTGAAAGCTACCAGGGATGAGGTTCACAATGCTCTCAATGAGTTCCAATGTAATCTAAATTCTCTCAAAGCTAAGGTAACTGAGACAGAAGATAGAATTCGTGATCTGGAAGACAAACAGATAGAGAGAAAGGATCAGGAGGAAGCCTGGAACAAACAGCTTGGAAGTCATGAAAACAGAATCATGGAAATAAATGATGCCATGAAACATTCCAACATTATTGAAATCCCTGAAGGGGAGGAGAAAGAAAGAAGTCTAGAAGATATAGTGGATCATGTTCTTCATGAAAAATATCCCAATCTTGCGAATGGAACCAGCATTCATGTACTAGAGGCCAAACGGTCTCCACCCAAGGTTATAGATTCCAAAAAAATATTAAGGTACCTGATAGTCCAATTAAGGAATCATAATTGTAGATACAATCTCTTGAAATCTGCTAGGACAAAGAGGCTACTTACTTATATAAGAAAGCCCATCAGGGAGCCTGGGTGGCTCAGTGGGTTAAGCCGCTGCCTTTGGCTCAGGTCATGATCTCAGGGTCCTGGGATCAAGTCCCACATCGGGCTCTCTGCTCAGCAGGGAGCCTGCTTCCTCCTCTCTCTCTGCCTGCCTCTCTGCCTACTTGTGTTCTCTGTCAAATAAATAAATAAAATCTTAAAAAAGAAAGAAAAAAGAAAGAAAGAAAGAAAGAAAGAAAGAAAGAAAGCCCATCAGAATAACGTCAGACCTGTCCACAGAGACCTGGCAAGCCAGAAGGATATTCAGGGCACTAAATGAGAAGAACATGCAGGCAAGAACACTTTATCCAGCAAGACTGACATTCAAAATGGATGGAGAGAGGAGGAGTCAAGATGGCGGAAAACTCGCAATCTGAGACGACATCAGGTAGCAGAAGATCAGATAAATAGCTTATCTAACCATTGAGAACACCTACAAATCCAATGGGAAAATGAAGAGGAGAAGAACAACAATTCTAGAAACAGAAAATTGACTGCTTTCTGAAAGGTAGGACCTGCAGAGAAGTGAATTCCAAGTGATGGAATGATAGATTGTGGGGGCAGGGGCTGGCTCCCGGCAACTGGTGGAGCAACGGAGCACAAAGTCTGCTCCATGGAGGGACATGGCTCCAGAGGCTTAACCGGGGGAAAGCAAATGCTGTGTCAGCATAACCCCGTGTTCCACATGGTCACAGAAGGACCGGTGTATCAGAGTGTCACAGAGCTTGCAGGTATTAGAGCAGGGAAGCCGGCTACGGTGACAAAGCCAAGGAGTGAGCTCTCAGCTCGGGGTTACCTCGAAACGGTCGCAGGCTGGGTGAGCTCAGAGTGTGGTGGGAGGCCATGGAGATGGAAGCGACTGGGCGCTTTTCTCCAAGTGTGACTGATTGAGCGCTTTCCTCCAGGCACGACCAGAGGCTAGGGACATGGGGACAGTCGAGTGCTTTTCTCTGAGGGCGAACTGAGGAGCAGGACCCCGAGCCTCTGCCCTTATGGGCTGCAGATTGGGAAGCCGCCACCTTCATTTCTGTCCTCCAGAACTCTGAAGAAAGTGCTCGGGGAACTAAAGCTCCCAAAAGCAAACCAGAGCAGATTACTTAGCCTGGCCACTGGTAAGGGCAGTGCAATTCCGCCTGGGGCAAAGATATTTGTGAATCACTACAACAGGCCCCTCCCCCCGAAGATCAAGAAGAAACACAGCCAAGACCAACTTCACTCACCAAGGAGAACAGGGAAATTCCAGAGGAGGAGAAAACAAATCTTACCTGGACAAAATGACAAGGCGGAAAAGTTCACCACACACACACACACACACACACACACACAAAAGGCAGTACCAAAGGATGGGCACCAAATCAATACAGACATTGCTAATAGCTAATATGACAGATCTAGAGTACAGAATGATGATTCTCAAGGTTCTAGCCAGGCTCGAAAAAGACATAAAAGATATTAGAGAAACCCACCCTGGAGAGATAAAAAATCTTTCTGGAGAAATAAAAGAACTAAAATCTAACCAAGTCAAAATAAAAAAATGCTATCAATGAGGTGCAATAAAAAATGGAGGCTCTTACTGCTAGGATAAATGAGGCAGAAGAAAGAATTAGTGACATAGAAGACCAAATGACAGAGAACAAAAAAGCTGAGTAGGGGCACCTGGGTGGCTCAGTAGGGTAAGCCTCTGCCTTCAGCTCAGGTCATGATCTCAGGGTCCTGGGATCGAGCCCCACATCAGGCTCTCTGCTCAGCAGAGAGCCTGCTTCCTCCTCTCTCCCCTGCTTCCTCCTCTCTCTCTGCTTGTGTCTCTGCCTACTTGTGATCTCTCTCTCTGTCAAATAAATAAATAAAATATTTTTTAAAAAATCTGAGCAAAAGAAAGCCAGGCGGAGAGAATTTGAGAGATAAGTGAAACCATAAGATGACACAACATTAGAATAATTGGGATGCCAATAGAATAAGAAAGATATAGGGGAGCAGAAGGTATATTTGAAAGAATTATTGTAGAAAATTTCCCTAATATGGCAAAGAGAACAAATATCAAAATCCAGGAGATGCTAAGGACACCCCTTAAAATCAATAAAAATAGGTCCACACCTCATCACCTGATAGTAAAATTTATAAATTTTAGTGACAAAGAGAAAATCCTGAAAGCAACCCGGGAAAAGAAGTCTGTAACATATAAGAATAAAAACATTAGATTGGCAGCGGACTTATCCACAGAGACCTGGCAGGCCAGAAAGAACTGGCATGATATAATCAGAGAATGTAAAGAGAAAAACATGCAGCCAAGAATACTATATCCAGCTAGGCTATCATTGAAAATAGAAGGAGAGATAAAAAGCTTCCAGGACAAACAAAAACTGAAAGAATTTGCAAACACCAAACCAGATCTACAGGAAATATTGAAAGGGGTCCTCTAAGCAAAGAGAGGCCCTAAAAGTAGTAGATCAGATAGAAACAGAGACAATATACAGTAACAGTCACCTTACAGGCAATACAATGGCACTAAATTTGTATCTCTCAATAGTTACCCTGAATGTTAATGGGCTAAATGCCCAAACAAAAGACACAGGGTATCAGAATGGATTAAAAAAATCAATATGTTGCCTACAAGAAACTCATTTTAGATGTGAAGACACCACAAGATTCAAAGTGAGGGGGTGGAAAACAATGTACCATGCTAATGGACATCAGAAGAAAGCTGGGGTGGCAATCCTTATATCAGATCAATTAGATTTTAAGCCAAAGACTATAATAAGAGATGAGGAAGGACACTATATCATACTCAGAGGGTCTGTCCAACAAGAAGACCTAACAATTTTAAATATCTATGCTCCTAACATGGGAGCAGCCAACTATATAAACCAATTAATAACAAAATCAAAGAAATACATAGACAATAATACAATAATAGTAAGAGACTTTAACATTCCCCTCACTGAAATGGGCAGATCATCCAAGCAGAAGATCAAGAAGGAGATAAAGGCTTAAATGACACACTGGACCACATAGACATCACAGATATATTCAGAACTTTCCATTCCAAAGCAACAGAATACACATTCTTCTCTAGTGCACATGGAACATTCTTCAGAATAGATCACATCCTGGGACATAAATCAGGTCTCAACCAGTTTCAAAATATTGGGATCATTCCCTGCATATTTTTAGACAACAATGCTCTGAACCTAGAACTCAATCACAAGAGGAAATTTGGAAAGAACAAAAATACATGAAGACGAAAGAGCATCCTTCTAAAGAATGAATGGGTGAATCAGGCAATTAAAGAAGAATTGAAAAAAATCATGGAAACAAATGATAATGAAAACACAACAGTTCAAAATGTGTGGGACACAACAAAGGCAGTCATGAGAAGAAAATACATAGCGGTACAAGCCTTTCTCAAGAAACAAGAAAGGTCTGAAATACACAACCTAAACCTACACTTAAAGGAGCTGGAGAAAGAACAGCAAAGAAATCCTAAACCCAGCAGAAGAGAAATCATAAAGATCAGAGCATAAGTCAATGAAGTATAAACTAAACAAACAAACAAAAAAATCCAATAGAACAAATCAAAGAAACTAGGAGCTGGTTCTTTGAAAGAATTAATAAGATTGACAAACCCCTGGCCAGATTTATAAAAAAGAAAAGAGAAAGGACCCAAATAAATAAAATCATGAAAGAGGAGAGATCACAACCAACACCAAAGAAATACAAACAATTATAAGAACATACTATGAGCAACACTACGCCAACAAATTAAACAATCTGGAAGAAATGGATACATTTCTAGAGACATATAAACTGCCATAACTGAACCAGGAAAAAAATAGAAAACCTGAACAGCCCATAACCAGTAAGGAGATTGAAACAGTCATCAAAAATCTCCCAACAAAGAAAATCCAGGGCCAGACGGCTTCCCAGGGGAATTCTACCAAACATTTAAAGAAGAATTAATTCCTATTCTCCTGAAACTGTTCCAAAAAATAGAAATGGAAGGTAAACTTTAAAACTCATTTCATGAGGCCAGCATCACCTTGACCCCAAAATGAGACAAGGATTCCATCATAAAAGAGAATTAGAGACCCAAATCCTTGATCAACACAGATGCGAAAATTCTCACAAAAATACTGGCCAATAGGATCCAACAGTACATTAAAAGGATTATTCACCACTACCAAGTGGGATTTATTTCAGGGCTGAAAGGTTGGTTCAAGATCCACAAATCAATCAATGTGATACAATACATTAATAAAAGAAAGCATAAGAACCTTATGATACTTTCCATAGATGCTGAAAAAGCATTTGACAAAGTGCAGCATCCCTTCCTGATTAAAACTCTTCAAAGTGTAGGGATAGAGAGCATATATCTCAATTTTATCAAAGCCATCTATGAAAAACCCACTGCAAATATCATTCTCAATGGAGAAAAACTGAAAGCTTTCCTTCTAAGGTCAGAAACACGGCAAGGATGTCCATTATCACCACTGCTATTCAACATAGTACCAGAAGTCTTAGCCTTAGATAGTGACAACAATAAGAAATTAAAGGCATCAAAATCAGCAAAGAAGTCAAACTATCACTCTTCACAGATGGTATGATACTATATGTGGAAAACCCAAAAGGCTCCACTCCAAAACTGCTAGAACTTGTATAGGAATTCAGAAATGTGTCAGGTTATTAAAGTCAATGCACATAAATCAGTTGCATTTCTTTACACCAATAACAAGTCAGAAAAAAGGAAATTAAGGAGTCAGTCCCATTTACAATTGCACCCAAGCCCTAAGATACCTAGGAATAAAGGTAACCTAATCTAACCAAAGAGGCAAAGAATCTATACTCACAAAACTATACTCAGACAACTATAAAGTACTCATGAAAGAAATTGAGGAAAACACAAAGAAAATAGAAAAAATCCATGCTCATGGACTGGAAGAACAAATACTGTGAAAATGTCTGTGCTACCTAAAACAATCTACACATTTAATGTAATTCCTATCAAAATACCATCCAGTTTTTTCAAAGAAATGGAAAAATTAATCCTAAAATTATTATGAAACCAGAAAAGACCTCGAATAGCCAAAGGAATACTGAAAAAGAAAGCCAAATTTGTTGTCAACACAATTCCAGACTTCAAGCTCTGTTACAAAGCTGTCATCATCAAGACAGTATGGAACTGGCACAAAAACAGACACACAGATCAATGGAACAGAATTGAGAGCCCAGAAACAGACCCTCAACTCTATGGTCAACTATTCTTCGACAAAGCAGGAATGAATGTCCAATGGAAAAAAGACAGCCTTTTCAACAAAAGGTGCTGGGAAAATTGGACAGCAACATGCAGAAAAATGAAATTGGACCATTTCCTTACACCACACATGAAAATAGACTCAAAATGGATGAAGGACCTCAATGTAAGAAAGGAATCCATCAAAATCCTTGAGGAGAACACAGGCATCAACCTCTTCGACCTCAACCACAGCAACTTCTTCCTAGGAAAATTGCTAAAGACAACAGAAGCAAGGGTAAAAATGAACTATTGGGATTTCATCAAGATCAAACGCTTTTGCACAGCAAAAGAAGCAGTTAACAAAACCAAAAGACAACTGACAGTATGGGAGAAGATATTTGCAAATTACATATCAGATAAAGGGCTAGTATCCAAAATCTATAAAGAACTTAGCAAACTCAACACCCAAAGAACAAATAATCCAATCAAGAAATGGGCAGAGGACATGAACAGACATTTCTGCAAAGAAGACATCCAGATGGCCAACAGACACATGAAAAAATGCTCCATATCACTCAGAATCAGGGAAATACAAATCAAAACCACAATGAGATACCACCTCACACCAGTCAGAATGGCTAACATTAACAAGTCAAGAAATGACAGATGCTGTTGAGGATATGGAGAGAGGAGAACCCTCCTACACTGTTGGTGGGAATGCAAGCTGGTGCAACCACTCTGGAAAACAGTGTGGAGCTTCCTCAAAAAACTGAAAATAAAGCTACCCTATGACCCAGCGATTGCATTACTGGGTATATATTCTAAAGATACAAATGTGGTGCTTCGAACACGTACATGTACCCGAATATTTATAGCAACAATATCCACAATAGCCAAACTATGGAAAGAACCTAGATGTCCATCAACAGATGAATGTATAAAGAAGAAGTGGTATATATACACAATGGGATACTATGCAGGCATCAGAAGAAATGAAATCTTGCCACATGCGATGACGTGATGAAACTAGAGGGTATTTTGCTTAGCACAATAAGTCAACCAGAGAAAGACAACTATCATATGATCTCCCTGATATGAGGAAGTGGAGATGCAATGTGGAGGGGTTGGGGCATACGAAAAGGAAAAAATGAAAGAATGTGGGAATGGGAGGGAGACAAACCATAAATGACTCAATCTCACAAAACAGGCTGAGGGTTGCTGGGGGGAGGGGGGACGGGTGAGGGTGGTGGGGATATGGACATTGGGGAAAGTATGTACTATCATGGGTGCTGTGCAATGTGTAAACCTGGCGATTCACAGACCTGTAACCCTGGGGATAAAAATACATTATATATTTAGTTAAAAAATAGATAAATTTAATTAAAAAATGAATGGAGAGATAAAGAGTTTCCAAGATAGACATGGCTTAAAATATTATATGCAACCACCAAGTTGGCACTGCAAGAAATATTAAGGGGGTTTCTATAAAAGAGGAAAAATCCTAAGAATAGCATTGAACAGAAATATAGAGATAATCATGATGTCAATAAAAACGTATCTATCCGGCGCCTGGGTGGCTCAGTGGGTTAAGCCGCTGCCTTCGGCTCAGGTCATGATCTCAGGGTCCTGGGATCGAGTCCCACATCGGGTTCTCTGCTCAGCAGGGAGCCTGCTTCCTCCTCTCTCTCTAGCTGCCTCTCTGCCTACTTGTGTTCTCTGTCAAATAAATAAATAAAATCTTTAAAAAAAAAAAAAACGTATCTATCAATAATCACTCTCAATGTGAATGGCCTAAATGCGCCCATAAAACGACACAGTTTAGATAAAACCTCAGGGACCATTCACATGTTGTCTACAAGAGACCCATTTTGAACCTAAATATATGCCCAGACTGAAAATGAAGGGATGGAGAAGCATCTTTCATTTCAATGGGCCTTGAAAGAAGGCCAGGGTAGCAATTCTCATATCATATAAATTAGATTTTAAACTAAAGACTGTAGTCAGAGGTACAGAAGGACACTACCTCATTCTTAAAGGGACTATACACCAAGATTATCTAACAATTTTAAATATCTATGCCCCCAATATGGGAGCAGCCAGTTACATAAAACTGTTAATCAAGGTAAAGAGTCATATTGAAATGAATACATTAACAGTAGGACATATTAACACTCCTCTCTCAGAAATAGATAATCAAAGCAGAAAATCAAAAAAGAAACAAGAGCATTGAATGACACATTGGACCAGATGGAACTCATAGATACGTACAGAACATTCCACCTTAAAAAAACAGAATACTCATTCTTTTCAAGTGTACATGGAACCTTCTCCAGAATAGACCACATACTGGGGAACAAATCAGGACTCAACCGATACCAAAAGACTAAGATGATTCCCTGCATATTCTCAGATCACAATGCTTTGAAACTGGAGCTCAATCACAAGGAAAAGTTCTGAAGGAACTCAAACACCGGGAAGCTAACGACCACCTTGCTTAAGAATGCTTGGATCAACCAGGAGATCAAAGAAGAACAGAAACAATTCATGGAAACCAATGAGAATGAAGACACTTCAGTTCAAAACCTATGGGATTCAGCAAAGGCTGTCCTAAGGGGGTAATACATAGACAACAAAGCCTCCATCAAAGAAAAAATTAAAAAATCCAGAATACACAAGCTGTCTCTACACCTTAAAGAACTGGAGAATCAACAAGCAATCAAACCAACTACACACATAAGAAGGGAAATAATCAAGATTAGAGCTGAGATCAATGAGGTAGCAATCAGAGATACAGTAGAACGTATCAATAAAACTAGAGGCTGGTTTTTTGAAAGAATCAATAAGATTGATAAACCATTGACCACACTTATCCAAAAGAAAAGATAGAAATCCCAAATTCATAAAATTATGAATGAAAAGGGAGAGATCACAACTAACGCCAAGGAAGTGAAACAATCATCAGAAGTTATTATCAAAAGTTATATGCCAATAAGCTAAGCAACCTAGATGAAATGGATGCATTCCTGGAAAACTATAGACTCCCAAAATTGAACCAGGAAGAAATTGACAACCTGAATAGACTGATATTTAGTAATGAGATCAAAGCAGTTATCAAAAACCTCCCCAAAAACAAACGCCTAGGACCTGATCGATTCCCTGGGGAATTCTACCAAACTTTCAAAGGAGAAATAACACCTATTCTCCTGAGGATGTTTCAAAAAATTGAAGCAGAAGGAAAACTTCCAGACTCTTTCTATGAAGCCAGCATTACCCTGATCCCCAAACCAGGCAAAGACCCTAGCCAAAAGTAGAATTTCAGACCAATATCATTGATGAACATGGATGCTAAGATTCTCAAAATGATCCTAGCAAACAGGATCCAACAGCACAATACAAAGATTATCCACCATGACAAGGTGGGATTCATCTCTGGGCTACAAGGATGGTTCAACATTCGCAAATCAATCAATGTGATAGAAGAAATCAATAAGAGAAGAGAGAAGAACCCCATGGTCCTCTCAACTGATGCAGAAAAAGCATTTGACAAAATGCAGGATCCAGTCCTGACTAAAACGCTTCAAAGTATAGGGATAGAGGAAACATTCCTGAACTTTATAAAATCTATCTATGAAAGACCCACAGCAAATATCATCCTCAATGGGAATGAGCTCAAAGCCTTCCCGTTGAGATCAGGAACACGACAAGGATGCCCTCTCTCACTACTCTTATTCAACACAGTATTAGAAGTCCTAGCAACAGCAATCAGACAACAAAGAGAAATAAAAGGTATCCAAATTGGCAATGAAGAAGTCAAACTCTCTCTTCACAGATGACATGATTCTTTATATGGAAAATCCAAAAGACTCCACCCCCAAATTACTAGAACTCATACAGCAATTAAGCAACGTGGCAGGATACAAAGTCAATGTACAGAAATCAGTGGATTTCTTATACACTATCAGTGAAAATACAGAAAGGGAAATTAGAGAATCAATTCCAATTATAATAGCACCAAGAACCATAAGATACCTGGGAATAAGCCTAACCAAAGAGGTAAAGGAACTGTACTCGAGGAACTACAGAACACTCATGAAAGAAATTGAAGAAGACACAAAAAGATGGAAGATCATTCCATGCTCTTGGATTAGAAGAATAAATAATATTAAAATTTCTCTACTGCCTAGAGTAATCTATGCTTTTAATGCCATTCCGATCAAAATTCCACCAGTATTCTTCAAAGAGCTTGAGCAAATAATCCAGAAATTTGTATGGAATCAGAAGAGACCCCCAATCGCTAAGGAAATGTTGAAAAACAATAATAAAACTGGGGGCATCACGTTACCTGATTTAAAGCTTTACTACAAAGCTGTGGTCACCAAGACAGCATGGTACTGGCATAAAAACAGACCAGTGGAACAGAGTAGAAAGCCCAGATATGGACCCTCAACTCTATGGTCAAATAATCTTCGACAAAACAGGAAAAAATAAACAGTGGGAAAAAGACAGCCTCTTCAATAAATGGTGCTGGGAAAACTGGACAGCTATATGTAGAAGAATGAAACTGGACCATTCTCTTACATCGTAAACAAAGATAAACTCAAAATGGATAAAATACCTCAATGTGAGACAGGAATCCATCAGAATCTTAAAGGAGAACATAGGCAGTAATCTCTTTGATATCAGCCACAGCAACTTCTTTCAAGATATGTCTCCAAAGGCAAAGGAAACAAAAGTGAAAGTGAACTTTTGGGACATCATCAAAATGAAAAGCTTCTGCACAGCCAAGGAAACAGTCAAAAAAAAAACAAAGAGGCAACCCACGGAATGGGAGAAGGTATTTGCAAATGACAGTACAGACAAAAGGTTGATATCCAGGATCTATAATGAACTTCTCAAACTCAACACACACAAAACAAACAATCATATCAAAAAATTGGCAGAAGATTTGAACAGACACTTCTCCAATGAAGACATACAAATGACTATCAGACTCGTGAAAAAATGTTCAGCATCACTAGCCATCACGGAGATTCAAATTAAAACCACATTGAGATATCACCTTACACCAGTTAGAATGGACAAAATTAGCAAGACAGGAAACAACATGCAATGGAGGGGATGTGGAGAAAGGGGAACCTTCTTACACTGTTGGTGGGAATGCAAGTTGTTGCAGCCTCTTTGGAGAACAGTGTGGAGATTCCTCAAGAAATTAAAAATAGACTTCCCTATGACCCTGCAATTGAACTCCTGGGTATTTACCCCAAGGATATAGGTGTCGTGAAAAAAAGGTCCATCTGTACCCCAATGTTTATAGCAGCATTGGCCATGGTCGCCAAACAGTGGAAAGAACCAAGATGCCCTTCAACAGTTGAATGGATAAGGAAGATGTGGTCCATACACACTATGGAGTATTATGCCTCCATCAGAAAGGATGAATACCCAACTTTTGTAGCAACATGGACGGGACTGTAAGAGATTATGCTGAGTGAAATCAGTCAAGCAGAGAGAGTCAATTATCATATGGTTTTACTTATTTGTGGAGCATAACAAATAGCATGGAGGACAAGGGGAGGTGGAGAGGAGAAGGACTTGGGGGAAATTGGAAGGGAAGGTCAACCATGAGAGACTATGGACTCTGAAAAACAACCTGAGGGGTTTGAATTGGCAGGTGGGTCGGAGGTTGGGGTACCATGTGGTGGGTATTCTAGAGGACACGGATTGCATGGATCACTGGGAGTGGTGAAAAAAACAATGAATACTGTTATGTTGAAAATAAATAAAAATAAATAAAAAAATAAAAATAAAAACAAAGAAAAAAATACCAACAACATTTTTCACATAACTAGAGAAAAAATCTAAAATTTGTTTGGAACCACACACACACACACACACACACACACACACACACACACAAAAGCTAAAGCAGTTTGAAAAGGAAAACCAAAGTTTGTGGAGTTACAATGCCAAATTTCAAGCTTTAATCACCAACAGAGTATGGTATTGGCACAGAAACAGACACATGGATCAATAGAACAGAAATGAGGAACCCAAAAATGGGAGTGCAAACTGTTACAGCCCACCTGTAAAACAACATGGAGGTTTCTCAAAATGTTAAAAATAGAGCTACCATATGACCCCACAAATACACTACTAGGTATTTATCCAAAGAATACAAACATAGTGATTCAAAGGGATGCATGCACCCCAATGTTCCAGAACAGCAGCGTTCACAATAGCCAAACTATGGAAAGAGCCAGACATCCATCAACAGAGGAATGGGTAAAGAAGATGTGGTATATATACAAATGAGATATTACTCAGACATCATAATGGATGAAATCTTATCTTTTTCATCTACATTGATTGTACTGGACGATATTATGCTCAGTGAAATAAGTGAATCATCTGTAGATAATTATCACATCACTTCATATCTATAATGTAAGAACCAAAATGAAGGATGATAGGGGAAGGGAGGGAAAAATAAAACAAAATTAAATCATAGAAGGAGACACCATAAGAGATGCTTAACTTTAGGAAACAATTTGACGGTTGCTGGAGGTGAGGGAGATAAAGAAAATATGATGGGCATTAAGAAGGGAATGGGATAGAATCAGCACTGGGTATTATATGTGATTGATGAATAACTACACTCTGCATTTGAAACTAATGATACACTATATGTAAATTAATTGAATTTAAATAAAATAAGATTATAAAAGAAGAACACAAACAAAAATCCCTGCTTAGGAGCGCAGTATATTTTAAGTTGAGTGTGTGTGTATGTGCATTGGGGGAAAAACAGACACTAAATACACACTGAATAGGTAAGTAAATTATGCAGAATGTTAGAAGCATATTGGTGATTTGGTAAAAGAAAAAGTAGCAAAGGTGAGACCAATAAAAAATAATGAGGGTAATATTGGGAAGTTCATTGAGACCTGTTTGAATAATAACTTCAGAGCACAGACTAGAAAGCAAGGAGAGAATTATTCCCATACACACTTGATAGAAGACTGTGGATAGTATGTTCCAGAACTGCATGGATGTCAGTTTGTTGGCATGAAGAAGAGGTTAGAGCAGTAAGAAATGAGGTCAGAGATATCTAGAAACATTACTGGCAGAATCTTGGAAGACTTCGTAAGGACTGTGAATTTGGCTCCAAGGTCAATGGAAAACAATTAAGCAAAGGCTTAATGTTCTTGCTTTCATGTTTTATTTTAGCTACTTTGTTGAAAGTAGTTTGCTGAGGGTCGTGGGTAGAGGTAGGGAGATTAAGCAAACATTTCAGAAATCCGTATGAGAGATACATGTGGATCAGAGCAAGGTAGTTACATTGGAGGTGATGAGAAGTCACCTGATTTGGGATGTGTTTGGAGGTAGAGACCATAGAAATCCCAGTGGATGGGACATAAGAGTGTGGGCAGATCAGAACACAATTGGGTGACCCCAAAGCTTTGGACCTGAGGTATTGAAGGATGCCACTGCCGTCCATAAGAATAAGGAAGGATGTGCCTCGAAAACTGTGGGATGGGGGATCAAGATACAAGATTGAACTTGTTACATCAGAGATGTATAGGAGATATTCAAATGGAAAGTTCACCTAAGCATTTAGAGGCATGTGTGAATCAGCAAGTGAATACATGTAAAATGTTTAGGAATCCCTGAAGACAACATCCCATAAGGAAAAAGAAAATGTGTGTAAAAGTCATGAATGGTAATTTAACAGAAATCATGGATGATTAATAAACCCCCTATAAAATGATACTGAGTATAATTAATAATCATGGAAATGAAAACAAAACCAATAGAGAATATTGCACACTCATTTTTGGCAAATATTTAAATGAGCAAATATACCAGATTTTCATGATGTTGTGGAGCAAAATACAAGTCTGATGCATTAAAGATAGGAATATAAATTTTCTGAATCACTTTGGAAAATAATCAGGAATTACCAGGTTCTAAAATCCATTTATTTCTATCCTGGGTGTTTGTCCTAAAGCAACTCTTACTTTCACAGGAAGACTTGTCCAAATACACTCATTGAACTTGTTTTTATAATACTACGGAATTGGAGAACAAAAAGGAATATGTTGTTGAGGTCAAAATGGCAGAGAATTAGTAGGATGAGACTACATCAGGTAGTAGGAGATCAGCTAGATAGCTTACCAATCCATAGCAAACATCTACAAATCCAACAGGACACTGAAGAGAACAGCAACAATTCTAGAAACAGAAAATCGACCACTTTCTGAAAGGTAGGACCAGTGGAGAAGTGAATCCAAAGCGACGGGAAGATAGACCGGGGTGGGGGGAAGGCTAGCTCGCGGCAAGTGGTGGAGCAACGGAGCACACAAAATCAGGACTTTTTAAAAGTCTGCGCTATTGAGGGACATTGCTCCAGAGGCTAAATTGGGATGAAGTCCACGCGGGGTCAGGGTTGTCCCAGGTCCCACAGGGTCACAGAAGGAACGGGGGTGTCTGAGTGTCACAGAGCTCGCAGGTATTAGAGCAGGAAGCCAGCTACAGAGACAGAACCAAGGAGTGAGCTCTCAGCTCGGGGTTACCTTGAACTGGTCACAGGATGGGTGAGCTTGAAGCACAGCCAGAGGCCAGGGACACAGAAGTGATTGAGCGCATGTCTCTGAGGGCGCACTGAGGAGTGGTGCCCTGAGTTCTCAGTTCCTCTGGGCCAGAGACTGGGAGGCTGCCATTTACATTACCATACTCCGGAAATCTACAGAAAGCATTCAGGGAACAAAAGTTCCTGAAAGTGAACCTGAGTGGATTACTTAGCCTGGCCCCTGGTAAGGGCAGTGCAATTCTGCCTCAGACAAAGACACTTGAGAATCACTACAACAGGCCCCTCCCTCAAAAGATCAACAAGAAATACAGACAAGACCAAGTTCACGTGCCAAGGAGAACAGCAGGATCCCAGAGGAGGAGAAAGCAAAGCATGAAATTCATAGCTTTTTCACCATGATTCCTTAGTCTTGCAGTTAATTTAATATTATTTTATTTTTATTTTTTTCTTCTTCTACATATTTTTAACTTTTACCCTTTCCTATTTTAACATTTTTAACTAGTTTATCCTAACAATACCTTTCATAATAATAATAATAATAATAATAATAATCTTTTTTGAACCTTCGTTATGACAGTCATATTTATCCTTAATTGTATCTAACTTTATTTTTTGTATACATATAGGATTTTCTCTTCTAAAAAATTTGGGGTACAACTTCTAATAGATCAAAATATGCCCTAAATCTAGCTGCAGGCTTGTTCTAGACTCCAGCCCAAGCAAAATCTTTCCACCTTCTTTTCTTTATTCTCCCAACCAACTTGCTTTATCTTTATCAACTCCTTTTTAAGAAATTAAATTTTTTTCATCTTTATAGGCATATTCCATCCCTTCATTGTGTTTACCCTTATATATGTTTTTCATTCTTTAAAATTTTAGTAGGTAGTTTCTTCTAAGAGACCAAAATACTCCCAAAATTAAGTGGGTGACCCTGTTCTAGTCACCAGTCATATAATATATATATATAATTTTAAAGATTTTATTTATTTGACAGAGAGAGATCACAAGAAGGCAGAGAGGCAGGTAGAGAGAGAAAGGGGGAAGCAGGCTCTCCGCGGAGCAGAAAGCCCAATATGGGGCTCGATCCCAGGACCCTGGGATCATGACCTGAGCTGAAGGCAGAGGCTTTAACTCACTGAGCCACCCAGGCGCCCCTATATTAAAATTTTTTAATTGTTTTTTTTTATTTTTTTCTGAACTTCTTTTTATACCTTTTCTCCCCCCCCATAATTTGGGGTCTTTTCTGATTTGGCTAAAGTAATTTTCCTGGGGTCTTTGCTATGCTTGTAGTATTTTATTTAGTCCTTCATATATTCTTATCTGGACAAAATGACAGGGTGGAAAACTCACCACAAAAAGAAGAACAAGGGGCAATACCAAAGGCCAGGGATCTAATCAATATGTACATTAGTAATATGTCAGATCTAGAGTTCAGAATGATGATTCTCAAGGTTCTAGCCGGGCTTGAAAAAGGATAGAATATATTAGAGAAACCCTCTCAGGAATTATAAAAGCCCTTTCTAAAGAAATAAAATAACTAAAATCTAACGAAGTCAAAATATAAAAAGCTATTAATGAGGTGCAATAAAAAATGGAGGCTCTTACTGCTATAACAAATGAGGCAGAAGAAAGAATTAGTGATATAGAAGAACAAATGACAGAGAATAAAAAAGCTGAGCAAAAGATAGACAAACAAATACTGGACCACGAGAAGATAATTTTAGAGATAAGTGACACCATAAGATGAAACACTGGAATAACTGGGATTCCAGAAGAAGAAGAATGAGAGAAGGAAGCAGAAGGTATACTGGAGAGAATTATTGGAGAGAATTTCCCTAATATGGAAAAGGGAACAAACATCAAAATCCAGGAGGTGCAGAGAACCCCCCTCAAAATCAATAAGAATAGGTCCACACCGCATTAGCTAATAGTAAAATTTACAAGTCTTAGCGACAAATAAAATCCTGAAAGCAGCCTAGGAAATGAAGTCTGTAACATACAATGGTAAAAATATTAGATTGACAGCAGACTTATCCACAGAGACCTGGCAGGCCAGAAAGAACTGGCAAAATATAATCAGAGCACTGAACAAGAAAAACATGCAGCCAAGAATACTATATCCTATCCAGCTAGGCTATCTTTGAAAATAGAAGGAGAGATAAAAAGCTTCCAGGACAAACAAAAACTGAAATAATTTGCAAACACCAAACCAGATCTACAGGAAATATTAAAAGGGGTCCTCTAAGCAAAGAGAGGCCCTAAAAGTAGTAGATCAGATAGAAACAGAGACAATATACAGTAACAGTCACCTTACAGGCAATACAATGGCACTAAATTCGTATCTCTCAATAGTTACCCTGAGTCTTAATGGACTAAAGCCCCAATCAAAAGACATAGGGTATCAGAATGGATTAAAAAAAATCAATATGCTGCCTACAAGAAATTCATTTTAGATGTGAAGACACCTCCAGATTTAACGTGAGGGGTGGAAAACAATGTACCATGCTAATGGACATCAGAAGAAGACTGGGGTGGCAATCCTCACATCAGAAAATTAGACTTTAGGCCAAAGACTATAACAAGAGATGTGGAAGGACACTATATCATACTCAGAGGGTCTGTACAACAAGAAGATCTAACAATTGTAAATATCTATGCCCCTAACATGGGAGTAGCCAACTATATAAACCAATTAATAACAAAATCAAAGAAATACATAGACAATAATACAATAATAGTAGGGGACTTTAACATTCCACTCACTGAAATGGATAGATCATCCAAGCAAAAGATCAACAAGGAAATAAAGGCCTTAAATGACACACTGGACCAGATAGAAATCACAGATATATTCAGAACATTTCATCCCAAAGCAACAAAATACACATTCTTCTCTAGTACACATGGAACATTCTCCAGAATAGATCACATCCTGGGACATAAATCAGGTTTCAACCAGTATCAATCTATTGGGATCATTCCCTGCATATTTTTAGACAACAATGCTCTGAAGCTAGAACTCAATCACAAGAGGAAATTTGGAATGAAACCAAATACACGGAGACTAACCAGCATCCTTCTAAAGAATGAATGGATCAACCAAAAAATTAAGTAAGAATTGACAAAATTCATGGAAAAAATGATAATGAAAACACAACAGTTCAAAATGTGTGGGACACAACAAAGGCAGTCATGAGAGGAAAATATGTACCTTTTCTCAAGAAACAAGAAAGGTCTCAAATACACAACCTAACCCTACACCTAAAGGAGTTGGAGAAAGAACAACAAAGAAAGCATAAACCCAGCAGAAGAGAAATCATAAAGATCAGAGCAGAAGTCAATGAAATAGAAACCAAAAAACTGATAGAGCAAATAAACTAAACTAGGAGCTGGTTCTTTGAAAGAATTAATAAGATTGACAAACCCCTGGCCAGACTTCTCAAAAAAAGAAGAGAAAGGACCCAAATAAATAAAATCGTGAATGAAAGAGGAGAGATCACAACCAACATCAAAGAAATATAAACAATTATAAGAACATATTATGAACAGCTCTATGCCAATAAATTTGACAATCTGGAAGAAATGGATGCATTCCTGGAGACATATAAACTACCATAACTGAACCATGACGAAATAGAAAACCTGAACAAACCTATAACCATTAAGGAGATTGAAACAGTCATCAAAAATCTCCAAACAAACAAAAGCCCAGGAACATGTTGTTGAAATAATGTAACCCTACATAGCAGTTATAAACCATCACTGCTTGCAATAATGTATCTCCAGGACAAAAACAATTGAGAAAAATGAAAGACAGAATAACAGTATTAGTATTATACTTTGAATTGTCAACCTTAAAATTTAAATAGCAAATGTTAATTAGTAGCAAGTGAGTTTACTCAGAAATATCAAAAGTATTACTATTGAGAACATGCAAACTATGGCAAGCCATAGAAAAGTCAAGAGAACAAAGGAGAGCATCCTTTTATAGAGGAGAGGAAGAAGTTAGAACAGGTTGTTCTGGAAAAAAATTATTGGAGGGAAATGATAATTCAAAAGGGTATCAACTCATTGTCTGCAGGTCGGGGCAGATTGCTGTTGCAAGACCAAGAGTAAATCTTCCTTCTTGCTGAACTATGAACGAATGAACCAACCTACAATTAGTGGTAGTGCATGAGAACTCTGTCTCTTGCCTTCTGGACACCATTTTGAATGAGATTTCCTTCATTCATGTTCAAAAAAATGTAAAGTTCAAAATAGATGCACAGATATATTTGAAGGTACAAATATTTATGATATCATTACAAAGAGAAATATGGGACAGACTAAAACACAATTAAGGATGTTGTAACTTTCTAGGGAAGTTGGGGAGAGACGATCATGGTTTGAATGCAATGTTGATGTGAATTTCCTGTATGTGCAATGATGATATGTTTTAAATTTATTTTAAATGTGTAAATGATAATAAAATGTACTGTCTGGCTTGCACAGTATCTCTTGTGATATTCATTACTGTGGACTCAGAAAAAAAACCTGAGGGTTCAGAGGGGAGGAGGTAGGGAGTTAGGTGAGACTGGTGGTGGGTATTAAGGAGGGCACTTTTCAGGGAGCAGTGGGTGTGGTACATAAACAATGAATCTTGGGACACTGAAAAAATAGCATAAAATTTTAAAAGTAATAAAATAATTTTATTTTTAAAAGGGTAAAAAAATCAACCCAAATTCATCAAGAAGACTCATTTCACTTTTCTTCTATCTCATATTAGTGAGTATACGATTGTGGCCCTTCTCTCAATACACTTGCAAAAACAGATATGCTTCTAATAAAAGATGGTTTGTATATTATTTATGAGGATTGTGTTTAATTCTAGGAGTAAACAAAATATGGAAAACAATGACACACCAGAATGTAGAGTAAAGATTATCAGTTGATTAGAAAATTCACAGCAATGGGTAGTCCAATGGCAAACAACTATATGAAGAGGTGATTAAATTACTTTCTATGGATTTGTTATGGAAGTGCATCACCAAAAACAGCCAAAAAATAACTTTATTTCCATTATAATAATGAAGACACGGTACTATAGTTGTGGCAGAAAAAAAAATAAACAAAACCAAAAATCTTGGAAATATATTTAATTGAAATAAAAATAAAATAAAATAAATTGACTACATTCCGAATTCAACATAGCAAGAGAATTACTTATTTAATTAGAAGACAATAATCACACATGTGCCTAGTAGGTAACAAAGAAAGTAAGAAATATAAAAAGTTGTTATAATATGGAGGGAATGAGAGTTATAAGTCATGAATATTTAAAAAATCTATAGATTTTACAATCTTAAATAAGATACCTAAAGACTAAACATCATAGAGTATGCTGGGAAATTTTACAATTTTCAAAATTATGATTAAATATTTAAAATATCATTATAATTTGTTATGTCATTATATATTAATGATAATTATTCTGTTATTATCTTAAAAATACCTAGGATTGAAATACTCTGACATAAGAACAAGGAAGAAAATGGGGATGGGAAGATTTTTGGAGATGTACAACATTTCAATTTCAAAAACAAATATATAAATTTAAGAATCTGAGAAGGTGAAACACTAAGAAAATACTAAAAGTAACTTTATGCCAGAGAACAGTCATCAAAGTAGCATAAAACAGAGAGAACTGATGGAACATGACTTATCTAGGAAGTTCTCCAAGACAATCAATACTTTTCCTTAAATGAGGGCTGAAATTGAAGTACTTTAACAGAAATAAGTCAATTCAGTCTGTTGTATGATTTTTTTTAAATTTTTCACTGGGTTGACTGAAATCTTTATGAAATTGATACAATTTATTAGTTTTTTAATATTGTCATCCCCATTCTTGGATATTATGTAGTGAAACGTGTGAGTAAATTCTGAACTATGTAATAGCTTCTTTAAAAGTGAGGAAATTGCTTATCATGTGTTCTACACCTAATAAAATACCCACTTACATTTTCAGCTCAGTGGGAGTTTTACCATAAATTCTATGACATAGTCAAATTATTAAAATAAGCTATATCTGAATCTGTAGTTGTCTTCAAGATACTGAAATAAGTGGCATTATTAGGGAAAAGAGTCTATCCTTGAAATGATTGATTTATTCTGGTATTACTCATTGTAAGTCCAAAAGCCTCATAAGGCAATTGCATAGTGGTTAAATGAGCCCACAGCCACCAAGGAACACTCATGTTGCTTTTCTAAGACCTCAGATTGATGAATACACAATTGTCCTCTCAATCCCAATATTCTTATCATCACAGACACAATGTGTTTAATGATAAGCAAATGGTCTGTAAGTCCAATTGAGAAATACATCTGATCTCAGGAGAATCCTAAAACTTTTTTCTCTAACTTTCTCTTTGTTTTCACTGTTGCCAATTTCACTTTAAGTGAATGTGGATCTTCATTACTGTCAGAATGCCAGGAAGAGCTGATTTAGAACCCCAAGGGATGTTTAACAAGCTCATCTTCTCTGGGAATACAAACTACACAGGCAGTGCTTGTCATTTCCTCTGTTTAATTACAACTTTTAATTCTTGTAGTGTAGCTTTCTAACAAGTCCCTTGGAACATCCAGTTTAGGGGCTTAAGGGGCAGGGATCCCAGCTCCCCCAGTCGCTAAGTAAAGAAAAATAAATTGCTTTCCAGCCTTGCCCCTGCCAAGTTCTATGAGAGACAATTTAATTATTCACTCAGTTCCTATAACTTTAACTTGCCTCTATTTTAATAGACTCACTGGGATGCCTAGTGATTATCAAGTTAGAGAAACCACCTCAGGGAAGTTTTAGTGAAATGTGTGCATTGGAACAAAGCCATCACACTTTGAATTCAAACTACTGAGTAATGCAAATGCTTTTTTCCTTCTCAAACAGAAGTTCTCTGTTCTTGTTGTTGTGGCTCTTCTTGTTCATATATACACTAACTCACCTGTGCAAGACAATATATATTCTGAATCCTCCATTATCAAATAAGTTTCAGGCAGAAAAATGTATGTATCAATCAAACCATCACTAAAATTTTTGATGCTATAATTGACTCTCATTTCACTCCCCTTTCATATCCTCCTTCTTGCACTCCCTAAAAGCATATAATAAAGTAGTTAAATAACTGATTACTAGTGACATCATAAATATGACCATAATGTAACTGGCTCATCAATGCACATGAGAGGTTAAATACATAACTTCATAACAGTTACAATAGAAAGTGCTTCTTGTGGATATTGAAAAATTCTTATGTAAAAATTTCTAAGTTTCCACTATTTTTAGGAGCTACTAATGTCCTCTTGTCTTTACATGTTTGATTTGAAAATAAAATAAGAAATTTTTCATGTATTTAATGATCTTATCTTTTTTGATTTGATATATAAAATCTGAAGTGAAACAATTCCTTGTTTGGATAGTTCATAGTATTTTAATATTTTTAACTGAAATTACATCTTTCATTTCCCCTCTTATTTTAGGTGCAAAGAGCAGGCACAGTTCTGAGATCTGATTCCAACAGCATACTCAATTTATTTGTTATTTACAAAATGTGATAAATTCACCCCAGCCATGCTACTTGCTGCCTCCATCTGGTCTAAAACATTGCACAAAGTAGATCTTACATAAGAATTTAGTTCATCAGAAATAAAGAACACATATTTTAAAATGGCCCTTACAAAGAGAGATACAAAGGCCATAGTGGCCTTTATCACCTCATATCATTTGAAATTATTCAAGTTAAGATATGCAGGAATGTTTATATTATTTTATCTTTATTTGCTTATGCACATAGACCATAATTTATATGTATTTGTATAATTTCACATTCATATTTATATGTCATATTTTATATATTGTAAGTTTTTCTTCATAATTATGGTCACATGAGACAGGATGGGGTTTGATAATAAGTGTGTGTGCATTGCTATTGGCCTACTTCTAGAGAAAATCAGTCCATCATGGTGGAACCTGGGAAGGCTCATGTGAACCCCAACTGAGTGCACATAGCATGAAAAAGGTGAAGAAACCAGTGGAAAATGATGAAAGGAAGTGAATTGCTGAATTATGGATTATTTAAAAGATCATGTGGTGTCAGGTAACAATATAGCCAGCATGCACAATGGTCTCAAGCAGAAATGTCTTCACTCCCAATACGTGAAGGAATGATATTTGAACACGATCTCAGAAAAAGATACAGCTCATAAAAATATATTCTCAAGAATTTTAGTAAAGATGCAGTGGGCAAAACCATGCAAAATACCAAATAAAATGAGATATAATATTTAAATTAACTATCAAAAGTACAGTATCACCACCAAGGATATTATTCAGGTAGAAACTTTTAATGAGGACAAAATTAATATCTCTAATTCCTTAGAAAAGGACAACCTAAAAATCTGAATTTGATTAATACGGTGTGTTTGCTTTTTATCTTCAAAATGATGTAATCAGTGCAAACATTGTTAAAAATAAAGCTATTCAGTGGAGCTACACAATGAATCATAGAACACTACATCAAAAACTAATGATGTAATGTATACTGACTAACATAAGGCAATAAAAATTTAAAAAAAAAACAATGAATGTTGAAACACTGAAAAAATTAAATAAATAAATAAATAAATAAAGCTATTCAAAATCAAATGAGTATTGCTTCAATATTCTTCAAGACTCCAAGAGATTCTAGGAAGGAATATCTGAAAAGGAAAGCTGCTTTATACATGCATCAAATTTTAAATAGCTCCTCTATTAAGCAAGAAATGGCACAGAGTTCAAACTTTAATATCAAAAATGGGGGCGCCTGGGTGGCTCAGTGGGTTAAGCCGCTGCCTTCGGCTCAGGTCATGATCTCGGGGTCCCGGGATCGAGTCCCGCATCGGGCTCTCTGCTCAGCAGGGAGCCTGCTTCCTTCTCTCTCTCTCTGCCTGCCTCTCTGCCTACTTGTAATCTCTCTCTGTTAAATAAATAAAAAAAAGAAAAATCTTTAAAAAAAAAAAAAAATAATATCAAAAATGACTTCTTTGTAAAGGTGTTCCATTCTGAATATTTGATTAATATCATCACTGTTTTTTACTATAGACTTTTATTATGTTAATTTCTTCCTATTAACATTTTTATTAAATGTCATTTATGAAATGAAGAGTGAAAAATAGGTTCTTTCCCAAGTGCTCTGAGTATCCTAACAAATGTGTTTCATCTCACTGTGCCAATCATTTCATGGCAACTTCACTTGGTAATTTGAAGCTCAACAGAGGAAAGAATGTGGACACACATATAGCAATTAAAATACACAAATTTAAAAAAATTTTTTCCAGATTTATTGAAATATAACTGATATGTGACATTGCGTAAGTTTAAACTATATAGTGTAGGAAACAATATGGCGGGAAAGTAGGACGAGGCGCCTTTTCAACATGTACCCTAAAGTGAGCTGATTTCCTACCAATGAATTCCGATCACCCATGAAAACAGCCTGAGATCAGAATTATACACGTCTGGATCTCTACAGGGGCAGAAACTGCCAGTGGGCATGTAAAGCGGAGTTGGAACTTCAGACTGATATCAGAAGATAAACAAAGGGGGAGGGAGCAACCAGAGGCAACCTATTTGAAAGTAATACCCCAATATGAGAGTGCCCAGCATCTGGGAACCAGCATTAACTTGGAGTCTGGTTGAAAGCACTCAAAGAGAGGAAAGGATCGCAAGGGGAAATTGCGGGAATCGGGGTAGCTATGACCCCAGACAGCTTCCCTTGGCACTGAACCAGAAAGAGTGCAATGGAGAAACCAGGTCTTGGTCCTGAGCCACCAGTGTGCCCGAGATCACGTGGGGTCCAGCTCCTGTGAGGGGCTGGGAGCATTACCAGAAGACAGAGGCTCCAGAGCCAGAGGGCAGGTGCTACAGAGATGGAGACCCGCTCCCCTCTGCCCCCCCCACATGCTCTTAGACACACGCCATCCCACCAGAGCATGAGACGGGTGTGTGTGACAGACACACACCCTTGAGAGAGGTGCACAAAGGCTCAGGCTGGTGCTCTCGGACTCGGGCTATTCCACCAGAGCCTGAGATGCGTGTGCATGCGACCCACACACTCCCACCAGAGAGGTGTGCGCAAGCCCAGTATGCTTAGACCCAGAAAAAAACAGGCACTCCCAGCCCGGGCCAGGGGAAAATCTCAGCGTGTGATCACTGCTTGGAGCCTCTCTGGCAGTCTGGAGCTGCCCAGACAGCCACTGCTGCCATGGTTTTGGGTACAAACAGAAGATCCTCTGTCCCCAGGAACCACGACTTGGAACCTACTCAGTCAGGAGCCAAGGGGGACTTTATTTCGGCTCTGCAGCCAGACTGATGCTTCTCTCACAGAGGGAGGACAGGGAGAAGTTTGCTTTCCTCGAAACCTAAAAAAAAAAACATCAAAATGCGAAAGACAAGGAAAAAAAAAGTGAACAAACATAAAAACCTCCAGAGAACAAAAGCCTACAAAAAGCCTCCTCAGAGCCAACCACCTTGACGGGGGTGAGAGGACTTAACTAAGGGAACAACATTGACTGAAAACCCACGTGGCAGGCCCCTCCCCTAGAAAACAAACCCAGAAAGAAAAAAAAAGAAGAAGAAGAAGAAGACAAAAGAACAAACACCACTACTTCATAGGACAACTTTTATTTTTAACTCGTTCCCACTATTCTGGTTCATTTATTTAATATATACATAATTTTTAACCAATTTACCATCACAGTGAGCTGCCCAGTACGTCAAATTCCATAATAACCTTCTAAACTGAAATTTATAACTCATACATCTGTGTTTTTCATTTGCATTTCTATTTCTTTATTTTTTTTTAATTTTAGTTTAGTTTAGTCTGGTTTATTCCCTTTTTATTTTTACTTTCTAATATTCATATAGATTTAAACTTCAAGGAAATCCCCTTTGCCCAATCAATGCTAACCCTATAGGTAAACCAATTTTTAATCCCCCTTTATCTTAGGAAGGTTGAGTGTTTTTCCTTTTTTAATTTATTTTTATTTAGTTTCAGCATAACAGTATTCATTATTTTTTCACCACACCCAGTGCTCCATGCAATCCGTGCCCTCTATAATACCCAACACCTGGGACCCCAACCTCCAACCCCCCCGCCACTTCAAACCCCTCAGATTGGTTTTTGGGTCCATAGTCTCTCATGGTTCACCTCCCCTTCCAATTTCCCCCAACTCCCTTCTCCTCTCTAACTTCCCATGCCCTCCATGCTGTTTGTTATGCTCCAAAAATAAGTGAACCCATATGATAATTGACTCTCTCTGCTTGAGTTATTTCACTCAGCATAATCTCTTCCAGTCCCATCCATGTTGCTACAAAAGTTGGGTATCATCCTTTCTGATGGAGGCATAATACTCCATAGTGTATATGGACCACATCTTCCTTATCCATTCAACTGTTGAAGGGCATCTTGGTTATTTCCACAGTTTGGCGAGCAAGGCCATTGCTGCTCTAAACATTGGGGTACAGATGGCCCTTCTTTTCATGACATCTGTATCTTTGGGGTAAATACCCAGGAGTGCAACTGCAGTCATAGGAAAGTTCTATTTTTAATTTCTTGAGGAATCTCCACACTGTTCTCCAAAGAGGCTGTACCAACATGCATTCCCACCAACAGTGGAAGAGGGTTCCCCTTTTTCCACATCCTCTCCAACACATGTTGTTTCCTGTCCTGCTAATTTTGGCCAATCTAACTGGTGTAAGGTGATATCTCAATGTGGTATTAATTTGGATCTCCCTGATGGCTAGTGGTGATGAACATTTTTTCATGTGTCTGATAGCCATTTGTATGTCTTCATGGGAGAAGTGTCTGTTTATACCTTCTGCCCATTTTTTGATATGATTGTCTGTTTTGTGTGTGTTGAGTTTGAGGAGTTCATTATAGATCCTGGATATCAACCTTTTTTCTGTACTGTCATTTGCAAATATCTTCTCCCATTCCGTGGGCTGCCTCTTTGTTTTTTTTTTTTTTACTGTTTCCGTGGCTGTGCAGAAGCTTTTGATTTTGATGATGTCCCAAAAGTTCATTTTCGCTTTTGTTTCCTTTGCATTTGGAGACATATCTTGAAATAAGTTGCTGTGGCTGATATCGAAAAGATTACTGCCTATGTTCTCCTATAGAATTCTGATGTATTCCTATTTTACATTGAGGTCTTTTATCCATTTTGAGTTTATCTTTGTGTATGGTGTAAGAGAATAGTCCAGTTTCATTCTTCCACATATAGCTGTCCAGTTTTCCTAGCACCATTGATTGAAGAGACTGTCTTTTTTCCACTGCATATTTTTTCCTGTTTTGCAAAGGTTATTTGACCATAGAATTGAGAGTCCATATCTGGGCTTTCTACTCTGTTCCACTGGTCTATGTGTCTGTGGACTTGGTGTCTTGTTGACACAGCTATCTTGGTGATCACAGATTTTTAGTAAAGCTTGAAATCAGGGAACGTGATGCCACCAGTTTTGTTTTTGTTTTTCAACATTTCCTTAGTGATTCGTGGTCTCTTCTGATTCCACACAAAGTTTTGGATGATTTGCTCCAGCTATTTGAAGAATAACAGTGGAATTTTGATCAGAATGGCATTAAAAGTATAGATTGCTCTAGTCAGTAGAGACATTTAAACAATGTTTATTCTTCCGATCCAAGATCATGGAATGGTCTTCCATCTCTTTTTGTCTTATTCAATTTTTTTCATGAGTGTTCTGTTGTTCCTCGAGTACAGATCCTTTACCTCTTTGGTTAGGTTTATTCCCAGGTATCTTATGGTTCTTAGTGCTATAGTAAATGGAATCAATTATCTAATTTCCCTTTATCTATTTTCATTGTTAGTGTATAAAAAAGCCACTGATTTCTGTACATTAACTTTGTATCCTGCCACGTTGCTGAATTGTTGTATGGGTTCTAGTAGTTTGGGGGTGGAGTCTTTTGGGTTTTCCATATAAAGAATCATGTCATCTCCAAAGAGTGAGAGTTTGACTTCTTCATTTCCCATTTTGATAACTTTTATTTCTCTTTGTTGTCTTATTGCTGTTTCTAAGACTTCTAATACTATGTCAAACAAGAGTGGTGAGAGTGGGGATACTTGTCGTGCTCCTGATCTCAATGGGAAGGCTGCAAGCTTTTTCCCATTGAGGATGATATTTTCTGTGGGTCTTTCATAGACAGATTTGATGAAGTTCAGGAATGTTCCCTCTATCCATATACTTTGAAGCATTTTTTTTCTTTATTCATTAATTTTTTATTGTGTGTTTTTTCTAAAACAAATTTGTATGCATTTATTGTTTTCTTTTATTAAATTTATATTTTATTTATTTTCAGCATAACAGTATTCATTATTTTTTCACCATACCCACTACTCCATGCAATTCGTGCCCTCTATAATACCCAAAACCTGGTACCCCAGCCTCCTACCCACCCATAAATTCAAACCCCTCAGATTGTTTTTTAGAGTCCATAGTCTCTCATGGTTTACCTCCCCTTCCAACTTCCCCCAACTCCATTCTCCTCTCTAACTCCCCATGTCCTCCATGCTATTTGTTATACTCCACAAATAAGTGAAACCATATGATAATTGTACTTTGAAGCGTTTTAATCAGGAATGGATGCTGGATTTTGTCAAATGCTTTTTCTGCATCAATTGAGAGGACCATGTGGTACTTTTCTCTTCTCTTATTGATTTGCTCTATCACATTGATTGGTTTGTGAATGTTGAACCATCCTTGTAGCCCAGGGATGAAACCCACCTGGTCAGTGGATAATCTTTTTAATGTGCTGTTGGATCCTGTTTTCTAGGATCTTGTTGAGTATCTTAGCATCCATTTTCATCAGTGATATTGGTCTGAAATTTTCCTTTTTGGTAGGGTCTTTTCCTGGTTTGGGGATCAGGGTAATGGTGGCTTCATAGAAAGACTCTGGAAGTTTTCCTTCTGCTTCAATTTTTTGAAACAGCTTCAGAAGAATAGGTGTTATTTCTTCCTGAAAAGTTTGGTAGAATTCCCCAGGGAATCCGTCAGGTCCTGGGCTCTTCTTTTTTGGGAGATTTTTGTTAACTGCTTCAATCTCATTACTAGAAATTGATCTATTCAGATTTTCAATTTCTTCCTGGTTCACTTTTGGAAGTTTATAGTTTTCCAGGAATGCATCCATTTCATCTAGGTTGCTTAGCTTATTGGCATATAACTTTGATAATAACTTCTGATGATTGTATTTACTTCCATGGTGTTAGTTATGATCTCTCCCTTTTCTTTCATAATTTATGAATTTGAGCTTTCTGTCTTTTCTTTTCGATTAGTGTGACCAATGGTTTATAGAACTCATTGATTCTTTCAAAAAACCAGCTTCTAGTTTCATTGATACGTTCTACTGTATCTCTGGTTTCTACCTCTTTGAGCTCAGCTCTCATCTTGATTATTTACCTTATTTTGTGTGGAGTTGGTTTGATTTGTTGTTGATTCTCCAGTTCTTTAACCTGTAGATACCGGTGGTGTATTCTGGATTTTTCATTTTTTTAGAGGGGTGCTTGGATGGCTATATATTTCCCCCTTAGGACCGCCTTTGCTGTTTCCCATAGGTTTTGGATCTAAGTGTCTTCATTCTCTTTGGTTTCCATGAATTGTTTCAGTTCTTCTTTGATATCCTGGTTGATCCAAACATTCTTCAGCAAGGTGGTCTTTAGCTTCCAGATATAGGCGTTGCTTCAGAACTTTTCCTTGTGATGGAGCTCCAGTTTCAAAGCATTGTGATCTGAAAATGTGCAGGGAATAATCTCAGTCTTTTGGTGTCATTTGAGTCGTGATTTGTGACCCAGTATGTGGTCTATTCTGGAGAAGGTTCCATATGCACTTTAGAAGAATGCATATTCTGTTGTTTTAGGGTTGAATGTTCTGTATATATCTATGAGGTCCATCTGGTCCAATGTGTAGTTCAATGCTCTTGTTTCTTTATTGTTTTTCTTCTTCAATGATATGTCTATTTCTGAGAGGGGTGTGTTAAGATCTCCAATGATTAGTGTATTCATATCAATATGACTCTTCATTTTGATTAACAGTTTTCTTATGTAGTTGGCTGCTCCCATATTGGGGGCATAGATATTTACATTTGTTAAATCATCTTGTTGGATAGCCCCTTTAAGAATGATGTAGTGTCCTTCTGTATCTCTGACTACAGTCTTTAGTTTAACATCTAATTTGTCTGATATGAGAATCACTACTCCGGCCTTCTTTTGAGGCACATTGGCATGAAAGATGCTTCTCCATCCCTTTACTTTGAGTCTAGGTGTATCTTTAGGTTCAAAATGGGTCTTTTGTGGACAACATATGGATGGGTCCTGTAGTTTTATCCAATCTACAACCTTGTGCTGTTTCATGGGCACATTTAGGCCATTCACATTGAGGGTGACTATTGATACGTTTTTATTGACATCGTGTTACCTTTGAAATCTTTCTTTCTGTAGATTGTCTCTATATTTCTTTTCAATGCTATTCTTGGGCTTTTTCCTCTTTTATAGATGCCCCTTTAATATTTCCTGCAGTATCGGCTTGGTGGTTGCATATTCTTTTAAGCTTTGCCAGTCTTGGAAACTTTTTATCTCTCCATCCATTTTGAATGCCAGTTGCTGGATAAAGTATTCTTGGCTGCATGTTCTTCTCATTCAGTGCCCTGAATATAACTTGCCAGCCCTTTCTGGATTGCCAGGTCTCTGTGGATAGGTCTGACGTTATTCTGATGTGCTTTCCTCTGTACGTAAGGATCTTCTATATCCTAGCTGCTTTCAAGTGTTTCTGCCTACAATTATAATTCCTCATTCTTACTATTAGGTGTCTCGTGGACTTTCGAGAATCTGTAATCTTGGGGGGAAACCATTTGGCCTCTAGTACATGAACGCTGGTTCCATTTACGAGATTCGGAAATTTTTCATGAAGAACTTGTTCCACTATATCTTCTAGACCTCTTTATTTCTCCTCCCTTTCAGGGATTCCAAAAATTCTGACGTTGGAAATTTTCATGGCATTATTTTTTTCCCTGATTCTGTTTTCGTGGCTTCTAAGCTGTTTGTTACAGGCTTCTCCCTGATCCTTTCTCTCTGTTTGTCCTCCAGATCACCAGTTCTATCTTCTGTCTCAGTTATCCTAACTTTGAGAGAATTTAGATTACATTGGAACTCATTGAGAGCATTGGGATGCTCGTCCCTGGTAGCTTTCAGCTCTTCCCTAATATGGAAAACATGATCTCTGCTCGTTTTCAGTGTGGCCCTAATCAATTCCTTTTTGTCACCCATGTCTTTCTCCAACTTACCTATTGCCTGGATAATTGTTAGCCTGAATTCTCTTTCTGACATATTGTCTATATGGATAGCCATTAGCTCTGTTCCAGAAGGTCCATCCTCTGTATTTTTCTTCTGTTGGGCATTCCTCCTCCTTGTCATTTTGGTGAGAGATGGCTGAACGTGTGTAGCTGGATGTATCGACAGTAGTGCAGTCACGGTGCACCCTGGAAAGCTTTTGCGTAATCATGGTTCCCCACCCAAATGAGCGGAAAAAGAAAAGGAAAAGATAAAAAGAGAGAGAGAGACAGGAAAGAAAGGTGAGATAAAAGAGAAGTTTCAACCCAAATGGGCCCCACGGTAAGATTTATGAAGTAGACAAGCAAAAACAGACAAACAAAAAGACTGATAAAAGTATATGACGAGAGAAAAAATATATATATTTATATTTGCATATATACTTGCATATATATGCAAATAAAGGAAGAACCTTGTCAAAAGAACCCCGAGTGTAAGATTTATAAATTATCAGGACAAACACAAAAACACAAAAATACTGGTGGAAGAAAAAGATGGGAGAGTGGTTGTAAGTTCTCATTGTGAGGGAGGAAGATTGTTTTGATTCTTCCTGGATGTATCTTGATATCTTTGTTAAAGGACTCAACTTTGCTAAGATAAAGGGGGATTAGAAATTGGTTCACCTATAGGGGTGGCATTGATTGGGGAAAAGGGATTACCTTGAAGTTTAACTCTATATGAATATTAGAAAATAAAAATTAAAAACGGAATAAACTAGACTAAACTAAAGTAAAATTTAAAAAAAAGAAATTTTAAAAATAGAAATGCAAAAGGAAAACACAGGGTTATATATCAAAAAGTTCAGGTTAGAAGGTTATTATGGAATTTGATGTACTGGACAGCTCACTGTGATGGGAAATAGGTTAAAAATTATATAATAATAAAAAATTATTTATATAAAAAATGAGCCAGAATTGTGGGAACGAATTAATAATAAAAATTGTCCTATGAAGTAGTGGTGGTTGTTCTCTTGTCCTTTTTTTTTTTCCTGGTTGGTTTTCTGAGGGAGGGGACTGCCACGTGGGTTTTCAGTCAGTGATGTTCTCTGAGTTAAGTCCTCCTGCACCCCTCAAAGGGGTGGGCTCAGAGGAAACTGCTTTTTCAGGCTTTTGTTCTCTGGAGGTTTTTTATATTTGCTTGCTTTTGTTTTTCTCTCTTGCCTTGACCACTTTTGATGGTTTTTGTAGGTTTAGAGGAAAGCAAAGTGCACCCTGACCTCCCTCTCAGAGAGAAGCCTCAGTCTGGCTGCAGAGCCCAAATAAATCCCCCTTTGGCCACTGGCAGAGCAGGTTCCCAGTCACAGTCCCTGGGGAATCAGGATTTTTTGCTTGTACCCAAAACCATGGCAGTGGCGGCTGTCTGGGCACCTCCAGACTGCCAGAGAAGTTCCAAGCAGCGATCAAACACTGAGATTTTTTCGCTGGCCAGGGCTGGGAGTGCCTGGTCTTTCCGGGTCCGAGAGCACCGTGCTTGCGCCTGTGCGCACCTATCTCAGGAGAGGGCAGGGGGCACAACTCGGACTCTGATGGCATGGCAGGTCACTTGCATGGGGACTGCAAAAAGGCTGTGCTTCTGTTGGCTGGTGAGGCTCCCAGCCCCTCACGGTTGCCGGGACCTAAGAGCTCTCAGGTGCCCTGGTGGTTCAGGGACTGAGACCTGGTTTCTCTGCTGCACTCTCTCTGACTGCAGCAGGAGTGGCTGTCCTGGGCCTGGGAACTTAAGCCCCTGACCCTAACACCCCGATTCCCACAATTTCCCCCCAGTGATCCTTTGCTCTTTTTGAGTGCTTTCTACCAGACTCCCGAGTTAATGCTTGTCACCAGATGCAGGGCACTCTCGTATTGGGATATTACTTTCCAACCGGTCGCCTCTGGTGGCTCCCTCCCCCTTTTGTTTATCTTCTGATATCAGTCAGACTTTCTCACTCTGCTTTACCTGCCCACTGGCGTCTTCTGCTCTGGTAGAGATCCAGACGTGTATAATTCTGATCTCAGGCTGATTTTGTGGGTGATCAGAGTTCTTTGGAAGGCAATCAGCTCACTTTAGGGTACAGGTTGAACGGGCGCCTCTTCCTACTTCCCCATCATCTTTTCTCCCCGACTCTTTTTGTTCTAGCTTTGATCAGGAATCCTCTAGTTTCTGGATTTGGTTCTCCAAGAAGAGCATCGCCACTGTGAAGGCCACCACTGCCAGCAGCTGCAACTTGGGCGGCATCATAATCCTATGGAGCCCCATGAAACCCACTGCTTGGGATCAAGACATAACTTGAGGGCTGGGGAGCGGGGCCACGGAGGCGAGTGACAGGCCAAGAGGCAGCCCACCATGTGGGGAGAAAGGCAGGGAGAGCACGACATGAGAGAACCACCAGAGCGACCCCCACCTTCTCGCTGCCCCAGTCCCCTGCCCCCATTCCTGTACCAATGTCACTGGTGCCTTCTTCACCTGGACAGACTCAATGGCCGCCCCCTCCAAAAGGCCACACAGCAAACACAGTGTGAAGCATCTGCTGGGCTCTCGCCTCTCTACTGCCTCAGTCCCCAACCCCCATGCCCGCCTGCCTGCCCGCCTCCTTCTCTTCCTTCCTTCCCTCCCTCATTTTCCATGGGACAACTTTTATTTTTAACTCGATCCCACTATTCTGGTTCATTTTTTTAAATTTGTTGATAATTTTTTAACCTATTTACTATCACAGTGAGATGTTCTGTATATCAAATTCCATAATAACCTTCTAACCTGAACATTTTGATACATACACCAGTGTTTTTCTTTTGCATTTCTATTTTTTGTATTTTTTTAATTTTAGTTTAGTTTAGTCTAATTTACATATATAGTAATTCTACATATATGTATATATGTATATATATATGTGTGTTTCTCTAGTCATATAATTTTATTAATCTTTTTTTTTCTCTGTTTTTGTTTGTATACTTCTTAAATCTCACCTTGGCCCATTTGGGATGCACCTTCTCTTTTATCTTCCCTTTCTTTCCTCTCTCTCTCTCTCTTTTCCTTTTCTTTTCTTTTTTCTCTCATTTTGGTGGGGAGTCCTGATTGCTCAGAAGAGTTCCAGGGTGCACCTTGACTGCACCACTGTCGATACATCCAGCTACATCCGTTCAGGCATCACTCACCAAAATGACTAGTTGGAGGAATGCCCAAAAGAAGAAAAATACAGAGCATGGGCCCTCTGCAACAAAGCTAATGGCTATCAACATAGACAATATGTCAGAAGGAGAATTCAGGCTAACAATTATCCAGGCAATAGCTAGGTTACAGAAAGCCATGGATGACCAAACATAATTGATTAAGGAAGAACAGAAAGGGACCAGAGATGATGTTCACACTGTTATGGCAGAGCTGAAAGCTATGATGGATGAGGTTCACAAGGCTCTCAATGAGTTCCAATCTAATCTAAATCCTCTCAAGGCTAGGATAACTGAGACAGGAGAAACAATTAGTTATATGGAAGACAAACGGATAGAGAGAAATGATCAGGAGGAGGCCTGGAACAAACAGCTTAGAAGTAACAAAAACAGAATCGGGGAAACAAATGATGCCATGAAATGTTCCAATTTCAGAATTATTGAAATCCCTGAAGGGAGGACAAAGAAAGAAGTCTAGACGATATAGTGGAACAAGTTCTTTATGAAAATTTTCCCAATCTCGCAAATGGAACCAGCATTCATGTACTAGAGGCTAAGCAGTCTCCACCCAAGATTATAGATTCCAGAAAAACATCAAGGCACCTGATAGTCAAATTGAAAAATCATAATTGTAGATACAATCTCCTGAAAACCTCTAGGAAAAAGAGTCTCCTTACTTACAGAGGAAAGCCCATCAGAATAACATCACACCTGTCCACAAAGACCTGGCAAGCCAGAAAGGGATGGCAAGATAAATTCAGGGCACTAAATGAGAAGAACATGCAGCCAAGAATACTTTATCCAGAAAGACTGACTGACATACAAAATTGATGGAGAGATAAAGAGTTTCAAAGACTGGCAAGGCTTAAAAGACTATGTGAACACCAAGCAGAAACTGAAAGAAATATGAAGGGGGGTTCTATAAAAGAGGAAAATCCTAATAATTGCATTGAACAGATTCTTTTGGAGGAGACAAAATGGCGGGGAAGTAGGAGGAGGCGCATTTTCAACCTGTATCCTAAAGTGAGCTGATTACCTATGAAAGAACTCTGATCACCCATGAAATCAGCCTGAGATTAGAATTATACACGTCTGGATCTCTACAGAGACAGAAGATGCCAGTGGGCAAGTAAAGCAGAGCGGGAATGTTGGACTGATATCAGAAAATAAGCAAAAGTTTAAGGGAGCCACCAGAGATGACCAATTGGAAAGTAATACCCCTAATATGAGAGTCCCCTGCATCTAGGGACCAGAATTAACTTGGAGACTGCTTGAAAGCATCCAAAAAGAGCAAAGGATTGCAGAGAAAAAAATGTGGGATCGGGGAGACTAGGGACAAAGGCTTATGTCCCTGGACCCAGGACAGTCTCCCCTGGTGCTGAGCCAGAGAGAGTGCAGCAGAGAAACCAGGTCTTGGCCCCAGAGTTGCCTAAGCACCCGAGATTGTGTGGTGTCTGGCTCCTGTGAGGGGCTGAGAGCTGTGCCAGATGGCAGAACACTAAGCCGTGCTACAGAACCTGAGACATGCTCGGCCCTCACTCTCCCTTGAGAGAGGTGCTCGAAGGCCAGCCCAGTGCTCTTAGAACCGCACCATTGTTTCAGAGCCTGAAATGCACATGCACCCCAAACTCTCCCCTGAGATAGGTGTGAGCAAGCCCAGCGCTCTTAGACCCAGAAAGACCAGGTAATCCCAGCCCATGCCAGGGGGAAAATCTCAGTGTGTGATCACTGTTTGGAACCTCTCTGGTTGTCCAGAGCTACCCAGACAGCGACCACTGCCATGGTTTTGGGTACAAGCAGAAGATGCTGCATCCCCAGGGACCACGATTCGGAACTTGCTCTGCCAGCGGCAAAAGGGGAATTTATATGGGCTCTGCATCACCCAGAGGAGACCAGGCTGAGGCTTCTTTCTGAGAGGGAGTTCAGGGTACAGTTTGTTGTCCTCTAAACCTTCAAAAACCATCAAAAGCAGACAAGGCGAGAGAAAAAAAAAAAAAGTGAACAAACATAAAAAACTCCAGAGAAGAAAAGCTTGAAATAAACTGGTTTCCACAGAGCCCACCCCCAAGAGACGGGCTGCAGGACTTAACTCAGGGAACATCATTGACTGAAAGCCCATGTGGCAAGCTCCTCCACCAGAAAAACAACAAGGAAAGAAAAAAAAAAAAAAAGACTACAAGAGAACAACCCCTACTACTTCATAGGACAACTTTTATTTTGAACTCGTGCCCACTATTCTGGCTCATTTTTTTCTTTATATAGATAATTTTTTAACCTATTTACCATCACAGTGAGATGTCCAGTACATCAAATTCCATAATAACCTTCTAACATAAACTTTTTGATACATACACCTGTGTTTTTCTTATGCATTTCTATTTTTTGTATTTCTTTTTTTTAATTTTAGTTTAGTTTAGTCTAGTTTATTGCTTTTTTATTTTTATTATCTAATATTCATATAGAGTTAAACTCAAGGTATTCCCTTTTCCCCAATAAATGCTACCCCTATAGGTAAACCAATTTTTAATCTTCCTTTATCTTAGGAAAGTAGTGTCCTTTAACAAAGATATCAAGATATATCCAGGAAGAATCAAAATAACCTTCCTCGCCCACACTGAGAATTTATAACCACTCTCCCATCTTTTTCTTCCACCAGTGTTTCTGTGTATTTGTGTCTGTCCTGATAGTATATAATCTTACAGTTGAGGTTCTTTTTGACGAGGTTCTTCCTTTATTTGTATATATATATATGCATATATATATATATATACACATATATATATATAAAATTTATCTCTTGTCATATACTTTTATCAGTATTTTATCAGTATTTTTCTCTGTCTGTTTTTGTTTGTATACTTCATAAATCTTACCCTGGGGCCTGTTTGGGCTGAACCTTCTATTTTATCTTCCTTTTTTTCCTCTCTCTCTCTCTCTCTTTTTTCCTTGTTTTTTTTCTCTCTCATTTGGGAGGGGAATCCTGATTGCTCAGAAGTGTTCCAGGGTGCATTTTGAATGCACCACTTGTGGATACATCCAGCTACATCAGTTCAGTCATCTCTCACCAAAATGACTAGAAGGAGGAATGCCCAAAAGAAGAAAAATACAGAGGATGGGCCCTCTGCAACAGAGCTAATGGCTATCAACATAGACAATATGTCAGAAAGAGAATTCAGACTATCAATTATCCAGGCAATAGCTAGGTTGGAGAAAGCCATGGTTGACCAAATGGAAGTGATTAGGGCAGAACTGAAAGCAACCAGGGATGATGTTCACAATGTTAGGGCAGAACTGAAAGCTATCAGGGATGAGGTTCACAATGCTCTCAATGAGTTGCAGTCTAATCCAAATTCTCTCAAAGCTAGGGTAACTGAGACAGAAGATAAAATTAGTGATCTGGACGAAAAACAGATAGAGAGAAAGGATCAGGAGGAAGCCTGGAACAAACAGCATAGAAGCCACAAAAACAGAATCAGGGAACTAAATGATGCCACAAAACATTCCAACGTCAGAATTATTGGAATCCCTGAAGGGGTGGAGAGAGGTTGAAGTCTAGAACACTTAGTGGAAAAAGTTCATCATGAAAATTTTCCCAATCTCACGAATGGAATCAACGTTCCTGTACCAGAGGCCGAATGGTCTCCCTCGAAGGCTATAGAGTCCAGAAAACCATCAAGGCACCTCGAAGTCAAACTGAGGAATCATAATTGTAGATACAATCTCTTGAAAACTGATAGGACGAAGAGGCTCCTTACTTATAGAGGAAAGCCCATCAGAATAATGTCAGACCTGTCCACAGAAACCTGGAAAGCCAAAAAGGGCTAGTAAAATATATTCAGTGCACTAAATGAGAAGAACATGCAGCCAAGAATACTTTATCCAGCAAGACTGACATTCAAAATGGATGGAGTGATAAAGAGTTACCAAGACCAGCAAGGCTTAAAAGACTACACAACCACCCAGCCGACACTGCAGAAAATATTAAGAGGCAGTACTATAAAGGAGGAATTCCCAAGAATAGCATTGATCAGAAATATAGAGACAATCTACAGAAGAAAATAAAAAGACTTCAAAGGTAACACAATATCAATAAACTTGTATCCATCAATAATCACTCTCAATGTGAATGGCCTAAATGTGGCCATAAAATGACACAGGGTTACAGATTGGATAAAACGACAGGAACCATCCATATGTTGTCTACAAGAGACCCATTTTGAACTTAAAGATACACCCAGACTGACAGTGAAGGGATAGATAAGCATCTTTCATTACAATGGGCCTCAAAAGAAGACCAGAGTAGGGATTCTCATATCAGATAAATTAGATTTTAAACTAAAGACTGTAGTCAGAGATACAGGAGGACACTACATCATTCTTAAAGGGATTATCCACCAAGATGATCTAACAATTGTAAATATCTATGCCCCCAAATTGGAAGCAGCCAATTGCATAAGAAAACAGTTAATCAGGATAAAGAGTCATATTGATATGAATACATTAGCAGTAGGCTATCTTAACATGCCTCTCTCAGAAAAAGATCATCAAACCAGAAAATCAATAAAGAAACAAGAGCATTTAATGACACATTGGACCAGATGGACCTCATAGATACATACATGACATTCCACCCTAAAACAACAGAATCCTCATTCTTCTCAAGTGCACATGGAACCTACTCAAGAGTAGACCACATACTGGGTCACAAATCAGAACTCAACTGATATCAAAAGACAAAGACGATTCCCTGCATATTCTCAGATCACAATGCTTTGATACTGGAGCTCAATCACAAGGAAAAGTTCCGAAGAAACTCTAACAAGTGGAAGCGAAAGACCACCTGGCTGAAGAATGCTTGGATCAACCAGGAGATCAAAAAAGAACTGAAAAAAATTAATGGAAACCAATGAGAATGAGAACACTTCAGTCCAAAACCTATGGGATACAGCAAAGGCGGTCCTAAGGAAGAAATACATAGCCATCCAAGCCTCCCTCAAAAAAACTGAAAAATCCAGAATACACCAGCTGTCTCTGCACCTTAAGGAACTGGAGAACCAACAACAAATAAAACCAACTCCACACATAAGAAGGGAAATCATCAAGATTAGAGTAGAGATCAATGAGATAGAAACCAGAGATACAGTAGAATGTATCAATTAAAACAGGATCTGGTTTTTTGAAAGAATCAATAAGATCAATAAACCATTGGCCACACTAATCCAAAGGAAAAGAGAGAGAGTTCAAATTCATAAAACTATCAATGAAAAAGGAGAGATCACAACGAACACCAAGGAAGTAGAAACAATCATTAGAAGTTAATATCAACACTTATATGCCAATAAGCTAAGTAACCTAGATGAAATAGATGCATTCCTAGAAAACTATAAACTCCCAAAATTGAACCAGGAAGAAATTTACAACCTGAATAGACTGAAATCTAGTAACTAGATGGAAGCATTAATCAAAACCTCCCAAAAAGCAAGAACCCAGGACCTGACCGATTCCCTGAGGAATTCTACTAAACTTCCAAAGAAGAAATAACACCTAATCTCCTGAAGATGTTTCAAAAAATTGAAGCAGAAGGAAAACTTCCAGACCCTTTCTATGAAGCCAGCATAACTCTGATCCCCAAACCAGGCAAAGATCCTACCAAAAAGGAGAATTTTACACCAATATCACTGATGAATTTGGATGCTAAGATTCTCAACAAGATCCTACGAAACAGGATCCAACAGCATATTAAAAAGATTATCCACCATGACCACGTGGGATCCATCCCTGGGCTACAAGGATGGTTCGCATTCTCAAATCAAACAATGTGATAGAACAAGTTAATAAGAGAAGAGAGAAGAACCACATGGTCCTCTTCATTGATGGAGAAAAAGCATTTGACTAAATCCAGCATCCTTTCCTTTTTCAATTGCTTCAAAGTATAGGGATAGAGGGAACATTCCCTAACTTTATCAAATCTATCTATGAAAGACCCACATCAAATATCATCCTCAATGGGAAAAAACTGGTAGCCTTCCTGTTGAGATCAGGAACACGACAAGGATGCCCACTCTCACCACTCTTGTTCAACATAGTATTAGAAGTCCTAGCAACAGCAATCAGACAACAAAGAGAAATAAAAGGTATCAAAATGGGCAATGAAGAAGTCAAACTCTCTCTCTTCGCAAATGACATGATGCTTTCTATGGAAAACCCAAAAGACTCCACCCCCAAACTACTGGAACTCATACAGCAATTCAGCAACGTGGCAGGATACAAAGTCAATGTACAGAAATTAGTGGCTTTCTTATACACTAACAATGAAAATACAGAAAGGTAAATTAGAGAATTGATACCATTTACTATAGCAACAAGAACCATAAGATACCTGGGAATAAACCTAACCAAAGAGGTAAAGAAACTCTATTCGATGAACTACAGAATACTCATGAAAGAAATTGAAGAAGACACAAAAAAATGGAAGACCATTCCATGCTCTTGCATGGTAAGAATAAGCATTGTTAAAATGTCTCTACTACCTAGAGCCATCTATACTTTTAATGTCATTCTGATCCAAATACCATGGGTATTTTTCAACGAGCTGGAGCAAATAATCCAAAAATTTGTATGGAATGAGAAGAGACCCCGAATCGCTGAGGAAATGTTGAAAAACAAAAATAAAACTGGGTGTATTACATTATCTGATTTCAAGCTTTACTACCAAGACAGCATGGTACTGGCATAAAAACAGACACATAGACCCGTGGAACAGAATAGAGAGCCCAGATATGGACCCTCAACTCTATGGTCAAATAATCTTCGACAATTCAGAAAAAAATATACAGTAGAAAAAATACAGTCTCCTCAATCAATGATTCTGGGAAAACTGGACAGGTATATGTAGAAGAATGAAACTCGACCATTCTCTTACACCATACACAAAGATAAACTCGAAATGGATAAAAACCCTCAACATGAGACAGGAATCCATCAGAATCCTAGAGGATAACATAGGAAGTAACCTCGTCGATATCAGCCACAGCAACTTCTTTCAAGATATGTCTCAAAGGCAAAGGAAATAGAAGTGAAAATGAACTTTTGGGATTTCCTCAAGAGCTTCAATAAAAGATTCTGCACAGCAAAAGAAACAGTCAACTAAAGAAAGAGGCTGCTTATTCTCCTACCCACTTAAGCCCCCATGTTGCATCACCACTTCCTCATATCAGGGAGATCATATGATAGTTGTCTTCTCTGCTTGACTTATTTCGCTAAGCATGATACACTCTAATTCCATCCATGTTGTCGCAAATGGCAAGATTTCATTTCTTTTGGTGGATGCATAGTATTCCAATGTGTATATATACCACATCTTCTTGATCCATTCATCTGTTGACAGACATCTAGGTTCTTTCCATAGTTTGGCTATTGTGGACATTGCAGCTATAAACATTCAGGTGCACGTTCCCCTTTGGATCACCACGTTTGTATCTTTAGGGTAAATACCCAGTAGTGCAACAAGATGGGATTGGGAGGGAGACAAACCATAAGTGACTCTTAATCTCACAAAACAAACTGAGGGTTGCTGGGGGGAGGGGGGTTGGAATAAGGGGAGTGGGGTTATGGACATTAGGGAGGGTATGTGTGCTGTGAAGTGTGTAAACCTGGCGATTCACAGACCTGTACCCCTGGGGATAAAAATATATGTTTATAAAAAATAAAAAATAAAAAAAAGAAAGAGGCTGAAGAGATCCAGAGCTGAAAGAGTTAAATTGTGTGGAGCTTCTGCTAACTTGCTTTTCTGTAACTGCTCTGCTGCTTTGCGGGTTGAACCTTGAGAAGTAGGAACATGGCCTTCCCCTTGTGTTCCCCTCCATTCCCACGAGGCCCCACATCCTGAGCACGTTCCCTGCTTAAGAGATGTCCTTGAATTATGCTTGTGGTTAACAAAGAAGAGAACTGTTTTGTCCTAGTTTCACAGCTGCCCAGCTATACCCGGATGACAAGATATGGCTAACTAAAAAATGTAAACTGTGCAGAGCATACCAGGAACTGTAACTATGTAAAGAGGTCACTGTGATTGTGGCTTTGTACCAAGCCTTTGTCTAAAAACGATATAAAATCCCCATACTCCCTTGGATCAGGGCTCTCAGCCTCTGCCTGATCTTCAGGTATGTTGCAGAGCCCCAGCATGCTGGAACAATAAAGCCCGTTCTGTTGCAGAAAGACCTGCCTTGGTGTCATTCCTCTGCACCTCCCTAGGTTGAGGTCTTCTCAACCCTAACAAGGCAACCCACTGAATGGGAGAAGATATGTGCAAATGAAAGTACAGACAAAAGTTTGATATCCAGGATATGTAAAGTACTCCTGAAACTCAACACACACAAAACTGACAATCATATAAAAAAATTGCAGAAGATATGAGTAGACACTTCTCCAATGAAGACATACAAATGGCTATCAGACACATGAAAAAAGGTTCATCATCACTAGCGATCACGGAGATTCAAATTAAAACCACATTGAGATACCACCTTACACCACTTACAATGGCCAAAATTAGCAAGACAGGAAACAACATGTGTTGGAGGGGATGTGGAGAAAGGGAAGCCCTCTTCCACTGTTGGTGGTAATGCAAGTTGGTGCAGCCTCTTTGGAGAACATTGTGGAGATTCCTCAAGAAATTAAAAATAGAGCTTCCCTATGACCCTTCAATTGCACTATTCGGTGTTTACCCCATAGATACAGATGTATTGCAAAGAAAGGCCATCTGTACCCCAATGTTCATAGCAGCGATGGCCACGGTCACCAAACTGTGGAACAAACCAAGAGGCCCTTCAACAAAAGAATGGATAAGGAAGATGTGGCCCATATACACTATGGAGTATTATGCCTCCATCAGAAAGGATGAATACCCAACTTTTGTAGCAACATGGACGGGACTGGAAGAGATTATGCTGAGTGAAATAAGTCAAGCAGAGAGAGTAAATTATCATATGGTTTCACTTAGTTGTGGAGCATAACAAATAGCATGGAGGAAAAGGGTAGTTAAAGAGGAAAAGCTAGTTGAGAGTAATTGGAAGGGGAAGTGAACCATGAAGACTATGGACTCTGAAATATAACCTGATTGTTTTGAAGGTGTGGGGGCTGGGAGGTGGGGGAACCAGGTGGTGGGTATTCGAGAGGGCACGGATTGCATGGAGCACTGGGTGTGGTGCAAAAACAATGAATACTGTTAAGCCTAAAAGAAATTAAAAAAAAAAAACCAGCTTCTAGTTTCATTGATACGTTCTACTGAATCTCTAGTTTCTATCTCATTGGTCTCTGCTCTAATCTTGATTATTTCCCTTCTTGTGTGTGGAGTTGATTTAATTTTTCATTGATTCTCCCATCCTTTAAGGTGTAGAGACAGCTGGTGTGTTCTAGATTTTTCTTTTTTTTTGAGGGAGACTTGGATGGCTACATATTTCCCCCTTAAGACCGCCTTTGCTGTATCCCATAGGTTTTGGACCAAAGTGTCTTCATTCTCATTGGTTTCCGTTAATTGTTTCAGTTCTTCTTTGATCTCGTGGTTGATCCAAGCATTCTTAGGCAAAATAGTCTTTAGCATCCAGGTGTTTGAGTTCCTTCCAAAGTTTTCCTTGGGGTGAGCTCCAGTTTCAAAGCATTGTGATCTGAGAATATGCAGGGTAAAATCTCGGTCTTTTGGTATCAGTTGAGCCCTGAATTGTGACCCAGTATGTGGTCTATTCTGGAGAAGGGTCCTTGTGCACTTGAGAATAATGTGTATTCTGCTGTTTTAGAGTGGAATGTTCTGTATATATCTATGAGGTCCTCCTGGTTCATTGCCATTCAATGCTCTTGTTTATTTATTGATTCTGCTTGAATGATCTATTACTGAGAGAAGCGTGTTAATATCTTCTACTATTAATTTCTTCTTATCAATAGGACTATCTGGATTAATAGTTTTCTTATGTAATTGGCTGCTTCCAATTTGGGGGCATAGATATTTAAAATTGTTAGATCATCTTGGTGGATTGTCCCTTTAAGAATGATGTAGTGTTGGGGGGAGGAGTCAAGATGGTGGAGAAGTAGCAGGCTGAGACTGCTTCAGCTAGCCGGAGATCAGCTAGATAGCTTATCTAAAGATTGCAAACACCTGAAAATCCATCGGCAGATCGAAGAGAAGAAGAACAGCAATTCTGGAAACAGAAAAACAACCACTTTCTGAAAGGTAGGACCGGCGGAGAAGTGAATCCAAAGCGACGGGAAGATAGACCCCGGGGGGAGGGGCCGGCTCCCGGCAAGCGGCGGAGCAACGGTGCACAAAATCAGGACTTTTAAAAGTCTGTTCCGCTGAGGGACATCGCTCCAGAGGCTAAACCGGGGCGAAGCCCACGCGGGTTCAGCGTGGCCTCAGGTCCCACAGGGTCACAGAAGGATCAGGGGTGTCTGAGTGTCGCAGAGCTTGCGGGTATTGGAACGGGAAAACCGGCTACAGAGACAGAGCCGACAGTAAGCTCACAACTCGGTGTTACCTTGAACTGGTCGCAGGCTCGGAGAGCTCGGAGCGCGGCCGGAGGTCAGGCAGACGGGAGTAACTTGGCGCTGTTCTCTGAGGGCGCACTGAGGAGTGGGGCCCTGGGCTCTCGGCTCCTCCGGGCCGGAGACCAGGAGGCCGCCATTTGTATTCCCGTCCTCCGGAACTCTACGGAAAGCGCTCAGGGAACAAAAGCTCCTGAAAGCAAACCCGAGCGGATTACTCACCCCGGCCCCGGGTAAGGGTGGTGTAATTCCGCCTGGGGCAAAGACGCTTGAGAATCACTACAACAGGCCCCTCCCCCAGAAGATCAATAAGAAATCCAGCCGAGACCAAGTTCACCTACCAAGGAGTGCGGTTTCAATACCAAGGAGAGCAGCAGAATTCCAGAGGAGAAAGCCAAGCACGGAACTCATGGCTTTTTCCCTGTGATTTTTTTTTTAGTCTTGCAGTTAATTTAATTTTTTTCTTCTTTTTCATTTTTTTTTTTCTCGCCTTCGGGTAAATTTTTTTTTTTTAACTGTTACCTTTTTATTTTTAACGATTTTTTACTAGTTTATCTAATATATATATTTTTTCTTTTTTACATTTTTCTTAGGTGTTTTCCTTTTTTTTTTTTAATTCTTTTCTTTTTTCTTTTTTTTTCTTTTTTCTTTTTTTTTCTTTGTTCCTTTTTGAACCTCTTTTTATCCCCTTTCTCCCCCCTCATGATTTTGGATCTCTTCTAATTTGGTTAAAGCATTTTTTCCTGGGGTTGTTGCCACCCTTTTAGTATTTTACTTGCCCCTTCATATACTCTTATCTGGACAAAATGACAAGACGGAAAAATTCAACACAAAAAAAAGAACAAGAGGCAGTACCGAAGGCTAGGGACCTAATCAATACAGACATTGGTAATATGTCAGATCTAGAGTTCAGAATGACAATTCTCAAGGTTCTAGCCGGGCTCGAAAAAGGCATGGAAGATATTAGAGAAACCCTCTCAAGAGATATAAAAGCCCTTTCTGGAGAAATAAAAGAACTAAAATCTAACCAAGTTGAAATAAAAAAAAGCTATTAATGAAGTGCAATCAAAAATGGAGGCTCTCACTGCTAGGATAAATGAGGCAGAAGAAAGAATTAGTGATATAGAAGACCAAATGACAGAGAATAAAGAAGCTGAGCAAAAGAGGGACAAACAGCTACTGGACCACGAGGGGAGAATTCGAGAGATAAGTGACACCATAAGACGAAACAACATTAGAATAATTGGGATTCCAGAAGAAGAAGAAAGAGAGAGGGGAGCAGAAGGTATACTGGAGAGAATTATTGGGGAGAATTTCCCCAATATGGCAAAGGGAACGAGCATCAAAATTCAGGAGGTTCAGAGAATGCCCCTCAAAATCAATAGGAATAGGCCCACACCCCGTCACCTAATAGTAAAATTTACAAGTCTCAGTGACAAAGAGAAAATCCTGAAAGCAGCCCGGGAAAAGAAGTCTGTAACATACAATGGTAAAAATATTAGATTGGCAGCTGACTTATCCACAGAGACCTGGCAGGCCAGAAAGAGCTGGCATGATATTTTCAGAGCACTAAACGAGAAAAACATGCAGCCAAGAATACTATATCCAGCTAGGCTATCATTGAAAATAGAAGGAGAGATTAAAAGCTTCCAGGACAAACAAAAACTGAAAGAATTTGCAAATACCAAACCAGCTCTACAGGAAATATTGAAAGGGGTCCTCTAAGCAAAGAGAGAGCCTACAAGTGGTAGATCAGAAAGGAACAGAGACCATATACAGTAACAGTCAACTTACAGGCAATACAATGGCACTAAATTCATATCTCTCAATAGTTACCCTGAATGTTAATGGGCTAAATGCCCCTGTCAAAAGACACAGGGTATCAGAATGGATAAAAAAACAAAACCCATCTATATGTTGCCTCCAAGAAACTCATTTTAAGCCCGAAGACACCTCCAGATTTAAAGTGAGGGGGTGGAAAAGAATTTACCATGCTAATGGACATCAGAAGAAAGCAGGAGTGGCAATCCTTATATCAGATCAATTAGATTTTAAGCCAAAGACTATAATAAGAGATGAGGAAGGACACTATATCATACTCAAAGGGTCTGTCCAACAAGAAGATTTAACAATTTTAAATATCTATGCCCCCAACGTGGGAGCAGCCAACTATATAAACCAATTAATAACAAAATCAAAGAAACACATCAACAATAATACAATAATAGTAGGGGACTTTAACACTTCCCCTCACTGAAATGGACAGATCATCCAAGCAAAAGGATCAGCAAGGAAATAAAGGCGTTAAACGACACACTGGACCAGATAGGACATCACAGATATATTCAGAATATTTCATCCCAAAGCAACAGAATACACATTCTTCTCTAGTGCACATGGAACATTCTCCAGAATAGATCACATCCTCGGTCCTAAATCAGGACTCAACCAGTATCAAAAGATTGGGATCATTCCCTGCATATTTTCAGACCACAATGCTCTAAAGCTAGAACTCAACCACAAAAGGAAGTTTGGAAAGAACCCAAATACATGGAGACTAAACAGCATCCTTCTAAAGAATGAATGGGTCAACCGGGAAATTAAAGAAGAATTGAAAAAAATCATGGAAACAAATGATAATGAAAATACAACGGTTCAAAATCTGTGGGACACAACAAAGGCAGTCCTGAGAGGAAAATATATAGCGGTACAAGCCTTTCTCAAGAAACAAGAAAGGTCTCAGGTACACAACCTAACCCTACACCTAAAGGAGCTGGAGAAAGAACAAGAAAGAAACCCTAAGCCCAGCAGGAGAAGAGAAATCATAAAGATCAGAGCAGAAATCAATGAAATAGAAACCAAAAAAAACAATAGAACAAATCAACGAAACTAGGAGCTGGTTCTTTGAAAGAATTAATAAAATTGATAAACCCCTGGCCCGACTTACCAAAAAGAAAAGAGAAAGGACCCAAATAAATAAAATCATGAATGAAAGAGGAGAGATCACAACTAACACCAAAGAAATACAAACTATTATAAGAACATACTATGAGCAACTCTACGCCAATAAATTTGACAATCTGGAAGAAATGGATGCATTCCTAGAAACATATAAACTACCACAACTGAACCAGGAAGAAATAGAAAGCCTGAACAGACCCATAACCAGTAAGGAGATTGAAACAGTCATTAAAAATCTCCAAACAAACAAAAGCCCAGGGCCAGACGGCTTCCCGGGGGAATTCTACCAAACATTTAAAGAAGAACTAATTCCTATTCTCCTGAAACTGTTCCAAAAAATAGAAATTGAAGGAAAACTTCCAAACTCATTTTATGAGGCCAGCATCACCTTGATCCTAAAACCAGACAAGGATCCCACCAAAAAAGAGAGCTATAGACCGATATCCTTGATGAACACAGATGCGAAAATACTCAACAAAATACTAGCCAATAGGATTCAACAGTACATTAAAAAGATTATTCACCACGACCAAGTGGGATTTATTCCAGGGCTGCAAGGTTGGTTCAACATCCGCAAATCAGTCAATGTGATATAACACATCAATAAAAGAAAGAACAAGAACCATATGATACTCTCAATAGATGCTGAAAAAGCATTTGACAAAGTACAGCATCCCTTCCTGATCAAAACTCTTCAAAGTGTAGGGATAGAGGGCGCATACCTCAATATCATCAAAGCCATCTATGAAAAACCCACCGCAAATATCATTCTCAATGGAGAAAAACTGAAAGCTTTTCCGCTAAGGTCAGGAACACGGCAGGGATGTCCATTATCACCACTGCTATTCAACATAGTACTAGAGGTCCTAGCCTCAGCAATCAGACAACAAAAGGAAATTAAAGGCATCCAAATCGGCAAAGAAGAAGTCAAATTACCACTCTTTGCAGATGATATGATACTATATGTGGAAAACCCAAAAGACTCCACTCCAAAACTACTAGAACTTATACAGGAATTCAGTAAAGTGTCAGGATATAAAATCAATGCACAGAAATCAGTTACATTTCTCTACACCAACAACAAGACAGAAGAAAGAGAAATTAAGGAGTCCATCCCATTTACAATTGCACCCAAAACCATAAGATACCTAGGAATAAACCTAACCAAAGAGGCACAGGATCTATACTCAGAAAACTATAAAGTACTCATGAAAGAAATTGAGGAAGACACAAAGAAATGGAAAAATGTTCCATGCTCCTGGATTGGAAGAATAAATATTGTGAAAATGTCTATGCTACCTAAAGCAATCTACACATTTAATGCAATTCCTATCAAAGTACCATCCATCTTTTTCAAAGAAATGGAACAAATAATGCTAAAATTTATATGGAACCAGAAAAGACCTCGAATAGCCAAAGGGATATTGAAAAAGAAAGCCAACGTTGGTGGCATCACAATTCCGGACTTCAAGCTCTATTACAAAGCTGTCGTCATCAAGACAGCATGGTACTGGCACAAAAACAGACACATAGATCAATGGAACAGAATAGAGAGCCCAGAAATAGACCCTCAACTCTATGGTCAACTAATCTTCGACAAAGCAGGAAAGAATGTCCAATGGCAAAAAGATAGCCTCTTCAATAAATGGTGCTGGGAAAATTGGACAGCCACATGCAGAAAAATGAAATTGGACCATTTCCTTACCCCACACACAAAAATAGACTCAAAATGGATGAAGGACCTCAATGTGCGAAAGGAATCCATCAAAATCCTTGAGGAGAACACAGGCAGCAACCTCTTTGACCTCAACCGCAGCAACATCTTCCTAGGAACAACGCAAAAGGCAAGGGAAGCAAGGGCAAAAATGAACTATTGGGATTTCATCAAGATCAAAAGCTTTTGCACAGCAAAGGAAACAGTTAACAAAATCAAAAGACAACTGACAGAATGGGAGAAGATATTTGCAAATGACATATCAGATAAAGGACTAGTGTCCAGAATCTATAAAGAACTTAGCAAACTCAACACCCAAAGAACAAATAGTCCAATCAAGAAATGGGCAGAGGACATGAACAGACATTTCTGCAAAGAAGACATCCAGATGGCCAACAGACACATGAAAAAGTGCTCCATATCACTCGGCATCAGGGAAATACAAATCAAAACCACAATGAGATATCACCTCACACCAGTCAGAATGGCTAAAATAAACAAGTCAGGAAATGACAGATGCTGGTGAGGATGCGGAGAAAGGGGAACCCTCCTACACTGTTGGTGGGAATGCAAGCTGGTGCAGCCACTCTGGAAAACAGCATGGAGGTTCCTCAAAATGTTGAAAATAGAACTGCCCTATGACCCAGCAATTGCACTATTGGGTATATACCCTAAGGATACAAACGTAGTGATCCGAAGGGGCACATGCACCCGAATGTTTATAGCAGCAATGTCCACAATAGCCAAACTATGGAAAGAACCTAGATGTCCATCAACAGATGAATGGATCAAGAAGATGTGGTATATATACACAATGGAATACTATGCAGCCATCAAAAGAAATGAAATCTTGCCATTTGCGACAACATGGATGGAACTAGAGCGTATCATGCTTAGCGAAATAAGTCAAGCAGAGAAAGACAACTATCATATGATCTCCCTGATATGAGGAAGTGGTGATGCAACATGGGGGCTTAAGTGGGTAGGAGAAGAATAAATGAAACAAGATGGGATTGGGAGGGAGACAAACCATAAGTGACTTTTAATCTCACAAAACAAACTGAGGGTTGCTGGGGGGAGGGGGTTTGGGAGAAGGGGGTGGGATTATGGACATTGGGGAGGGTATGTGCTTTGGTGAGTGCTGTGAAGTGTGTAAACCTGGTGATTCACAGACCTGTACCCCTGGGGATAGAGTATTATGCCTCCATCAGAAAGGATGAATACCCAACTTTTGTAGCAACATGGACGGGACTGGAAGAGATTATGCTGAGTGAAATAAGTCAAGCAGAGAGAGTCAATTATCATATCGTTTCACTTATTTGTGGAGCATAACAAATAGCATGGAGGACATGGGGACTTAGAGTGGAGAAGGGAGTTGGGGGAAATTGGAAGGGGAGGTGAACCATGAGAGACTATGGACTCTGAAAAACAATCTGAGGGTTTTGAAGGGACGGGGGGTGGGAGGTTGGGGTACCAGGTGGTGGGTATTATAGAGGGCACGGATTGCATGGAGCACGGGGTGTGGTGCAAAAATAATGAATACTGTTATGCTGGAAATAAAAAAAAATTAATAAAAAATTAAAAAAAAAAAGAATGATGTAGTGTCCTTTTGTATCTCTGACTACAGTCTTTAGTTTAAAATCTAATTTATCTGATATGAGAATCACTATCTCAGCCTTATTTTGAGGCCCATTGGCATGAAATATGCTTCTGAATCCCTTCACGTTTAGTCTGGGTGTATCCCTAGTTTCAACACGGGTCTCTTGTGCACAACACATGGATGGTTCCTGTCGTTTTATCCAATCTGCAACTCTGTGTCATTTTATGGGCACATATAGGCCATTCACATTGACAGTGATTATTGATAGATACATTTTTATTGACATCGAGTTACCTTTGAAGTCTTTCTTGCTGTAGATTGTCTATTTATGTTCAATAATATTCTTAGGATTTTTCCTCTTTTATATAACTGTCCCCTTAATACTTCCTGCAGTGTCAGCTTAGTGGTTGCATACTCTTTAAAGCCTTGCCAGTTTTAAAAACTCTTTATCTCTCCATCCATTTTGATTATTAGTCTTGCTGGATAAAATATTCTTGGCCGCATGTTCTTCTCTTTTAGTGCCCTGAATATATCTTGCCAGCCCTTTCTGGCTTGCCACGTTTCTGTGGCAGGTCTGACTTTATTCTGATCAGCTCTTCTCTGTACATAGCGAGCTTCTTTGTCCTAGCTGCCTTCAAGAGAGTCTGTCTACAATTATGATTCCTCATTCTTACTATCCAGTGTCTCTAGGACTTTTGAGATTCTTTCATCTTGAGGAGGGACCCTTCTGCCTCTAGTATATGAATTCTGGTTTTATTCACAAGAGGGAAAATTTTTATGGAAGATTTGATCCACTGTATCTTCTAGACTTCTTTCTTTCTCCTCCCCATCAGGGATTCCAATAATTCTGATTTTGGAATGTTTCATGGCGTTATTTATTTCCCTAATTCTATTTTCGTGTCTTGTAAGCTGTTTCTTCTAGGCTTCCTCCTCATCCTATCTGTTTGTCCTCCAGATCACTAATTCTGTCTTCTGTCTAAGTTACCTTAGCTTTTAGGGAATTTAGATTAGATTGGAATTTATTGAGAGCATTGTGAAAATCATCCCTGATAGCTTTCAGTTCTGCCCTAACATTGTGAACATCATCCCTGGTGGCTTTATTTCTGTCCTAATCAATTCCATATTGTCATCCATGGCTTTCTCCAACCTAGATATTGCCTGGATGATTGTTAGTCTGAATTCCCTTTCCGACATATTGTCTATGTCGATACTCATTAGCTCTATTGCAGAAGGCCCATCCTCTGATTTTTTTTTTCTGTTGGGCATTCCTCCTCCTAGACATTTTGGTGAGAGTTGACTGGATGGATGTAGATGGCTTTATCAACTATGGTGCAGTCAAGGTGTACCCTGGAATGCTTCTGAGCAAGCAAGAGTCCCCACCCAAATGAAAGAAAAAGGAGAAATAAAAGAACAAAAAAGAGAGAGGGAAAGAGAGACAGGAAAAAAATAAAGATAAAATAAAAGAATGTCCAGCCCAAATGTGACCAAGGTAAGATTTATGAAATATACAAAAAAGAAACAAGCAAACAAAAGACTAATAAAAGTAGATGAAAAGAGGAAAAAATATATATGTATATGCAAAACAAAAAAAGTACTTTGTCAAAAAGAACCCCAAGTATAAGATATATATGCTACCAAGACAAACAAAAAAACACACAGAAAAACTGTGGATGAAAAAGATGGGAAAGTGGTTATAAATTCTCAGTGTAGGTGAGGAAGATTATTTTGATTCTTCCTGGGTGTACCTTGAAATCTTTGTTAAAGGACTCAACTTTCCTAAGCTAATGGGGGATTAACAATTGGTTTACCTATAGGGGTAGCATTGATTGGGGAAAGGGGATTACCTTGAGTTTAACACTATATGAATATTAAAAATATAAGAAAAGAGAATAAATTAAACTAAATTTAAATTAAAAAAATTAAAAATAGAAAAGCAAAAGAAAACCACAGGTATATGTATCAAAAAGTTCAGGTTAAAAGGTTACTATGGAATTTGATGTACCGGACATCTCACTGTGATGCTAAATAGGTTAAAAAATTATCTATAAGGAAATGAACCAGAATAGTGGGAACAAATTAAAAATGAAAGTTGTACCCATGAACCAGTGGTAATTCTTCTGTCTTTTTTTTTTTTCCCCTTTTGGCTTTCTGGGGGAGGGGCTTGCTGTGTGGGTTTTCAGGCAGTGTTTCCTGAGTTAAGTCCTCCTGACCCCTCAAGGGAGTGGACTCTGAAGAAAACAGATATCCAGGATTTTATTCCCTGGAGGTTATTTTGTTTGTTTGTTCATTTGTTTTCTCTCACCTTGACAGCTTTTGATGGTTTTTAGATGTTTAGAGGAAAGCAAACTGCAGCCAGACTACACTCTCAGAAAGAAGACTCACTCTGTTTCCATCTGGGTGCTGCAGATCACATAAATTCCCCCTTGGTAGCTGGCAAAGCACGTTCCCAGTAGTCGTCCCTGAAGACGCAGGAACTCCTGCTTGTAATCAAAACCACAACGCTGTGGCTGTCTGGGAAGCTACAGACTGCCAGAGAGGTCCCAAGCAGCAATAGCATAATGAGATGGTTCCTTCAACCTGAGCTGAGAGTACCCAGACTTTCCAGGTCCAAGAGCAATGGGCTGGCGCCCGCATGCACCTCTCTTAGGGGAGGGTGTGTGGCTCGAATCAGACTCTGAGAGCATGACATAATCCTCGCATGGAGAGTGCAAAAAGGCTGTGTTTCTACTGGCTGGCGAGGATCCCAGCCCCTCACGGGAGCCACCACCCTGGCGCTATTAGCTGCTTTCGCGGCTCAGGGACCAAGACCTGGTTTTATCGCCCCACTCTCTCTGGCTTAGCAACAGAGGTGCCTATCTTCTGTCCAAGGATTTATTCCCCTGCCCCCAACCACCCTGATTCTCACAATTTTCCCCCATGATACTTTGAAATTTTTCAACACTTTCAACCAGATCCCAAGTTAATGCTGGTTCCAGGTTAAAGTGCACTCTCTTATTGGGGTATTACATTCCAATGGATCACATCTGGTGGCTCCATCCAACTTTCTTTATCTTCCAATACAAGTCAGACGTTCCCACTCTGCTTTATGAGCCCACTGTTGACTGCTGACCCCATCGAGTTCCAGACATGTATAATTCTAATCCCAGAAAGATTTCATGGGTGATCAAAGTAGTTTAGCAGGTGATCAGCTCACTTTAGGGGAAGATAGAAAGAGCGCCTCCTCCGAGTTCTCTGCCATCTTATCTCTATGGATGTGGTTTATTGATTCAACTCCCAAACCCATCACCAACATGTATGTGTTCCAAGTTCCAAGGAACCAAATAAGTCTGATCTTGGAAACTTCCCTCCAACTCGATCTCTATCACTATCCACACACTCTTATGCACAAATATATCTCTAGCCCCATGTTGCTATCTGCCTAGATCCACAGGTGGATTGCTGATATGTCTCTGTGGATGGAGCTGGTGCTGGAAACCCTCCACATCTCACTAGCCCAAGTATTTTGTTCTTCAGTTGGCTCTATGGACACATCTACCTGTGGCTTCTGTAGAC